>NC_139996.1:9931535-10646535 GCF_964263955.1 Coregonus lavaretus
AGCTAACTTAACGTTAGCTAGCTAGCTAACAAGCTAGAAACGAACCAAAACATTGTTTAGAAAGTTGCTTTTAGTTGCCTGCTTTGCTAGATTGACATATACTAAATTCATTTTTTTAAAGGATGGGTTAATTGGTGTTAAAATACACCAGATATGCTGTTTTGGACCATCAGGCTGCTGATGTCATGCAGCCTGTAGTTTTTGTGTTCATAATTCTTCATAACGACAAGTTTGATGTCGGACGACAATAGAATGTTCATGATGTCACTGTGATCTGTCTACAGACATGTCGATAGACATAGTATAAACCAGCCTTTAGTCTTGAAATCTTTGGTTGTTTAGTACACTACCGTACTCACTCTGTATAGCACATGACCTTACATAAAGAGATGGGTGGGGCTTAAGAGGGTGTGAACGATGCTGAATGGGTGTAGACAAAGAAAAGCTCTCCAGTAGGTGTACCAAAACATTAAAGGGCCATTTTCTCAAAAGTTGATAGTTTATCAACTTTAAAAGCAGAATTACTTTCCCATTGTTCCTCAACTGTAGTGTATGATATACCATTTTCTAGCTCTGAGTCTCTACTTTCATCCAATGTACAAAACACAATTTCAAATGTTGCTACATAAGACCGAATTGAGCCGGTCTGTCACATATAACCAATATTAAATAAAGTAGATATCTGGTCATGCTGTTGTACAAAGCGCAACGTGCACAGTTGAAATGAGAATCATCATTTCCACAACGTCCCCTGCTGCTGTTAACCACAAAGTTTCCCTGGAACTCCATCAACTGTGCTGTGCACTCACACACACCTACTGTTACAAATGCACAGACATTTCAACAGCATTCAATACTCAGCTGAGCTAGAATACCACAATGCTGAACACAGCACCTCTTTGAGCAGCCACTAAACACGTCTTTGTTCATTCCCCTAATTTTCATCATTAGCCATAGAATCAGGGTGCGTCAACGCCGCAAACAATGCATGCCACGAACAGATGCCACCTTCCGCTGGGGCTCCAGAGAGAGAGAGAGGGTGGGTGGAGGACATGGAGCATCAGACACACCACATGCTCTGCTCCTCTGTCCCAATGCCCCAGCCGAACCCCCAGCTGAACACCCAACCCGAACCCCCAGCCGAGGAGTAAGCAATCGGAAGAATTACTCGACGCAGTGCTGCTAAATCTGGGGAATTAATGGGTATGTGAATAAACAGATGGGGTTTTATTGGAGGTGATGTTCAAATGTGGGTCTGCCTTAGTTACAACAGAGAACCTTGTTTTTTATGATTAGAGTTAGCAGTAATACAAAATTGATGAAGTTCAGAGATTCTCAAAAGGTCAGTGAGGTGACTTTGGGACTCATTTTCAGACTCTTTACCTCCCAGTGATATTTTTGAGTGAGTGTTTTGAACACAGGTAGTAGGATGTGCAAGACATACAATTTGGGGTTGAGCTTGCATGAGTGTGTGTGAGTGTGTGTGTGTCCAGTAGCCCAGTCAAAACTGTTCGCTGCTCTGGCACCCCAATGGTGGAACAAGCTCCCTCACGACGCCAGGACAGCGGAGTCACTCACCACCTTCCGGAGACATTTGAAACCCCACCTCTTTAAGGAATACCTGGGATAGGATAAAGTAATCATTCTACCCCCCCCCCCCCCCCCCCCAAAAAAAAACAAAAAAAACATTGTAAAGTGGTTATCCCACTGGCTATAAGGTGAATGCACCTATTTGTAAGTCGCTCTGGATAAGAGCGTCTGCTAAATGACGTAAATGTAAATGTAAATGTAACACCACTTCTGCTGAGTCACAATAAAGAGTATCTCAATGTGAACCACTCACTCAGCAACTTTAATGCTGGCATCGCGAACAAAGGGGTCAGAGATTACAGTAATTTCAGATATTCACAGCTTCTCTGGGACAATGAAACCCTGTCCAAAGTTATAAAAGGGATCTGTTCTTTTTTGGTATGCATGAGCCAACTCTGTCAAGCGAATGCACTGTCTTGCACATTACACACCTCCGATCTCCCAATCTCAGTGTAAAACAGCACAGGCCTTAACAGCTCGACTCTGTATTAATTCAGTGTTTTGACTCAAAACCACTGAAGTCAGCTCAGGTTTATTATATCTAATACACCATCTAATAACACAGGGGAAGAGCTCATTCAAATGGAAGAGGTACAGTAAATAAATAGCCTACCATGTCTCAAGTCTTCAAGACCGGACTCATACTGAGCCGACGATGGTGAGAAGGAGAACTGGCAGAGGATGCCTGGTAGGTAAATGCTGTTTAAAGAGTGTTGCTTCCACCAAGCTTCTGATGACATATTGTGTTACATGAGTTGAGAATGACATTGCTCTAATACTAGACCCATAGCTATCTAACAAACGTAGTACCAGGCTCTTTGCAATGCACAAATTCCATTAACGACCAACATCAATTGTCCTCTGTCTGAGCAACAGTAAAAGACTAAAGCAACACTAAAAGCCATTGAATTGACACCTTCACACTACCAATACTGACTATAATACAATCCACCTTCACCCCTCTAGACAATGGCATGCCAACTCCAATTACAATATGCAGTTTAAATTCCAGGAAATCAAACAATGGTTTGACATGAATTTTGAGCAGAGCTCCATGGGCCCCGGTCAAAAGTAGTGCACTATATAGGAAATGTCGTGCTATTTGGGATGTAGCCGTAATATCCAATAGCAGATGAAGGTCACCACTCAGCATGCAGGCGTAGGTGAGCCTGTCTGCTTCCAGACTGATAAATACATTGGCCACTTTTCTAGGTGAACCAATAATGCACAGTAATCTCTTTTGTTTATCTCTTTCCACAGACAATTAGATTCTCCATTAATGCTGTGTGTATTACAAGGACATATGTGCATGGGTGTTGGGATGAGTGAGTGTGTTTGAAAAATAAAATGCTCTCCTGTCTCCCCTTGATGGCACTTCATTTTGAAAAGGCACTCTTGAATGTGATGTATACATGCTTTATGTGAGCACCTGTTTACAATGTACGGTAATGCTTCATGTCCATCCACTGCTATACAGTTTGAGTGTTTGAAATCCCTCCCTTGTCATCAGGGGTGTAATCGTTAGTCCAAACAGTTGCAAAACATTCAATTTTGCACCTAAAGCTAGAGTTTCTATTGGACAAATTAAGATCCCTCCCCGTTTCGTTCCGTTTGCTTCCGTTTAAGAAACGTTTTGCAACAGAATCGGCATAATGAATACACCCCAGGTGAATGTCAAGGAGAAGTAATCAACATTTTAAAATGAATAGATTTGGTAGATAGTTTTTTTCATTATTTTGACCTCCACACATTATAATTGGAAGAGGAAGTGTAAACTCTAACATAGCCTATTAGTTAGAAAAGGAACTACAAACACATTTTCGCCAACAGCAGCTGTTTATCTGGTTAAACAAAGGTTAGCAATGTGCTGGCAAAAATGTACATCCAACTCAAGAAAGCTTACCAGCAGCCAGCTGCACTTGCCCCGACTGGTATGCCTACCGACTGGTATGCCTGCTTTTTCAAAGCCTATGTTAGATACTCATATAAGTGTAATTAGCTCCAATGAGTGTAATTTGCTCAATATTAAGAGTTGAGAAATAACAAAGAAGATATTCTCCTATATTCTATAGTAGGTATGTAATTCACAAATGTGTTATATATTTTCCTGTGGACCCCAGGTTGAATACCCCTGATTTACTATCAAACAGCATTTGAACCCAGGTCTGCACACTACACAGGGGAGGCTGCACTGAAAGCCCAAGCAGCCGGGCAGAGCCTTGCTAAAGTCAGCTTGCAGAGGCACTAGACAAGTGTTATACATGGGGTTTCACCACCCAGTACATAGTCTCACTATCTCCCTCTTTCTCCCTCTCTAATTTCTTCCCTTTTTTTGTGCGCTCTCATTTTTCAGTGTCTCCGTTTTTCACATGGCGTGTACCACCAGCTTATATGATATAATACTCTAAATCAGAAAATTATATTTTATGGGGCAAGCAGCGAATCATTTTCTATTCAGGCTGTCCGCCGTTTTCTTTTCAATAGGGCGTAAAATGATGTAATTGATGGAGATGGGATGGGCTATTCATGATGAAAACAGCAAAAGAAATGGTCATAAGTCTTCTTATAAAACATTACAGACTGATGGTTCTACTGTATGTGTTCTGACTGCTACAGCCAACCCTGGGATACCATGACGACCCTGGGTGTTCTGACAACTACAGCCAACCCTGCTATACCATGATGACCCCTAGGATACCATGACGACCCTGGGTGTTCTGACTACTACAGCCAACCCTGCTATACCATGATGACCCCTAGGATACCATGACGACCCTGGGTGTTCTGACTACTACAGCCAACCCTGCTATACCATGACGACCCCTAGGATACCATGACGACCCTGGTTGTTCTGACTACTACAGCCAACCCTGCTATACCATGACGACCCCTAGGATACCATGACGACCCTGGGTGTTCTGACTACTACAGCCAACCCTGCTATACCATGACGACCCTGGGGGTTCTGACTACTACAGCCAACCCTGCTATACCATGACGACCCTGGGGGTTCTGACTACTACAGCCAACCCTGCTATACCATGACGACCCTGGGGGTTCTGACTACTACAGCCAACCCTGCTATACCATGACGACCCTGGGGGTTCTGACTACTACAGCCAACCCTGCTATACCATGACGACCCTGGGGGTTCTGACTACTACAGCCAACCCTGCTCTACCATGATGACCCCTAGGATACCATGACGATCCTGGGTGTTCTGACTGCTACAGCCAAACCTGGAATACCATGATGACCCTGGGATACCAGTGGTGTGGTGGAGGGTATACGCAGGTATATGCCCTATACCCACTTTTTTTGTGGGCATTTCTAGGGCTGTGGCGGTCATGAAATTTCGTCAGCCAGTGATTGTCAAGCAAACAACTGTCGATCTCACGGTAATTGACCGTTAATTAACATAAACACATTTAGCATCTCCTGGCTTCCACACATAGCCTACAAGCCACTGATGCAGACCTTTGGAACATCTACAAGTCTAATAAATCCATGTAATATAGCCTACACCTTCACAATAAATCCATGATTTATTTTAGACAGGTCTAAAGAAACATGATATGAAGAAAATGTAGTCTATTTCAGAAGAACAGAAGAGCATACTCTGAGTTGTCCTTATGTTAGGTCCTGATGTGGCTATGCCAAATGGCTGTGGGCTACACTAGTTCATTTAGCAGACAAGATATGCTTAGAATTCCGCTGCATTATTTTATAGTATTTTATAGTGTGAAGAATACAATTGAACAAAGCTGAATAAAATATAAATAATAGTGCGCACATGCGGCTATTCTGTGTTGAGAGGTTAACAAATAAATAGTTACTCCTATATGCTTAATTTAGAGTTATTAATGTAACTTTAGTTGTTCTACAAACGTTGGGCTATATGTTTAGATTTTTTATACATTTTAAGGCTGCATGATGCGACCAGTGGTGGAAAAAGTACCCAACTGCCATACTTGAGTAAAAGTAAAGATACCTTAATAGAAAATGACTCAAGTAAAAGTGAAAGTCACCCAGTGAAATACTTCTTGAGTAAAAGTCTACAAATATTTCATTTTAAATATACTTAAGTTTCAAACGTAAATGTAATTTCAAAAATATACTTAAGTATCAAAAGTAAAAGTAAAAGTATGAATCATTTCAAATTCCTTATATTAGGCAAACCAGACGGCACGATTGTATTGGTTTTTCACGGTGGCATCCCCTTTGTGGCCATAATGCACCCAAAAAAAATCCATGCCTTTGTTGTGCCCTTCTCCTTGAGTGCTGCGCTCTCCATCACGTAATCTGGTCTTTCTCACAGACTACAAGTGAAGACAGACACATATGGGACGCAACTGCGCAACTGCGCCTTATCAAATTCCGAAGATATTGGGCGAACTGTCCACATTTACTTTTCGTCAGGCAACAAGATGAGTAGGCCTAACAAACAGCAAAAGCACTAGCCTATGTCAATCTACTATCCCCCATAGTACAAAAGTTGACCTATTCTATTCTGTGCGAGAAATAAATATTCCAAACATAGTCTGGGACAGTTGTGGGATGCAATAGATCCAAAATTAATACAACCACTAGCATAAACTAAACATTTTTTACGCAATGTGGCTGACACAACAGATCAGAACGTTTAGCTTAAAATGTTGATAAACTATTAGGCAATTTCTTTGCATTATAAGTCCAGCAATGCACACATGGCAGTAGGCTATAAGTGGGAATGTTCCATTAGCAGGAAAACACCATTATCAAAAGTGACCGCAAATGTGATTATGCATGTAATGCTTTTATTATAAATGTTTATGGTGAAAATTATCTTCCCCAAACTTGAAAGTCACAAGCGCTTATGTATGCCAGTTAAGCTCTAAACCCCTTGTAAAGCGGATTAATGTGCTTAATTTTAAGAAGTTTTTTGGCTACTTTAGTTGTGATACAAACCTTATTAAAACATATAGGCCTATGGGCTAGGCTACATGAGGTGTGCGACTATGATTCGAAAAAGTCGCAAAACAAAGGCAGTTTCTTACGCTGGGCATCATTCACATCTCCCGAGTGGCGCAGTGGTCTAAGGCACTGCATCGCAGTGCTAGCTGTGCCACTAGAGATCCTGGTTCGAATCCAGGCTCTGTCGTAGCCGGCTTTGACCGGGAGACCCATGGGGCGGCGCACAATTGGCCCAGCGTCGTCTAGGGTAGGGGAGGGAATGGCCGGCAGGGGATGTAGCTCCGTTTGTAGAGCATGGCGTTTGCAACGCCAGGGTTGTGGGTTCGTTTCCCACGGGGGGTATGAAAAAAAAAATGAAAAAAAAAATAGTAATGTATGCACTAACTGTAAGTCGCTCTGGATAAGAGCGTCTGCTAAATGACTTAAATGTAATGTAAATGTATAATATATCATTCACAAGTGATAGGCTAATAGCTAGCTAGCAAAACTACATTTGTTTATCTAAACCAAAATCTAGCTATCTAACTTTCATAATACGCTGGCTAGACATTCCAAAGCATATCAATGTAATTAGCCAGCTGCTATATGATGATGTGATTTGTAAATTTTCAAGCGAACAATAGCTTCGTTAGGTTACGTTTGCTAACTGTTAGCTAGCTAGCTAACTACCGCAGAGGCTAACGTGACTGTGTTCTATTTAGAGTCCGATCCCATCAACATCTGCAAAAGCATTAACATCAAGCTCAGCACCAGGAACTAGTGTAAGTCACTTTACTCAAATCTACTAAATCTTTCCATGACTTAATGATGAGTAAATAAATATACTGGAGCTAGGCATAAACATGGTCTGTGTCTTGTGGTCATAGTTGGTTTAAAAGTAGGCTAAAATCTCTACTGTAGTTTTCTTCATATTATGGAGGCTTAGTTGATTGTTCATGCAAGGCTTGAAGTCTAAATTTGAGAAAATTAGGTATTAGTAAGGAGGGGATGGTGTAGGTGACTGACTGGTGTCTGTTGGGGGTAGGTATTGTGCGTCAAGGTTAGTATGCATGATCTATTGACATGAGGGGGGTGGGTGGATATACAGTTGAAGTCGGAAGTATACATACACCTTAGCCAAACACATTTAAACTCAGTTTTTCACAATCCCTGACATGTAATCCTAGTAAAAATTCCCTGTCTTATGTCAGTTAGGATCACCACTTTATTTTAAGAACGTGAAATGTCAGAATAATAGTAGAGAGAATTATTTATTTCAGCTTTTATTTCTTTCATCACATTCCCAGTGGGTCAGAAGTTTACATACACTCAATTAGTATTTGGTAGCATTGCCTTTAAATTGTAAAACTTGGGTCAAACGTTTTGGGTAGCCTTCCACAAGCTTCCCACAATAAGTTGGGTGAATTTTGGCCCATTCTTCTTGAAAGATCTTGTGTAACTGAGTCAGGTATGTAGGCCTCCTTGCTCGCACACGCTTTTACAGTTCTGCCCACAAATGTTCTATAGGATTGAGGTCAGGGCTTTGTGATGGCCACTCCAATACCTTGACTTTGTTGTCCTTAAGCCATTTTGTCACAACTTTGGAAGTATGTTTGGGGTCATTGTCCATTTGGAAGACCCATTTGCAACCAAGCTTTAACTTCCTGACTGATGTCTTGAGATGTTGCACATCATTTTACTTCCTCATGATGCCATCTATTTTGTGAAGTGCACCAGTCCCTCCTGCAGCAAAGCACCCCCACAGCATGATGCTGCCACCCCCGTTCTTCACGGTTGAGATAGTGTTCTTCGGCTTGCAAGCTACCCCCTTTTTCCTCCAAACATAACGATGGTCATTATGGCCAAACAGTTCTATTTTTGTTTCATCAGACCAGAGGACATTTCTCCAAGAAGTACGATCTTTGTCCCCATGTGCAGTTGCAAACCGTAGTCTGGCTTTTTTATGGCGGTTTTGGAGCAGGGGCTTCTTCCTTGCTGAGCGGCCTTTCAGGTTATGTCGATATACAGTGAGGGAAAAAAGTATTTGAATCCCCTGCTGATTTTGTACGTTTGCCCACTGACAAAGAATTATCAGTCTATAATTTTAATGGTAGGTTTATTTGAACAGTGAGAGACAGAATAACAACAAACAAATCCAGAAAAACGCATGTAAAAAATGTTATAAATTGATTTGCATTTTAATGAGGGAAATAAATATTTGACACCCTCTCAATCAGAAAGATTTCTGGCTCCCAGGTGTCTTTTATACAGGTAACGAGCTGAGATTAGCAGCACAAACTTAAAGGGAGTGCTCCTAATCTCAGCTTGTTACCTGTATAAAAAACACCTGTCCACAGAAGCAATCAATCAATCAGATTCCAAACTCTCCACCATGGCCAAGACCAAAGAGCTCTCCAAGGATGTCAGGGACAAGATTGTAGACCTACACAAGGCTGGAATGGGCTACAAGACCATCGCCAAGCAGCTTGGTGAGAAGGTGACAACAGTTGGTGTGATTATTCGCAAATGGAAGAAACACAAAATAACTGTCAATCTCCCTCGGCCTGGGGCTCCATGCAAGATCTCACCTTGTGGAGTTGCAATGATCATGAGAACGGTGAGGAATCAGCCCAGAACTACACGGGAGGATCTTGTCAATGATCTCAAGGCAGCTGAGACCATAGTCACCAAGAAAACAATTGGTAAGACACTACGCCGTGAAGGACTGAAATCCTGCAGCGCCCGCAAGGTCCCCCTGCTCAAGAAAGCACATATACAGGGCCGTCTGAAGTTTGCCAGTCTGAAGTTTGCCAATGAACATCTGAATGATTCAGAGGAGAACTGGGTGAAAGTGTTGTGGTCAGATGAGACCAAAATCAAGCTCTTTGGCATCAACTCAACTCGCCGTGTTTGGAGGAGGAGGAATGCTGCCTATGACCCCAAGAACACCATCCCAACCGTCAAACATGGAGGTGGAAACATTATGCTTTGGGGGTGTTTTTCTGCTAAGGGGACAGGACAACATCACCGCATCAAAGGGAGGATGGACGGAGCCATGTACCGTCAAATCCTGGGTGAGAACCTCCTTCCATCAGCCAGGGCATTGAAAATGGGTCATGGATGGGTATTCCAGCATGACAATTACCCAAAACACACGGCCAAGGCAACAAAGGAGTGGCTCAAGAAGAAGCACATTAAGGTCCTGGAGTGGCCTAACCAGTCTCCAGATCTTAATCCCATAGAAAATCTGTGGAGGGAGCTGAAGGTTCGAGTTGCCAAACGTCAGCCTCGAAACCTTAATGACTTGGAGAAGATCTGCAAAGAGGAGTGGAACAAAATCCCTCCTGAGATGTGTGCAAACCTGGTGGCCAACTACAAGAAACGTCTGACCTCTGTGATTGCAAACAAGGGTTTTGCCACCAAGTACTAAGTAATGTTTTGCAGAGGGGTCAAATAGTTATTTCCTTCATTCAAATGCAAATCAATTTATAACATTTTTAACATGCGTTTTTCTGGATTTTTTTGTTGTTATTCTGTCTCGCACTGTTCAAATAAACCTACCATTAAAATTATAGACTTATCATGTCTTTGTCAGTGGGCAAACGTACAAAATCAGCAGCGGATCAAATACTTTTTTCCTCACTGTAGGACTCTTTTTACTGTGGATATAGATACTTTTGTACCTGTTTCCTCCAGCATCTTCACAAGATCCTTTGCTGTTGTTCTGGGATTTATTTGCACTTTTCGCACCAAAGTACGTTCATCTCTAGGAGACAGAACGCATCTCCTTCCTGAGCGGAATGACGGCATCGTGGTCCCATGGTGTTTATACTTGCGTACTATTGTTTGTACAGATGAACGTGGTACCTTCAGGCGTTTGGAAATTGCTCCCAGTGATGAACCAGACTTGTGGAGATCTAGAATTTATTTTCTGAGGTTTTGGCTGATTTCTTTTGATTTTCCCATGATGTCAAGCAAAGATGCACTGAGTTTGAAGGTAGGCCTTGAAATACATCCACAAGTACACCTCCAATTGACTCAAATGATGTAAATAATCAGAAGCTTCTAAAGCCATGACATAATTTCTGGAATTCTCCAAGCTGTTTAAAGGCACCGTCAACTTAGTGTATGTGAACTTCTGACCCACTGGAATTGTGATACAGTGAACTATAAGTGAAATAATCTGTCTGTAAACAATTGTTGGAAAAATTACTTGTGTCATGCACAAAGTAGATGTCCTAACCGACTTGCCAAAACTATAGTTTGTTAACAAGAAATTTGTGGAGTGGTTGAAAAACAACTTTTAATGACTCCAACCTAAGTGTATGTAAACTTCCGACTTCAACTGTAGTATCTTGTTTGAGTTTATATTTATGGGGAGAAAGTAGTAAAATGTTGGCCAATCACTGACTACTGTGTGTCCTACAGACTAATCCTGCTGCTGCTGGTGATGACGATGACCTTGACACCAGTAGTACAGAGCCGGTACACCTATTGGATGAAAGCTTTCAGCCTGGAATAAGGTCAAGCTCAACATCATCTGACTTTGAAACAAGCCAGGACAGCCAAAGGTTTTATGAAAGCACAATACCCTCTTGAGAAAACAAAATCATCAATACACTAAACTGTCTACAAGACAAGTGCTCAAACTTTTCACATCCTTCCAGTCAGTTCTTTGGCATGGGGGAGTTAGTATACCCTTCTAGCCTATTCACTCTATTCTTGGCAGTGCTTGTCTACTCAACAGCACAACTGCAGGTGCTCATACACAACAATACATGACTAGACTGTCTACAAGTCAAGCCCCTCTTCAACTTTTCACATCTTTCCTAACAGCCCATCTCAATGCCCCATTATTGACTCTGAGTATAACAAAACACATACCAATCTACTGTACCCTTTTTGTTTACAGATGAACATGGATTATTGTATGGTTACACATCCTCATGATCAGTCTTCATGTTTTACACATCTTCATGATCAGTCTTCATGTCTTTCCAGGAGACTTGCAGTACAAACAAATCTGCTGCAAGAGGTCCAAGCAGTGGGTGGTAAAGAAACCCTATTTGGTTTCAGGTAGAACTATTTTGGGTTCCTTGTAGAACCCTCTGGGGAAAGGGTTTTACATGAAACCCAATAGCGTTCTACCTGGAACCAAAAATGGTTCTTCAAAGGGTTCTTCTATGGGAACAGCCGAAGAACCCTTTTAGGTTCTAGATAGCACCTTTTTTACTAAGAGTGTAGTATGCTCACAACTGCATTGTCGTATAGATATTGCTAGCTGTTGTACATATTTCTATAATAATTTTTACAAGTGCACTAGCAAGTGATTAAATTATTCCAGCTGCATCAGAAACCAATAAAGTGTTGTAGGTTGGGAGCTTTTGTGAAAGAGCACAGCTAGAAAGATATGGCATATAGAAGCAAACCGGATGGACATCATGAAAATGATCAGAGAGGTTGAGAGTAGAAGAAGTTCAGGAGAAAAAACAAACAAAATATAATTATTGTAAAATTGACTGTGTCCATAAAATGTAGATAGTAAGTATAAGCTGGAAGTAGAGACCTAAGCATTGTTGTTCACTAGTTTACTCCAAGTAGGGAAAGGGTGGCAGGGTTGAAAGTAATAAAGGGGAATATTTTTTTTTTCAAGGATATGTATTAGTATGTATGTATGTATGTATTGTAGCAAATAAGTAAACATGGCTTGTATTCAAGAGTTTATTTGCTCTGGAGACCGAGATGAGTTTACACAGCAGTATTCAGGAACAGTTATGGCAATGTATGACATATATTGCATAAAGTAGAAGAAAAATATACCACTAACGCTTATAATAACTACTACTGTTATACAAAGGGAATAATTGCATATGGTGTGTTTGGGTGGTGCAGTGAGATGTTCGGAGTCACTTTGATACAAGGGGAGATTGTTGTTATGGGACACTTCACATCTCCTCTTGAGAGTCATCAACTTCTTTGTATCCCAGTGGTATTGTCTGTGAGAGAAAGACGACAACGATATTACACATTCATGGGCAATCATTGTGTACAGTCTGTATTCCTACCGTAGCAGCATGGTGTAGAATATGAGACATCTCACAAACACACGTTAGCTAACTAGCTACAACACACAGGTAGTTACTCCAAGACTAATATGAGTCATAAAGCCAAAGTCACTCCTTTACTCTCCGCCATCATCATCAAAACATTTCTCCAGTTTTGCTGCTAATGAGAGGCACTGAGGCTAGCTAGGCTAGTTAGCTAGCTAAATATCTATAATGCTAGACTACAGTATATTTTAGGTATAGCAAATAAACAGCTAGCTAGCTAGCTAAAACTTGGCTAGTTTGCCTTGTAGTGGTACTAGCAAGCCCCGTTATGGCCGAATCGATTACCACATTTTACTTTACTGAACAACACTGTCTTGTGTGAAAAGAGAGCTTATATTGCTAGCTAGCTACTGACAGCAAAACAACTTACTTGTTTGTCATTTGCCCTCCTGAGTCCTGGTCCAACTGGTCTAGTCTGCCGCCGCTGCTTGCTGGTCTCGCAATTATTTTTCTCGCTGTCTCAACTCCTTTTCAGTGCACTTCGGCTCAAAAAATAGAGTCAGCCTAAATATCCTGCAATGTCCTGGCAGATAGGAACATTGTTGACACAAGTCCAATGGCTCTATTGAACAAGGACAACCATATCTACTCGCTGCTAGCGTGATCGTGCAATCGGCAAAACAGAAAGGTTCCATTATTTGCTACAAAACATGACTCTGTACATTTTTAGATCAGACCGCAGGTTCAATCATCCGTTGATGTCATTGGTTGAACTCTCCTAAATAGTGTCTTGTTTCCTTAAAAATGTAGGCCACCCGCAAATGTTCCAAAATGCAATTTGTGGGAGAACACTGTTCTAAAATACCCCTGACTAGGATAATGCCTTTGGCTGCTAGACAATGAAAGAAAGTTTATTTGAAAACCAATAGAACAGGAGAGCGCATGAGGAAGTCTTTATAAAATAATTGCCTCCGTGGTTCTATGGTGGGATTTTGGCTATATGCTACTTTGAAGCGAGGTAAGACATGCCTCAAAATATGAAGTAACAATTAAGGACCAATAAAGATATAGCGATGCTAATGATAAGCCTAATCGTCTTCTGGTAGATGGAAAGGCTTTCCCTTCTCAATTAAATGTTAACTAACTACAAAGTTGTCTATCCCTAGTCAGAATATGATTTTTCCAATAGAATCCTATAAGATTCTCACAATCCTATAGGATTTTGTGACACCTCTATCAGAATCCTATTGGACTACGTTTTTCCTATTGGAAATAAAAAGTGATCCTATAGGATTCTCGCAGTCCTATAAGATTTTGTGTCACCTGTATCAGAATCCTATTGGACTACTTTTTTCCTATTGGGAATAAAAAATAATCCTATAGGATTTTGTGTCACCTCTATCAGAATCCTATTGGAATCCTACTGTACTACTTTTTTTTCTATTGGAAATCAAAAGTATTCCGATTGGATTCGGGGGGGCAGGTAGCTTAGTGGGTAAGAGCGTTGTGCCAGTAACCGAAAGGTCGCTGGTTCTAATCCCCGAGCCGACTAGGTGAAAAATCTGTCGATGTGCCCTTGAGCAAGGCACTTAACCCTAAATTGCTCCTGTAAGTCGCTCTGGATAAGAGCGTCTGCTAAATGACCAATTTTTTTTTTTTTTTTTTTATATATTTTTTTCTTAATTGAACCCAATAAATTATAGTTTGTTGTCATAAGTTCCAGTACAATACAACAACATTAATTACAACATTTCCATTGATAGGAAACAACAGTTCTATATTCATTTCTGTTTTATGCACCTTTAAGAAAACCTGTCCCTTTAAGAGTGACTGATGACGTCACAGCTAGCACAGTCCAGGGTTAGAGTAGCGCAGAAGCTGTCATATGCTGAGGCAGTGAAGAAAGTAGAGAAAGATGGGTCAAGGGGGAGGGATCCTGAGAGGAATGGTGTGAGTAGTAGATCTGTACCAGTACAGAGGGATAAACCAACAAAGTAATATATGTTTCAGTAAGATTGGATTTTTGGCATTTATAGCAATGGTTATCAACTGTACTGCAGGGATGGAACGTAAGTCGCAGAAAATAGAGGTTGTGGTGGCAGCTGCAGAGAGGTATTTGGGTGTGCGAGACTTGACATCAGAAGAGTTACAGGGTGTGTTAAGTGGTGGTGTGCCATCCTTTCAGGCTGTTGGCCTGAAGTAGGAATAAATATATTTAAATAGTGAAGGATGGTAGTTATTATTATTATTAATGTAAAAAAAAAAATGTGAGTGTAGTGTTAGATGGTAGGGTATTTGTTGTATTTTTATTTTTTAAAGCAAAGTATAAGGGAGTCTAGTAGGTGGCGGTACTTCAACATTTATTGGATGCCAACCGCCGTTAAACCTCATCGAAGAAGAAGAAGAAGACAGCTAGCACAGGCTTGCAGTGTTAATTAACTACCAAGTTCAGTTCGCCGGCTGTAGCTGTGCATAGAATCTCTGGTTTTCTAAAATCATTATTTAACTAGTTTATCCTTCACTGTGCGTAAATGCTGTGAGTACAGTATTTGTTTCCTTATGTTTCCTGACGAAGTTGTCAATGTCATTGTGCAACTTTTTAGGATAAAGTAATCCTTCAACAGCCTGATCAACTCTATTTGAAGCAGATGTGTCGCGCTGCATGAGGCAAATGGTGGTCACACCAGATACTGACTGGTTTTCTGATACCCTTTTTTTTGGGTATTCGTGACCAACAGATGCGTATCTGTATTCCCAGTCGTGAAATCCATAGATTAGGGCCTAATCTATTTATTTCAATTGACTGATTTCCTTATAACGACTGTAACTCAGTAAATCTTTGAAATTGTTGCAAGTTGCATTTATATTTTTGTCCAGTATAATTAAGTAGAATGCTAATAGAAATTAATGTTGAAAGTTCCATTTATATTCCTAAAACATAAGTTGTAATTGATGCTGTCGCTGCTTCCCGTTGGCAATAACTTTTGATAAACAGCCCAATGTCAAAACACCGTTTGAAGTGTCCAAATCAATAATCAATAAGCAATTTTTTATATTTTGAAAACATAAACATAAAATGTACTACCTACACATACGTGCCACAATAGTAATCAGAATACTTGTATTTTTTTTAAACAAGCACCTTATAAACTGCATATTCACCAAAAACCCTGTTGCTTTGACAAGTGGCAATTAATCACTCATATTGATTAGGGGGGAAATCAGGTTGTATGCGCTGTTGAAACTAATACGACTCAAAAACCACATGGAAACAGGAAATATTGTTTACATCACTCATTAGAGTACAACCTGCTGAAGACAACCAGTTACATTTTAGAGTGATGCATTTTTATTTGGTGGTCACCAAAACGGAAAGAGAAACGCAACACTTATTTGTCAATCTCTCATATTAATATCACGTTGAAATCAATAGAATGAGAGGGGAGAGTCGGGTTGCGTGTCCTGATCAAACTAACCTTGCTAAAAAACAAACAGAATCTGGGAATAATATGTATATCACTGGTTAGAGGACAACTTGTAGAAGACAACATTTTGGATTGTTGCATTTTGTTTCAAGTGGGTCGCGGAAAGGTAAACGTAACACTATTTAGCTGATTACTCATATTGATATCAATTTAAAATCAATAGAGTGTTGGCAAACGTTTGGGGTGTATGCACGGTTTAAACTAACACTATTCAAAGGCTACACTGAATCTGACAATTTTCATATCACTGGTTAGAACAGAATTTGCTGAAGATAGTCATCTAAATTCTAGAATGTTGGATGGAAGTTTTGGGAGGCTGCCGAAACAGGGAAGGAAACCAATCCGTTGCTTTGTTATTTAACTTCACCTAATATCAACAGTGACCAGGGTTGGCTGTTATTTGAGTGATAGTTTGACTCTTAAATCCATGTATAGGTGTGAGGACAGCGACTTTTATACAGAGACCACCCCAAATTGTCCTTGCCATTTGAGTTTGAAAACAATAATAGAATTCTAGGACCGCCAGCTCGTATGACAAAATCAATGGTACAAAACCAATGATATTGATCTGTTTTAAGCAATCGATTTTGTGTCATTGTGATTTACTATAAACGTTTATACTAACATCACTAATCTGAGGAGAAAAGGATGAGCCATTACCCTCAATTCGATGTGGTCAAAACATTAAGTTGTGTAATGTAGTAACACATACTGTCCACATACAGGAAATTAGTGTAATATAAAATCATTGAATATCTCAAAATAAATCAACATTTAAATGGAGGCTGATATTGCACACATATATTTCTCACTAGTTTAACGATGTACAGAGTATTTTTTTTCTTTTTTAGGCACAATTTAACCGGTCGTGCTAGAAAGAGCTCCCATAGTGACGGTGCAGCAGCCTTATTATAACCTATCAAGCCATAGTATTGATAGTATTCTATTCATTGTTATTTCAGACCAGTGTATGGACACTACAATTGGATAAATACACCTTCATTGGACAATCTCACAGCTAAATATAACCACAGAAACCTGAACATTTATGTTAAACTGCAATCAAGATTAAAGACCAGTAAACTGAGGAACAGCCTCTCTCCAGTGTCTCCAGAGTACAATCTCTATATCTTTGCCTACTCACAGCAGTGATAATTCCCTGAGGTTCCCAACATCTCCAACACACCATCACAATATGGGAGTGATTCAAGGCTGCAAGTTAATTTGCAGTATGACCAATAGTAAAATCCTATCAGATTTTGGAACCAGTCCTATTGGAGTCCTATAGGATTTTATCCTATAGGATCTTAAAGGATTCCAATACAAGAATTCAATAGAACAATCCTATCAGATTTTGGAACCAGTCCTATTGGACTCCTATAGGATATGTTCCAAAATCAGACAGGATCTTCTATAGGATTTTTTTATTGGAATCCTATAGGATTTTTTGACTAGGGATGCCTGCCTACCTGGCAGAATGATATCATGATTATTTGCTTCAATCCAGTGGCCATTTGTTTTGCAAACGCCATCTCATGCGCACTACATAAACACTGCTAACCAAGCAACAGTGCTAGGTGCCTGCACAGTTGAATTAAAGGGTAACTATACTCAAAAATCAAAATATCTTCAATTTGTGGTCAAAAGTGGTCTCCTGATGTGGTTTAAGCATTATTGTGGACTTTTTCTTCCAATTTTGTTGTTGTTCTATTAAAAAAAAGTGTGACTTTTGAGAGACTTTCTGACTCAGTTGAAAGACCAATATGGCATTGATCATTTTAGGTCATTCAGAGTGTATGTCACTGTTTGTTATAGAATGTTTCACACATGGCTCCTTTCTTTCACCAGGGGATTTTTGGTAAAAAATTATAGTACACCCACTTCTCCAGGCACCACTACGGCACTGTGGGATACCATGACAACCCTGAGTGTTCGGATTGCTACAGCCGACCCTAATTAGAGACCAAGCTTCCCCATCAACTGCTTTCTTCTCTATAGAAGCCACAAGTCGGCTACTGCTTTGGAGACCCCTGCATATTACCCACACCCAATTGAAGGGCCAATTTAATGCTTCGCTGCTCAAGGAACAAAATATATGCTGTGCAATATAAATTACAGCCAGGCAGGCAGCTACTTTTTGGAGCATCTCATCTGAAACCTGGTGAGCCTCTGCCATCACCTCAGAACTAACATGAAACCACATGGCAGGGAGCCACGGTCAGGGTGCCAGATTTCACATGGTGGGCCACCGCTAGGCCAGGAGAGGGACTGAGTGCACCTGCCGGTGTGTTTGGATAGCCTACAGTGGGCCAGTGACTCAGAGGCAGGCAGTCCAAAAATACACTGCTTCTTTATTACAAAGAAACACAACAGTATTACTATCATGGCTCATTTTCTTTCTCTCTCTCTTTCTCTCTTTCTTTCTCTCTCTCTTTCTCTCTTTCTTTCTCTCTTTCTTTCTTTCTCTCTTTCTCTTTCTTTCTTTCTTTCTTTCTTTCTTTCTAACGGCAGCCTACCTCAATACCAAACCTGGGACAATCTCTTCCCAAATTATTTTGCCTTTATTTGTTAGCTAACATGTATAAAACGAACACAAAAATGAGTCTGTTTTTGTTGCACAAATTGGAGAATATGTATCTGCAGAAGGTTAATTGCATGTTTGCCGATGGTCCTGTGAGAATTATTTGACAGAGCAGTTGAGGAGAAAATCCCCACACAAGTATGCCCCCAGGGTCTGGGTTGAGAGGGGTTGAGCTCCACCAGAACCTGTCATGGCCTTTAGATTGAAACAATGTCCCAGGGAGTCACACCCATTAAGTACAGCACACACTGTTCCTTTCTGTGTGTGTGTGTGTGTATGTATGTGTGTGTGTGTGTATACGTGTTTGTGTGTGTATGTGTGTGTGTGTACGCGTGTGTACGTGTGTGTGTACGTGTGTGTGTGTGTGTGTGTGTGTGTGTGTGTGTGTATGTGTGTGTGTGTATGTGTGTGTACATGTATGTCGGTGTTTGTGTGTGTGTGTTTCTCACCCATCGCGCTTGGAGAATCCATTTCTTACACGGAACAGGCCACAGAGAGTGTTGCTGTTTTCTGAGTAGACTGAGCTTGTGTGTGTGTGTCCCATAGGGCTTTGGTAAAAACTACTGCACTATAGTTTGCCATTTCAGACGCAGCCTGATGTCTGCCATGCCTAGAAGTGCCTTGACAATGTAATCCCATTTACCCTCCAAACAGGGGTATACTTCCAAACCTGAAGTATACCACTGTGTACACACACAACACAAACAAATCAAATCAAATCAAATCAAATCAAATTTTATTGGTCACATGCGCCGAATACAACAGGTGCAGACATTACAGTGAAATGCTTACTTACAGCCCTTAACCAACAGTGCATTTATTTTAAACAAAAAAGTAAGAATAAAACAACAACAAAAAAAAGTGTTGAGAAAAAAAGAGCAGAAGTAAAAATAAAGTGACAGTAGGGAGGCTATATATACAATAGAATAAAGTGACAGTAGGGAGGCTATATATACAGGGGGGTACCGTTGCATAGTCAATGTGCGGGGGCACCGGCTAGTTGAGGTAGTTGAGGTAATATGTACATGTGGGTAGAGTTAAAGTGACTATGCATAAATACTTAACAGAGTAGCAGCAGCGTAAAAAGTATGGGGTGGGGGGGCAGTGCAAATAGTCCGGGTAGCCATGATTAGCTGTTCAGGAGTCTTATGGCTTGGGGGTAGAAGCTGTTGAGAAGTCTTTTGGACCTAGACTTGGCACTCCGGTACCGCTTGCCGTGCGGTAGCAGAGAGAACAGTCTATGACTAGGGTGACTGGAGTCTTTGACAATTTTGAGGGCCTTCCTCTGACACCGCCTGGTATAGAGGTCCTGGATGGCAGGGAGCTTTGCCCCTGTGATGTACTGGGCCGTACGCACTACCCTCTGTAGTGCCTTGCGGTCAGAGGCCAAGCAGTTGCCATACCAGGCGGTGATGCAACCAGTCAGGATGCTCTCGATGGTGCAGCTGTAGAATTTTTTGAGGATCTGAGGACCCATGCCAAATCTTTTTAGTCTCCTGAGGGGGAATAGGCTTTGTCGTGCCCTCTTCACGACTGTCTTGGTGTGTTTGGACCATGATAGTTCGTTGGTGATGTGGACACCAAGGAACTTGAAGCTCTCAACCTGTTCCACTACAGCCCCGTCGATGAGAATGGGGGCGTGCTCAGTCCTCTTTTTTTTCCTGTAGTCCACAATCATCTCCTTTGTCTTGGTCACGTTGAGGGAGAGGTTGTTGTCCTGGCACCACACGGCCAGATCTCTGACCTCCTCCCTATAGGCTGTCTCATCGTTGTCGGTGATCAGGCCTACCACTGTTGTGTCGTCGGCAAACTTAATGATGGTGTTGGAGTCGTGCCTGGCCATGCAGTCATGGGTGAACAGAGAGTACAGGAGGGGACTGAGCACGCACCCCTGAGGGGCCCCCGTGTTGAGGATCAGTGTGGCAGATGTGTTGTTACCTACCCTTACCACCTGGGGGCGGCCCGTCAGGAAGTCCAGGATCCAGTTGCAGAGGGAGGTGTTTAGTCCCAGGATCCTTAGCTTAGTGATGAGCTTTGAGGGCACTATGGTGTTGAATGCTGAGCTGTAGTCAATGAATAGCATTCTCACGTAGGTGTTCCTCTTGTCCAGGTGGGAAAGGGCAGTGTGGAGTGCGATAGAGATTGCATCATCTGTGGATCTGTTGGGGCGGTATGCAAATTGGAGTGGGTCTAGGGTTTCTGGGATTATGCTGTTGATGTGAGCCATGACCAGTCTTTCAAAGCACTTCATGGCTACAGACGTCAGTGCCACGGGTCGGTAGTCATTTAGGCAGGTTATCTTAGAGTTCTTGGGCACGGGGACTATGGTGGTCTGCTTGAAACATGTTGGTATTACAGACTCAGTCAGGGACATGTTGAAAATGTCAGTGAAGACACTTGCCAGTTGGTCAGCACATGCTCGGAGTACACGTCCTGGTAATCCGTCTGGCCCTGCGGCCTTGTGAATGTTGAATGTTGACCACAACACACACACACGCACACACACGCACACAGCACTGGGAGGCAACACCGGATGCCAGAGAGGAAATTGGAAAAGACACGTCCAACCTGACAATTACATAGCAAAGTCCACTTTCTTTTATGCTGTGAATGGATGTCTGAAAACGTTGCTTTCATATCTGATTTACGGATGCTGGCTACACAAACAAAGTGGCAATATTTAGTTATTACAAAGCCTATTGACATGACAAGGGCATCTCCCACGGCAGCCACATAATTAAACTCTCATTATTTCTCTCTCTCACTATTTTTGTCCACTATTTTTCTTCACCTACATACACTACAGTCGATGGGACTAGTGTAAGATGTTTTCCTTTTCTTTCGTGTGTAATTCCTCCAATCTCCAGACTGAGAAAGTCAGTTAGAAGACAACTAATAGTTGGTATGTTACATGCTTTGTCATTTTCTCTGGACATCCACTGAAAAAAACATCCAAAACATGTTTGCAATGTACAGTATGTGTGCAATAGTCCTTCAAATCAAATCACATTTTATTTACCACATGCGCCGAATACAACAGGTGTAGACCTTACAGTGAAATGCCTACTTACAAGCCCTTAACCAACAATGCAGTTTTAAGTTAAAAAATTGATTAGTAAAAAAAGAGCAGCAGTAAAATAAAATAACAGTAGGGAGGCTATATACAGATGGTACCGGTACAAAGTCAATGTGAAATAACAGTAGGGAGGCTACACTGAGGGAAAAAAGTATTTGATCCCCTGCTGATTTTGTACATTTGCCCACTGACAAAGAAATGATCAGTCTATAATTTTAATGGTAGGTTTATTTTAACAGTGAGAGACAGAATAACAACAAAAAAATCCAGAAAAACGCATGTCAAAAATTTTATAAATTGATTTGCATTTTAATGAGGGAAATAAGTATTTGACCCCTCTGCAAAACATGACATAGTACTTGGTGGCAAAACCCTTGTTGGCAATCACAGAGGTCAGACGTTTCTTGTAGTTGGCCACCAGGTTTGCACACATCTCAGGAGGGATTTTGTTCCACTCCTCTTTGCAGATCTTCTCCAAGTCATTAAGGTTTCGAGGCTGACGTTTGGCAACTCAAACCTTCAGCTCCCTCCACAGATTTTCTATGGGATTAAGGTCTGGAGACTGGCTAGGCCACTCCAGGACCTTAATGTGCTTCTTCTTGAGCCACTCCTTTGTTGCCTTGGCTGTGTGTTTTGGGTCATTGTCATGCTGGAATACCCATCCACTACCCATTTTCAATGCCCTGGCTGAGGGAAGGAGGTTCTCACCCAAGATTTGACGGTACATGGCCCCGTCCATCGTCCCTTTGATGCTGTGAAGTTGTCCTGTCCCCTTACCAGAAAAACACCCCCAAAGCATAATGTTTCCACCTCCATGTTTGACGGTGGGGATGGTGTTCTTGGGGTCATAGGCAGCATTCCTCCTCCTCCAAACACGGCGAGTTGAGTTGATGCCAAAGAGCTCGATTTTGGTCTCATCTGACCACAACACTTTCACCCAATTCTCCTCTGAATCATTCAGATGTTCATTGGCAAACTTCAGACGGCCCTGTATATGTGCTTTCTTGAGCAGGGGGACCCTGCAGGATTTCAGTCCTTCACGGCGTAGTGTGTTACCAATTGTTTTCTTGGTGACTATGGTCCCAGCTGCCTTGAGATCATTGACAAGATCCTCCAGTGTAGTTCTGGGCTGATTCCTCACCGTTCTCATGATCATTACAACTCCACGAGGTGAGATCTTGCATGGAGCCCCAGGCCGAGGGAGATTGACAGGTCTTTTGTGTTTCTTCTATTTGCAAATAATTGCACCAACTGTTGTCACCTTCTCACCAAGCTGCTTGGCGATGGTCTTGTAGCCCATTCCAGCCTTGTGTAGGTCTACAATCTTGTCCCTGACATCCTTGGAGAGCTCTTTGGTCTTGGCCATGGTGGAGAGTTTGGAATCTGATTGCTTCTGTGGACAGGTGTCTTTTATACAGGTAACAAGCTGAGATTAGGAGCACTCCCTTTAAGAGTGTGCTCCTAATCTCAGCTCGTTACCTGTATAAAAGACACCTGGGAGCCAGAAATCTTTCTGATTGAGAGGGGGTCAAATACTTATTTCCCTCATTAAAATGCAAATCAATTTATAAAAAGATTTACATGCGTTTTTCTGGATTTTTTTGTTGTTATTCTGTCTCTCACTGTTCAAATAAACCTACCATTAAAATTAAAGACTGATCATTTCTTTGTCAGTGGGCAAACTTACAAAATCAGCAGGGGATCAAATACTTTTTTCCCTCAGTGTATATACAGATGGTACCGGTACAAAGTCAATGTGAAATAACAGTAGGGAGGCTATATAGAGATGGTACCGGTACAAAGTCAATGTGAAATAACAGTAGGAAGGCTATATACAGATGGTACCAGTACAAAGTCAATGTGAAATAACAGTAGGGAGGCTATATACAGATGGTACCGGTACAAAGTCAATGTGAAATAACAGTAGGGAGGCTATATAGAGATGGTACCGGTACAAAGTCAATGTGAAATAACAGTAGGGAGGCTATATAGAGATGGTACCGGTACAAAGTCAATGTGAAATAACAGTAGGAAGGCTATATACAGATGGTACCGGTACAAAGTCAATGTGAAATAACAGTAGGAAGGCTATATACAGATGGTACCGGTACAAAGTCAATGTGAAATAACAGTAGGGAGGCTATATACAGATGGTACCGGTACAAAGTCAATGTGAAATAACAGTAGGGAGGCTATATAGAGATGGTACCGGTACAAAGTCAATGTGCGGGGGCACAGGTTAATCGAGGTAATTGAGGTAATATGTACATATAATATAATATGCCATTTAGCAGACGCTTTTATCCAAAGCGACTTACAGTCATGTGTGCTTACATTTTTACGTATGGGTGGTCCCGGGGATCGAACCCACTACCCTGGCGTTACAAGCGCCATGCTCTACCAATTGAGCTACAGAGGACATGTGGGTAGAGTTAAAGTGACTATGCATAGATAATATCAATAAACATACTATATATTTTTTTTCTATCTGGACACTAGGCTTGGGCGGTATACCGTATACCGCGGTATTTGGAAATAGCCACGGGATAGTTTTTCAATATCGTCAATACAGTTGAAATTATTTTTTTAACGTTTTTTTTTAATACATTTCAATATTTGTAGCTAAGTAAATACCTGCAGTCAACTTGTGCAATACATTAGGAGAGAAAGAAAATCGCGTTCTTCATTTCACCTGTCACATCATTCATTATGAAGCTTACCAGTAGTCCCCAGTCACATGGTGTTTGTTTACAAGCACACAACGATGACACAACGACGAGAGACCTTGTGAGTCACTCACTGTGCAGCATGCGCCAGGTGATCTGGTTACAGTATGGAATTCATAATTAAATGTTTGCCAGCTAGATATCTTATAAGTAATAAGTTAACTGTCTAAAATGTGCTAAATGCTCTACAGTTGTGCATTTGGTTTGATAATTTAGTAGCAAGTTAGCTAAGTGGTTAGCTTCTTCCAAAATCAAGCTTCGCTTGGTAACAGCAGAGGATCCCCTCCTGGATCAAGAGACTTGCTGTCTAATATTTGTTTTGTGCGTGTAGCAAACTGTGAGTTACTTGTATAGCTTTATGAGCAGGGATGTCTGTCCTACAAGTAGTTTAAGTCAGAGACTGTATAAAATGTTTGCAATGCGCTTGTTAGCATTTAGTTAGCATTCTCTATGAGATTTTACATGTACTTGTTAGCGGTGCAAACCTTCGGATTACAGAGGCTTGTGTTCATTGCCGGTATTACCGAATATCCCGGTATAGCACAAGGTTGGTATGAAGGTATGACAATCTGGATACCGCCCATGCCTACTGGACACACATACAGATTATTTGTTTTACAATGTAAAGTTCTGGAATGAATGGAATGAATTTCATTTCACAGCTCAACACAAGCATTGAGACACCCACAAACATCCCTCACCCTTCAAACATCTTTCTAGAACACAAATCAATGAGAGTTACATCTCTCAGCTACAGTATGTAGAGAGCACCAAGGATGCAAGTACACTGTTTACACTATACTAGTGATGATGGTGGGTAGCCTACACAAAGCAGCACTTCAGACATAAAGTAGCCCCATACCCACTTACTGAAACCTACTGTAACGGAACATTCCTCCAACATGCACCAACGGTAACGTTATAGATTCATAGCCGTTTTACTATTGTCAGGTTCAATTGTATCTGTAAGTGATACACCCAGTAGCACCTCTACTTGTGTTTATTGTTGTCGTGTGTCCGTGTGTGTGTGTTTGTTTGTTGTGTGGGCGTCCGTGCGTGTGCAGGTATTTGTTGTGTTTGTGTGTTTGTGAGACTGCATTGGGCTTTGTCTCTAAGTGCTGAGTGTATTTACCCTAGGTCTTTCCAGGGCTATGCTTTGGTGCACCCTGTGAAACATGGATGAATTCAATTACATGGTGGCTGAGACTCCCTGACAAGAGCTCACTCTTGTTTCAATCACCCCACAGCTGGATACTGGGAGGCGGAAAAGTGGTGGCCCAGAAGAGTCCCTGGATGCGTCCCAAATGGCATCCTATTAATTATATAGTGCACTACTTTTGACCAAGGCCCATAGGTCCCTGGTGCACTGTGTAGAGAATAGGGTGGGACTTGGCCCGTAGAAAAAGAACCCACTGGAGCAGAAGGCTACTCAATCACCACCATCAGCAGCTCAGGTCTGTACTCTACAGCGGCAGCCCATATGAAAAAAAGAATACATTTAAAATGTATTTCTAGATACATTTTTAGGATACTTGAAATATAAAATATTGGCTGAATAATGTATACATTTTTTTTATTTTAATACATTTCAAATAATATTCCAACATATATTATGGAATGTATTTAAAATGTAAGTGCCTTCGGAAAGTATTCAGACTTTGACATTTTCAAAATTTTGTTACATTACAGCCTTATTCTACAATGGATTTTCAAAAAATTTATCCTCAGCAATCTACACACAATACCTCATCATAAAAAAGCGAAAACAGGTTTTTAGAAATTTGTGCAAATGTATTACAATTTAAACAGAAATACCTTATTTATGTAAGTATTCAGACACTTTGCTATGAGATTCGAAATTGAGCTCAGGTGCGTCCTGTTTCCATTGATCATCCTTGAGATGTTTCTACAACTTGATTGGAGTCCACCTGTGGTAAATTCAATTGATTGGACATGATTTGGAAAGGCACACACCTGTCTATATAAGATCCCACAGTTGACAGTGCATGTCAGAGCAAAAACCAAGTAATGAGGTCGAAGGAATTGCTCAGAGACAGGATTGTGTCGAGGCACAGATCTGGGGAAGGGTATAAAAAAATGTCTGCAGCATTGAAGGTCCCCAAGAACACAGTGGCCTCCATCATTCTTAAATAGAAGAAGTTTGGAACCACCAAGACTCTTCCTAGAGCAATCGGGGGAGAAGGGCCTTGGTCAGGGAGGTGACCAAGAACCCGATGGTCACTCTGACAAAGCTCTAGACTTCCTCTGTGGAGATGGGAGAACCTTCCAGAATGACAATCATCTCTGCAGCACTCCACCAATCAGGCCTTTATGGTAGAGTGGCCAGACGGAAGCCACTCCTCAGTAAAAGGCACATGACAGCCAGCTTGGAGTTTGCCAAAAGGCACCTAAAGACTCTCAGTCCATGAGAAAAAAGATTCTCTGGTCTGATGAAACCAAGATTTTACTCTTTGGCCTGAATGCCAAGCGTCACATCATGAGGAAACCTTGCACCATCCCTACAGTGAAGCATGGTGGTGGCAGGATCATGCTGTGGGGATGTTTTTCAGCAACAGGGACTGGGAGACTAGTCAGGATTGAGGCAAAGATGAACGGAGCAAAGTACAGAGTGATCCTTGATGAAAACCTGCACCAGAACGATCAGGACCTCAGACTGGGGCGAAGGTTCACCTTCCAACAGGACAACGGCCCTAAGCACACAGCCAAGACAACGCGGGAGTGGCTTTGGGACAAGTCTCTGAATGTCTTTGAGTCGCCCAGCCAGAGCCCGGACTTGAACCCGATCTAACATCTCTGGAGAGACCTGATAATAGCTGTGCAGCGATGCTCCCCATTCAACCTCACAGCGCTTGAGAGGATCTGCAGAGAAGAATGGGAGAAACTTCCCAAATACAGGTGTGCCAAGCTTGTAGTTACATACCCAAGAAGACTCAATGCTGTAATCGCTGCCCTAGGTGCTTCAACAAAGTACTGAGTAAAGGGTCTGAATACTTATGTAAATGTCATATTTCAGTTGTTTTAAAAAATATATAAATTAGCAAAACATTCTAAAAACCTGTTTTTGGTTTGTCATTATGGGGTATTGTGTGTAGATTGATGAGGAAAACAAACAATTTAATCAATTTTAGAATAAAATGTATGTTGGGGATGCACTATCAACTTATATAGAAAGTTGTGTGCCTTTCCAAATCATGTCTAATCAATTGAATTTACCACAGGTGGACTCCAATCAAGTTGTAGAAACATCTCAAGGATGATCAATGGAAACAGGACGCACCTGAGCTCAATTTCGAATCTCATAGAAAAGTGTCTGAATACTTACATAAATAAGGTATTTCTGTTTAAATTGTAATACATTTGCACAAATTTCTAAAAACCTGTTTTTCGCTTTTTTATGATGGGGTATTGTGTGTAGATTGCTGACAACAAACATGAGCCTCCCGAGTGGCGCAGCAGTCTAAGGATCTGCATCACAGTGCTTGAGGTGTCACTACAGACCTGGGTTTGATCCCAGGCTGTGTCGTGACCGGGAGTCCCATAGGGTGGTGCACAATTGGCCCAGCGTCGGCTGGGTTAGGGGAGGATTTGGCTGGGAGGGCTTTACTTGGCTCATCTCGCTCTAGCGACTCCTTGTGCCAGGAAGGATGCCTGCAGCCTCACTTCAGTCATCAGTTGAACAGTGTTTCTTCTGACACGTTGGTGTGGCTGGCTTCTGGGTTAAGTGAGTGGGTGTTAAGAAGCGTGGTTTGGCGGGTCGTGTTTTGAGGACGCATGACTCGACCTTCGCCTCCCCAGAGCCCGTTGGGGAGTTGCAGCAATGAGACAAGATCGTAGTTGGATATCACAAAAATAAACATGAAGAACCAGACAATTGTCAGACCTTGGTTTTTTATCAAAGGCAAAAACCTCAGAGAGCGATACTTCAGAGACTGACGTAACTGGCATCATTATTGTGTTATGTGTACTGTCTGCACAAGCACATTATCATTGTGTGCTTTTTGGGCTGAATCGTGTCGATAGAGAGTGTACACCGCAATGTACCCTTCACACTGATGCCACTTCACTCTCTCAGGGCCTTGCTGCCAGTACACCGGCCCTGTGTGGATGAAGCTCTTCTAGGCTAATAAAACAAACGCCATCAATCATTATGATTGCCAGGCGTTTCATTGGGTTCATCATTTCCCCATGAAAAATGCCTGGGTCTATAGCCGTTCAGCTGTAGAGATAATTTAAGGCAGTAATCAGCCATTTTATGACTTGACGTAGATAACTAATGAGCAGGGCTGGGGATCGGAGGGAAGGGAGGGCATCACATGGGGAAACAGGGGGGGGGACCTGGGTTCAAATAATATTTGAAGTCTTCGAGCGTTTGCTTTAGCCTGCCTAGAGTGCCAGATGGGCAGGGTTTACACTTTCGGGACGATTCTATTTGTCCATTAAGCCAGGCAAGCTAACTCAATCAAGCCAATACAAAGTATTAGAAATTATTTCAAATAGTATTTGAACCCAGGTCTGAGGGGGAAACCTTGTTTGAGAAGCCCCTCGTACCGTATTTCTCTCTCTCTCGCCGTCTCTCTGTCTACCCCTCAATCTCTTTCTCTCTCTCTCGCCGTCTCTCTGTCTACCCCTCAATCTCTTTCTCTCTCTCTCGCCGTCTCTCTGTCTACCCCTCAATCTCTCTCTCTTGCCGTCTCTCTGTCTACCCCTCAATCTCTCTCTCTCGCCGTCTCTCTGTCTACCCCTCAATCTCTTTCTCTCTCTCTCGCCGTCTCTCTGTCTACCCCTCAATCTCTCTCTCTCGCCGTCTCTCTGTCTACCCCTCAATCTCTTTCTCTCTCTCTCGCCGTCTCTCTGTCTACCCCTCAATCTCTTTCTCTCTCTCTCGCCGTCTCTCTGTCTACCCCTCAATCTCTTTCTCTCTCTCTCGCCGTCTCTCTGTCTACCCCTCAATCTCTTTCTCTCTCTCTCGCCAGCAGCGTCGTATATTTCCCTCTTCCCTCCAGGCTGTGCTGTCTAGAGTGATTGAGTGGTGGCTTGTCCTGGAGGAGGCCACATCATTGAACAGCTGTTCCCTTAGATCCCTGAGGGAACTGTCTTTTGATGTGCCCTGTCCGTTACCTATAAGGCCTCTTTCTATTTCAGAAGCAAAATTCTGATTTATGGGCGACCCTACTTGGGGACGTTGTGATGATAACACGAACGTGCCACATAAGTCACACGACACAAAAAAATAAAAAATAATGTCACATACACCGGATTGGTGCAGTGAAATGTGTTGTTTTATAGGGTCAGCCACGGTAGTAAATGAGGGTTAAGGGCCTTGCTCAAGGGCATGCCAACAGTTTATTTGCCTTGGGTATTTGAACCAGTGACCTTTCGGTTACTGGCCCAATGCTCTAACCGCTAGGCTACCTGCCGCCCTGAAGAGGACAGAGGAGCGACAAAGCAATACAGGAGGGAATTAAGTCAAGCTCGCAGGGTAAGAGAATAGACCGATTATTTTGCTGACTGCAAGCTTTGCGGCTGCATGGGGGAGCACGGTGCAATGCCTTCTCAGAACAGAAGACAGTAACAGACAGAAATGTATGGCGGCAATCCAACTGATCTCAACACATGCCAGTCATCCCTTTTTGAACGTCACTTCAATAACTGACCAACTAAACATGAGTTTCACGCTTAGCCTTCTACCAGTAGCTTGTGATCTAAACAAGATTGACTCTCCCACTCAGCTAAAGAAGTCAAGGTTGTTGTTCTAACAACTCACAACTAACAAGTGTCCATGGGTCTCAAGGTAAGGTGACATCACCACTTGAAACTTTGCAAACTACTTCTGCAAAACGTAAGAAAACGAATTGTGATGAAGGCCAAGATGGCTCCTCTTTGTTAGATATGTGAATATCCATGCAGTTCTACTCTCTACCTCCCTCCATCCAGCCCTCCCTCCATTCTCTGTCCATTTATTTATCAGTGCTTGGCCCTGGCCGCTAGCTGCATATCAGGTCTGGGCACCAGGCTAATCTCCCGTCCCAGAACCCCAGCCAGGCTCCAGCAGCAATCAGAGGCCGGCACATTACCCCAGACATACTGTAGACTGGCACACACAGCAGCCTGCCTGCCTGACCGCCTGCCTGACCGCCTGCCTGACCGCCTGTCTGTCCGCCATGCCCACAGAAGGAGACGGCTGGCAACGGGCCCATCTGTAGCTGACACACAGCAGCAGCTCGCAGCCCGGGCCCATGACCTGGGTTCAAATAGTGTTTGTTTTCAAAATTTTTGATTGAGCTGGCCTGGCGTGATGGGGCCAATGGAATAGTCCCCACCCATCAGGCTTACTAAAGGAAAGCTCAATAAAACGACTCAAAGTGTTTGAAAGAAAACAAACACTATTTGAACCCAGGTCTCTTCAATTATACATGGCGTTAGAACATGATTTTACTGGCATTTGTTTTTTATTCATCTAAAAGTGCCATTTTTCATGTTAGGAAAATCCTTGTTAGGACTTCTGTTGGTTCCTGTGACGGTGATGTGTATGGAAAGGACATTGATCTATATCCAGTAAATACCCTCTCTTCAAATGAATGACGATGAAGCCTACTATACTCCAGTATCTCTGCCTGAGGCAGCAGTAAAGATAGTAAAGATAGTCTCCTGTGACTGTCCAACCATCAACCATTCGCAAAGAGTCACATGCAGGTAAAGCTTTCAATTTGGACATGACCATGCTCTAAAAACATTGAAGTGCTGAGTCTGCTATGAAACTTTGATTAAATAAGTTATAAAATAGGATTTTATCAAGTGGACGTTGATGGGTTGTCCATGGGTGGACCCCACCAAGCTGGGCCTGAAAGTATGAAAAAGAAATGTTACTGATAACATAAGTAAAATGTATTTATTATCAGTGATATTTATTATTTTCTTATCTATATTGTATGCAACGTACATCAGAATAGAAGAAAACATCCTTATCCCACAGTGTGTATCATGGTTAAAGCTGATATAAATGTAAATTACACCGGTTTTAAGGTCTCTTCATTGGCTGGCTGTGAGTTTTAGAATTCATTTTAAGATTATTCTATTGGTTTTTAAATCAATCCACGATTGTGCACCCCAATACATGTCAGATATGCTTTTAAGTTATATACCCAGTAGGTCCCTCAGGTCCTCTGGCACTGGCCTTTTAACTATCCCAAAGCCTAGAACCAAGAGGCATGGAGAGGCAGCCTTTAGTTATTATGCCCCCAGACTCTGGAATAGCCTGCCAGAGAACCTGAGGGGGGCTGAAACTGTGGACATATTTAAAAGAGATCTTAAAACACATATTTTTAGCTTTGCTTTTAGTTAGGGTGCTTTTTAGTTATTCAGTCTGTGTCATTCTTATGTTTGTTGTGTAGTAAATATTTCAGCTTTAATTTTCATTGTTTTTTCATTGTTTTTTCCTGTGAAGCACATTGCGTTGCATTCCGTTTGAAATGTGGTCAGATGAGACCAAAATCGAGCTCTTTGGCATCAACACAACCCGCCGTGTTTGGAGGAGGAGGAATGATGCCTATGTCCCCAAGAACACCATCCCCACCGTCAAACATGGAGGCGCGGTGGTCTAAGGCACTGCATCGCAGTGCTAACTGTGCCACTAGAGATCCTGGTTCGAATCCAGGCTCTGTCGCAGCCGGCCGCGACCAGGAGACTCATGGGCGGCGCACAATTGGCCCAGCGTCGTCCAGGGTAGGGGAGGGAATGGCCGGCAGGGATGTAGCTCAGTTGATAAATCATGGCGTTTGCAACGCCAGGGTTGTGGGTTCGATTCCCACGGGGGGCCAGTATAAAAAAATATGTATTCACTAACTGTAAGTCGCTCTGGATAAGAGCGTCTGCTAAATGACTAAAATGTAAATGTAAATGAAACATTATGTTTGGGGGTGTTTTTCTGCTAAAGGGACAGGACAACTTCACCGCATCAAAGAGACGATGGATGGGGCCATGTACCATCAAATCTTGGGTGAGAACCTCCTTCCCTCAGCTAGGGCATTGAAAATGGGTCGTGGATGGGTATTCCAGCATGACAATGACCCAAAACACACAGCCAAGGCAACAAAGGAGTGGCTCAAGAAGAAGCACATTAAGGTCCTGGAGTGGCCTAGCCAGTCTCCAGACCTTAATCCCATAGAAAATCTGTGGAGGGAGCTGAAGGTTCGAGTTGCCAAACGTCAGCCTCGAAACCTTAATGACTTGGAGAAGATCTGCAAAGAGGAGTGGAACAAAATCCCTCCTGAGATGTGTGCAAACCTGGTGGCCAACTACAAGAAACGTCTGACCTCTGTGATTGCCAACAAGGGTTTTGCCACCAAGTACTAAGTCATGTTTTGCAGAGGGGTCAAATACTTATTTCCCTCATTAAAATGCAAATCAATTAATAACATTTTTGACATGCGTTTTTCTGGATTTTTTTTGCTGTTATTCTGTCTCTCACTGTTCAAATAAACCTACCATTAAAATTCTAGACTGATCATGTCTTTGTCAGTGGGCAAACGTACAAATATTTTTTTCCCTCACTGTATACAGCTAAAAACATCAATGCGATGATGTCAAAACAAGTTTTATCTGATTTTGCTAACCGCAACTTTGGACAAAATCAAGACGTCAATATTCTTGTAATGCTTTCTGTATAAAAAAACTTAAATTACAGCTCAATTAGTGCAAATTCAGAATTTGCGATTCACAGCAAATCATGCAATTAACTCCATACATATTTTTTTTGCGTTTGACAGCCCTAGAACTTTAGCATATTTTAGAATGCATGAATTATTTCATTTTACAAATACGGATAAGCTGAGCACTTAACTTCTTTATTTTCATTAATTCCATATCTTCATTATTCATTTCTATAATATGGTAATGTACAGTACACACAACATGAACAACAAAAGAAAACTGTGTTGAAAAGATACAAAGACAGAAGGAGCCCACTGTGAATGACGAGTGTATATGCACTATGCAGACAGTGAATTCAGACAGAGAGGCAAATAACATGCTTGTGTTTCTCTTTGGAGTGTGACATCAGCTCAGAAGAAGAACTTTGAAGCGAGAGAGAGAGGCTGAAAGTGCTAATTAGCCTTATTTTTAAGAACACGAGCTAGGTGGCAGCCATGATGAATATTCAACAGCTCTGCACCTTGATGAACCAACCACCCCAAAAAAAAAAGTGTGATGAATTGAATGTTCTGTGTAAAAAAAAAAGTATGTAATGTATACTTTATGTTTCAGTGGGTTCATCTCAATGCCTCCATGTATCATGTACAATGGTACAATGCCTCCCTTGTATAGTATAGTCTGTAGGCTAAACACACTCACCCACACACACACACACACACACACACACACACACACACACACACACACACACACCACCACCACCATCGTACACAAATATATGCCCAACACATTTGATTAATTTATCAACAGATAAAAAACAGATGTGTTTCCGTGCTTTTCAATGATTGTTGTTACCATCTAATTGCCCTCAACTCGATTGGACTCTCCATTTTAAAAAAACTCTCCAAACAAACATGTGTAATGGAACAACTTTCAAAGTAGCTGGGATGTGTACTGATCAAGCAAGACGGCTCACAAGACAAGTTACATGCACTACTACTACGTTGCTAGGCAACAGCGAGTGAGAGAACCTTACTTATTTCCAGGGAAACAACTTCAGTGTTCAAAACAAATAAGATGGGCTACACCATGAAACTTGTGAACTAGATGGCATGGCACAAGACAACATCATTCCCAAAACACTATCAGCCGACTGTCACGGTGCTGTGTATGGGTGTGGTGTGGAATCAGGCGCAGGCAGCAGAGGGAAAGTCCAACAAGACTTTACTGTGCACGAAAAGTAATCCAAAACAGCCCGGAGGCAAAAGACGCACACAGGCGTAAATACAAGCGCACACACAGGTGCGTAAATCTCTCCTCACAACACAAGGAGGAAGCTCAGGAAAATAGCGTACCGACACGGGTAGCGCAACCACGACACGAACAATCACACACAACACAAACCTAACAACAAGGAAACTAAATAGGGTGCTAAATGAGACCTAACACAAAACAGGTGTGACTAACAGACAAAACCAAACAAACACGAAACATCGAGCGGTGGCAGCTAGAACTCCGGAGACGACGACCGGCGAAACCTGCCCGAACAAGGAGGAGGAGCCGCCTCGGCCGAAACCGTGACAGTACCCCCCCCTTGACGCGCGGCTCCAGCCGTGCGCCGCCTCCGGCCTCGGGGACGACCAGGGGGACGCGGAGCAGGGCGCGTAGGATGACCCCGATGGAATTCGGTCATCAGGGACGGATCCAGAATGTCCCTCCTTGGCACCCAGCACCGCTCCTCCGGACCGTACCCCTCCCACTCCACGAGATATTGGAGACCCCCCGTCCGGCGTCTCGAATCCAGGATGGTCCGAACCGTGTACGCCGGAGCCCCCTCGATGTCCAACGGGGGCGGAGGAGTCTCCTCAATCTCAAAGTCCTGGAGTGGACCAGCTACCACCGGCCTGAGGAGAGACACATGGAACGAGGGGTTAATATTCTTGTAATCAATAGGTGGTTCTAACCTGTAACTCACCTCGTTCAATCTCCTCAGGACTTTAAAAGGCCCCACAAACCGCCGACCCAGCTTCCGGCAGGGCAGGCGGAGGGGCAGGTTTCTGGTTGAGAGCCAGACTCGATCTCCAGGTGCGTACACTGGCCCCTCACTGCGGTGTAGGTCGGCGCTCGTCTTCTGTCGACGTATGGCACGCTGCAGATGGACGTGTGCAGCGTCCCACGTCTCCTCCGAGCGCCGCACCCACTCATCCACAGCGGGGGCCTCGATCTGGCTCTCATGCCATGGTGCCAGAACCGGCTGGTACCCTAATACACACTGAAAAGGGGTTAGTTGGGTGGAGGAGTGGCGGAGAGAGTTCTGTGCCATCTCGGCCCAGGGCACATATCTCGCCCACTCCTCCGGCCGGCCCTGACAATATGACCTCAGAAACCTACCCACATCCTGGTTGACTCGTTCAACCTGCCCATTACTCTCCGGGTGGTAACCCGAGGTAAGGCTCACCGAGACCCCCAAACGTTCCATAAATGCTCTCCAGACTCTGGAGGTAAACTGGGGGCCTCGATCGGACACTATATCCTCGGGCACCCCGTAATGCCGGAAGACGTGAGTAAATAGAGCCTCAGCGGTCTGTAGGGCCGTAGGAAGACCCGGCATGGGAAGGAGACGACAGGCCTTCGAGAACCGATCCACAACGACCAGGATGGTGGTATTCCCCTGGGAGGAGGGAAGATCGGTAACAAAATCCACCGAGAGGTGAGACCAGGGTCGTTGTGGAACGGGCAGGGGCTGTAATTTACCCCTGGGCAAGTGTCTGGGCGCCTTACACTGGGCACATACTGAGCAGGAGGAGACATAAACCCTCACATCCCTGGCTAACGTTGGCCACCAGTACTTCGTACTAAGGCAGTGCACCGTCCGGCCAATACCCGGATGTCCAGAGGAGGGGGACGTGTGAGCCCAATAAATCAGCCGATCCCGGACCTCGAGCGGGACGTACACCCGACCCACCGGACACTGTGGAGGACTATGCTCGGTGCGTAACGCCCGCTCGATCTCCGCATCGACCTCCCACACCACCGGTGCCACCAGACAAGACTCCGGTAGTATGGGAATGGACTCCACGCACCTCTCCTCCGTGTCATACCGACGGGACAGAGCATCTGCCTTCCCGTTCTGGGACCCAGGGATGTAAGTGATCTTGAACACAAACCGGGCGAGAAACATAGTCCATCGAGCCTGGCGAGGATTCAGTCTCCTAGCTGCCCGAATGTACTCCAGGTTACGATGGTCGGTCAGAATGAGGAAAGGGTGCTGAGCCCCCTCAAGCCAATGCCTCCACACCTTTAGGGCCTGTACTACGGCTAACAGCTCCCTGTCCCCTACGTCATAATTCCGCTCCGCCGGACTGAGCTTCTTAGAATAAAAAGCACAGGGGCGGAGCTTAGGTGGTGTACCGGATCGTTGAGAAAGAACTGCCCCGATACCGGCCTCAGACGCGTCCACCTCAACTTGGAAGGGTAAAGTGGGATCCGGGTGCGCCAACACCGGGGCCGAGGTAAACAGGTCCTTCAGTCTCCCAAAGGCCCTGTCCGCCTCAGCTGACCACTGCAAGCGCACCGGACCCCCCTTCAGAAGAGACGTTATGGGAGCTGCCACCTGTCCAAAACCCCGGATAAACCTCCGGTAGTAATTCGCAAAACCCAAGAACCGCTGCACCTCTTTAACCGTAGTTGGGGTTTGCCAATTACGCACGGCGGACACTCGGTCCACCTCCATTCTCACCCCTGACGCAGACAACTGGTAACCCAAAAAGGAAACTGACTCCTGGAAGAACAGACATTTCTCAGCTTTGACATACAGGTCATGCTCCAACAGTCTCCTCAATACCCTGCGCACCAGGGCTACATGCTCGGCCCGAGTAGCACTGTACACAAGAATATCATCTATGTACACCACTACTCCCTGCGCCTGCATGTCCCGGAAAAGTTCGTCTACAAACGATTGGAAGACTGATGGAGCATTCATTAACCCATATGGCATGACGAGATACTCGTAATGGCCGGATGTAGTACTAAATGCTGTCTTCCACTCATCGCCCTCCCTAATGCGCACCAAGTTATATGCGCTCCTGAGATCCAATTTTGTGAAGAACCTTGCCCCGTGTAAGGACTCCGTCATGGTCCCAATCAGAGGAAGTGGATAGCTGTACTTCACCGTCACCTGATTGAGACCGCGGTAATCAATACACGGACGCAAACCTCCATCCTTTTTCTTCACAAAAAAGAAGCTCGAGGACGCGGGAGAAGTGGAGGCCCGTATGTATCCCTGTCTCAGAGACTCGGCAATGTAAGTCTCCATTGCCCTTTTCTCCTCCTGTGACAAAGGATACACATGGCTCCGCGGAAGCGCTGCTCCTGTCTGGAGGTCTATCGCACAATCCCCTTGTCTATGAGGTGGCAACTGTGCCGCTCTGGTCTTACTGAACACGAGCGCCAAATCCTCATACTCAGGAGGAATGTGCAGTGCTGGCATCTGGTTCGGACTCTCCACCGAGGTCGCCCCTACGGAAACACCCAGACATAACCCCTCACACTGAGCAGACCACCCTTTAAGAGCTTTCTCTCGCCACGAAATAGTAGGATCATGGGTCATCAACCAGGGAAGCCCCAGTACCACCGGATACGCAGGAGAGTCGATAAGATAGAGTTGAATCGTCTCCTCATGACCCCCCTGCGTCATCATCCGAAGTGGCGCTGTGACCTCCCCAATCAACCCAGATCCTAACGGACGACTATCTAGGGCATAGGTCACTAACAGGCGGACCGCGGTCCGGATCCGGACCCAGAAGCCGTCCCATACGGACCCGGACCAAAACAAAAGATTATGAATTAAAACCTGACGGGGCGCTTCTATTTTAATATGCACAGCTTTTGTAGTCTTTACGGTACTCGTTTTGTGAATGAGGAAACTCACCGACCAATTGCATGTGAGTTAAGCGATCCCACGTGATACCACTCAGCCAATGAAGTCTTTGCATTCCTGGCGGTAAACATTGGGACTCTACAGTGCAGACAGATGAGAGTTTTAGAGGCAAGTTACCAAGGAAAAGAAAGTCGGATTAAAAAGATAGCGATATATGTAGAAAACAAAGGGAGCGAAAACAGACGAATGAGACGGAGAAAGGGAACGAAACAGACGAGTGAGAAACAGACGAATGAGACGGAGAAAGGGAGAGATACAGACGAGTGTGCCGGAGAAAGCTGAGGAAAATACGAGTGAGACGGAGAAAGTTGACGAAAATATGAGTGAGACGGAGAAAGGGAGCGAAACAGACGAGTGAGGCAGAAAAAGGGTAACAGTTAGAGAAAATAAGGAACAAATGGCACTCTCCAAAAAAAGAAAAGTGGACAATGACAGAGCCCAATATGACCAGTCCACCAGGATCCTGAGCAACACATTCACTGCCCAACAACGTGCTCTTGAGTGTTCCCTCAGAGTTTCTTGGATTTTGGGTAAACACAAAAAGCCATTTACAGATGGAGGGGTTGTCAAAGAATGCATGAGTGCAGTAGCTGAAACACTACTTGAGGGAAAACAAAAAAATGAGCTTTGTGATAAAATAAAGCAAATTCCCATGTCAGCATCATCTGCCACAAAGAAAAGTGAAATATTAACTCAGGATGTGCTAACCCAGCTAGATGAAGCCATGCATAAGGCACCATGTGTAGGCTTAGCTGTGGATGAGTCCACTGACATATGTGACAATGCTCAGCTGTTAGTGTTTGCCAGGTTTTTCAACACAGCCCAGAAAACATTCTGTGAAGACATGTTAGGTGTCACTCCCCTTCAGACCAGTACAAGAGGAGAGGATATCTACCTGGCCATTAAGGAGATGTTAACAAAAAGAGGAATAGAGCCAAAACAAGTGGTTTCAATAACCACAGATGGAGCCCCTTCTATGATAGGGAAAGAAAAAGGAGCTGTAGCAAGACTGAAAGGGGACAATCCTGAGCTTTTATCTTACCATTGCATCATTCATCAATCTGTCCTCTGTGCCTCCCTGTCAGATGAGCATGCTGAGGTGATGAATACAATGATGAAAATGATAAATTTTCTCAGGGCATCCTCTTCCTACCAGCATCGCATGCTTAGGGAATTCCTCAGAGAAGTTGATGCCAATGCTGATGATCTTTTGCTGCACAACAATGTGAGATGGCTCAGCAAAGGCAGGGTGCTAGAGCGCTTTTGGTCCATCAGGAGGGAATTAGCATCTTTTTTGGCAGAGCTAAGCAGTCAGAAGGCAACACAGTTTTCTCTCTTTTTAGAAAATGAGAAATGGATGGATAATGTGGCCTTTTTGGTTGACATCACGTCACATCTGAATGAACTGAATTTGAGGCTACAGGGCAAGGACAATTCAATTTGTGAACTGATGACAGCTGTTCGCTCCTTTCAGAGGAAACTTGAAGTGTTCAAGGAAGACCTGCAGGGAGACTGTGTACACTTCCCAGCAGTGCAGGAACAGGTTCAGGGACAGAGAGATTTGTCTTCTTTTGTTGATTTTATTGATAAGCTGATTGTAAACTTCAGCAACCGTTTTGACAGCTTCAGCTTTGGAGAGCAGCTCACCATGTTCATTCAGAACCCATTTCTGATCACAGATGTCAGGGGGTTCTCAAAGGAAGTCACACAGCACTTTAAATGGGTAAATGCTGGGTCTCTCCAGATGCAATTGGTTGATCTCCAAGCAGATGTGGCCCTGAAAGAGCAGTTTGTAAGAACTGACCCTTCCACTTTCTGGTTCCAAATGGTCCCTGAGACTGCTTTCCCGGGTCTGAGGAAAGTAGCCCTATACATCTTGACCATGTTTGGCTCCACATACAACTGCGAGGCAGCTTTCTCCACAATGAACATAATTAAAACTAAATATCGTTCCAGGCTCACCAATGAGCACCTTCACATGTGTATGAGAATGGCCCTGACTCCATTCAAGCCCAGGTTTAAAATTCTGGCAAGACAGGCTAAAGCTCAATTCTCTCACTGAGCAAAAACATGGTGGAGTGGGATATGAGGGGAAGAAAGTGATACTCTAAAACTGTTCAATTGTTAAGATCTGTTGAGATTTATTATTTGTAAAATTGGTTGAGACTGTTGAGTCAAGATGTGAAACAGAAAAGGGGAAATTCAAACTTTTCCTCCCTTTATATTATTTTTCTGAAGTTAAGCACTTTTTTTGAAAATGCACAATTTTCACATTTTATTTATTTTCTCTTATTTTGACATGCAGCCCTAGTTTTATTTAGTTAATTAATGAGAGCACATTGTACATATCTACAGTCATACATATATGTTCAGTAGGGCTGCCCCTCTTAGTCGATTAGTCGACTAATCGGTCGTTTTGGTCTTAGTCGACTAAGATTTCTTTAGTCGATAAGTCATTTTTTATGCTTATTCATGCTTAATTACTCATTTCCAAGTAACTTATGAGAACATTTCTGGTGAACACGAGATTTAAAGTGGTGCTTTTGCAGGATTAATTTCGGAGAAACTCAGTTTTACAGATGGTTAATTAACTACATTTATATTGCGCTTTTCTAGTCTTGCACAGCTCTGTCGATTAAATCAACTAATCGATTAGTCGACAAACTCATATAAGTGTTAGTCGACTAAGAATTTCTTTAGTCGAGGACAACCCTAATGTTCAGTTCTATGTTTCGTGATAATAAATATTGTCAACAAGTTTTTGAATTGTACTGAATTAATTTGATTAGACGGTCAGTTATTGATTACATTCAGAACTACTAGGCTACTTAAATATATATACCACTAAATTGTTAGACATTATGATCTTCTGGACCTTTGCTTCAAAACATTTTCTCTAACTGGACCTTTTTTAAATTTTGTTGAATACCCCTGATCTAGGGCATGTACAGGAAAGGGTTTGTCGACTGGAAGGAGGGGAATCCCTAACTTAACACAGAATCTCCGGTCTACAAAATTCCCAGCTGCGCCTGAATCGACTAGCGCCTTATGCTGGGACCGAGGTGCAACCTGTGGGAAACAAACAGGTAAGGTAATGTGAACGACAGAAAGCTCTGGGTAAGTAGGGCGCCTACTCACCTGGGTGGACTCCCCACTGTACGACCTGCTCTCTCCCTCACCAGGGGACCCTCCCCAGCACCTAGCCACGGTGTGCCCTCCGCGCCCACACTTGGTGCAGGAGACTGCCCCCCTCGGGCTCCTACCTCCTCTCCCTCTAGCGCCAGCACCTCCAAGCTCCATCGGACACTGCTCGGAGGCGCTGGAGGGTGGAATGGGGGACCCCCACCTGGGACGTCCGCGGGTCGCCAGCAGGTTGTCCAGTCGGATGGCCATGTCCACCAGCTGGTCAAATGTTAGTGTACTGTCCCTGCAGGCTAACTCCCTGCGGACGTCCTCCCGAAGGCTACATCGGAAGTGGTCTATGAGGGCCCTCTCATTCCACCCCGCATCAGCCGCTAGAGTCCGGAACTCCAGCGCGAACGCCTGAGCGCTCCTCATCCCCTGTCGGAGGTGGAATAGACGTTCCCCCGCCGCTCTCCCCTCTGGTGGATGGTCGAAGACCGCACGGAAGCGACGGGAGAACTCCGCATAGGTGACGGTGGCGGCGTCTATTCCCCTCCACTCGGCGTTGGCCCACTCCAACGCCTTGCCGGTGAGACAGGAGATGAGGGCGGAAACGCTCTCGTATCCCGAGGGCGCCGGGTGTATGGTGGCAATGTAGAGCTCCACTTGTAGGAGGAACCCCTGACACCCGGCAGCGGTGCCGTCGTACGCCCTCGGGAGCGAGAGCCGAATCCCACTGGGTTCCGGTCGATGGACGGGCTGGTTGTCCGGTGGTGAAGGTGATGGTGCGATAGGTGGGGCTATGGGAACCCCGCTGGTCTCCCATCGACGAAGGGTGTCCATGACGCCCTCCAAGGCGTGCCCGATACGGTTGATCCGGTGCTCGTGTCCAAGGAGACGCTCCTCCATGGGGTCGACGGGTGCTCCTGCTGATTCCATCTAATGGTGTGTGATTCTGTCACGGTGCTGTGTATGGGTGTGGTGTGGAATCAGGCGCAGGCAGCAGAGGGTAAGTCCAACAAGACTTTACTGTGCACGAAAAGTAATCCAAAACAGCCCGGAGGCAAAAGACGCACACAGGCGTAAATACAAGCGCACACACAGGTGCGTAAATCTCTCCTCACAACACAAGGAGGAAGCTCAGGAAAATAGCGTACCGACACGGGTAGCGCAACCACGACACGAACAATCACACACAACACAAACCTAACAACAAGGAAACTAAATAGGGTGCTAAATGAGACCTAACACAAAACAGGTGTGACTAACAGACAAAACCAAACAAACACGAAACATCGAGCGGTGGCAGCTAGAACTCCGGAGACGACGACCGGCGAAACCTGCCCGAACAAGGAGGAGGAGCCGCCTCGGCCGAAACCGTGACACCGACACAACCCAAAAGGGCAGTTGTACACAGACCTAGATGATAGTCCAGGAGTAATGTGGGTCATTCCAACTGCTCCAAAGTGCCTATCATGAATTCCCTCTTCTATTAGGAGTAACTTTCATATACTGTAATAATATCTATTCAGGGATATAGTAAGTTTATGTGTGTTTATAGTAAGATGTCTCCTACATCTCTGAATCCCTCTATGGGCATTGGATTCCAGTGTGTTTGGTAGTTGGTACATCAACAAGAAGCAATACATACTTTTATTTTAATAGGTAGCAAATGTACAAAAGGTTTTGTATTAGTATTGAGATCTTGAGATGCAAAAATCTTTACGCTTACTACAAACAAACTCTGAATACAGAAGGATGGGGCTCATTAAATTGGATTTAGGGAATGATGTTTAGTTTATAAATCATGTTTACAATTAGGCTTGGGCGATATACCGTTTCTACCGTATAACGGGGTATTTCGAAATACAGACGGTGTAATTTTCAATACTGTTTTCAACACCTGCGGGGGTGCGTGCTACGCCACTGGGTGCTACACCACTGCGTGCTACGCCACTGCGTGCTACGCCACTGCGTGCTACGCCACTGCTTATAACTATAAGATAAGTATAACTATAAGAAATCTAAGATGTGTCAAATAAATTATATCCAGCTCAGGGTTCCAGCTATGCATTTGGTTTGCTAACTTGCTAGCTAAGTGGCTAGATGTCAAAATCAATACCCTCCTGGATCAAGATCCCTGTTGCTGAAATTGTTTTGTGCGTTGTTGTTTCTTAAAATAGCGCCCCTTGTGTGCACTTCCGGTAATACCGTATACCCCGGTATGGTACAGAAACGGTATGACAGTATGAAAATCTGGATACCACCCAACCCTATTTGCAATGCATATTATGTTAAAATATAATGAACAATATTTTTCAACAAACACCCTCAGAAAACTTCCCAACAATAAAACTAACACTTAATGCAGAACAGAATAATTAGTAGGTCTCCAGACCGAAGACGTCTGGATTTACCTAATTAAACTAGACGAGATGAGAAAAACTCCACCAGCTCGCTCCAATGGGAAATAAAACAGTTTTGCCCGTATTTGCTTTGTTATTTAGCATGAACAGCTCATATTAATTACTCTCTCTTGTTTCCTTAATGAACTTGATTCATTACTTTGCCTGTAAAGACATTAGTCAAATGAAGAGTCTCTGAGCACACCTGGCTTTGCTTTCTTTCTTTTCTCGCTGTGTTGCTGTGTGTGGACAAAAGCGAGGTGTCTTTCTTCGCTTTGCTTTCTAATAAGTAAGCATTTCACTGTTAGTCTACACCTGTTGTTTACCAAGCATTTGACAAATACAATTTGATTTGATTATGCTGCTGCTTGGCAGAGTATTAAAGAAACAAAAAACAGTGCAATTTACGGGATACTGGAGTAGTAGGCTACCTTCCTCCCCTCTCACCCCACCATCCTCCTCCTCCTCCTCTAGCGACAGAGTAGAGATTGCGATAGCTGCCTGCCTTCCTCCCCTCTCACCACACCGTCCTCCTCCTCCTCTAGCGACAGAGTAGAGATTGCGATAGCTGCCTGCCTTCCTCCACTCTCACCCCACCATCCTCCTCCTCCTCCTCCTCTAGCGACAGAGTAGAGATTGCGATAGCTGCCTACCTTCCTCCCCTCTCACCCCACCGTCCTCCTCCTCCTCTAGCGACAGAGTAGAGATTGCAATAGCTGCCTACCTTCCTCCCCTCCCACCCCACCATCCTCCTCCTCCTCCTCCTCTAGCGACAGAGTAGAGATTGCGATAGCTGCCTACCTTTCTCCCCTCCCCCCACCTTCCTCCTCTTTCTCTAGCAATAGAATAGACCTTCCTGCCCTCTCTTTTCTCCTCTTCTTCCTCCTCTAGCAATAGCTGCCTGACCGCCCAGGAAGCCTTAATGCATAAGATTTGTCAGTGTCAATTTCCCAGCTAATCTCTCAGGTCCACCTCAGCGCTAGGCTAGTTAGCTCCCACCTACCTAACGCCCATTCATTCTGCTCAGTGCCTGCATTCTCACAATACACTCCATACCAGTTCCATGGCCATGGTTTAAAGAATGAGATTGAAGTAAGTATGTGTCTATCTATACAGCCTGACCCTGGGGGCCATACAATGAAGATGGTTACCACACTCCTGTGACAGTAAACTGTAGCCTTGCTCAACTTACTGTTGCGAGGTAGAATAGTAGAATACACAAGGTGCAATTACAAAATGTGGTTGTGCATCAACAGTTTTTCTCTTGTTATGTCAGTCACTCAATTAGCCCATGTCAGCAAAAATTGGTTAGATTGGTAAATTAGTCTAGCGGCCAGCTATCTAAACTTGTAGTAATCCAGGTCAAATTAGAGCCCGGGGGGCCCCCATTGATTTTGTTAGTCACTCACTCAGAGATCATATTAAAAATTGCCAAATCTTCTCGCCACCCCATGGCAAAATGTGTAGAATTGCAGCAAAATGAACTCTAAAACTTTAAAATGTTCTCTCTGGGGGGCCACGACCCCCATCAAAGTTGCCCATCCCTGCTTTAAAGGGATAGTGCGAGATTCTTCTACTTACCCAGAGTCATATGAACTTGTGGAAACCAATGTTATGTCTCTGCGTGCAGTTTGAAGGAAGTTAGAGGTAGTTTTGCGAACCAATGCTAACTAGCGTCCGTGCAATGACTGGAAGTCTACAGCTACGCTAGTTGCACTAACGCTAGTTAACATTGGCTTGTGAAACTACCGCTAACTACCTCTAACTCCCTTTAACCTCTGATAGGAGACAAAATTATTGTTACATTTGTCCCCGGTCTCCCCTATGCACTTAACGCTAATGGCAAGCGCTAAATGCGCCTAAACCATTCTGCTGATACTCGGGTTTGAAAATGGTGCAGTTCACTCAACTGCTTTCAAATGTGTTTTTCCCGCGACTGTGCAATGGCTGGCATATGCATATCAATGCATGTTTCTCTTCCTGTGGCACACACAATTAGAAAGCGCCGCAATAGGAATATTATTTCTCACATAGAATGCGACAAGACAATTGAAAAGGTAAACTGACTATGGGGTTGTCTGGTTTTGCCATTCGTTACTCGTGTTGTTGGCTGGGGAAAAGTACAGCAGCATATTCAAAGTGCGCTCAGCAGATTTTTTTTATTCATGGTCCATATTTTTTGGGTGTGGCGGCATCAATTTTATAGCAGTGGCACAGCCTGTCTCTTACAGTGGGGAAAAAAGTATTTAGTCAGCCACCAATTGTGCAAGTTCTCCCACTTAAAAAGATGAGAGAGGCCTGTAATTTTCATCATAGGTACACGTCAACTATGACAGACAAATTGAGATTTTTTTTCTCCAGAAAATCACATTGTAGGATTTTTTATGAATTTATTTGCAAATTATGGTGGGAAAATAAGTATTTGGTCACCTACAAACAAGCAAGATTTCTGGCTCTCACAGACCTGTAACTTCTTCTTTAAGAGGCTCCTCTGTCCTCCACTCGTTACCTGTATTAATGGCACCTGTTTGAACTTGTTATCAGTATAAAAGACACCTGTCCACAACCTCAAACAGTCACACTCCAAACTCCACTATGGCCAAGACCAAAGAGCTGTCAAAGGACACCAGAAACAAAATTGTAGACCTGCACCAGGCTGGGAAGACTGAATCTGCAATAGGTAAGCAGCTTGGTTTGAAGAAATCAACTGTGGGAGCAATTATTAGGAAATGGAAGACATACAAGACCACTGATAATCTCCCTAGATCTGGGGCTCCACGCAAGATCTCACCCCGTGGGGTCAAAATGATCACAAGAACGGTGAGCAAAAATCCCAGAACCACACGGAGGGACCTAGTGAATGACCTGCAGAGAGCTGGGACCAAAGTAACAAAGCCTACCATCAGTAACACACTACGCCGCCAGGGACTCAAATCGTGCAGTGCCAGACGTGTCCCCCTGCTTAAGCCAGTACATGTCCAGGCCCGTCTGAAGTTTGCTAGAGTGCATTTGGATGATCCAGAAGAGGATTGGGAGAATGTCATATGGTCAGATGAAACCAAAATAGAACTTTTTGGTAAAAACTCAACTCGTCGTGTTTGGAGGACAAAGAATGCTGAGTTGCATCCAAAGAACACCATACCTACTGTGAAGCATGGGGGTGGAAACATCATGCTTTGGGGCTGTTTTTCTGCAAAGGGACCAGGACGACTGATCCGTGTAAAGGAAAGAATTAATGGGGCCATGTATCGTGAGATTTTGAGTGAAAACCTCCTTCCATCAGCAAGGGCATTGAAGATGAAACGTGGCTGGGTCTTTCAGCATGACAATGATCCCAAACACACCGCCCGGGCCAACGAAGGAGTGGCTTCGTAAGAAGCATTTCAAGGTCCTGGAGTGGCCTAGCCAGTCTCCAGATCTCAACCCCATAGAAAATCTTTGGAGGGAGTTGAAAGTCCGTTTTGCCCAGCGACAGCCCCAAAACATCACTGCTCTAGAGGAGATCTGCATGGAGGAATGGGCCAAAATACCAGCAACAGTGTGTGAAAACCTTGTGAAGACTTACAGAAAGCGTTTGACCTGTGTCATTGCCAACAAAGGGTATATAACAAAGTATTGAGAAACTTTTGTTATTGACCAAATACTTATTTTCCACCATAATTTGCAAATATATTCTTTAAAAATCCTACAATGTGATTTTCTGGAATTTTTTTCTCATTTTGTCTGTCATAGTTGACATGTACCTATGATTAAAATTACAGGCCTCTCTCATCTTTTTAAGTGGGAGAACTTGCACAATTGGTGGCTGACTAAATACTTTTTTCCCCCACTGTATGCTTTGACGACACGGGGCGGGCGAAACGGTGTACAATACCAATATTCTTCATTAGATACTGTTGTAGGCAAAATTCACACAACCTAAGGTACCGTGGCTCAGCCCCGCCTGGCTCTCATTTGGATCATAGGTTGTGGGTCTCGGCCACGGCGGGTCCCAGCCCAAATAACCTCTGATTATGCCCATTCAGAATATACAGAATGTTTTTACAACCTATTTGTAAATCAATGCGGTAGGTTGAGGTTGCCAAATCTTATGCTGTGCATAGAACATAACATGATTCTGTGACATATTGATTGTGTGATTTGATTTGGAGGTGCCCCAATATTGAGCATGAAAATGCATTTTCTGTTCTGTAGGAAGATTGTGTGCATCATCGCCTTAACATGACATACTGTACATCCTTAAAAGAAAAACCTGACCAAGGCAGTGACATGGCTGAGGAGTGGGATTTGTGTCAGAGACTGAGCTGCAGTGTTCACCAGGCAAAGTAATGATAAAACCTGGGATATAGAGCAATCTTTCCCGACCATGCAGCTGCAAGGGTCAGTTAGAGAACAGTGGGATTTACTAGGCCTATTCTTCCTCAGAATAATGGGGAAATCAGTTTACTCAATATCATTTACATTGGTTAATGGCTTAATTGTCCATTTGGTGACTCATAAAAGTGAAAATTAAATGACAAAACATAATATACAGTATACAGTATTATCTAAGCAAGACATAAGTACATGCGCTGTATACTGTTTGTACTAACAGTAATGCTTTGTTTATACACAGTGTAATGACTATCCTTCTCTGTCCAGCTAAGTCACGTTATAAAAATCTAAGTTACAGAGCACAATGTAGTTAATTAAGCTGTCACGACTTCCGCCGAGGCTGCCTCCCCTCCTTGTTCGGGCAGGCTTCGGCGTTCGTCGTCAACGGAGTACTAACCACTGCCGCCCCAATCATCATATCAATTGTCTTGTCAATCACACACACCTGGTTCTATTCCCCTAATTAGTCCATGTATAAGTGTTCCCTCTGCCCCCTTGTCCTTGTGGGTGATTGTTTGTTGTGGAGGTTAGTGAAGCTCGGTGGAGCTCTTGTATTTGGTATCGACAGGAGTATTTTTCCCGTGTGCCTTGTATTTTCCAGTGCGCCTGTTTTGTACCCTGGAGTGTGTTTTTGACGCATTTCTGCGTAAACCTGTATTTTTCGGATTAAAGCCTGTTTCTGTGATTTACCCTCCTGCGCCTGACTCCTTCAACACCACCTCATCACATAAGCCTATTACAAAACTTTAAAACGTCATGGTAAAACTCAGACCATTGAGTAGGTACTAAGTCTTGAGTACCAGGGAGTAGACGTGTCACAATACCAACATTTTACAAATGATACGATACCAGGCCAAGTATCATACCGAGTAGTATCGCGATATCGCGGTGGTAAAAAATCTGTGGCCTAGCATCCTGTTCGCCCCGTACCCGGACGCTTGTTCACGTTTTCTAAACGTTCTCCAAAAACCTGTCACTGAAATTCACACTTCTACTCAATACAACACATGGAATTTAACTTCACACTGTTCAGTGTATAATAGAATACTGCATAGAATGGCTGGTTTGCTCATATTTGCCTACCTGTGATTTGGCTAGAGGAATGGGAGGAAGGAATATACTGTACATCAGCAGAGACTGCTGAAGGGAGGACATAGAAACCATGTGTTGGATACTATTCCACTCTGTCTCCCTCACTCTCTCTGTCTCCCTCACTCTCTCCCTCACTCTCTCTGTCTCCCTCCCTCTCTCTGTCTCCCTCCCTCTCTCCCTCTCTCTCTCTCTCTCTCTCTCTCTCTCTCTCTCTCTCTCTCTCTCTCTCTCTCTCTCTCTCTCTCTCTCTCTCTCTCTCTTTCTCAAATACTCTCTCTGTCTCCCTCACTCTCTCCCTCTCTCTCTCTCTCTCTCTCTCACTCTCTCCCTCTCTCTCTCTCTTTCTCCCTCACTCTCTCTGTCTCCCTCACTCTCTCCCTCTCTCTCTCTCTCCCTCACTCTCTCTGTCTCCCTCACTCTCTCCCTCTCTCTCTCTCTCCCTCCCTCTCTCCCTCTCTATCTCTCTTTCTCCCTCACTCTCTCTGTCTCCCTCACTCTCTCTGTCTCCCTCACTCTCTCCCTCTCTCTCTCTCTCTGTCTCCCTCACTCTCTCCCTCTCTCTCTCTCTCTCTCTCTCTCTCTTTCTCCCTCACTCTCTCTGTCTCCCTCACTCTCTCCCTCTCTCTCTCTCTCTCTTTCTCCCTCACTCTCTCTGTCTCCCTCACTCTCTCCCTCTCTCTCTCTCTCTCCCTCACTCTCTCTGTCTCCCTCACTCTCTGTCTCCCTCACTCTCTCCCTCTCTACCTCTCTCTCTCTCTCTTTCTCCCTCACTCTCTGTCTCCCTCACTCTCTCCCTCTCTCTTTCTCTCTCTTTCTCCCTCACTCTCTCTGTCTCCCTCACTCTCTCCCTCTCTCTCTCTCTCCCTCACTCTCTCTGTCTCCCTCACTCTCTCCCTCTCTCTCTCTCTCTCTTTCTCCCTCACTCTCTCTGTCTCCCTCACTCTCTCCCTCTCTCTCTCTCTCCCTCACTCTCTCTGTCTCCCTCACTCTCTCCCTCTCTACCTCTCTCTCTCTCTCTTTCTCCCTCACTCTCTCTGTCTCCCTCACTCTCTCCCTCACTCTCTCTGTCTCCCTCACTCTCTCCCTCTCTACCTCTCTCTCTCTCTCTCTCTCTCCCTCTCTCTCTCTCCCTCTCTCTCTGTCTCCCTCACTCTCTCTGTCTCCCTCACTCTCTCCCTCTCTACCTCTCTCTCTCTCTCTCCCTCTCTCTCTCCCATCTCTCTCTGTATCCCTCACTCTCTCTGTCTCCCTCACTCTCTCCCTCTCTACCTCTCTCTCTCTCTCTCTCTCCCTCTCTCTCTCCCTCTCTCTCTGTCTCCCTCACTCTCTCTGTCTCCCTCACTCTCTCACTCTCTCCCTCTCTCTCTCTCTCTCTCTCTCTCTCTCTTTCTCCCTCACTTCTCTGTCTCCCTCACTCTTATAAACACACACACACCACGCTCTCTCTCCCTCAAACACACACTGCTCCCAACTTTTAAAACATTAGGCACCAAACAGAATGTAAGGAGCACCAGAAATAAATGGATTTGATATAGTTTAGTCTTCCATTAGGCCTGTATGACTCCTACCTTTGAAGCACATCTCATGAGTATCAGACCCTTTTCCTTTCTTCCTGGGCCAATCAGATGTGCCTAAACCTCCTGTCCAGTTACCAGGTTGTTAGCTAGCTAGGTAACATGACTGAACTATGTTGTTTGTCATCAAACCAATAATTAGCAACCCGGGATTAGTTTAAAATGGTTTGTGAAAATATATAAAATGCGCGCCAATCCCAATAGAAATAATAATATGGTATATATGGGTCATCTTTTTTTTTTACAGTTTAAGCTAGAGACAAGCCGTTTTCTTTGCTGTAAAGCTGCAAGCATGCCTGTAGCGAAGCGAGGCTGCATGGCAGTGAACTTGCAAAGTCTACTTAGACTAGTCTGTGCGCGCTGCTCCAATGTAACAAATGACCAAATCTAACAACAGAAAAATCATCAGGGTCAGGGTCTGCATCCCCGCTCGCCATCACAGCTAAATTATATTTTTTTAAACTGAGGGAGGAATAGACACTGAAGTGAGGACGGAGAGAAGCAGGTGGGTGAAGGGCTGGTAGGGGGTGCGGCTGGCTGATTACAGCTGCCACACGTGATATGCGCAAGAAAGTGAAGTGGATATTATTGGACCTGCGCATACAAGAGACTAGTGGCTGTTGCTTAAATTCAACTGAATTTATAAACAAAACTGACTTTATAATCATTTTATAACAGGCGCCAGCAGGTTCTTCAGATCGGTAGGGCTGAAAAAGTCGCTAGTATCATATGAAACAGGACTACGGTATTCTAAAATGTTGGTAAGTATCATGACGTTTTGGTACCGTGATATTACAGTGGTACTGGTATACCGTGCAACACTACCAGGGAGAGGCCCCAGCACAAACAAAGGAAAAGTACCACTGTATGAGGCTCAAGAGCACGGCCTTATAAATAGCCTACACAGAAAGAACATATCCTCTCAATGACGGGCATAATTGGAAGAACTAGTGGCCAGAATGGGTCTATATGGTCATATTAGTGACAAAGGAAACAGGGCTTGTCTGCAGAATACAGTCAGAGAAACTAGAGATCCTCTTAGGCATCATGGTTGAATAATTGATTTTATCTCAAGGAGACTAACCTGGATTAATAAAGGATAAATAAAATTGTTCACATTGAAATAATGAATGTCCACTAATTACCGTCAGGCGGTAATTAGTGGACATTTGTTGAAGCATATACATTTGGCTGCCATTCTCATTCAGAGTGCAGTAAAAGCAATCATAAAAACAACATGGTGTGCATTATAAAATAATAATGGTACTTAATAGGAGTAAGAACAATTTTACTGTGAACACCTGTTTGGCAATGATGAATTCCTGGCATCTACAGGAGAAGTTCAAAGCCGTTTTATGCTGCACTCATAATGACGAGGGAGGGAGAGAGAGTCCTGAGCAGAGCAACCTACAAACAGGCTATATCCAAGGCCATAGTATAAGCCACTAACGTACCAGTAAACCAGTAATAATACCTGACCCTATGGACTTGATGAGGCCATTTGTATGCTGTAGCCACAAATAAACATACTGTATCATAACCACCAAGTCCCCAGCATATTGTTGCTTAGTGACCACTGAACTGTTCATAATCCACATGTAAAGAACCGCAGAAGGCGAGCAGTGGAATAATGCTGCTCTGGATTCAGTAGCTAGCTAACCATTCAGTACACGTTCTTTTCATACAGTGTATAAATTAACATTTCACTTGTAAAGGTCATTGTTGCTTGTGTTTTCACTTCCAGCAGTGTTTTTGTTTTTAGAATATTGAAAGAAACTGTGAACAACGGAGCCTCTACAACACAGGGAGAAAATAAACGTTTTTTCTATATTAACAAAAGTATAATGAATAGTAGCCTTTTTAAATCTGTATTCAAATCAAATCAAATCAAATGGTATTTGTCACAAGCTTCGTAAACAACAGGTGTAGACTACCAGTGAAATGCTTGCTTACGGGCCTTCCCAACAATGCAGAGAGAAAGAAAATAGAGAAATAATAGAAAAGTAAAACACGTAATAATAAAAGTTATAATAAATACACAATGACAAAAACCAGAATTGGTCAGGAGCCCGTAAAACGGCTGCTATCCAATGCAGCGCCCTTACTCCAATCTATGTATTTACACCTATGTATCATCAGGGATGTTTTCCAAAGCAAAGTATGCTAAGTGCTTTGTTCTGTTGATAGTGAACGTTTTGTCTTGACGAAGACTGATGCTCAATTTCTAAATGCATTGAATCTTACCAATGCATCGGCCTAGTGGAGAGCAACCAACAGGGACTCATGACATACAGAAATAGCCAGACATCTACACTAAGTTGACATATTGTATTTTTATTGGTCTGTCTTATCTTACATTATTAATCATATTGTAGCAACTGTTACGGCAGTTTGAGTTTGAAGTACTTCAGATGTTCCAAAGCAGTTCCATTCCACAACACAGCAGGCATTTGCATTTGTTTGATTTCCAGCAGTGACTCGACACCTCTTTGAAAAACAATACATGCACAACTAAATTAAGATCCATCTTTTCTATCATTACTTCCTATTCCTGACACAGATTAATTATATATATATATATTCAAGCCAGCATTATTGAAATAACTCTCTGAAATACGTGGCTTACCGAAATAACTTACAGTGCCTTCAGAGAGTATTCATACCCCTTGACTGAATTCAAAATGGATTCAATATTTTTTTTCTCTCACCCATCTACACACAGTACCCCATAATGACAAAGTGAAAACATGTTTTTAGAAATATTTGCAAATGTATTGAAAATGAAATACAAAAATATCTAATTTACATAGGTATTCACATCCCTGAGTCAATACATGTTAGAATCCCCTTTGGCAGTGATTACAGCTGTGAGTCTTTCTGGGTAAGTCTCTAAGAGCTTTGCACACCTGGATTGTATAATATTTGCACATTATTCTTTAAAAAATAATTCAGGCTCTGTGAAGTTGGTTGTTGATCATTGCTAGACAGCCATTTTCAAGTCTTGCCAGAGATTTTCTAGACAAGTCTTTTTTTGTTTTACTTTAGTGCCTTATTGCAAAACAGGATGCATATTTTGGAATATTTTTATTCTGTACAAGATTCCTTCTTTTCACTCTGTCATTTAGGTTAGTATTGTGGAGTATGTCCAATGTTGTTGATCCATCCTCAGTTTTCTCCTATCACAGCTATTCAACTCTGTAACTGTTTTAAAGTCACCATTGGTCATAAAGAAATCTCTGTGCGGTTTCCTTCCTCTCCAGCAACTGAGTTAGGAAGGACGCCTGTATCTTTGTAGTGACTGGGTGTATTGATACACAATCCAAAGTGTAATTAATAACGTCACCATGATCAAAGAGATATTCATTATATTTTTTATCTACCAATAGATGCCCCTCTTTGCGAGGCATTGGAATACCTCCTGGTCTTTTTGGTTGAATCGGTGTTTGAAAGTCACTGCTCAACTGAGGGACCTTAATCGTTTGTGTGGGGTACAGAGATGAGGTGGTCATTCAAAAATCATGTTAAACAATATTATTGCACACAGAGTGAGTCCATGCAACTTATTATGTGACTTGTCAAGCACATGTTTACTCTTGAAACTTATTTAGGCTTGCCATAACAAAGGGATGGAATACTTATTGACTCATTTGTTATTCATTTGTAAACATTTCTATAAACATAATTATTATTCCACTTTTTGAATGCACTGTACTGAAATTAAACTACCTCTAGTAATGTATAGCATTAGCTAGCTACCTATTTCACTTTGCTCTGGCACATGTGCATCTCTGAAATGTTGTATAACAAATCAATGAGGGAGCAATCTATCTAGTATGTCTTATTGCGGCTGGATAGACACATCTAATGAATGGATTTCAATGGAAATAAGATCCATCTTTTCTATCATTACTTCCTATTCCTGACACAGATTAATTATATATATATTCAAGCCAGCATTATAAAAATAACTCTCTGAAATGCGTGGCTTACCTAAATAACTTACAGTTCCTTCAGAGAGTATTCATACCCCTTGACTGAATTCAAAATTAAACTACCTCTAGTAATGTATAGCATTAGCTAGCTACCTATTTCACTTTGCTCTGGCACATGTGCATCTCTGAAATGTTGTATAACAAATCAATGAGGGAGCAATCTATCTAGTATGTCTTATTGCAGCTGGATAGACACATCTAATGAATGGATTTCAATGGCAAGATCTCTTTCTCTAATAACTTTGCATAAATCCATGTTTCACCTTTAGCCTTCATGTAATGGTAAACCAGACCAACCCCCATTAGATTGACAGATTATACAGACAGAACATAGAACAATATAATGCAATGAATTGCTGGTTTACTTACAACCTTACACAAAACGTAATTTGCTATTTTGATATTACTGTCTCAATAAAAATACACACTTCCTGTCAGTGGAATGACTGGATAAATAAAGGTCAATAAAGGAATTAGCAGAAAACTGTTTGAGGTCATTTCAAAAGAAAAGCCAGTGACATTTTGGCATTAAAAAAAGAGAATGCATTATCAGTCTTGATTGACACCTGTAAGGGTTGGTGTGAGGTGTGACCCAGGTGCGGTGCAGGATAGACAGCAGGCAGTAGGCAGAGATGGTGAAACAAAATAACGGACTTTTCACGATAAAATAAAGGAGGAGCAAATAGGTCTCCAAAAACAGGCTGACAGCAAACATACGAAATAGTAACTACGACTGAAAACAACAATGAAACAGGGAGAACACCTGTAAGTGTTCCTGTACATACGTCTCGCGATCAGACACTGATTAGTACTGTTTGGCATCGAGAAACTAGCAGGGAAAACAGAGCAAGGGAACATAGGGAAGTGAGGGCATAAATACCTAGGTGAACAGGTAGACACAGGTGACACAAATAGGGTAATGATTAGTCCAGACTGTGAGTGAGGAGCTGCCTAAGGTTGTGGGAGGATGACACCTAGTGGGTCGCTCCGGAACTGCGACACCCTCCTGTAACAGACACCTAAACATTTTGCAATTATCGTGCTGAATACCTCTAGACAGCAAAAGATTTAGGGTCGCAACATCACATCAGTCATACAAGGAACATAAACCACTGTGATCCACATGGAGCACAGTGTCAGCATAGAATCCATAACAGACACAAGCCCAGGTCTTCCTCTAGATAAAAAAAAAAGAAGCCACTTGAGAAATCCCTTGAATCTAGTATGTCAACAAACATCTGAGACAGGGAGAGACAGCTTTAAAAGCACTTAAAACACACACACACACAAACACAACCGCCACGCACACACATACACACAAAAACACAAACATACACTTAATGTGTTGTGCAATGTATTGTAATGTTTTTAAAATTGCATACCTGCCTTCATTTTGCTGGATCCCAGGAAGAGTAGCTGTTGCCTTGGCAGGAACTAATGGGGATCCATAATCAATACAAATACGTACACACATACACACACAGAGCAGAGGAGCTGCTGACCCGGTCTGAACCAGTTCTCTGTGATTTATGGTTTATGGTCCCAAGGCAGACACAGTTTTGTTCTTGGGGGTCATAAATCTCCTGCACCTCCAAGCAGATCAGCTGACTATCCTTGGCAGGCTAGCAGACACCCCTACGCTTTGCTTAGTCCCATCTTCAGGCTACTGTACAGTAGGCTATACCTCTCAACACACACACACACACACACACACACACACACACACACACACACAGTATGTAGCATAAACACACACACACACACACACAGTAGGGAAACAGTGATGACATGTTGTGAGTCTGCACGCATGCACACACACACACACACACACACACACACACAAACACACAGAAACCACCGCTATATTTAGTCCCATCCATAAAAGCTGTACATTATTCCTGTTAGCACAAAGAAGCAGAATCCTCCTCAAACAAACCCCAGTGCAGGCATGGTAGTAAATCACAATGAGTAGACAGACAATAGTATGTGATAACGACAAGCAGAGCACCATTGACATGCTAACAGTGCTTCCATGGTTTACCTGTGTGTGCTCTCGACAGCTCCAGTCCCAATGTAATATTCCAATTCAATTCTTGAATTCACTCATGAAGCGGAGAATTTACTTTGAATTCAATTTGAATTTCAACTATCTTCAAGTTATGGAATTGGAATTGAATTGGAATTAGACGGTTTGAACTGTTTGAATTGGAATTGAAAAAATCTTTGGAATTTAATTGGAATTGAATATTTGTAAATTTTCCAGTGAATGGAATTAATGAACTTAGTATCAATAGACTACAGGATTTCTTTTAAATCATTTCAACTTATATTATTTATATTTCCATATAGCAGTATCCTGTAGCTAGGTTGTCTGAACAGTGACATGATTAGCCTGAAAGCCTGAGGGAATTGAATTCAAATTGGAATTTGTGGAATTGTTGGGGATAATATTTAATTGGGAATTGAATTCTTGGAATTTACCTAACATTGGATTTGAGAGGAATTGAATTATCTCTGAATTCAAAGACTGACCTGGGATTTTATTTGAATTAAATGGAATTTACAGGGAGAGGGAATTGAATTAGAATTGCACTGTAGACTGATGCCTTGAGCACACTATAATGTTATGTATCTATGAGTCATAATACAAGACTGTGGCACTGTGTGCACCTACATAGGCTGTTTTGTAGATGGAGGCTATAGCTGTGTGGGTTTTATTTTGGAGTGTCATGCACCTTCTCCTTCAAAAAAGACTTAACAGCATGTTGAATACAATGATTTGGATGACACATTTAACTACTTGAAATGAGTTACTTCCACCAGACCACAGACATTTTGATGGATCCTGTGTACACGAGGCATGAGACAACTCACTGTCACAGAGGAGTGCAAGGAGGCAGGGAGGAAGACAGAGAGAGGGGAGCTAGGGACAAGAATGACAGACAGTGACAGCAAGAAATGAGACAGAGGGGGAGGCAGGAAGGAGAGTGACAAGGATAGAGAGAAAGATGCACAGAGAGAGAGAGAGCGAGAGAGAGAGATCTGCCTCTATGTCTACCTCTAACAACAACATAAAACAGCATGCTGAGAGGTCGCTAGTAGCAGAGAGAGGATACAGGATGCTCAAGCTTTACACAGCAAACCATGAAATATCCCAGCTACAGGCAGCTACACTCACCTGCCTGCTGTACTGCTGTACGTTTAAGAAGTGTCTCTCTCTGTCTCCTGTCTGTGTCAGTGTGAGGAGCGTGAGGGAGTTCTGCCGATGCGCTGTGCTACACGCTGCCACCAGTCTAAATTATCTCCATGACTCACACAAGAGCAGATCATTGGCTCTCCAAACAGTGGCGTAAACACTCATAATAGCGATCGGTAGCTGCGCTCTCTCTCTCTCTCTCTCCCTCTCTCTCTTTCGCAACCGCCCCTCTCTCTTTCTCACCCTCTCTTTCGTAACCCCCCCCCCCCCCCCACCTTTCTCACAGCCCAACTCCTCACCAATGTGTCAATAACCGTTTCTGCCCACCCTGCTTCTCATTGGCTCTCTCTTCCTCTCCCTTCTCTGCTCTCCAGATTGTCTGTCTTAAAGAAAGGGAGGTGTTGGGAAAAGCTAATTATAGTTAAGGGTCGCAGCAGCGGGACAGGCTTCGTGAATAATACATGAGCTCAATATTAAGAGGTGAATGTCTACCTGGAGAAAATATAGGCACTAGGCGATGACAGGAACCCAATTACATTCACTTAGCTAGGAACATCCTGTTGTAATTATGTACATGATGGAGGATGGAAGAGGCTGAGGTAAAATAGTCACTGTAGCTTTTGAGTCTGTAAAATGAGAAATTCAACTTAAGATCTACGCAGAGCCATAGAATAACATCTCTTAGCCTTACAGGCAATTTCTTACAGAAAAGCCTTACAGGGAAGACAACGTCAGATAGAATACATTAGAGCAATGAGTGTAAATGCGAGTCTTTATATTGGTTCATAAACAGTGCATACCCTACAGGCAGATTGCCTGGCAACCCAAACTCCTTGCTCCGGCCAAACGCTACGCCAATGGAAATCCATTCTAGACAGTCTCATTGGTCCCAGAAACCGATGGGTTGGGCCAGAGCCAGAACACACGTGGGTAAAGCGTTTTTTAGAAAATTAGTCATTGGCTTTGATACTGTGATTGGTTAGAGATGATCCAATCGCTGATTACTTTGTTTTGTACAACACCCCTCATTTTGACGTCACCACAAACCACTTCAATGATGGCAGTCTCAGACTGAAGGATGTAGCGAACGATAGCGCAGCGGAATAATTCAGTTTGTCATCAGGCAAACAGGCAGATAAGATATTCAAGAAACGGAAAAACATTGTAAATGTCATTTTAGAAATAAATGTATCTCGATGAAATATATTGATTGGTAATTTGTCTGGTCTCAATAAGTCAGCAGTCTTGTTTTATAGCATTATGGATCTATTGTAGGCTATAATTACCCTCTGTGATGCATACAAGGCTTTGGTAAAGACCTGGCATCAATAAAAGAAAAAGCCTTGAAAGAAGCAACATAAAACAGTTCCTCCAATATCCGATTCACTTTTACGCCTCTGTCTCAGAGGAGAAAATAATTGGGTACAAATAATTATTTCCCTGACAGCTCCTGCTCTAGTGCTCTAGCCTTGCCTTGAATTAACTAGCCATGCAAATATCATGCATGGCGTGTCAACGCTATAGTATTTCTTTCCCTGAGGTGTAAACGTAAGTGGAAAGAGAAGTGTATGCATTTCATGTCATGTAATGTATTTAATAATTATCATGACTATCTATCAGACCTGGGTTCAAATACTATTTCAAATATCTCAATTACTTTCACATACATTCTGAAGTAAGTATTCAGATAACCTTTATTTGAAAATCAAGTAGTTGAATATTGGAATGTATTTGGAAATTAACTTAGAAAGTATTTGAAAATACTCAAATACACTGACTCAAATACACTGCCACACATTTAACCCAGGTATTTGAAAATAATATTTAAAATAAGTATTTGAAAATAATTGTAAATATAATTTGGATGACTTTTTTTTTATTCTTTTGGACAAATAACCATGCAAACACTCAAATAAAGGTACTTGTTTTGGACTGTGTATTTAAAAATACTCAAATACACAGAAAAAAGTATTACAGATGTATTTAAACGCAGGTATGCTACCTAGATGAAAACGTGGAGTGAGCTTGCTATTAGAGCAGGTAGCCTTTTTATTTTTTTATGTTCGACACCGATCAAACCGATCACTTATCGTGGACATTTTGCTGATATAGTTCATTACAATAAATCACCTATAGTATAGGGCCTTACTTGAGAAATGTGAAGTTTGTTGGCTTGGTGGGGTTGGGGGGATGGGATGGGAGGTCTGGGGTGGAGGCCCTCTTCTTTACATTTACATTTTAGTCATTTAGCAGACGCTCTTATCCAGAGCGACTTACAGTTAGTGAGTGCATTCATTTTCATACTGGCCCTCCGTGGGAAACGAACCCACAACCCTGGCATTGCAAGCTTTAGTGTTTTGTTTTCCTGTTTATACTGAATTTATTATTATTTAAACTTTAGAACATGAAAAAACATTAACAAAATAAATATAGTTTGAAATGAAATACGTTTGCTAATATGGGTGATTGTTAATGGGACAATTGATAGCTACAACATTCAAAGTAGTAGTTTAAAGGGTAATAAATAAATACAACTGTGGCGCACATTAATGATATAAACATATTGTTCAATTTATCGTTATTGTGATAATGCAGTACATGTATTGTGATAATGCAGTACATTTATTGTGATAATGCAGTACATTTATTGTGATAATGATGTACATTTATTGTGATAATGCAGTACATTTATTGTGATAATGCAGTACATTTATTGTGATAATGCAGTACATTTATTGTGATAATGCAGTACATTTATTGTGATAATGCAGTACATTTATTGTGATAATGCAGTACATTTATTGTGATAATGCAGTACATTTATTGTGATAATGCAGTACATTTATTGTGATAATGCAGTACATTTACATATCCCCCAGCTCTAACCTTCCTACTGTACATAGAGTACATACATGCTTTTATTCTATACCTGTCAAATAATATAGGCTAAATCCCACAGCTCATGCCAGGAAACGTTATTAAACCTTTTACAACTCAGTCTCTTCCTATTCAGTGCATTATACGGAAGCCAATTACATTTACAATGTTGTGAGGTGGAAAATGTGTTATGGCTGCTTTTTCCATGTTCAATGTAATGTTCTTTCCATTGTCTGTCTTCATACTGTATGTTCTTTACATGGCCTAAGTGCTGTTCCCAATTCACAGCCGCAAGGTGATCAGGCATTCAAGGAGCTTTTTGCTAAAATATATGCCTACTATGCTTATCATATAATTAGATTACACTCAATTCGGACAATCAAGTGCATGATAGCAATTTCCACATGAATGTATGAAGCAGCTGTTTCTATTGCAGTCATTTCCAGATCAGATGGGTATGTGGCTTGGGCACCTGCATTGTCTGAAATCCCGGTAATAAATTAGTTATGACAATTCGCAGCTCCGGTAGCAGGTGCAACATTCCTCCTGTTTTGAATGGACTTTCCCAAGGCACCTTGTACTAATGTTGACTGTTGTGATAGTGCTATTGTCTGTTTGAGTTCAAACTTTTAATTGTGTACGAGTTACAAGCTCATTATTGGAACCATAATTTACCTGAAGTCGTTAGAGGCACAATTTTGACCAACAAGTGCAATGTTACATCTTATCTGTATCGTGTGGCGCTATAGCTCAGGGTTGTGTCCAAAATACGTATTTTATTTTTTTCACGAGGGGGAATAATAGATGCAATACTTGGCGGTGGAGTAAAAAGGCTGTGATATGAAGAGATCAAAAGTGTGTGAATTCAGACACATCTATTTTAAAAACTTGAGCGAGAGAGCAACAATTACGGTTCCTACCTTCTGGTCTGCATCAGTCACGTCAAGCTCTGTAACCTTGGCCTGATGATCAAAGCCACTGTAGTGTCATAAACAGCTGGCGTGATGTAGCCTTCATAAATAAGCTATTTCAACTATCCACGCGCACGCACACACACACACACACACACACACACACACACACACACACACACACACACACACACACACACACCACCCTTAACAAACACATGAAGAGTTTAGGTCTTTGTTCTTTGTTTCCACTGTCATTGACGTATATTTGATGGAGGATTCTGTGTCTTCTCGTCTTTGATTCCTTTGGCACATTCATGCTGCTTCCAAGCTCCACATTACCCCTCATTATCGGCTCCACCATCCTCACTCTACTGCAGACAACTACTGGTTCCTCAAAGATCCCTCTGAGGAGCCATGAGCATTAATTGCAATCTCCACCATCGTCTCGATAGTACACAGTTCCATTATACAATCCATAGCTGCTCTCCTTTGTTGTGTACTATTGTTTGTGCCGGCTGTGTTGAATATTATTCAGACCTCACTGTGGACCGTTTACTTTAGCTGCTTGCAAATGGCAGCGTATTCCCTACATAGTGCACTACTTCTGACCAGAGCTCCAGGGGCACTGGACAACGGTGACCATGGCTGTGACCCCACTCCCTGCAGGTGTCTCAGGGGGAGTTGGGATATGCAAGAAACACATTTCCATTACATTATTATTGAACATCTCTATACTACAGCCTAGCCCTTTCATGTATCTGCCAATATCCTCCCCCCTGAAAGCTGTATGACATAATGCCTCAATAACACAGTGGCTTTTGTAGTATAAACGCTAAGGGCAGAATAATACACCTACAGGGAACTCAGTTCGGTCCTCACTGTGAACCTGAATGAATACATAATACATCAAAAACAATATTAAAAAATAGGCTATGCCTACACTGCGTTGTATGCCTCTTGATGAAATCTGAGCTGAAAAAACATTTCATGCGCACGTTGTAATCCAAATTCAAATCTTAATTGCCGCATTTCAAACTGTCCATTTGTGAGGCGCAGCCGGGGAACTAGTTCTGTTCGATGGTGAGTGGTGGGGTCAATAAACCAGGAGGATCCTCCATCATCGTTTAAATCTCCAATTTGGGAAAATGTTGGCTTCCCAGTAGATTACAACGGCGATGGACAGAGAGTTGTGGATAAAACATTAACAGTATGTCGCCACTGCTCATGGAGAATAGCCTACGTAGCTGCCAACACCTCAAACATGTTGACACATTTACGCCAAAATCACCCCAATATTCCTACCACCGGAGCAAGACAGAAACGCAAAGAAACAACAACACAACTTAGTTTCCCCTCTGCATTCAAGCAGCTCTTCACAGCTGATTCTGATCTGGCCAAAGAAATTACAAGCGCGATAGGTGTTTATAGCCGTGCATATGCGCCCATTCTCGGTGGTTGAGAATAGGTGGTTTCAGCACCTTGAGAAAGTGGTCGAGCCACGTTACGACCAAGTGGTCGAGCCACGTTACGGCCAAGTTTTCAATGAATTGGCCAATGCACCCTGTGTTGCGCTTACTGCAGATGGATGGACCTCCAGGACTACAGAGAGCTACTTAACAGTGACAGCCCATCACTTTACCCCAGAGTGGGAGATGAGAAGTACTGTGCTATAGACACACACCCTTTCCTCTTTGTAAGAAAAACATTATAGCATAGGCCTACAAAATGTCTGAGCCATGTTTACATATTGATTTTACACGCATATTGCACTTTATTTTAGCGTGGTTTTTGATGAGTAATCATGTGTTTCACAATCAGGAATACCAACACTTTGTATTTTCTTAAATAAACCAAAATTAACTACAGTAACTGTTGGCATTTCATTTTCCCGCTGTACCGAAACCGAACCAAACTATGACCCCAAAACCGCAATGCATAATTTAACCGTGGGCTTGGTGAATTGTTACACCCCTAATAAACGCATCAAAATCAAGATTCAGATTACAATTCATACAACCTGGATGTTAGAAGACAGCGAAGGCATATCGCAGTGCTAGCTGTGCCACTAGAGATCCTGGTTCGAGTCCAGGCTCTGTCGCAGCCGGCTGCGACCGGGAGACCCATGGGGCGGCGCACAATTGGCCCAGAGCCGTCCAGGGTAGGGGAGGGTTTGGCCGGCAGGGATGTTCTTGTCCCATCACGCACTAGCGACTCCTGTGGCGGACCGGGCACAGTGCACGCTGACTCGGTCGCCAGTGCACGCTGACTCGGTCGCCAAGTGTACGGTGTATCCTCCGGCACATTGGTGCGGCTGGCTTCCGGGTTAAGCGGGCACTGTGTCAAGTAGCATTGCGGCTCGGTTGGATTGTGTTTCGGAGGAAGCACGACTCTCGAACTTCGCCTCTCCCGTGTCCATACGGGAGTTGCAGCGATGGGACAAGACTGTAACTACCAATTGGATACCACGAAATTGGGGAGAAAAAGGGGGTAAAATACCAAAAATAAAGAAAAAGAAGACAGCGAAGGCACTTTTCTCTTCAGGGATGGAAGTGAATTTTGGTCCTGCCGACCCCTCTGGACATAACTGGTAGATATGCAAGATATGCCATTCAAAAGGGAAATTATTTTATCAGGTTTGAAGTTATAGTTAATGTATAGCCTTCAAGATGCATAAATAATACACAGAGAATTTATAGTACTACAGGTTCATTGGTAAGTCAATCCACAGCGCATACATTTATGCACATGATGGGAATTATTATGAAATTATGAAACTACTCATCTAAGATACTATATTTAGCCCCATGTGATGGTAGGGGAGAGTGGGGTAAGTTGAGCCATTTGTCCCCCCCACATCACTCCATCAAGGGAAATATAGTATTCTCTCTAACAAAGATATCTACATGTATTTCAGGATGTTGTGTATCCCTGGAAATAATCAGAATGAATGTAAACATTACAGTTTTGAAAACATGTTGTCCAAAGAAAGTGGTCTCTTGGCTCAACTTACCCCGGGTATGGGGTAAAGTTGAGTCGCGGGCCAGGGTAAGTTATGCCGCCTACACATTTCTGTACTGAATTAAATATTACCACTATCTTTTTAAAACTATGTCTATCTTTATTTACATTTTACATTTTAGTCATTTCACAGACGCTCTTATCCAGTGCATACATTTTTCATACTGTGCATACATATTTCCCAAACACAATTCAACACAATCACAATCGCTTTATTGTCTTTTAATCATTTTAAGTTTATTTTAACACAGGCTTAACACTTAACAAACACTGTACTTTTTGTAACACCTTTAAAGAATGATTGCCTTTAAAAAGCAACAAATTCCTTTGAAAATGGCCTATGTGGCATCGATTTGAGTCAGAAACTGTTATTCTAGTGTCAAAATTGACTACAAAGGGTAAATAGCATAACTTTGGTCATAACGTCAGTCTCGTCTAAAACGGAGTTTGGAACATCCGTGCGTGACAACGGGTAAATGAAGGTTGGGTTTTGATTTGACAATGTCCATTTGCCCACTAACATCAACAGCTGTGGTGATTGCTCTCTATCCAATAGCATAGACAGTGAGACAGACCTGCCCAGCAGCTCAGACTTTATTTACATAAGACAATACGTCTGTCACGACTTCCTCCGAAGCTGCCTCCCCTCCTTGTTCGGGCAGGCTTCGGCGATCGTCGTCACCGGCTTACTAGCCACTGCCGCTCCATATCTCATCATTCCATTTGTCTTGTTTACATTTACATTTAAGTCATTTAGCAGACGCTCTTATCCAGAGCGACTTACAGTTAGTGAATACATTTTTATTTTTTTATACTGGCCCCCCGTGGGAATCGAACCCACAACCCTGGCGTTGCAAACGCCATTGCTCTATCAACTGAGCTACAATGCAATCCAAATGCAATGCGTCTTGTCTTGTCAATTATACACACCTGGTTCATATCCCCTCATTAGTACGTGTTTAAGTGTTCCCTCTGCCCCCCTTGTCCTTGTGGGTGATTGTTCAGTGTGAGGATTAGTAGCTCGGTTGAGCTCAGTATTTTGTATTGCCGGGGTATTTTCCCCGTGTGCATGTTTGTTCTAGTGTGCCTGTTTTGCGCACTGGACTGGTTACGCTGGATTACGGAATAAACTCTGTATACTGTGATTTACCCTCCTGCGCCTGACTCCTTCAAATCACACATCACAACTTCACACATTTTTTTACTTGAGAAATACTGAACCAAACACCTGATGTAAAATTGCGCAACTAAAACATCTTCGGCAAAAACGTCAAAATGTATTACTGATTTCTTGAGCTTTCTTAGATTCATTCTGGGGATTTTGAGGAAGTGAAATAGGCTTCCGTGTCTACAGTGTCTCATGGGGGACAAATATCATTAACCAAATGTTGAATCAGTCAGGAACAAACCTCCAAGACTGAAATCTTGTTTTTCAAATGAGCAACAGAAAAACACACGTGCCAATTGGCATGTTCAGTGGCTCTTTAATATAGGCCCTCATATCCCAGCAATAATGCCTTGCATTACGCCTGGGAAGAAAACACTTCAATTTGCTAAACGTGCCATTGGCTCAACCATTGGTTCAACTTACCCCATGGCCATTGGCTCAACATACCCAAGGCAAACATTTTGACTATATTAGCCCACACAGCTACAAGGATGCACTTCCATGCTATGTTTAGGACCTCATATTGAAGCTTATAGAGACCCCAACTGATGTATTGAACAATCTTACAATTATCTACTTTGGTTTAGATACAAGCATCATAAAACCTCTAACACAATAAATTCCTTTGACTTGCCACTTTTTCCATATGGTTTGTTCCTTCACAAACTCCATGAAATTAAGATCTCTTCCTAAACATTTGGTCAAATGATTAATGTTGTGTATGGTTTCCTAGAAACATGTGTGGCTCAACTTACCCTTTGGCTCAACTTACCCCACTCTCCCCTACCTATAACAACTGCTTCAAAAGAAACACAACTCTATGTGACTGACAACTGTATGAGATTTTAACAGCAGTTAACTGTGCCAAGACTACTTCAGCACGTTGTCTCTCCTTGATTACATGGTTACACAAACGGACATTGTATTGCTATGGCAGCCAGTGAGTGCGGCAGGTAACCAACTAAATGATTGACACAGCGAGATGCAGAAATGAACAATGGGAAACGGCGGGCTGCCAAAGGCAACCCACACAAATTAGTGGCTGGATATGCTATTAAATAAAGAGTGAATCACTTAAAATGAGTGAGTGCTTGACATTTTTTGACAAACGTATTTAGCTTCTCTCCGTACAGTACCCTCTGCCATCAACGATGCCATCTGTGACTCACAGCACATTACATTATAACGATGGTTAAAGAGCACAAACTTCAGAACATGAACTTTTCCTCATGACAATGGCAGTAAAATCTGATTTTAAAAAACTGATAAAACTACCCCTTATGGAACAGTACAGACTGTGAAGAGACACACACACACAGGCACAGACACACGCATACGCACACGCACACGCATGATAACATACCCATTGTATACACATAAAATACGCATTATACACACATAACATACGCATTATACACACAAGTACTGTAGCGGGTGATTTGGACGGAGTCAGGTGCAGGAGGGTAAATCACAGAATAAATGGTTTAATCTTCAAATACAGCGGTACGCAGCAATGCGTAAAACACTACAGGCTACAGGCTCTGTCGTAGCCGGCCGTGACCGGGAGACCCATGCGACGGCGCACAATTGGCCCAGCGTCGTCCAGGGTAGGGGAGGGAATGGCCGGCAGGGATGTAGCTCAGTTGGTAGAGCATGGCGTTTGCAACGCCAGGGTTGTGGGTTCGATTCCCACGGGGGGCCAGTATGAAAAATAAAAAATAAAATAATGTATGCACTCACTAACTGTAAGTCGCTCTGGATAAGAGCGTCTGCTACATGACTAAAAATGTAAATGTAAAATGTATAACGGCGCACTGGAGAAAACAAAGCACACAGGTGAATATCCCAGTGATACAAATATATAAAGCTCCACCGAGCTATCGTCACCTCCACAATAAACAATCATACACAAAGACATGGGGGGCAGAGGGAATATTTATACAGGTACTGATGAGGGGATATGAACCAGGTGTGTGTAAAAACTAGACAAAATAAATGGAATGATGAGATGAGGAGCGGCAGTGGCTAGAAGGCCGGTGATGACGAGCGCCGAAGCCTGCCCGAACAAGGAGAGGAGGAAGTCGTGACAAGTACACATGGATTTTGTGTTGTAGATACAGTTTGTGGTACTAGAGTAGTGTTGTGAAGTGTAATGTAATGTTTTTATTTGTTTATAACTGCCTTCATTTAGCTGGATCCCAGGAAGAGTAGCTGCTGCCTTGGCAGGAACTACTGGGGATCCATAATAAACCCCAGGAAGAGTAGCTGCTGCCTTGGCAGGAACTACTGGGGATCCATAATAAACCCCAGGAAGAGTAGCTGCTGCCTTGGCAGGAACTACTGGGGATCCATAATAAACCCCAGGAAGAGTAGCTGCTGCCTTGGAAGGAACTACTGGGGATCCATAATAAACCCCAGGAAGAGTAGCTGCTGCCTTGGCAGGAACTACTGGGGATCCATAATAAACCCCAGGAAGAGTAGCTGCTGCCTTGGCAGGAACTACTGGGGATCCATAATAAACCCCAGGAAGAGTAGCTGCTGCCTTGGCAGGAACTACTGGGGATCCATAATAAACCCCAGGAAGAGTAGCTGCTGCCTTGGCAGGAACTACTGGGGATCCATAATAAACCCCAGGAAGAGTAGCTGCTGCCTTGGAAGGAACTACTGGGGATCCATAATAAACCCCAGGAAGAGTAGCTGCTGCCTTGGCAGGAACTACTGGGGATCCATAATAAACCCCAGGAAGAGTAGCTGCTGCCTTGGCAGGAACTACTGGGGATCCATAATAAACCCCAGGAAGAGTAGCTGCTGCCTTGGAAGGAACTACTGGGGATCCATAATAAACCCCAGGAAGAGTAGCTGCTGCCTTGGCAGGAACTACTGGGGATCCATAATAAACCCCAGGAAGAGTAGCTGCTGCCTTGGCAGGAACTAATGGGGATCCTTAATAAACCCCAGGAAGAGTAGCTGCTGCCTTGGAAGGAACTACTGGGGATCCATAATAAACACCAGGAAGAATAGCTGCTGCCTTGGAAGGAACTACTAGGGATCCATAATAAACCATAGGAAGAGTAGCTGCTGCCTTGGCAGGAACTAATGGGGATCCATAATAAACCCCAGGAAGAGTAGCTGCTGCCTTGGCAGGAACTAATGGGGATCCATAATAAACCCCAGGAAGAGTAGCTGCTGCCTTGGCAGGAACTAATGGGGATCCATAATAAACCCCAGGAAGAGTAGCTGCTGCCTTGGCAGGAACTAATGGGGATCCATAATAAACCCCAGGAAGAGTAGCTGCTGCCTTGGAAGGAACTACTGGGGATCCATAATAAACCCCAGGAAGAGTAGCTGCTGCCTTGGAAGGAACTACTGGGGATCCATAATAAACCCCAGGAAGAGTAGCTGCTGCCTTGGAAGGAACTACTGGGGATCCATAATACATACCAATAAAAAATACAAATCAGATCAATGCAGCTATGCCTCCCCAGTGTTCAACAAGATGCTTGTATGGTGATTTTTAACAGCAAATAATGAAAACATTTGGCCACCATGTGACTATCTCTGAGTCCTGATATTTTCCATAGTATAGTTAGTTTTATTGAAAAGTTCAAAACCTCAGGCTGCCTTGTGAAAGGTGAAACAAATCGGTAGAGCAGAAACAATCAACCTGTGCCTCTCAATTCTTTGTAGACTCCGTGCTAATTCCCCAATGCCAGCAGTTTGACAACCACAAGTCCTCCTATTACATTTTCAGTGGATTAAAAAACAGACATCTAATTATCATTCTCTCAATGGGAATGTCTTGGACTAGCATGCTGTTAATTGTCTGTCAAACGATATCTACAAACCCCCTTTTGATGTTAAACTGCAGAATAAAATAACTTTATGAGGCGATAAACCCTTGAGTCTTTATGGAATGTTTCTAACACTATAGCAGCTCCCAGATAATTGCTTCTATCTGTTTTACAGGAAGAAAAGATATGCCACTTGACTCACTCCTTGTCACACCTTGTGACTCAGAACTTCATTTTGAGATATCTGAAAACATGAGGCCAACAACTTTGAAAATAGGGTGTAAAAGCAGGAATAAGGGCTTGAATTGAAAAGGTTATTCAAAAGGATACCATTTGAAAGAAAATACCATGTGTGGCAGTAACAACACAATGGAATAAAATTGCTACCTGCGTGAAAAGCCCATTTGATGAAAAAGTGTTTTTTTCTATTCAAAATCTTGTATCTAGGGATGCAGCTTTGGGAGCCATCACACATCTCCACTCAAAACTCAAATCTCAAATCTTGAGTAAACACTGCAAGAGGGACAGACAAAAGCACCGGCGGCAAAACATGGGAGGGCATACATACTTTTTCGATTCCTCCCTCTTTTATAAACATGAAATTCAAGCCCTGCATCAGCAAGATGCTCAGTGAACCAGTTAAGCACTTGACGGCCATCAGAGCAGCATCTCTGATCCCACCGAGATGGAAGCTAGATCCATGCCTAGAGTGTTAAGAGTCTTGGGTTGCGATCCCAAATGGCACCCTAACCCCTATATAAAGTGCACTACATTTAAGTGTCCTGGTCAAAAGTAGTGCACTAAATAGAGAATATGTTGCCATTTGGGATGCATCCTTGCTTTCCGCTGCTAATCTTGGCATTGGTGCTTCACTTACTGTAGTAATCCTGCTTAACATGGCAGAGTCCACACAGACACAGTCCATTCATTCATACAGTCAGTCTGTCAGCAGCTGGCTCTAAGGCCTCTTTACATAGGCTGTCTGTCCCAAATCGCATAATTTTCCCTATATAGTGCACTACTTTTGACCAGAAGTAGTGCACTTCATGGGGAATAGCGTGTAATTTGGGATGGCTACAGCAGTGACTGAATGCACAGAAACAAGAGGTGCAGCCAGAAATCCACTTTCACCGTCACAGACAGTCTTCATTTGTCAATGATTACGCCTCACAGTCTCACATCCTTACTGTCACAGTAAGCTTGATGTCTTCCACACAGACACCGCAAGGCCGACTAGATATTCATTGGCCCCTCTGACCTTATCCTCCTCGGATAATCATAGTGGCAAGCCAGCGGAAAGATATATTATAAGGAAACTGCTCTCTGACAATTATTTGTGGCATTTGTCTAACCTTTTACAGAAAGATGGAAAGATACTGGAGATGCTGCCTGGCTAGTTCAGCTAGATGGCTGCTCAGATGTCACACACTGTCTATGGACACTTTGACAGTCAACAATTAAGAATATGTAGAACAAAATGTCAGTCTAGATTTTTTGTTTAGAAACACACATTTAACATGCCGTTATGAAATTTGCTAAAATGAAAAGAGAAGAAACTGAAACCTTTCAATTTTAAGTATACATGTAATGTGAGTAGACGTTCTGTTAATCAGTGGTTCTCAACTTGGCCTATCCACAGGGGGTACTTGGAAAGACTCAACATAAACCTATTTGTAAAATGTAAATGAGGGGGTACCCCGGGCAGTGCAAAATGCAATTGGGAGTAGGGCTGCACAATTAATCGAATTTACATCGAAATCGCAATATTCACATGTGCAATAACCATATCGCAAGAAATATCCATATCGCATTATTTTGAAACGTCACTCAGCGTCACGATGTGTAACGTCCATTTTTATAATTTACTCTGTTTGTCGTCTCTCTCCCTCTATCCTCTTGCGGCTGCTTCCCATTCACACAAACCCTCGCCCCGTCACTCAAGAAGCGCAGTTCCTCCTCCCCGCTGTTAGATTCACTATACATTTAGTGTACATGACAGACTGACCAGGTGAATCCAGGTGAAAGCTATGATCCCTTATTGATGTCACTTGTTAAATCCACTTCAATCAGTGTAGATGAAGGGGAGGAGACAGGTTAAAGAAGGATTTTTGAGGCATGGATTGTGTATGTGTGCCATTCAGAGCGTGAATGGGCAAGACAAAATATTTAAGTGCCTTTGAATGGGGTATAGTAGTAGGTGCCAGGCGCACCAGTTTAAATGTGTCAAGAACTGCAACTCTGCTGGGTTTGTCACGCTAAACATTTTCCTGTGTGTATCTAGAATGGTCCACCACCCAAAGGACATCCAGCCAACTTGACACAACTGTGGGAAGCACTGGAATCAACATGGGCCAGCATCCCTGTGGAACACTTTAGACACCTTGTAAATTCCATGCCTTGACGAAATTAGGCTGTTCTGAGGGCAAAAGGGGGTGCAACTCACTATTAGGAAGGTGTTCCTAATGTTTTGTACACTCAGTGTTAGTTTGCATGCTGTTCTGTTAGGTCAAATGCAGTCAACAGATTGTTCCAAACAAGAACGATGCTGCTTTCCACTTTGCTTCTTAATATAAATCATGCTATTTCTATGATTCCAACAGTTCACCAATGTGTTTTGATCTATATCGCAAGTCAAAACGCATTTGCAATATTTTGTATTTTAGATTTCTTAATTTTATGGGGGGGGGGGGACCGCTGTTCATTTCAGAGAGTGGAGAGAAACATAAATAGTTGACTGATTACACAATTTCAGTCTAGTAAGGAATTTTGTAAAAGCCCAAACCTCTTAAGGCTCAGGCAGTAGAGAGAGTACTAAGCTCCTCCGAGTGCTCACCAATTTTACATGTAGAATCACTTGAAAATGTCGGCAGTCAGACGTCTACAGCGTCCAGGTGAAGGGCGTGTATCAAGGACCTTAGCGCAAATCTTCCATTTAATTATGTTGTTAGAAATTGTTGTAAATTATTGTGTTTATCATTGACTGACACTACACCTAACCGAACTGTTTATGTAGGAGCTTAATAATCATAGGCTAAGAGACAGAATTAGGACACAATTCTAACAGAAAACATAACTTGTAATGTAATACTTATAATACTGCTGTATTAAAGGTTTTAATGATCTGTTATTGATTTTTGGTATGTGAATTCAGATGAATTCATTTAATTAACCTTACTCAGTGTGTCTGAGTAAAAAATGTAGTTTGATCATGATGCACCACCCCTCACAGTGACCCCTGATGATGAGCCACATGCAGTCTCCAGCCAACAGAAACCAGAGCTGCTGCTACACAGTAATGAGTAGATGTTTGGCCACAGGCCCTTAGATGAGCCATGGTGCTGTCACTCTCACCACCCCAGGACACAAGCTGTTCTACAGAATTAGGAAAACTACAGCAACTACTACTAGCTACTACAGCAACGTATGAACTAGGTATCTTAGTGGTTAAGAGCGTTGTGCCAGTAACCGAAAGGTCGCTTGTTCTAATCCCCGAGCCGACTAGGTGAAAAATCTGTCAATGTGCCCTTGAGCAAGGCACTTAACCCTAATTGCTCCTGTAAGTCGCTCTGGATAAGAGCGTCTGCTAAATGACTAAAATTGTACTACTATTTAAATACGACAACTACAGCAATGGATGTGTTACATGTGTGCCCTCTGCAGTTTCTTCAACAATAATAGCCTATCTTAAAGTTTGACATTCTTGACTCCTGTCAATGTAACATTGTTGAAGTAGCATTACAGGTCGCTTCTTCTTGGAATCTAACTGTATTTATCCACCGAAGTGAAGGTTATTATAGGCTAACCTACTGCAACTGTATGTACAGTCGATGTGGGCTATACCTCAGGACAACCTTAAAAGTAGGGCTGAACGATTAATTGCATTCGCGATAATATCGCGATTTGACTGAACGCGATTTTCTAATCGCAACGTGCGCGATTTGAGGTGGTCACGTGACGCGACTTTTCATGCTGTCCAGCGCAATGGCCTCTTGCTCGACGGAACAGTCAGAAACTGACACAGCTGATACTTTAATATCGAAGAGGAACAGCACGTCGGTGGTGTGGAACTATTTTGGTTTTAAAAAAGAAGATGCTGAGCAGCGTCAGGTGTTGTGCAGAGCATGCCGTGCTCCGATTGCTACTTCACGGGGTAACACTACAAACCTGTTTCAGCACTTAAAAAAATACCACAAATCAATGCATGACAGTTGTATGACCAAAATGCCGAGCATCAGTGCGCGAGACAAGCCAAATACCTCAAGACAGGGATCACTGACAGAAATGTTCGAAAGTGTCACTCCGTATGAACGTAATTCAAAACGGCACGGAGAAATCACTCGGACAATAACCGAGTTCATAGCCAAAGATATGATGCCTCTCAGCACGGTGACCAAGCCTGGGTTCATGGCATTAATACATACGCTTGATAAACGTTACAGTATACCCTCCCGCACATACTTCAGTCAGACTGCCATACCGGAGCTGTACAAAAAGTGCAAAGAGAAAGTCGCCGCGGAACTTAAAACGGTGGAGTTTTTTGCTAGCACTACTGATATGTGGTCAAGCCGCACAGCTGAGCCGTACCAGAGTCTTACAGTCCATTTTATTGATGAAGATTTCAACCTCCGAGCTCGCTGCCTACAAACTACCTACTTCCCAGACGATCACACAGGGGAAAATATTGCAGCCGGCCTGAGAGAAGGGCTTGTCAGCTGGGATCTCCACGAGGAGAATCACGTCTGCATCACGACGGACAACGCGTCGAATATGGTGCTTGCTGCGCGGCTTAATGAATGGACGAGGCTCCAATGTTTTGGCCACAGATTACATCTTGCCATTGGTAAGTTATCGTGTGTGTGTGTGTGTGTGTGTGTGTGTGTGTGTGTGTGTGTGTGTTTGTGTGTGTGTGTGTGTGTGTGTGTGTGTGCGCGAGTGCGAGAGAGAGAGATGCGTCGATTAGTAAAGCTGAATATACAAATATATATAAATGATATTATATAAATCGGATGGGATTAAATAAATTCATACTTCCACTCCTTTTCTAATATGTAAATTCATTTTACTTGCTTATATCATATGTCTGTCTGTGGTGGAATGCCCACCTGCATTTTTTTTCTTTTCTTGTTTTTGTTTTTTACATGTTTTTTTAGTGTTTATGAGAGAGAGAGAGAGAGAAAGAGAGAGAGAATTGACATGCAAATAAAGACCCTTTGAATTGAGAGAGAGAGAGAGGATGTGTTGTGGATGTGTGTATTTCAGAATTACAGCTAATTTGAGTGTGTAATAGTGAGAGCCTTGTATCAAAACTCAAATTGTGTGTAATACACTACTTTTTATTTCTTTTAGAAAATGCACTCAAAGATGACAGAGTGTCAAGGGCAACAGCACTGTGCAGGAAGCTGGTGGGGCACTTTTCCCACAGTTGGAAGAAGAAAGCAGCCCTGACGGAGGCACAGAGAGAGCTCAAACTCCCTGAGCACAACCTCATAACGGAGTGCCCAACAAGATGGGGTTCTAAAGAAATGATGATTGCCAGAGTGCTTGAACAGGCCAAAGCCATTTCTCAGGTATTGTCTGGAGATCGATATGCACGCTCCCTTATCCCAACCTGGCAGGATATTGACGTGTTGGAGTCGATTCACAAGGCACTGCATCCTCTACTGGAGTTTACTGATGCTCTTTCTGGAGAGGAGTATGTAAGCATCTCCTACCTCAAGCCAGTTCTCCACCTTTTTGCCACATCAGTCCTGGCTGAAGATGCTGAGGACACTGACCTGACTAAATCAATAAAAACCAAAGTCCTAGCATACCTCAATAACAAATATGGAGACCCAAACATCCAGGAGCTTTTGGATGTTGCCTGTTTCCTGGACCCTAGGTTCAAAATACAGTACATCAGTACAGACAACATCCCTGCTATCAAGACTCGTCTGAAGACAGAGATAGTAGACTTGGCACAACGTACATATCATTGGGTAAATAATTATGTATTTCACAAAAACAAAAATTTTCTGTAAAATCTAACTGGAAAACTAATGGCTGTTGTTTTCATCTAATAGGAGAAGAGGTCTCGTACTGAAACTGTTCAGATGCCTCAAAGTGCACAGTCCTTGGGGGAAAAGACGAAGAGGTCTCTTGGCAGTTTTTTCAAGACCAGTTCAGCCTCTCCTTCTTTGCCTGTAAATCTTGAAGATGTCGCAGAGGCAGAGATAAACAATTACCTGATGACTCCTACCATTGATGGAGAAGATGATCCATTGGCTTGGTGGAGGGTGCACAAGATCAGCTACCCACAGTTGTGCACCATGGCACGCAAGTATCTTTGTGTACCTGCTACAAGCGCTCCCTCAGAGCGTCTTTTTAGCACAGGAGGGAATATTGTGACTTGCACTCGCTCAGCCTTGAAGCCAGAAAAAGTCAATATTCTGGTTTTCTTAGCAAAAAACCTGTGAGCCACTGAGAACAGAACTGTTGGATAAGTATGGCTGGCAGTGCCATACTCGTAGTGAACTTTAGTCTGTGTGGTGTGTTATTGTTGTGTACTTGAGATAAGTGAGGCTCATCTATTTTATATTATAATATTCAAATCGTTTATAAAAAATAGTTTGTCTAAATTAAAAGTGCATTTCTCATTTTTTATTTATAACTTTATTTACTTTGATTTTACAAAATATTTTCAAAGCAAATTCCTTGTTTCAGTTGTGTGAAATGTTACTGACTTGGGAGCAGTAAGATACATACAATTTAAAATTATTTTTTTCTTAAGACTGTACCTTTTGCACACAGTGTTTACAAAGTTCATGCCTTTGTTTAAATTATTTAAATGCACAGTGGCAAAGCCACAGATGTTTCTGTAATGAGCAGTTCAATAAAAATGTCATTTATTTCAAGTCATACATGTTTGAATTTAATTCTAACAAATAGACCCAGCCTATGGGAAAGAACATTTCACACTAAATGTATATACTATTGTGTTGGTCATATTTAAATCATTCATTATGTTTTGTAGGGGAAAAAGGATAAATAAATTAAATCGCATATTAAATCGCAATCGCAATATTGGGGGCAAAAAATCGCAATTAGATTATTTTCCAAAATCGTTCAGCCTTACTTAAAAGCATGGGTAAGAAGCCAAGTTTGTAGTATTTGTGTGTAGGCTAGCCTACTTTATGTGTAGACCAGTGAAATAGGGTCTTACATTCTTGCTTGGGCTATTTATCTACAGTAGGGCTCCACATCCACAACATTGCCATTCTGAAAAACCTTGAAGCTATCACTGTATACGAAATATGTAAAATAGGTTACTCACCTCATAACATAATGTAACCCAGTCGTCGTTTTATCCCGCGGAGGATGTTGTCACGCTTTACTTCTCTGCAAACGCCGCTAATGAAACTGTCGACTGCTCGCTCTTACGTAGCCCTTCAACTCCGCTACAGTCAGTCTTCTTCAGTTCGTGAATTATTTGCTGCGGTAGGTGCGCCGACCGACCAGTCCCGAGTGTCTAAAGGTTCGCTACGCTCTCAGATGAAGGAATTCGAGAAATATGCAATATATGAAACCCTACTACTACAGTTGCATCACTACATGAATGGAGGTGCTGCGAATTGTCTCGCTCTCCTCCCTTCGACTGAAAGGAGACTGAAGACGGCGCGTGGACCAGTGATGCTTCGCGCGCCCAGATTGGAGATTGTGGTAACAGTCTATCTCATCCTTTGTTGCTAACAGTTTCCATAAACCACCGGTGTACACGATAAAACATTATGGATATGTATATCTACATATCTACATAATTGATAAATAATGTATTAAATAATTAATAAATGTAGGCCTATTCATTTCAAAACGTGTAATATTGTGTGCCAACAATGAGTCATTTTGCATTCCAACATTGTAAACCTTGTTGCATGATGAGAGGCTTTGGGACTTTAAAATTATAAGTGGAAACCTGTAGTAATGATTTAATTCCAGACATTTGTATTTGAATTTGTATTTATTAGGGATCCCCATTAGCTCTTCCTGGGGTCCAAACACATTAAGGCACTTACATTACATACAGTGCATTCGGAAAGTATTCAGAACCTTTGACTTTTTACACATTTTGTTACGTTACAGCCTTATTCTAAAATTGATTAAATAAATACTAATCCCTCATCAATCTACACACAAAACAGTTTTTTATAAATTAAAAACAGAAATACCTTATTTGCATAAGTTTTCAGACCCTTTGCTATGAGACTCGAAATTGAGCTCAGGTGCATCCTGTTTCCATTGATCATCCTTGAGATATTTCTACAACTTGATTGGAATCCACCTGTAGTAAATTCAATTGATTGGACATGATTTGGAAAGGAACACACCTGTCTATATATAGGTCCCACAGTTGACAGTGCATGTCAGAGCAAGAACCAAGCCGTGAGGTCGAAGGAATGGTCCGTAGAGCTCAGAGACAGGATTGTGTCGAGGCACAGATCTGGGGAAGGGTAAAAAAACATTTCTGCAGCATTGAAGGTCCCCAAGAACACAGTGTCCTCCATCATTCTTAAATGGAAGACGTTTGGAACTGCCAAGACTCTTCCTAGAGCTGGCCGCCCGGCCAAACTGAGCAATCGTGGGAGAAGGGCCTTGGTCAGGGAGGTGACCAAGAACCCGATGGTCACTCTGACAGAGCTCCAGAGTTCCTCTGTGGAGATGAGAGAACCTTCCAGAAGGACAATCATCTCTGCAGCGCTCCACCAATCAGGCCTTTATGGTAGAGTGGCCAGACAGAAGCCACTCCTCAGTAAAAGGCACATGACAGCCCGCTTAGAGTTTACCAAAAGGCACCTAAAGGACTCACACACCATGAAAAACAAGATTCTCTAGTCTGACGGAACCAAGATTGAACTCTTTGGCCTGAATTACCATCCCTATGGTAAAGCATGGTGGTGGCAGCATCATGCTGTGGGGATGTTTTTCAGCGGCAGGGACTGGGAGACCAGTCAGGATCGAGGGAAAGATGAACGGAGCAAAGTACAGAGAGATCCTTGATGAAAACCTGCTCCAGAGAGTTCAGGACTTCAGACTGGGGCGAAGGTTCACCTTCCAACAGGACAACGACCCAAGCACACAGCCAAGACAACGCAGGAGTGGCTTTGGGACAAGTCTCTTAATGTCCTTGAGTGGCCCAGCCAGAGCCCAGACTTAAACCCGATCGAACATCTCTGGAGAGACCTGAAAATAGCTGTGAAGCGATGCTCCCCATCCAACCTGACAGAGCTTGAGAGGATCTGCAGAGAAGAATGGGAGAAACTCCCTAAATACAGGTGTGTCAAGCTTGTAGCGTCATTCCCAAGAAGACTCAAGGCTGTAATTGATGCCAAAGGTGTTCAACAAAGTACTGAGTAATCGGTCTGAATACTTATGTAAATGTGATATTTCAGTGTTTTATTTGTAATACATTTGCAAACATTTCTAAAAACCAGTTTTTGCTTTTTCATTATGGGGTGTGTGTAGATTGATGAGGGGAAAAAACAATTGAATCCATTAAAAAATAAGTCTGTAACGTAACAAAATGTGGAAAAAGTCAAGGGGTCTGAATACTTTCCGAATGCACTGTATAAAACAAAAGATAAAACAGTACATCATAAAACATTATTACACCACTACATATCTACAATACAAAATGTATAATACCACCATACAACAATATTACAGTGTACGCGTGTGTAGAGTGTGGGTACTAGCGCTTGTGTGCGTATGCTTGTGTCTGTACCTTTGTGTGTGTCTCTTCACAGTCCCCGCTGTTCCATAAGGTATATTTTAATCTATTTTTTTTTGGTCTGATTCTACTGCTTGCATCAGTTACCTGATGTGGAATAGAGTTCCATCTAGTCATGGCTCTATGTAGTACTGTGCGCCTCCCATAGTCTGTTCTGGACTTGGGGATTGTGAAGAGACCTCTGGTGGCATGTCTTGTGGGGTATGCATGGGTGTCCGAGCTGTGGTCTAGTAGTTTAAACAGACAGCTCTGTGCATTCAGCTTGTCAACACTTCTTACAAAAACAAGTAGTGATGGAGTCAATCTCTCCTCCACTTTGAGCCAGGAGAGATTGACATACATATCATTAATGTTCCGAGTGGCGCAGCGGTCTAAGGCACTGCATCTCAGTGCTTGAGGCGTCACTACAGACCCCCTGGTTCGATTCCAGGCTGTATCACAACTGGCCGTAATTGGGAGTCCCATAGGGCGGTGCACAATTGGCCCAGCGTCATCCGGGTTTGGCCGGTGTAGGCCGTCATTGTAAATAAGAATTTGTTTGTAACTGACTTGCCTAGTTAAATAAAGGTAAAATGTTAGCTCCCCGTGTCCTTTTTTAGGGCCAGCTGAGCCAATTGTAATTTTCCTAAGTCCCTCTTTGAGGCACATGACCACACGACTGAACAGTAGTCCAGGTGTGACAAAACTAGGGCCTGTAGGACCTGCCTTGTTGATAGTGTTGTTAAGAAGGCAGAGCAGCACTTTATTATGGACAGACTTAGCTACTGTTGTATCAATATGTTTTGACCATGAGGTTCAGGGTTTGAATTTAAGAGAATTTCACTGCTTCTTCATTTAAGTCATTTAGCAGACGCTCTTTTCCAAAGCGACTTACAGTTAGTGAGTGCATACATTTTTTCATACTGGCCCCCCGTGGGAATCGAACCCACAACCCTGGCGTTGCAAGCACCATGCTCTACCAACTGACCTACACGGGACCATACCTCCATCATACCTGAAACACTATACCTTATAAAGTATGCTATTTCTTGCACATTGTATGAGCCATGGGAGGATGAGCTGCACCTCTATTCTCCTCAGATGAGTCAGATATGAAACAGGTTTGCCCCTGTGGCCTCAGTTTGTTCCTGTGTCAGCCACAGTGCTCTCAGTCTCAGGTCAGGTCTGTCCAAGAGCACAGAGGTCGGTGAGAAATCACCATGAGCCAGTCAGACAATTAGGGGTGTGACACATCCTGCCACATCAGACCGCCAAACACCCCCTGATGAATCACAGGGGCCTGACCAAAAATAGCCACTACAGCCATCCCAAATGGCACCCTATTCTCTTTATATTGCACTAGTTTTGACCAGAGCCCTATATAGGGAAAATGGTGCCATTTAGGACACAAACCCTGTGTCATCTCAGTTTATGGACCACTTTCACATCCTACATCCTGGTTGCCTGGCTACACTACATTACCTCTGGTTGTTTGTGACAGGGATGAGTGTTCTATTTGTAAGGTGTGCTGCAAAGCCCTGTTGTCATATTACAAATGCACTGCTTCATCCACAGGATGTTGGTGGCACCTTAATTGGGGAGGACGGGCACGTGGTAATGGCTGGAGCAGAATAGGTGGAAAGATATTAACAACATCAAACATATGGTTTCCATGTGTTTGATGCCATTCCATTTGCTCCATTCCAGACATTATTATGAACCGTCCTCCCCTCAGCAGCCTCCACCAGTACAATCCTATTCAGTGCATTCTGTTTGGACATCATAGCATAGACACACTTGTACATACTATATTTTTCTCTACCTCTTTAATTTTTGCATGAGTCATTGTACATAAGAGAAAAATTCAGTATTAATGCTTGGCTAATAGCCACACAATAAAGTCAATTACATAGATTTATTTTATAGGTGAGAATTCTGAAAGACATTGTTAGGGGTTCACAGAAAAGATGTGAAACCTTTTGTTATTCTGAGATCATTTATCTTCCTTGACATGGTCAAATAACTCAAGTATAGATTGGTCACTTTTTTCTAATTTGGCACACAGAAACTAGAGGCCATTCATAAATTGGTCAATAAATAAGGGCACCAATTGGCCCATAGGTAGTGCTGTTATAAGCAGCCTCACTTAAACCCTCATATTCGCTGCCCCGTTTGACCTAGAGACTCGACACTTTGGATGTAGGTGTCTTTCCTCATGCTGAAAACATTTGCATCAAGGACCAATAAGGTCCGTCAGGATAGATTTTCCTCCGTCTTGGACATTTTTGGAAAACCTTTAAAAAAACGTATTCTCATGGACCATAGATCCATCAAATGAACACAACATTTGTGTATGTAGGCCCATGGTACATCTCTTAACTTAGTTTGACAAAAGCTAAGTGATTGGTTAAGAGATGGCTGAGTTATTAATAAAGTAGGAAATCAGATTTTGTGTCCATTTAAATCCTTTGTAAATCCACTTCACAATGGCCTATCAACTTGAAACTTTTTAGGGTAATCAAAAACATTACCATGACGAGCCATGTTAAGTTTGGCATAAAAAAAGGAAACTATTAACTATTCAATTTGATTATATATATATTTTTTCCTTGACATCCGTTTTTGGGAGATAGGGTTATCGCATATCCGGTAGTGAAATTTCCTTTCCAGAGGCAAAGTCATTCATATCCGTTGAGTGATTGGTTGAGGCTTCTTGGGTGCGAGACGTCACTTCGAGCCCTTACCAAAACACTAAACATGACGGACAGTTTCTCTCGTCATCTGAAACCAGTAGTAACCACCAACTTCAATGACAGTTAAGTTCAAATTAAAAGACGAATCTAACACTCCCGCGCCCCAATAACATTGCCACAGAGGAGGACTTGCTAGCTAGCTACAGTGTTTGATTCATCTCAGCCGTTTTCTTGTAAAACGGAATTTGCATTTCGCTAGCTAGCTAATGCGTTAGCTAGACTGCTTCTAGACTCGGGAACTCATGGGGGCTTCAGGAGCCAGCGGTTTAGGATCTAAATCTAGAGCTGCTTGTAGACACGTGTGCACATTTGTTGATATTCCTTGCTAGTTCGTGAGTTATTAGCCCAGTTATACCAGATTTCTGGTCAGCAAACAGGGTTTGTATTGTCATGAAAAGTCGAGGGGGCCATTGCTCGAGGAGAGCGAGAGACATTGCAGCAGCAGGTAGGCTAGCCTATGAAATAAACAATGATATCATATTGTGTAACCTAGGCTGGCTAGTTATCTTGGTAGTTAACTATATAGCCATTAGCGGCATGTATTAATGTCACAAACCAGGTTTCCATCCAACCTTTTTATGCCAGTAAAGTACGTCGGATAAAAAATGTCATGACAGGCCTGATGAAAACAGAAAAAAGGTGGGATCTTTTTGTGTCTGTAAAATTAATTATGTGAGAAATATCAGTGGAAACGCTTTTATGCGCTAATATTGATATAATAGCCATCATATTGAAGTAAACTTGGAGTCATGCAATGACATGTTGTTTGGTCCTCCCACTACGACTCGGGAAAGCATGCAGTTTATTAGGCTAGAGATTAAAGAAGTTGTGATGAACTTCACAGGATGGTGAAAGTACAAGGTGATGAGCTTGATGCTCCTTTCCAATAAATATCGAGGGTCTTATTATTTTACATTTTTACATTTTTAGTCATTTAGCAGACGCTCTTATCCAGAGCGACTTACAGTTAGTGAGTGCATAACATTTTTTCATACTGGCCCCCCGTGGTGACTTAATGATCGATGCTTGGCTGCCGTTTGACAAATAAAAATAATCTTGCTCTTTTGTCCATAATAATCTCATGGTGGCTATACCTGTACTGTATCTGCCAGCTGTTGTCTAGAGCGCACGTGTCAATACCAGAGTGGGCACACTCACTATATAATGCTATTTATTTTGTGAGGAAACCATCATTAGAGTTGAAAATGTAACCGCAAAAATGATTTTGATGTGCACTACGTCATCACGCACAGCCTTTTATCCGCAACAAGTCAATGTGATGGAAACACATCTCTGGTGAGAAAATGTGCCAATTGTTTTTATGCAGATTGTTGAATATTTGCATGAACATCCGTCGGAAATTGGATGGAAACCTAGCTACTGTCATATGTTCTGTATCTGCCCTGGTGACATGATGATTGATGCTTGGCTGCTGTTTGTTTTGCTGCCCAATATATTGTTGTATTAATCGTGATATGAACCTTTGTCCATATTGCCCAGCTCTAGGCAAAGGGTAGCCTACATTTTTGTCTGATTCTCTGTATGTTTAATAATAATGAATTTCATTTTGTAAAGTGGTTCCTTGCGCCATACAACACAATTTTCAGTTACCTTTCTTCCTAATGGTGTTACAGACCATCTTTTGTATTATTGGACAAGTAACTTGTGCTTTCGGACAGTATACAAGTAAAAAATCAGTCTGAAGGACAAGTGGCTGAAAAAGTTACAAGTGGCCAAAAAAGTGAACCCCTGTAGATGATTCCACCATAGGCAACAACAACTGGCTACTAGAACTGAACCCATGGACACCGGCTGACATTTGGTTTGTACAGTGGCTTGCGAAAGTATTCACCCCCTTTGGCATTTTTCCAATTTTGTTGCCTTACAACCTGGAATTAAAATGGATTTTGGGGAGATTTGTATCATTTGATTTACACAACATGCCTACCACTTTGAAGATGCAAAATCTTTTTTGTTCTGAAACAAACAAGAAATAAGACAAAAAAACATAACCTCCCCCCCAAAGTCAATACTTTGTAGAGCCACCTTTTGCAGCAATTACAGCTGCAAGTCTCTTGGGGTATGTCTCTGTAAGCTTGGCACATCTAGCCACTGGGATTTTTGCCCATTCTTCAAGGCAAAACTGCTCCAGCTCCTTCAAGTTGGATGGGTTCCGCTGGTGTACAGCAATCTTTAAGTCATACCACAGATTCTCAATTGGATTGAGGTCTGGGCATTGACTAGGCCATTCCAAGACATTTAAATGTTTCCCCTTAAACCACTCAAGTGTTGGTTTATCAGTATGCTAAGGGTCATTGTACTGCTGGAAGGTGAACCTCCGCCGTAGTCTCAAATCTCTGGAAGACTAAAACAGGTTTCCCACAAGAATTTCCCTGTATTTAGCACCATCCATCATTCCTTCAATTTCTGACCAGTTTCCCAGTCCCTGCCGATGAAAAACATCCCCACAGCATGATGCTGCCACCACCATGCTTCACTGTGGGGATGGTGTTCTCGGGGTGATGAGAGGTGTTGGGTTTGCGCCAGACATAGCATTTTCCTTGATGGCCAAAAAGCTCAATTTGATTCTCATCTGACCAGAGTACCTTCTTCCATATGTTTGGGGAGTCTTACTTTTTTCTGGCCACTCTTCCGTAAGCCCAGCTCTGTGGAATGTACGGCTTAAAGTGGCCCTATGGACAGATACTCCAATCTTTGCTGTGGAGCTTTGCAGCTCCTTCAGGGTTATCTTTGGTCTCTTTGTTGCCTCTCTGATTAATGCCCTTCTTGCCTGGTCCGTGAGTTTTGGTGGGCGGCCCTCTCTTGGCAGGTTTGTTGTGGTGCCATATTCTTTCCATTTTTTAATAATGGATTTAATGGTGCTCCGTGGGATGTTCAAAGTTTCAGATATTTTTTTATAACCCAATCCTGATCTGTACTTCTCCACAACTTTGTCCCTGACCTGTTTGGAGAGCTCCTTGGTCTTCATGGTGCCGCTTGCTTGGTTTACCCCTTGCTTAGTGGTGTTGCAGACTCTGGGGCCTTTCAGAACAGGTGTATATATACTGAGCTCGTGTGACACGTAGATTGCACACAGTTGGACTTTATTTAACTAATGATGTGACTTCTGAAGGTAATTGGTTGCACCAAATCTTATTTAGGGACTTCAAAGCAAAGGGGGTGAATACATATGCACGCACCACTTTTCCATTATTTATTTTTTAGAATTTTCTGAAACAAGTTATTTAAAAAAAATTTACTTCACCAATTTTTACTATTTTGTGTATGTCCATTACATGAAATCCCCAAAAAAATCAATTTAAATTACAGTTTGTAATGCAACGAAATAGGAAAAACGCCATGGGGGATGAATACTTTTGCAAGGCACTGTAAATCATATGTACGTATACTGAACAAAAATAGAAACGCAACACGTAAAGTGCTGGTCCCATGTTTCATGAGCTGAAATAAAAGATCCCAGAAATGTTTCATACGCACAAAAATTATTAAGTATTTCTTTAAAATGTTTTGCACAAATTATTTTACATCCCTGTTAGTGAGCATTTCTCCTTTGCCAGGGTAATCCATCCACCTGACATGTGTGGCATATCAAGATTGTGCTGGGGACAATGAAAGGCCACTCTAAAATGTGCAGTTTTGTCACACAACACAATGCCACATATGTCTCAAGTTTTGAGGGCGTGTGCAATTGGCATGACGACTGCAGGAATGTCCACCAGAGCTGTTGCCAGAGAATGTAATGTTAATTTCTCTACCAATGTCATTTTAGAGAATTTGGCAGTACGTCCAACTAGCCTCACAACCGCAGACCATGTGTAACCACACCAGCCCAGGACCTCCACATCCGGCTTCTTCACCTGCAGGATCGTCTGAGACCAGCCACCCGGACAGCTGATGAAACTGAGGAGTATTTCTGTCTGTAATAAAGCCCTTTTGTGGCGAAAAACGAATTCTGATTGGCTGGTCCTGGCTCCCAAGTGGATGGGCCTATGCTCCCAAGTGGGTGGGCCTATGCCCTCCCAGGCCCACCCATGGCTGTGCCCCTGCCCAGTCATGTGAAATCCATAGATTTGGGATTAATTTATTTCAATTGACTGATTTCCTTATGTGAACTGTAACTCAGTAAAATCGTTGAAATTGTTGTATGTTGCATTTATATTTTTGTTCAGTATATGTGACCGACCGGCTCGATTCGGTGTCATGTAGCAACATTTGTAATGGTGTTTTTTTTACATTGGATAAAAGTAGAGACTCAGAACTAGAAAATGGTATATCATACACTACAGTTGAGGAACAATGGGAAAGTAATTCTACTTTGAAAGTTGATAAACTTGTAACCTCACTTTAGAGAAAATGGCCCATTCAGCATCGTTCACACCCTCTTAAGCTTTAGCCCCACTCAGCTCTTTAAGGATTCACACGTGAGGCCATGTACTAAACAACCAAGGATGTCAAGACTAAAGGCTGGTTTATACTACGAGTGTGTTCGTAAATTCAATCTGGAGTGCCAGAGTGTGCTCAGAGTGCACTCTGGGCGTTCGTAAACTCAGAGCGTTGTCAGATTGTCCGTTTGTAAATTCAGAGCATTTCGCTCTCGGAGCATTCAGAGCGCACACTGGACACTCTGGCCGAGGAGTAGGGTTGATCCGAGCGTTCTGACCTAACAACAGCAGTCAAGCATCCACGCTAACTGGCTAACGTTGGCTAGCTTGCTAGCTACTTCCAGACATAAATGAGGGAACAGCTCACTCTGACCATTTTACTCGCCCTAGCAAAGCTGGTTAGGCTGTTTTTATGTTATCCAGAGCGTTGGTGACTGCAGCTGTGCTGCTGGCAACAATTTAATTGCGCTTTTTTGCCAACGTTTACTGACACCGGCCATATTCAATGGGTGTTGAGCGTTTGTAAATTTGTCAGTTATTCTGTGCTTTGGCTGAAATCGGAGTAGATAGCCAGAGCGAATTTACCAGCTACGTCTATCGACAGTTGTCGCAGTGACATCATGAACATTCTATTGTTCTCTGTTCGACTCTGTCTGCATATTTGCAATCAAACTGCAGAATTTTCTCCATCTCCTTAGCTATCATACTCTAATTCCGCTGTGCATTCCACTGATTTCAAAACTCGGTCCTCCAGAAAGTGGAGAGCAACACCTTTGCAGTTCTACTACGTGATATCTTTCAAAAAATCAGGATTACCTACACATACTGACCAGCTCATGTTATAGATAGAAGGGTGCTACATGGCAGACCAATCCGAACTCATCTCTCGGCATGTCCAGCCCTCCCATTATCTCAGCCAATCATGGCTAGCGGGAAGGTTCCTGTCTTTTCTGTGGCTAAACCAACTAGGCTCCTAATTTAACAATTGTATTCGTATTTATAGATGGCATACAAGTTTGTTATTAAGGCACATGTAAGTTCACTTGTTCCAGAAGGCATTTCTGCCCAAAAACGCATTTTGATTTAAAAACAAGTTTATGTTCAAATGGCTCTCCTGTGAAGTAGTGGCGTGCGACATAGTTTCCTGAAATGAGTCACATATATGTCCTTAGAAGCTGTGTGAATATAAAGTCACTGCAACCTTAGATGGCTGCACCAGACTAGTTGGTGGCACTACAGATGTCATTGGCACCAGTGGCACCATAGGATACCAGAGCAATAACTATTGATCAGGTGGACTTTGTCTCTTGCAGATTAATGTTCAATTTAAACTATGCAGATGAAGAACTTGAAATATCATGATTAGTATATCGGTATAATCACATACTGTTGTCTGAACGTAGTGAAAAGTGAATTTTTTATTCTGTAAAATGAGAAACCGGAAGTCCTGCCGCTTGCGCAGTCAGCATATTACAGCCATGAGAGTATATTAAAGTATTTTGGAACGCTAATGTGGAGTGTACCAACAGAGATCTAAATCAACATGGTAAGGCTTTTACTGATTGTACATTAAGGAAGAAAGTTCCTATATGATAGGAAGTGGATTTACGACGTAGGGAACCGTGAGCTGCTAGCGGTCAAGCTCGCCCTGGGGGAGTGGAGACATTGGCTAGAGGGGGCCGCCCATCCATTCGTCATATGGACTGACCATAAGAACCTAGCCTACGTTCAGGGGGCCAAGAGGCTCAACTCGCGCCAGGCCCAATGGGCGTTCTTCTTCACCAGGTTCCGGTTCACGATCTCATACCGTCTGGGGTCGAAGAACACCAAGCCTGACGTGCTCTCCCGGCAGTTCGACACCGTGGACCTGGTGGAGAGGGACGGCCCCATTGTCCCCAACTCCCTGATTGCTGCCCCAGTTTCGTGGGGAATCGATAGGCTGGTCAGAGCAGCGCTACGGCGGGAGCCCGATCCGTACGGAGGTCCATCGGGGAGGATGTACATACCCAAGGCTGTGCGCTCGCGACTGTTTCAGTGGGCGCACGCGTCCGACCTCACCAGCCATCCGGGGGGCGCCAGGACGTTGGAGTTCCTGCGTAGGAGGTTCTGGTGACCATCTGCTGAGGGGGATACGCGCACCTTCATGTCGGCTTGCCCGATGTGCGCGCTCACGAAGAGCTCACGTCAGCACGCAGCAGGGCTGCTCCGACCCCTGCCTATCCCCAAGCGCCCCTGGTTCCACATCTCGCTGGATTTCATTTCCGCCCTACCCCCCTCTGATGGATACACAGTCATCCTGGTCGTTGTGGACCGGTTTTCGAAGGCTGCCCACTTCATTCCCCTTCTCAAACTCCCATCGGCCGGGAGACGGCTAAGTTGGTGGTGCAGCACGTTTTCCGGGTCCACGGCCTTCCCCAAGATGTGGTGTCGGATCGGGGTCCTTAGTTCGCCTCCAGGTTCTGGAAGGTGTTCGCCACCTACATCGGCGCCTCCGTCAGCTTGTCTTCCGGCTTCCATCCCCAGTCAAACAGGCAGACGGAGCGCGTCAACCAGGATCTGGAGGGGGTGCTGAGGTGCTATGCCTCCAGCAACCCAGCTACGTGGAGTCAGCGACTGGCGTGGGCGGAGTACGCCCACAAAACCCTTCTCTGCTTGTCCACTGGCCTGTCCCCCTTCCAGCGCCAATACGGGTACCAACAACCCTATTCCCCAAGCAAGAGGAGGAGGTGGCGGTACCGTCGGTCCAGGCCCATATCAGTCGCTGTCGCCGCACCTGGAGGCAGGTACGGGCGGCGCTTAAGTGGGCCTCGGTCAGGTCGCAGGTGTCGCCCGGCCCTGGTTTTTCGCCCGGGACAGAGGGTGTGGCTCTCCATGTGGTGTCTTCCCCTCCGCGTGGAGTCCAGGCAGCTGTCCCCCCGGTTCATCGGGCTATTCAGAGTGGTCCGGCGAGTCAACCCAGTGACCTACTGCCTGCAACTTCCCCCCACCATGCGTGTGCATCCCACATTCCATGTGTCCCTCCTCAAGCCCGTCGCCACCTGTCCCCTGGCTCCCCTTCCTTGTCCTGTTCCCCCGCTGCGCCTCGTCGGAGGGCAGCCGGGCTGATAACAACATTCTGTCGCCTCCACCATAGTCGGGGTGGGGCACTGTTACAGGAGGGGGTCGCAGTTCCGGAGCGACCCACTAGGTGTCATCCTCCGACAACCTTGGGCACCTCCTCACTCACAGTCTGGACTAATCATTATCCTATTGGTGTCACCTGTGTCTACCTGTTCACCTGTGTATTTATGCCCTCACTTCCCTGTGTTCCCTTGCTCTGTTTTCTCTGATAGTTTCTCGATGCCAAACAGTACTAATCAGTGTCTGATCGCGAAACCTATGTACAGGTACTTGAGAAGTGTTCTCCCTGTTTCATTGTTGTTTTCAGTCATAGTTAGTATTTCGTATGTTTGCTGTCAGCCTGTTTTTGGAGACCAATTTGCTCCTCCTTTATCTTATCGTGACAAGTCCGTTCTTTTGTATCCTGGTTTTGGGACCACCAGTAAAGATCCTTGTTTCACCATCTCTGCCTACTGCCAATCCTGCACCGCACCTGGGTCACACCTCACACCAACCCTTACATTTCTCACCCACTTTCCCAGGTGTCGTCCAATCAGCACCTCATGTTCACACCTGGCAACCCCATGGAGGTGATCTTTATTTCAAATGAATTACATTAATGTATCTCTTGTTGCTGATGCAGAGGTATTCTTTAATGTAGTAGCCACCACGATCAGGGTCTGAGAACCTGGCTCCTCTCCCCTTTCCATTTTGATAAATGTTACAGACACAATGTAATGTTGATTCTTTCCTCTCTTGCAGTAGCATAATGTCCAGCACTTTAGAGATCATCTTTAAATGATATATATTATGGCCTCACCATCATTCGACTGGACAGATGACTAAGAAAGTGGCGCTTCCGGTAATTAAAAAGTAATCGCTAACAGGGGTCTTCTGCCTCATTAAAACCTCCGCCTGGCTGGGAAATGTTATCTGCTCTGGAAAGAAAGAGAAAGAACATTGCTGAAGTGTCAGTCAGAGGTTAGGCCCGGCCGACTATTCTCTATAAAGGATAATACATAGTTCTTAGTTCATAATACAAAGGATAAGACTCATTCCTTTGTAGCACTTTAGAAGCTTTAGAAGCTTTAGGATAGATATGCCTAATACAACCTCCACATGAGAGGATGCAAGGACATCCAAGTATTTCACAAAATAAACTCTTTCTTTCTTTCTTTTCTCACTATAACTACTAGACATTTAGACAAATTCAAGTATTTCACAAAAGAAACACTTTATTTTCTAAGTCAAACTACTAGACATTTAGACAATGATAGTTTGTGTGAGCATTGAGTAGATCGAGATGAGGAGAGAGCAATAGGAGAGACAATACATTTTCCCAAGGCTTTCTGTGAGAAAGGGGCTTGTAGAGGAATCTTGTGAAGAGGTTAAGCCATGGTTAATTCCACAATGGTTAATCATTCTCCTAAAACAACAGGAAAGCATCCATACTGGAGCTGTGGCCAGTGAACAGATTAACAGCATTACTACTGGATGAGGACGCACACACACACACACACACACACACACACACACACACACACACACACACAGTAGGGAAACAGTGTTGACTTGTTGTGGGTCTAGAATTAGATTATTTGCAAAAAGTCGATTGGCCCTTTTCTTGCGAGATGCTTGGTTACATATGCAAATCTCTGATTATCTTTAAACATTATCATAGGCAATGTCACTCAGCATGTAAATGATATCTCACAACAACATATCCATAATGTATTATTACCACCTCTCTAGTCTCATGTTTTCCAGATATTGCTTTTGAAAAATAAGTATAAATCTGCTGTACAGATTCTCTATAAGAATCCCACGCTGAGAGCTGAGAGAGAGGAGGGATTTCAACGAGTTGCTAAAATTAACCATTTGCCAGGGTTGAGAGGCTCTTTCAACTCGACAACACCCGCAACCTTGACGGAAGAAGGCAAAGTAATGGATTCCAGGGGGAAATTGATGAATAGCGTGGAGCACCGTAAATCTTTGGCAGAAGGGTAGGAAAGCCACGAGGGCTTGTTATGTTTGCTCCTTATGAAAAACTGTTGATATCCTACAGCCTTTAATACTGTATCTTCACTAACTCACTTTCTCCTCTATCTCAGGCTGCATCCAAATGGCACCCTATTCCCTACATAGTGCACTACTTTTGACCAAAAGTAGTGCACTATATAGGGAATCCGGTGCCATTAGGGACGCTACCTCTCTCTCTCTCCCTCACTCTCTCTCAGCTGTCAGTATGTTCTTCTCATACTGCATTTGAAAACATGAACCCTCCTGCCTCCCCACAGCATGCATTATGGATGTTTATAAGAGGAATGAGCTGATTTGTCAATCCTTAGCACAACCATGTGTCCCGCAGGATGCCAAATAATGATTTTAACTGTCCATCCAAAAGATGTATCTCCCTAATCCCCCTCCACCCCCCTACCACCCCCTCCAAGTGAAAGGTGCCGACTAATTTACGACAGGAGAGGCGATGGGCAGTCCCTCACAATGAATGAATGATCCGGCTTCCAGCAAAAATAAGGAATTTCTTCTTAATGTAGTGCTGTAAACATTTATCATCCCACTGAGCCCATGCACAATAGCACAGAGCACCTAGCTACCTACCACATCACATACCTTCACGTTAATCTGGGGAGACTTGGAATGAGTCCCAAATGGCACCCTATTCCCTAGTGCCTTCAGAAAGTATTCACACTTCTTAACTTTTTCCACATTTTGTTGTGTTACAGAATTTAAAAAGGATTAAATTGAGATTTTGTGTCACTGGCCTACACACAATACCCTATAATGTCAACGTAGAATTATGTTTTTAGAAATGATTACAAATTAATTAAAAATGAAATGCTGAAATATCTTGAGTCAATAAATATAAGCAAGCCTAAATAAGTTCAGGAGTAAACATTTGCTTAACAAGTCACATAATAAGTTGCATGGATTACCTCATCTCTATATCCCACACATACAATTATCTGTAAGGTCCCTCAGTCGAGCAGTGAATTTCAAAAATGGATTCAACCAGAAAGACCAGGGAGGTTTTCCAATGCCTCGCAAAGAAGGGTACCTATTGGTAGATACAAATACATTTACAAAAGCAGACATTGAATATCCCTTTGAGCATGGTGAAGTTTTTAATTACACTTTGGATGGTGTATCAATAAACCCAGTCACTACAAAGATACAGGCGTCCTTCCTAACTCAGATGCTGGAGAGGAAGGAAACCGCTAAGGGATTTCACTATGAAGCCAATGGTGACTTTAAAATAGTTAGGGACAGATCAACATTTCAGGGGGGATCAAATACTTTTCAGGGGATCAAATACTTTTTTACCTCACTGTATATATAAAGGAAGAGATATATATTAAAATATGAGTATCATACAGTGGACACTTAAGTATATAGGCCTTTGCATGCAATGCCCTGATACATTTAGTGCTCAAATCTCTGACAACTGAACCGTGAGGTGTACAATTATTGTTTTAGGAAAGTAGCTACACATCGTAACACAAGGAATAGGGTTTTTGTAATTTGTTAAAAAGGCTGTTTTTAAGGACACGTAAATGTGGCTCATTTTTCCAATATCTCTTGTTTATTGATGACTGCGCCAGGTTGGATCTGAATGAATATAGATGTCCATAAAAATGTCTCAAATGTCCGGTAATGGCATATTGTTTTTATGAAGATTTTAGAATATTCACATGAAAATCTGTCGCCAATTGGATGGAAACCTAGCTTTAGACACACTAAAGACTCTGGCAAGTGCGCTAGTCCAGTGTCACTTTGATTATGCCTTCACATCATGGTTCAACAGCAGTCCCAAATATCTAAAGAGTAAGCTAACAGCCAAACAAGCTTGTTAGAATTGTACTTAAACTTCCCCGTCATACTCATCTGGAAGTTGAGCATTTTTTCGTCTCTATCTCTGTAATGTGTCTGTATCTATATACACTGCTCAACAAAATAAAGGGAACACTAAAATAACACATCCTAGGTCTGAATGAATGAAATAATCTTATTAAATAATTTTTTCTTTACATAGTTGAATGTGCTGATAACAAAATAACACAAAAATTATCAATGGAAATCAAATGTATCAACCCATGGAGGTCTGGATTTGGAGTCACTCTCAAAATTAAAGTGGAAAACCACACTACAGGCTGATCCAACTTTGATGTAATGTCCTTAAAACAAGTCAAAATGAGGCTCAGTAGTGTGTGTGGCCTCCACGTGCCTGTATGACCTCCCTACAACGCCTGGGCATGCTCCTGATGAGGTGGCGGATGGTCTCCTGAGGGATCTCCTCCCAGACCTGGACTAAAGCATCCGCCAACTCCTGGACAGTCTGTGGTGCAACGTGGCGTTGGTGGATGGAGCGAGACATGATGTCCCAGATGTGCTCAATTGGATTCAGGTCTGGGGAACAGGCAGGCCAGTCCATAGCATCAATGCCTTCCTCTTGCAGGAACTGCTGACACACTCCAGCCACATGAGGTCTAGCATTGTCTTGCATTAGGAGGAACCTAGGGCCAACCGCACCAGCATATGGTCTCACAAGGGGTCTGAGGATCTCATCTCGGTACCTAATGGCAGTCAGGCTACCTCTGGCGAGCACATGGAGGGCTGTGCGGCCCCCCAAAGAAATGCCACCCCACACCATGACTGACCCACCGCCAAACCGGTCATGCTGGAGGATGTTGCAGGCAGCAGAACGTTCTCCACGGCGTCTCCAGACTCTGTCACGTCTGTCACATGTGCTCAGTGTGAACCTGCTTTCATCTGTGAAGAGCACAGGGCGCCAGTGGCGAATTTGCCAATCTTGGTGTTCTCTGGCAAATGCCAAACGTAAGCACAACCCCCACCTGGGGACGTCGGGCCCTCATACCACCCTCATGGAGTCTGTTTCTGACCGTTTGAGCAGACACATGCACATTTGTGGCCTGCTGGAGGTCATTTTGCAGGGCTCTGGTAGTGCTCCTCCTGCTCCTCCTTGCACAAAGGCGGAGGTAGCAGTCCTGCTGCTGGGTTGTTGCCCTCCTACGGCCTCCTCCACGTCTCCTGATGTACTGGCCTGTCTCCTGGTAGCGCCTCCATGCTCTGGACACTACGCTGACAGACACAGCAAACCTTCTTGCCACAGCTCGTATTGATGTGCCATCCTGGATGAGCTGCACTACCTGAGCCACTTGTGTGGGTTGTAGACTCCGTCTCATGCTACCACTAGAGTGAAAGCACCGCCAGCATTCAAAAGTGACCAAAACATCAGCCAGGAAGCATAGGAACTGAGAAGTGGTCTGTGGTCACCACCTTCAAAACCAGTCTTTATTGGGGGTGTCTTGCTAATTGCCTATAATTTCCACCTGTTGTCTATTCCATTTGCACAACAGCATGTGACATTTATTGTCAATCAGTGTTGCTTCCTAAGTGGACAGTTTGATTTCACAGAAGTGTGATTGACTTGGAGTTACATTGTGTTGTTTAAGTGTTCCCTTTATTTTTTTGAGCAGTGTATATGTATATGTTATCAAAAAAATTGGGACCACAATGGAAATAAGTCCTGACTTTACTATGCAATCCCAGTCACTTAAAAACATATTATTGTATATACAGTATGTATAATTATTTTTACAGACAAATAAAGTCAGTCAATCAATCAATCCAAACTGTACAGCGGCCAATTGATGAATGGAAAGAGACATCTTTTACAAAACACAAAAAATGTAATGACATTCAGAGATTGTCAAACCAAGCCTTCGATACTGGTTAAGACTACACGGTCGGGAGGGATGTATTTTCTGTTTGTCGAGATTGACATAGTCTATTTATTGTGGTGTTGAAAACCCAAACCATGATATTGAAATGCTCGAAGTCGGTATGCTTTGTTTATCGGTTGTGTGGTTCATTGGCACAGAAATGTGTTGGTTGAAAATTCATTGCATATATTTTATAGAATTATAAATATGGCATTAAAATGTTGATAATCTGATTTGCCCCTAGCTGATCATTGTCTGCAGCCAGCTCTGGTTGTAGTGTAATGAAACAGGCAGGGAGAGTGAGCTCGTCTGTGGTGGTCGGCAAACCCCCAACCTTCTGGCCCGTAGCCCTGCGTGGCATCGACTGTGCCACAAAAGCATGCTGAAGTGGCAAAGTCGATATCCACATTTATAAACACAGGGTCGCTACAGTTATTGTTATGTGTGGTCGTAAACATTATTTTGAGTTAATTCTATGAGGGGGTGAGGGTGTTCAATTTATTTTACAGTACAAGGGGAGGGTCATGTGAAAAGATTTGTTACTTTGGGGAGGGGGTGCATTTTTTTTTATGACACCTTTAGTTGGACCAGCCCCTCCCCGCCAGTAGATTTCGATCTGTCCCTTACAGTTTAATGGCTGTGATAGGAGAAAACTGAGGATGGATCAACAACATTGGAGTTACCCCACAATACTAACCTAATTGACCGAGTGAAAAGAAGGAAGCCTGTACAGAATACAAATATTCCAAAACATGCATCCTGTTTCCAATAATGCACTAAAGTAAAACTGCAAAAATGTGGTAAACTAATTAACTTTATGTTCTGAATACTAAGCTTTATGTTTGGGACAAATCCAACACAACACATCACTGAGTACCACTCTTCATATTTTAAAGCATGATGGTGGCTGCATCCTGTCATGGGTATGCTTGTCATCGACAAGTACTAGGGAGTTTTTTTTAATAAAAAGAAATGGAATAGAGCTAAGCACAGGCAAAATTCTAAGGGAAAAACCTGGTTCAGTCTGCTTTCCAACAGACACTGACAGACAAATTCACCTTTCAGCAGGACAATAACCTAAAACACAAGGCCAAATAAACACTGGAGTTGCTTACCAAGATGACATTGAATGTTCCTGAGTGGCCGAGTTACAGTTTTGACTTAAATCGGCTTAAATCTATAGCAAGACTTGAAAATGTCTGTCTAGCAATGATCGACAACCAACTTGACAGAGCTTGAATAATTTTTCAATAGAATAACAATCCAGGTGTGCAAAGCTCTTTGAGACATACCCAGAAAGACTCACAGCTGTAATGCTGCCAAAGGTGATTCGAACATGTACTGACTCAGGGGCGTGAATACTTATGTAAATGAGATATTTCTGTATTTTATTTTCAATAAATTTGCCAACATTTCTAAAAACATGTTGAGGTATCGTGTGTAGATGAATGAGAAGAATATGTTTTAATCCATTTTTTATTCAGGCTGTAAAAAAAAAAAAGTGAAATAAGTCAAGGGGTATGAATACTTTCTGAAGGCACAGTTTGCAGTGCACTACACAGGGAGTAGGGTGCCATTTGGGACTTGGTGACTGATTTGCTATGCAACAGGCCACAATCACCCACCACCCACTGTGCCTGGTTGATTTCATGAGCATATATAGCTGTATTGAAGATAGCAGTCCTCGAGCAAGGCCTTCAGATGAGGATCAGTTGATTCCACAGGGGGGTTCGTAAGATATTGAAGGTATGTGTGTTTGTGTATGTGTGTGTGTGAGTGCATGCGTGCGTACGGCATGTGTGGTGTGTGTGTGTGTGTGTGTAGTTGTGTGTGCATGCACGCGTGTGGGTGTGTGTGACTGCATGCATGCATGTATACATACATGCATGCTCTCATGTGTGTATATAATGGCACTCCCGTGAAAAAGTGAAGACTATTGAGGTTTTACTGAACAACGCTTGAGGCAGTGGCTATCACATTACATAATGTAATTATTCCAACAATCCTGGTCGTGTTGACACTTTGGGACATGTAATATTCATGTGCCTGTTGGAAGTGGGGGCTGTTCATTAAGCAGGGGGATACATAATGCACAGCCACATTAACTCTTAGCTCAGACCCCAACAGAACAGCAACACTGGCTGCACATGAAAACGTAATGCTGAAATACGCAGAAATCACTTTAAAGAAATAAGAACGCCAGGGAAAGTAAGAGTCGAGAGGAAGAGAGAGACAGACAAAAACAGAGAGAGGAGGAGAGAGGTTACATGTACTGTATGCTCAAAAGCCCATGTTAAGGCCTGGGTTTTCAGTTCTCAGTAGGAGCATTAAGCCATGCAAAGCAGTGCAGAAATGCTTCACAGCACCGCTGTAGTCCATATGGCTGGCTGTTGATGCTATAGTAGGAGCACCGCTGTAGTCCATATGGCTGGCTGTTGATGCTATAGTAGGAGCACCGCTGTAGTCCATATGGCTGGCTGTTGATGCTATAGTAGGAGCACCGCTGTAGTCCATATGGCTGGCTGTTGATGCTATAGTAGGAGCACCGCTGTAGTCCATATGGCTGGCTGTTGATGCTATAGTAGGAGCACCGCTGTAGTCCATATGGCTGGCTGTTGATGCTATAGTAGGAGCACCGCTGTAGTCCATATGGCTGGCTGTTGATGCTATAGTAGGAGCACCGCTGTAGTCCATATGGCTGGCTGTTGATGCTATAGTAGGAGCACCGCTGTAGTCCATATGGCTGGCTGTTGATGCTATAGTAGGAGCATCGCTGTAGTCCATATGGCTGGCTGTTGATGCTATAGTAGGAGCACCGCTGTAGTCCATATGGCTGGCTGTTGATGCTATAGTAGGAGCACCGCTGTAGTCCATATGGCTGGCTGTTGACGCTATAGTAGGAGCAACATTGCATCAGTATTTCAGTCTCTAACCCCCTAACGTACCTCATAGAGACACAGGCAGCACACCTGTAGCCCCCTTATGGAAAAAAGGGCAACTGCAAGTAAAGAAAGCTTCCGAAGAAACAGAATCCTTGAACATCCTAAGAAAGATTTAGCTTGTGCTCACCAACTCTAGCAGAGATTTTGGACTGAGCCAAGCTTTCATCAAATCTTAGTTAGAGAGGGAGCTTGGAGAGGGGAAGCCAGAGTGGCTCTGTTGACAACCGCAAAGCGTGTTAAATCCAGTGTCACCAAGAGATCAATACCTACTTAAGGTGTTTACGCTTGTCCGCTAGGTTGACATACTGTCAGCATGCATTTGCATTACATTGTCTCAGGAGCTACGTGGGCCTGGGGCTCGGTGTTAAAGTCCACTGACTACACCAGATTCAGGTGGATCAATCCCAATTCTGTCAGTCACAATCATTCACAAATGAGCAATTCCAAAGGACAGAGGAGTTTTCACGGAAATGATTCGGTGCCAAGTTTGATCATGACAATAATTGTAGCTGGATCGGCACCTTTCAGTTTTGTACTGTTTAATTCCGGAACCCATTTGCCAGGATCCGGTACCTCTCATGGCATGAAAACATGTTTTCACTGTTCGCAATGTAAACATTCTAATTAAAGCAATCAAAGTTATTTCAAGTTGCCTCCTCTGTAATTCTCCCGCCCCCTAAAAAAACACAATGTGGAAACGTGCCTGATATTGTAAGAATTGACATTCATTTGCCAAAGTTATAGAATTATTGCTATCCAGAAAGAAATGAAATAATTCCGAATACTACACCAGGAGTAAGCCTATAATTTAGCCACAGAGGATCAATAGCTTTTTTTTAAATAGCCTTGTGGATTGTGTGTAGCCCAATCCCAAGGCATACCTACAGTCAGGAACGCGTGGAAAATCTGACAGTGAACAACAGCATGCAGCCAAAACCGGCTTTTCGCAATATTTAGTACAATCGCAGGAAAACACAGGCTGGAAATCAAATGACTCCTGCTGAAAAGAGAAGACTAATCTGTCTGTAGGCTACCAAATAAGTTTTCAACTTCCAAATAGGCCTATTGAGGGAAGATTATTGTTTTAGAAAATAAAACAAGAGAGGGATAGGCTTTTGGCACGAGCACACCGCCCATCGCAGGTGAGTGAGCTGCGCATCATTGAATGAGTCAGTGAAACTGGAAAGCTTTCTTAGGACTATAATTTTATCCTCATATTGTACAATATGTCTCAACACACCTAGGCCTAGGCTATTGATGGGTTCAAGACAAGGTGGTTTTTATTGATCTCAGATTCTCAGTTTGTCCGTGTCAAAGTAGCCCGCCATTTTGATCATTTGTGAGGTATTAAAAAAGATTCTGCTAAAGTCTCCAGTCATCTAAAATGATTCAGAATTGCATGAAATGCGTTTATGAAAGGCAAACATTTTCCTGGACCCTAGGCTTAATTTAGTTTTTCATGTGTGTAACTTCTGCAAGTGCCTCTACTCTACTGCTCCATGCCAGTACGCTACAGGATGATAATGCCATGCAATGCTTTATTATAAAGGTGATTGTTTTTCATGCGTTCCGGTATCTCAGAGCCCCCCAGGTCCCCCCCCCCCCCGGCACATCCCAATTTACAAATTAAACTCTGTATAGGTCTTTGCGTTTGACTGCCTGTACTTAACTTCTCACTGGCAAGAAATTATGATGATGATGATGATAGCATATTATTAACAATAAATCCATCTCAAAGGACCAGTGCTTACTGCAGGAGTTAAGGAGAAAGCTGGAGAGTGTTTTTGTACAATAATGATGATGATGGTGGTGATGACGACAATGATGATGGTCTTGATACTGATGCTCTGATGGATACTGAAAGCTTTTTCTTTCAAGATGCTATTGAGTAGGCCTAGATGAAAGCCTTGTGTAGATGAATGGTCTACTAGTCTACTTCTGTATGATTCAGGATGTTAAAGGTTCCCTATCTTGCTTAAAATAGGTTATTTATCTTATTGGCATTACCATAGAAATACTGTAGTTGAAATACAGAGGATTAATGAAAACACCAACATATTTTTTTCCTTGCCTTCTTTAAACCAGCATGCCTAAATAACAATCAAAATCCAATCATGGAAACTCACATCAATACCTGTCACATATCCTCTTGTGTCTGCAATTTGATTTGATTTCGTTTTAATGTTTATTACACTAATGTTACAGCCAGCCACTGTTTTGTCGTAATCCAGTTGAGATAGAGTGGGGCAGGATACTGTTAGGTTTTAGACAGTGTCCCCAATGTGATTACACATGGCTGCATAACAGCTACAACAATATATCTACCTCGGGAAGTGACTTCACTAGATCCAATCACAATCGGTCCCAAAACGTTTATACCTGCCACTGTGATGGGATATTGCTACATGTAATGGCATAGATCTAATAACAGGGGGTGTTTTAATATCAGACAAACTGATCAGCAACATCCTAAACTCAATACAGTAATATTACTGCTTGGTGTTGGTGTCTCCTTGACTGGCAACTGACCATAGCTCATGCCAGAAACAGTCAGGTTTTGCCATGATTTCCTAATTCAGCGTTGGTGTTTCCTGCCAATACACCATCCATGTGTGTTAGCTGATGTATAATGCACAGTCTGCAAATCAGCATTGTAAATAAAATGAAATAATTTTGCTTAATTGCAAGAAATCTATGTTGCCATTAAGTTGCCACTACATAAGACTAATCATTTGCCTTTTATCCACTTAATTGATTTGCAGCAGAATCACAAACACAATTGTTTAGAATTGTATTTTTGAGGGATTTCTCTTCGGCGGTTTAAATGGCATAAACTATACTGTATTATGTGGGTTCATATACAGATTGTGATTACTGTATTTCCACAAGCAAGATAGCTACTCTTGCAATGCAATTAAGATTCATATTTGGTATTGTATGGATCATTGTATTTTTTATTCCAATCTCAAAGCAGAATACACTCAAAACAGATATTTTCCCCTCTCTGCATCCTCCACATGAAGCCTTTGCTAACATTCAGAGGGACTGAATCTTATCTGTATATCTCAAAGATGAATCCTAATGCAGTTGGGTTGCTTTTATCTTAAAGAAGGCAGACCATTTTGAAGTTGAAAGGAATATGAATTCGAGCTCGTCGTGTCTCTTGTGAATTTTGCAAGCTAAGGGGACATTGAATGACATGGAGGCACATCTCACATCTCACGTCTCACATCTCACATCTCACATCTCACATCTCACGTCTCACGTCTCACGTCTCACGTCTCACGTCTCACGTCTCACGTCTCACATCTCACATCTCACGTCTCACATCTCACATCTCACATCTCACATCTCACATCTCACATCTCTGACACAGGAAGTGGCCCATAGCCCTCATGTCAGGCTCTGTTTGACTGTGGATGCTGTGTGTGTGTGTGTGTGTGTGTGTGTGTGTGTGTGTGTGTGTGTGTGTGTGTGTGTGCGTGCGTGCGTGCGTGCGTGCGTGCGTGCGTGCGTGCGTGCGTGCGTGCGTGCGTGCGTGCGTGCGTGCGTGCGTGCGTGCGTGCGTGCGTGCGTGCGTGCGTGTGTGTGTGCGCGCGTGTCAGAGGTTTACATCCGACTTGGCCCACTTCTCTAGGCTATCTGCCACCTAGCCGTTACAGTACATGCCTTCTGGTCCAGCCCAAACCACACATCTTGCCAGTGTAAACGACCTCTTCACAATATACTTCCTCCTTCCTTGCCTGCCCAAAGCGGATGTGTCTACAATAGTTCTCCCTCAAAAAACCTTCACAAGGACTACACCACACGGTCCAGCCCCCAAGGTTGATGAATCGTATCTCAGTAGATTTCTAAATAAATTAGTTTCTGTGAAGTTTTACAGTTTGGAATGTTAGACTGCTCATCTGTTCCCTGAAATCGACCAATCACGGCCGAGCCGAGAGGAACAGGAGCAGAGTGGGTGTCAGCCCGGCTCTGAGATGATGGATGGGGCTCACTAGAGAGATGATGGATGGCCTGGCAGACATTTTGTTTCAGACGTACAGTATAATGCAGAGTGGGTTACTAAGACATTGAACCACATCCAAATGCCCATCATGCGACCTGGAATACATTTTGTTTCATAACCATGCAGAACGGGTTACTAAGACATTGAACCAGATCCAAATACCCTTCATGCGACCTGGTAGACATTTTGTTTCATAACCATTCAGAATGGGTTAGTAAGACATTGAACCCTCTGAGCGACCTCTCAAGAGAGGATCTGTAGCTATGTCCTTGGAGGTCAGGGCCCGTATTCAAAAAGCGTCTCAGAATAGGAGGGCTGATCTAGGATCCGGTCCGGTGAAATTTGATCAGGTCCCCCCTGTCCATATAATGCTATTCATTATGATCTGCAGGGCAAAACCGATCCTAGATCAGCACTCCTTCTCTGAGACTCTTTGTAAATGCAGGCCCAGATGGACTTTGAAAGAGGTAGGTGTTAATGATGCTTGGTAGGTGTTAATGATGCTTGGTAGGTGTTAATGATGCTTGGTAGGTGTTAATGATGCGTGGTAGGTGTTAATGATGCTTGGTAGGTGTTAATTATGCTTGGTAGGTGTTAATGATGCTTGGTAGGTGTTAATGATGCTTGGTAGGTGTTAATGAGGCATGGTAGGTGTTAATGATGCTTTGTAGGTGTTAATGATGCTTGGAAGGTGTTAATGATGCTTGGTGGGTGTTAATGATGCTTGGTAGGTGTTAATGATGCGTGGTAGGTGTTAATGATGCTTGGTAGGTGTTAATTATGCTTGGTAGGTGTTAATGATGCTTGGTAGGTGTTAATGATGCTTGGTAGGTGTTAATGAGGCTTGGTAGGTGTTAATGATGCTTGGTAGGTGTTAATGATGCTTGGAAGGTGTTAATGATGCTTGGTGGGTGTTAATGATGCTTGGTAGGTGTTAATGATGCTTGGTAGGTGTTAATGATGCTTGGAAGGTGTTAATGATGCTTGGTGGGTGTTAATGATGCTTGGTAGGTGTTAATGATGCTTGGTAGGTGTTAATGATGCTTGGTAGGTGTTAATGATGCTTGGTAGGTGTTAATGATGCTTGGTAGGTGTTAATGATGCTTGGTAGGTGTTAATGATGCTTGGTAGGTGTTAATGATGCTTGGTAGGTGTTAATGATGCTTGGAAGGTGTTAATGATGCTTGGTAGGTGTTAATGATGCTTGGTAGGTGTTAATGATGCTTGGTAGGTGTTAATGATGCTTGGTAGGTGTTAATGATGCTTGGTAGGTGTTAATGATGCTTGGTAGGTGTTAATGATGCTTGGTAGGTGTTAATGATGCTTGGTAGGTGAGGTAAGACGTTTTTTATGCTCTTTTGTCCAAACTGGGATTTCAGTGAAAACAGCTATTCAAATCTAGTTATTTGGGCTATTTTTGTCGCAACAAAAATGCACTCATCCTGTCTGATTGATTGTGGAATAATGTTTGTTTTTCTTCTTCTCAGCACAGAATGCAGTGGATCCATAGTGTTAATTAAACAGGGAGAAAAGCAATTAAAAAGTGCCACTATCAGCCGTGGGCAGATTGTGTGTTTCAGTGAGCCGTGCCGCGAGAAATATGGTGAGAAATACTTTTATTCAATTTTCAAAGTCCCTTTTGAAGTGCCTGATCGTATTGGCGATGCTTTATTCATCAACAGCTTTTCATGGGGAAATTCTGATTGAAACCCTGAACAATACAACATACATATGGTCTGAGAAGAGGATCATCTAAAGGAATAACAATTCGATACAAAGTTTTTTGTATTGTAACTTGTGGCCAATTATCTTCTCCAACCAAGAGACAGCTGCTTGATTCTCAACAACAAAAAAATACTTCTCAATACGAACAACGCACCAAGAACCAGATGCATTTGTAGTGATTTTCAATTGCACATCACAAGAAAATGGCCAAAATCATAGCCTACTTCCAGCCAATTCCTTCCTAACTTGTCCGTAGGGTGCAGGGCCCAATCTTCTTCTACCAAACCCAATTATCCGTTTGCTGTTTGTCTCACTGGTGAGGACAAGCCATATCTTGCACCCTAACCTCCCTGGGGCCTGTTTAAAGAGATGCTACATGACTATAGCTCTTACCTCTCCTATGAAGAACACTCAGCGCCCAACCCTGTTCCTGTATCTCTCCTCCCTGTGATAAAGAGCCTAAGTGATCCTAAAGAGAAATTCAACTTTATTGTGTCATTGCATACACTCACACACACACAAACACAAACACACACACACACACACAAACAAACACAAACACACACACACACACACACAGGGCGGTGTTGTCTCAGCACAGCGGCAGTGCATTTAAAATGTACTAAAAATGAATGCACTTGAGAGGGTACACCGTGTTTCAACTACCAACTGCCATTTGATGTGCCGCAAGATGGAACAGTGGAGCATAATTCAGAGAGTTTTACATGCTCAACGTTTCGCTTAATATGCACCACGGTGACATTGCTGTGGCGATGATTGCCCTTGACATCCTGTGTCGACACCAGATTTTCATGTCCTCGTTTTCTGCTCCCCCGTCTCTCGTTCTACGCCCTGCTGTGTCCCGACACAACACAGCAGACCTCCAGTGATCTGAGCAGGGACCTGCAAATATGAAAACACAAAGTGCTTCGCTTTCCCACCAAGCCAAGGCCTCAAAGTAGGGAGAAGTGTGAGGGAGAGAGGAAGACAGACTCACCACTCTTGAAGTTTCAGCCTTGGCTATACAATAGGCCAGGGAGAAGCTGAGGTCTATGTAACTGTATGAATGTATTGTTGTTGTTTTTTAAATCTGTAATATCTTTGGTCCATAGTGATCCATAAAGTGAAATGAAAATAATGTAAGTTACCTACGCTTGATTTATTTTCTGTTGTTTTCAGTCATGTTTAATGCTATTCCTCTTGATGTCCCTTGCGAAGGCCAGAATGTATTGTTTTGAACAGCATCATTATTCACCTCTTCTGCTCTATTCAAATTAAGTCTGACATTGTGCTCTGAGTAGAACATTTAAGGGAACGATGGGATCGCAAATAAGTGTGTGTGTGTGTATGTGTGTGTGTACAGAAAGGGAGCACACGAAGGCCTCCTGCTTTGGCAGATGATGACTTACTGAGAGAGAGAGAGAGAGAGAGAGAGAGACCCACTGGCAGAGCGATATTCTGTGACAAAAACGCTCCTCGATGACTCAACTCTGCATGATGTAACCCACTGGGCACAGACGTCAGTTCAACGTCTGGTTTTGATTTACATTTGGTTGAGTTTTCAACTAACGTGAATCCAACATGAAATCAACAAAAAACTTCACCATGTCATTGGATTTAGGTTAAAAATACGAAATGCCCTTACGTTGATGACTTTTTGCAAATCCAATGAGTTTTCCACATTGATTCAACGTCATCACATAGATTTTTTGGGTTGAAATGACGTGGAAACAATGTGTGGGAATGCCCAGTGGGAAGTTACCAAAACCTTGCTCATCATTCAACTCCCCTTCAATTCTGTAACCAAGGAGCAACTTGTTTAGTACAGAACACTATGCAACTTTAACAATTACTCAGGACACACATACAACAACACACACACACACACACACACACACACACACACACACACACACACACACACACACACACACACACACACACACACACACACACACACACACTTCAAATCAAAAGGTTCCAGTCCTCAAACAAGTCTCTTCATGTTTATTTCTGTCAAGTCCCTGTCTTCTGGCATCACAAAAGCTGGCAGTGGGAGACAAGCAGTGGTCTGACAGAGGGCCGGTGCAGCGGCTAATGTGCTAAAAGCGGCAGGGTGGGGGGGCTGTCTCTACTGACTAGCATCGTTCAGGGGCCGTGGGGCGGAACCAACACGAGCTGGTGGATAGAACGCAAACACCTGACACATCAGTTAACGCGCTTCTTTGCCGGGCACAGCTCCAAAGCTGTCAAGGCAAATTATGTCACAGACGTACTGACCCCAACACAGACGGATGCAGACGATCACACAAACACAGACACACACACACACACGCAGACACACACATACACACACACACACACTGCTATCATATTTGGTTTTAAAGCTGAATCTAAACGCTGATGTACAACAGATGACAGAGCCTTAGGAGTTATACTGTACGTGGTTCTGAGCAATATGAGATAAATGGAGTGTAATGTTATGTTACGTATCAAAACCCCCAAATCCAGCCCATTCACTGATTTGATAACTGGTCAGGAAGACTCAACTATAGAAGAGCTAAAAAAAATAGAGAAAACATCAATCAGAAAGTGTAGAAGAAGATGTCGATTTCCACAGTCATCAGAGTTCCTCCTTTTTTTCCTACTGCCTCAAGGTTAACTCATTAAAAGTTGCACAAAAGCCTTAATTCAAAGGAAATCTTGTGTAGTTGTTAGATTGGCACTTCCACTGTTTGTCAAGTCATGTGTGCATTCAATCTGCTCAGCAATTACTCCGAATGGAGTACCATGCATTACTTTCAGTGGAGTACTACGCCATCCACAATTACACTGCTCATTACTTCAGAGTGAGGATGGGCAGGGCGTTTGCAGTGCTTTGCCTGGTCTCCATAGCTCCATAGCTGTCTGCCCTGACAATGGCTGTAGTAATAGCCATAGCATTACAGAATGCACACAGAGGCCCTTCTGTGAACTGGCTGTGAAGGGGCGCAGATGGACAGCGTGCCTGGAGCTGGGATTGTTTCAGCCTCAGTTACCAGTGGGCTGGATGAGGAAAATAACAGCTCTGGATAGGGAGCAGCCAAGGAGCACTTGGTGGTGGTGTGAGACTGGTCTAGTGGATCCAGGTGGGCTCCCTCATGAAAAAGTACTACTGATTTACTACTCATCCCTTCTACACAAGATCTACATAAAACCTACTTGTTTTACTACTTGATTGCCATGGAGATATGGAGTAAACCAGTAGTGATTTATGTAGTAATTTAAGTAGTAATGAGTGATAAATTTGGACGTTTCACTACTGGTGAACATTACATATTTCCTATCCTCCTTTAATGGTTACTGTGTAACTGCTGAGCTTTTGGGTATCTACTACTTAAAACCTACACATACCTACAATTCCTACATGTTCACTATTGAATGACTATGTTATTCCTACACATTACTACTGAATTGCTCCTGATCCTTTTTCATTTCCTACATAAACCCTTTTGAATTACTATTGAAAACTGTCACATTTACTACTGTTTGCCTATTCAAAATCACTATTGACATCTTCTTGTTTCACTACTGTGTCACTACTAGACGAGTGCACATGTTATTTCCTCAAGTTTCTAAATGTAGTTATATCATCAAACAATACATAATAAGGTTATACAAACGTAATTGCATGTTTTTACAGTTTTGTTAATCCCTTTGAGGCCTTGTCTTCATTATGCTTTGACTTAACTATCTTCAGATCCTCTTTTTTTGTTGCAGCCACATTTCTCCACCAAGTAACCTTTTACAAAATAAAAGACAAGCACAAGAGACAACCAATTATAAGCCATTATCAATCATCTGCTAACAGAGCTCACATAAGACAACACAGAAAAACATTTGATAAACAATGCTAATCTGACCAAAAATGGCCTCCAGTCTTCTTATTTCGAGGGCCTCCTTGGCAACCGGTCAAAAGAGGTAAGTAGAATGGGCAAGTATACCAATATGAAAATACTGTACATTTGCAAACAAACACACATTATTATTAGCTAGCATGACGAAAACAGAGGCTACATAGCTACAATTTAATGGGGCTAGCAAACAGCTAGGCTAAACACAAGACCGTTTTGGCAAGCAATCTTTTTGATGTGGTAGAAAGTTGTATAAACGGCTAAACAACGACTTGAAAGTATAATATAACATAAATAAACTTCCAGATGGTGCCAGCATAAGGTCAGGATGACGAAAAGATGGAAGATGATTACATTACGGATTGTCAAAAACAGTAGCTAACTAACAAGAACCAACTACTTCCTGTTTTGTCTTCTTCTGCAGTCACGAAAAGCCGGTGTAGTCTGGTTCTAGTGTTGTGACTACTTATTTACTATCAACATCAAGTAGTAAAAATCTCTACCTAATTACTACTGAAAACACTACTGTTTTCCTACATAACACTACAAAACTCTACTTGTGTATCCTGAGTAGTGCATATACAACACATTCACTACTCAATCCCTACAAGTCTACATAGTCACTACTGCACAAATAGGTTTTGTGTAGTAATTCAGTAGTACTTTTTCATGAGGGGCTGCCTTTCCTTGCTGATGATATAGACTGGTGGTCTGGTCTGATATGGGCAGTGCACAAGGGAAACGCATAAACATCCTGATAGACTGAGCAGGCAGGCCTTAAAGAAGGGGCAGGTTAGCGTTTTTCGGCATGAATCTTGTTCTGGAGGCAGCTCTGCAGAGTGGTCACTAGTTGGCACAGCCACAAAGTCATAACATCTGATTTTAAACCTAACCTTAACCCTAACCGTAACCACACTGTTGACCCTAATGCCAAACCCTAACCTTAAATCAAGACTGAAAAGCTCATTTTTATTTTCATGAATTTTTACAATAAAGCCAATTTCTACTTTGCAGCTGGCCTATCTAAGGGGAAATCGCTCAGTTCTGCCTCCAGGGCAAGACTCATGACAATAAACGTCAACCTGCACAGAAAGGTGGAAAATCTATATTTGATTTAAGAAAACAAAATGTGGTGCAGCTTATTTTCGATTTTGTATTGGTGGAACCAAGGGCTGTTATTGTTGTTGTTGTAGTGTGTGTGTGTGTGTGTTGTGTGTATGTGTGTGTGTCCTATTGCAGTTTATCTGTATGAGAGAGCACCTATCACTTCCCTTCGACCTTCACAGTTGGCTGCGTTATTCCAGCTGAATCCCATCCTGTGGCATTGGCGCAGAAGGCTGATTCTCTTCCATAACAAAGTGAGAGACACTCGAGGCTCCCTGTGGATAATCATTATCTTTATTCCCACGGTTACGCTAAAGGTCACACAAATTTCTACAGTCACACATGCTACTCCAGCGGGTCACTAAATCAGAGAGAAGAATCTTTCCACTTCGTTCTCAATGACTGAGGATCCCTTTGTTGAGCACCAGTGAAGTGCAATAATTAAAGGCCACTATCTCTCCCGCTTTCAAATATTACTTGAACATGGTTCATTTTTTCTATGTAATTGAATTTCTCAGGGGTGGTCCGAACCTATTCAAGTTTCAAGTTTCAAGTTTTATGTGCACAAGTAGGCCTACAGTGGAATGCCTTTAAGGAATGCCCTAAACCCAACAATGCATCAATCAAAATCAATGTAGTACAAAAAGTAAAATAATAATGCAATAAAAATAAGAAGAACACAATAAATAAGTAAGCTATATGCAGGGTCAGTTCCAATAACATATTTATTCATACCAGGGCTTTAATTCCTTTGTCATTAGCAATAATAGTGCAAAGAGGAGAAGGGTAATAGAGCATGGCCAGTGTAATATACAGTAACTATCCTTGTCCTCAAAGAGGGTAATTATATAGGTCTTTGTTGGTATAAATGGGACAAACCTACGGAAAAAGAAAACCTTCTCATGTGGAGGACCAGGGTGTGGCTTATCTGAGAAACGGACAGACTGGTATCAGGACCCTAGACACGAGGGCTTTTCACACTGGCTGTTCTTAGCCTCGAGCTATCTTTTGACTTTGGTTTAGAAAAAGCCCAAGGCTAGCTTACCCTTGTTTCACACAACTTTCTAAGAACCCTGAGGTAACCAAAACTTTTTTCACAAGTCACTTTGCTGAAGGCATTTTGCCCACTTTTGTCAAAGGTATTCAGGTATACAAAGTACAGAAATGGTACAAAAGTGTGTGTGCACCATATAAATATGTTACCAGCAAATTAAACTGGGAAAAATACAGGGCAATGACATAGAGGCATATAATTGCTTTCACACCCCATGAAAACTGTTGACATCAGGCCTCATGTTAATGATCACTTTCCCTCTCATAAACTTTGAGTTTGTGGTAAATAACAAAAAAAAATGTTCACGGGAATTAGCTATAAAGCCATAGGGAATCTAACCGAACAAACTCAAAACACAGTTGTACATCCAGTCCTGTGTGATGTTTTCAATATCTTGGGTAAAGTCAGAGACAGAATCACCTCGGGCTGGTACCACATTATTCCTCACAGACACGTATAGGTCTCTGCTTCCCGGGTGTTGTTGTTTGCTTGAATAATTTATGGATTTTATATTTCAGCCTCCTTTTAAATGTAATCAAGCCAGGCTGTAATTATCTCCTACAGAGGACCTTTCAACATACCTTCCAGGCACTTATTGGGAATTTGTATTTATAATCGCTTTCCCATCTCACTGGCTGTTGTAGCCACTCCACTGCTTTGGAGAACGGTTATAAACAAAATATGTCCCTGAGTGGCTGCAAATAGGATGTTACTACTCTTTTTAATCATCTCTGGCACCTGTTATTTTGATTGGAATCAAGAACTCTCATTTTCACTGATAAGGCCTCCGTGTTTGTGATCAATTTACTCTGGTTAATGATGTTTAGTGAGAAACCATTTGAACTTCTGATTCAATCGCGCGCTTGGAATGTGTCATTGAACTCCACAGTCATTTGGTCCCCTGGGCTTTCTAGTCTGACATGGTCTTCATCACCAATCATAATCTACTCTGTGTTTAGGCTGGGGGATATAGCTGCGATACCACAGCCCAATGTTATAGCGTAGCAAACCTAATGTGAAAATATGAATTATGAGGGAGATGGAGATGAACATACTCCCATAAGCTCTCAAAGAATCCAATCTTACATTATTCAAGACCTCCTCCCCTCGTTTAACTCTGTATCGATTTCTCTGTCTTTTTAAAAGCAGATGAAGGATTGGAAAACTGCTCAAAAGTAGCACTGAGAGTTTAGTGTTAGCTCACAGTTAGGCAACACACTCTACCAGGATACACTTCCACACTCCATCCCCCAGGGGGCAGCAGCCAGCAATCAGGTTCAAGTGTTGTGCTGCCAAGCCTTGATAAGGGCAGGTGCTGCCAGTTAAGGTGATCGTCAGTTAGTGTCCCAGCTGGAAAAGCTGTGTGGGTGCTAGTTTTGTTTGGTGGCTATGAGGCCTTTTGTTTGTTTTTGAGTCTTTGGGCCTTTTTGTATTTTTCCTTTTTTTATGCCATATGAACAAATAATAATCCGCTTGGACTGGCTGACCAAGAGGTCAAGACGGAGCTGGCCATGGACCTAAGGTAAGGTTGCTGTCTCCCTGGGCACATGTGTATTCAACACCCGGTTGCATACGCTTACTTCTCACATTTATGCACACATCAAATGAAGTTACAGACCATGTAGCTAGGCCTAAGAACCCTAGACATAACGAGTGCAGCAAAATCCATAGGCTAGTTATTGGTTTCGTAATACAAGTACCTAGAAAAACATCTGAGTGGCTTGTTTTTCCTCCTCCTCTTCTCCTTCTCGTCTCTCTTACCATCAAATGGCATCTAATTATTTCCAAGAGCATGTGTTAATTCAGCCGGCTAGGGGAGACGTGTTTGGAATTGTGGGACAGCCAGGCTAGCCAGTGGGTGCTTCTGGGGAGTGAGCTTGTGACAGGAGTGACACGTGTTTTATGGATGAGTTCTTCAGGGGCTCTTGGGGGAATCTCTATCTAAGCACAGCTCCTCAAGGATTGAATTAGCCTTTTGATCCACCAATCAAGTTGGAGAGGGAAGAGAAATGAACAGTGGAGTTTTCACAGCCGTGAGGAAAATATATCACTTTAGCTCCCGGCAGTTTCTTGTCAATAAAAAAGGAAACGCCTACAGGTATGAAAATATATATCATTCAGGTATATCACTATTACAGTATATACTGCAGGTATATCACTGTTATTCAGCCTTGTCTAAATGATACATATGCTAACTGGATGTTTAATTCATTACTTGAATCACATGGTTGTGTCAGGTCACCGATCACAGCCTGAGGCGATAGCACTCAGGTAGAAAAATGTATGAACGCCTACAGTGACTTGCATAAATCATCTCCTATGGCATATTTAAGGTATTATCATACTGATAATGAAATATTAAAATGTGCCAGGACACTCACAAGAATGGAACAGGTAAATCAGTAACGATGACATAAACCCCTGAAAGAAAGAAATGTGATCCATGGGGAATGAATCCGAGCTGCACCAGCTCTCCGCATGACTGTTGATGAGGGCAGAAAGTGGGTCAAAACCACAGGTTGGCTGCTCAACTGGACTCAGATACGAGATACAGTTTCATAGGATTGTTCTGGGTTTTGTATCTGAGGTTGATTAATTAGCATTGCTCAGACCAGGCCAACAGCTCTGTCAACGATAGTGACTCATGTGAACTAATATGGAGGGAAAATAAATAGGCTTGAAATTCCACATTTAAAAAAACTTAAAATGTGAAGATAAGATGTACCAAAAATAATAATGGAAAATGAAATTGAAAAAGGGACGTTTTGCTTTTATTTTTGTAAACATGAGTGTTTGATGACCCAAACTTCATGAGATTCCGTTAGAACATTTCAGCTTGCAGACTGGAGTAAAAAATAAATAAAAACCTGGTGGGAAGAAACACTCTCACCTAGATAAACCAATAAGAAACACTCTCACCTAGATAAACCAATAAGAAACACTCTCAGCTAGATAAACCAATAAGAAACACTCTCAGCTAGATAAACCAATAAGAAACACTCTCAGCTAGATAAACCAATAAGAAACACTCTCAGTTAGATAAACCAATAAGAAACACTCTCACCTAGATAAACCAATAAGTGCTTCATGCATTAAACATGAGCTGCTCAATTTGGATGTGTCGGCCCAGAGAGCGGAGGGGCTTTGAGAGAAATTCATTCACATTTTATTCACACTGGAGGTTCAATTAATCATTGTGCGGCTAAAGGGTGAAAACTATGAATATTCATTTACCAGACAAAGACTTTTGTGACCCTAGCTCCTTGCCTTCATTTTAATCATATTCTTGCAAACTGTACCTCATCTGCCAACGTTTTCCTCTGAGGGATACTCCATAATAACACTTAAGTTGCATTTTAATTTCCAAAACCCTGGGAATGTCAGAGGAAGAATATCAGTTGAAACAGAAAAGCGAAGACAGCACTGCTCACTCCTATTTATAGTACTGGGTCTGATATCTGGCATGAAAATGTTGGAACTGTTGTCGGCACAAAAGTGGTGTTTGAGTCTCTCGGTTCACCAGACTATGTTCAGACTGTTTGAGCCTCTATAAGTGTATAATAAATTAACCTTTTGAGGACATAAGAGATTGAAGATCATCAGACTGACTATTTGAAAGGTACAAGGCCTGTGTGTTTTTAGAAATTGAATTTGAGCACAGCTGGTATTGAAGAGTCTTCTGGGTTACGAAAAGAGTCACATGTGAGTGGTCTCCTCAGACAAAATGGAGAACATTGATCTGCTCCATTAAGAAGTCCTAAAATGAAAAGGGCCGGACTAAGCTGCTTATATGCACTATCGCTCCTGTTGATTAGACAGGAATTAATTTTCATTGGGCAGTGGATCTCCGAAAACATTTTAGCGTTCGCTTTTTAAGAACTGCCAAGCATCTCAAGACAGCAATTAAGCGCTTTAGTTCCCCTAGCCACGCTGCCTGAGAAATTACGGAGATGGGCCACTGGAGATGGAAACATTAAAGGAGAGCTCCTCCGGAGCGTCTCATTGGCTGCCAGGGATGCTATATGCAGATGATGCCAGATGGCAGGAGGACCCTGCTGAGGCCTGGTCACGTGAGGAGCAGAATCCTTAATCAGGACAAGAAGGGGTGTCACGCCCTGACCTAGAGAACTCTAGTTAGTTTGGTCAGGGTGTGCATGTTTAGTTCTAGGTTGTTGTATATCTATGTTTAGATTCTAGTTTTTATACTTCTATGTTGGCCGGGTATGATTCCCAATCAGAGGCAGCTGTCGCTCGTTGTCTCTGATTGGGGATCATACTTAAGTAGCCTGGTTGCAGTCCTTGTTTGTGGGATCTTGTTCCGTGTAGGCTGGTTGTTGTATAGCCCATTGGACTTTCACGTCACGTGGTTTTGTATGTTTATTCTATATAATAAACATGTACGCTTTTCACGCTGCACCTTGGTCCGACCCGTCTCTTAACGTGCGTGACAAGGGGGTACATTCACACTGTCGCCATTTTATGCAATATAAACAATGCACAAGAATCAAATGAAGTTGAAAAACCACAGGTCTGTTTCAAGAAATGTCTTCACTTTCCCACTCATCAGGTGGTTTCAATGCCACAGTGTTTCTGTCATTGCGGCATCGCCTATAGCAACATTCCACCTGCTACTCACAGCAGCATCACAAGAGGAAAGGGACCTTGCTACCTCTTCGAAAGCAATCTACCATTATATATTTTCAATTCAAACAGTACACCACTTGAAGTCTAACAGCAGGCAACTACACACGGACTGGAGGGAAAACCCACAAACACAAGGATCATTGAAGACACATACTTTGAAAAGCCTTAAGCCTTCAGCTAAGCCTCAACCATTGACACAACCCATACAAACCCTGGGGCCGGTGCTGTGGAGGAGCGCTGTTATCAGCTTGAAGTCAATGGTACTGTAGGGCCTTATGTTTGTGCAGTCGTGTCATAGTAAGATTTTATGTATTTTAAGCGTTATCCAGTAATCAGAATTACACCAAAAATGAAAGCAATTGTCTGAGGATGGTGCTGACTTAAAAAGAAAAGGGGAACGTTTGATGAAAAAGCTTTAAATAAAATGTTTAATCCAGGCAGGTCACATGATTGGGCAAAACACAGGGCCATAGCAGATACAGTACTTCACCTGACAACTATCTCACCACAGGTCCTACCATCTGGATCTCACCATGGAACATCCTGCTAAAGTATTGATGACACACTGCATCCTGGGTAACCTCCGGGTGCTCCATGGGCTGCCTGTGTTACCATAGTAATCTTGAAGCTGTTATAGACTTTATCGGTGCCTTAGAGAGGGATGGTTCACTCCAAATTCAATTGTATCTGTTTTTTCACTGAGAGGGTGAATGTGAGGTGTATAATTTGTTGCTGACCAACCAACTTTTCCCTAGAAACAGAAGCTTTGAAATGTAATTTAAAGTGATGCTATAACAATATGGTAGCCCTTTACACTCGTACCCGTATACGGGTTGAAAATGGCAGATTTAGGCACTGATAAGCATCTAAATTGGAACACAGTGGCTGTACAGTAACATGCTATACATGACATCAGAGCTCTGTCTCTGCGTGTCTTCACAGCGCTGTACGGGTTTTGACTGACAGCCGTTCTGAACTTGAGCACCGCACGGGACAAGTTGCCCCCATCCCTCCGGCACATTATTTGTTGTCTGAGTGAGGGAAATGCTGTAAATGAAGAGGAATCTATGTATTTTGAAAGATGAGACGTTGAGGATTATAATAAATATCGCTTTGATGTCATACAAGCAAACCAAAAACTTGCTAATCACATTTCCATATCATAAAACTCATGTCCATATACAGTGTCAACATTTATAATCCCTATGTTTGATGTACAGTTACAAGATGACCTGGGTTGTTCTGAACAGAAGGAGCCTATATGTGTCTATTGTGAAGGAAATTTGCTGCAGAACACGCACCTGAATGCACTCATAACGCCTTTCTATGCGCACCAAAATTGTGATCTGCCTAACACTGTCAAATCCTATTTTATAACTTATCTAGTCACGTTGGCAATGGAACACATTTTCAAATGATGCTCACCTGACTAAGATTGTGATTTAAAAAGACAGGTTTTGGATTGCGTAAACAACAGTAATTGTGTGATGGGGGGATGCAGGGTTGTGTTCCAAACAAAACAACTACAAGTGTTCCTCAACGGCACAGCTAGGAGAGCTCAAAAAAGCACCTTATACTGTAGCTGAAGATTATTCTTTGAGTCATAAAAGTGCATTGAAATTACTTAGGAACTGTGCACATTTTGGAGAGGTTTTATTTTAATTTATTAGGATCTCTTTTAGTCCTCATTCGGACAAATCTTCCAACAGTTAAAATACAATTTTGTAATACAATGACGTTTTCACATATAACACAGTTCCAAAAAACAGACATAATACACTGCCATATTGACCAGATAAATACTCTGACAGTCAGAAAATATAATTGGTTCCTTCATCTAAACACATAAACATCCTGATAGACTGAGCAGGCAGGCCTTAAAGAAGGGGCAGGTTAGCCTTTTTCGGCATGAATCTTGTTCTGGAGGCAGCTCTGCAGAGTGGTCACTAGTTGGCACAGCCACAAAGTCATAAAATCTGATTTTAAACCTTAACCCTAACCGTAACCACACTGTTGACCCTAATGCCAAACCCTAACCTTAAATCAAGACTGAAAAGCTCATTTTTATTTTCATGAATTTTTACAATAAAGCCAATTTCTACTTTGCAGCTGGCCTATCTAAGGGGAAATCGCTCAGTTCTGCCTCCAGGGCAAGACTCATGACAATAAACGTCAACCTGCACAGAAAGGTGGAAAATCTATATTTGATTTAAGAAAACAAAATGTGGTGCAGCTTAGTTTCGATTTTGTATTGGTGGAACCAAGGGCTGTTATTGTTGTTGTTGTAGTGTTGTGTGTATGTGTGTGTGTCCTATTGCAGTTTATCTGTATGAGAGAGCACCTATCACTTCCCTCAGACCTTCACAGTTGGCTGCGTTATTCCAGCTGAATCCCATCCTGTGGCATTGGCGCAGAAGGCTGATTCTCTTCCATAACAAAGTGAGAGACACTCGAGGCTCCCTGTGGATAATCATTATCTTTATTCCCACGGTTACGCTAAAGGTCACACAAATTTCTACAGTCACACATGCTACTCCAGCGGGTCACTAAATCAGAGATTAATCTTTCCACTTCGTTCTCAATGACTGAGGATCCCTTTGTTGAGCACCAGTGAAGTGCAACAATTAAAGGCCACTATCTCTCCTGCTTTCAAATATTACTTGAACATGGTTCATTTTTTCTATGTAATTTAATTTCTCAGGGGTGGTCCGAACCTATTCAAGTTTCAAGTTTTATGTGCACAAGTAGGCCTACAGTGGAATGCCTTTAAGGAATGCCCTAAACCCAACAATGCATCAATCAAAATCAATGTAGTACAAAAAGTAAAATAATAATACACATGATTGGGCAAAACACAGGGCCATAGCAGATACAGTACTTCACCTGACAACTATCTCACCACAGGTCCTACCATCTGGATCTCACCATGGAACATCCTGCTAAAGTATTGATGACACACTGCATCCTGGGTAACCTCCGGGTGCTCCATGGGCTGCCTGTGTTACCATAGTAATCTTGAAGCTGTTATATACTTTATCTGTGCCTTAGAGAGGGATGGTTCACTCCTAATTCAATTGTATCTGTTTTTTCACTGAGAGGGTGAATGTGAGGTGTATAATTTGTTGCTGACCAACCAACTTTTCCCTAGAAACAGAAGCTTTGAAATGTCATTAAAGTGATGCTATAACAATATGGTAGCCCTTTACAGGTTGAAAATGGCAGATTTAGGCACTGATAAGCATCTAAATTGGAACACAGTGGCTGTACAGTAACATGCTATACATGACATCAGAGCTCTGTCTCTGCGTGTCTTCACAGCGCTGTATGGGTTTTGACTGACAGCCGTTCTGAACTTGAGCACCGCACGGGACAAGTTGCCCCCATCCCTCCGGCACATTATTTGTTGTCTGAGGGAGGGAAATGCTGTAAATGAAGAGGAATCTATGTATTTTAAAGATGAGACCGTGAGGATTATAATAAATATCGCTTTGATGTCATACAAGCAAACCAAAAACTTGCTAATCACATTTCCATATCATAAAACTCATGTCCATATACAGTGTCAACGTTTATAATCACTATGTTTGATGTACAGTTACAAGATGACCTGGGTTGTTCTGAACAGAAGGAGCCTATATGTGTCTATTGTGAAGGAAATTTGCTGCAGAACACGCACCTGAATGCACTCATAACGCCTTTCTATGCGCACCAAAATTGTGATCTGCCTAACACTGTCAAATCCTATTTTATAACTTATCTAGTCACGTTGGCAATGGAACACATTTTCAAATGATGCTCACCTGACTAAGATTGTGATTTAAAAAGACAGGTTTTGGATTGCGTAAACAACAGTACTTGTGTGATGGGGGGATGCAGGGTTGTGTTCCAAACAAAACAACTACAAGTGTTCCTCAACAGCACAGCTAGGAGAGCTCAAAAAAGCACCTTATACTGTAGCTGAAGATTATTCTTTGAGTCATAAAAGTGCATTGAAATTACTTAGGAACTGTGCACATTTTGGAGAGGTTTTATTTTAATTTATTAGGATCTCTTTTAGTCCTCATTCGGACAAATCTTCCAACAGTTAAAATACAATTTTGTAATACAATGACGTTTTCACATATAACACAGTTAGAAAAAACAGACATAATACACTGCCATATTGACCAGATAAATACTCTGACAGTCAGAAAATATAATTGGTTCCTTCATATACCATAGTCCTGCACAGCCTTCCAATACATTATGTTTGAAAGTGGTTCTAATATATTGTTTTAATTTATATATTGAAAGGTTTCTGGTTTGCTCAGATAAATTATTCAATTTTTTTATCGCACTGAATATAAATGTTATTTTGCGTATTTCTCTCGTCTGCCGGGATAAGACACGGTGAACAATCTATTCCTCGTATTGACTGAATGTCTGTCTCTTACCAACTGAATCCTGTTTTGAATGGAGTTTGGCCCTTTTAAATGGTGTACATTTTGAAACAAAATAAGCATGTTCTGTGCAATCTGCAGCCTCCTAATCTCACTTGCTAATGCATTTCCTCAGACCACAGAACAGTAGTTCACCTGACTCCCAATTAATGCTTGGGTTGTTTGCTTAATAATCTTTCCTTCTAAACATGCATGCAGTTTAAATTATTTTCTTACATAGATTAGTTATTTGAGATGACCATGATAAGCAGTTGTCTAGCTGCATCTAGTAGTTTGGTTTCTGACACTTCCTCAATTTGTACTCCCCCCATACTTAATCGCATCCCATGTTGTGTTGACCTTTTCCTGGTGGAACAGACCAAACAAGTTTGTTCCGGCAGACCCACTCCTTGGTATTTCCCAGATCTACTTGTAGAGCTCCCTGAACCTGTTTAACATATTGTCTTGTTTTATAAATTGTAGTATCATCTTGCAAATATAGTAGCTTGAGTTTCAGATAAGGAAGGTCGTTGATATATTAAGTAAAGAAGTGGCCCAAGGCAGCTGCCCTGCGGTATTCCACAGTCTAGGGCATGAGGGGAAGAAAACAACCCATCGATATAGGTGGACTGTTTCCTGTCAGTTAGATGTGACTGGACCCAATTCAATGCTGCCTTAAACCCGTAATGCAGTAATTTTGTTAATCCACTAAATCAAATGATGCACTAAAATCTAGAAATAGTACACACACAAACTTGCAATTATCCATAGCACTGAGCCACTGGTCAGGTTTAACACCTCTACTGAAACCAATGGTAGACTAAAAGAGCAGTTTTTTTTGCTCATAATATGATCATCAATCTATTGGACAATAGCTTGTTTGGAAGACCTGAGTATTTACATTCTCTCAGTAAAAAAGGTGTGTGGCCACTTGGAGACAACAGTTAATCCTCTCACCCAAACCATTGTCATTTTTACACATACCCCACATTTTCCAGGAATATTCTTATGTTACTGAATGTATCCAGAGTATTTTCAGATTTCGTTATCAACAAATGCGGCAAAGGACATTAAATGTAAAATGCATATAAAATCAAAGGTGTAATGTTTGGATTCAGTCTTGTGTCAGGTAAACTGTTGTGTCTTCAACTTTGGTCTAATAATTTCCCCATAATCTTCTAACTGTTCCCTTTCAATTGCTACCATGGTTACGCATATATGCTTTTCATATTTCTTCTGTAAAAAACATTACAATTTAGCCATATCCATATAGGCCAATTCCCACATGTGTAAAGGGTTAAGAACACGCTTCTCAAGACACAAATAAAGCAAGGACAGTGTCTGTGTTGAGTTGACACTTGAAACCCTACCTCTTTAAGGAATACCTGGAATAGTATAACAGTAATCCTTCTAACCCCCCCCCCCCCCTACCCCCTCATTAAAAAAAGGAGTGGTTGTCCCACTGGCTATCCTAAGTTGAATGCACCAATTTGTAAGTCGCTCTGGATAAGAGCGTCAGCTAAATGACTGAAATGTAAATGTTGATGTACCGTGTGAATGCTGCTAAAATAATTGAAGCAGACAATATTTCAGAGGTACGTTTCTGTAGAGCTTTTCATCAAGCGACTTCAAAGTAGACCTGCAATAGACTGTAGGCTTATGCCATTCAGTTTTACTGTATGTTGTTCTATATTTCATATTAAACTAGACTTGTAAGATGTATGCTGACTGTGGTCTTAAGAGATACAGGTACCATATATACAGTGGGGAGAACAAGTATTTGATACACTGCCGATTTTGCAGGTTTTCCTACATACAAAGCATGTAGATGTCTGTAATTTTTATCATAGGTAAACTTCAACTGTGAGAAACGGAATCTAAAACAAAAATCCAGAAAATCACATTGTATGATTTTTAAGTAATTAATTTGCATTTTATTGCATGACATAAGTATTTGATCACCTACCAACCAGTAAGAATTCTGGCTCTCACAGACCTGTTCGTTTTTCTTTAAGAAGCCCTCCTGTTCTCCACTCATTACCTGTATTAACTGCACCTGTTTGAACTCGTTACCTGTATAAAAGACACCTGTCCACACACTCAATCAAACAGACTCCAACCTCTCCACAATGGCCAAGACCAGAGAGCTGTGTAAGGACATCAGGGATAAAATTGTAGACCTGCACAAGGCTGGGATGGGCTACAGGACAATAGGCAAGCAGCTTGGTGAGAAGGCAACAACTGTTGGCGCAATTATTAGAAAATGGAAGAAGTTAAAGATGACGGTCAATCACCCTCGGTCTGGGGCTCCATGCAAGATCTCACCTCGTCGGGCATCAATGATCATGAGGAAGGTGAGGGATCAGCCCAGAACTACACGGCAGGACCTGGTCAATGACCTGAAGAGAGCTGGGACCACAGTCTCAAAGAAAACCATTAGTAACACACTACGCCGTCATGGATTAAAATCCTGCAGCGCACACAAGGTCCCCCTGCTCAAGCCAGCGCATGTCCAGGCCCGTCTAAAGTTTGCCAATGACCATCTGGATGATCCAGAGGAGGAAGGGGAGAAAGTCATGTGGTCTGATGAGACAAAAATATAGCTTTTTGGTCTAAACTCCACTCGCTGTGTTTGGAGGAAGAAGAAGGATGAGTACAACCCCAAGAACACCATCCCAATGTGAAGCATGGAGGTGGAAACATCATTCTTTGGGGATGCTTTTCTGCAAAGGGGACAGGACGACTGCACCGTATTGAGGGGAGGATGGATGGGGCCATGTATTGCGAGATCTTGGCCAACAACCTCCTTCCCTCAGTAAGAGCAATAAAGATGGGTCGTGGCTGGATCCCAGCATGACAACGACCCGAAACACACAGCCAGGGCAACTAAGGAGTGGCTCCGTAAGAAGCATCTCAAGGTCCTGGAGTGGCCTAGCCAGTCTCCAGACCTGAACCCAATAGAAAAGCTTTGGAGGGAGCTGAAAGTCCATATTGCCCAGCGACAGCCCCGAAACCTGAAGGATCTGGAGAAGGTCTGTATGGAGGAGTGGGCCAAAATCCCTGCTGCAGTGTGTGCAAACCTGGTCAAGACCTACAGGAAACGTATGATCTCTGTAATTGCAAACAAAGGTTTCTGTACCAAATATTAAGTTCTGCTTTTCTGATGTATCAAATACTTATGTCATGCAATAAAATGCAAATTAATTACTTAAAAATCATACAATGTGATTTTCTAGATTTTTGTTTTAGATTCCGTCTCTCACAGTTGAAGTGTATCTATGATAAAAATTACAGACATCTACATGCTTTGTAAGTAGGAAAACCTGCAAAATCAGCAGTGTATCAAATACTTGTTCTCCCCACTGTGTATATATATATATATATATATATATATATATATATATATATATATATATATATATATATATATGCTGGTTGAGGCTTAATTTACAAAAATCCATGTAGAAAGTGTAAATTAGTCCCGTGGGAATTAGCTGTATTCTTTTCTGATTCAGCCTTGTACATATTTTTTGAGGATTTACATTTCATACAGATTTCACCACTTTTGATATTAAGAGGATAAATTCATAAACTCTCTACAGTTTGTGCTATTCTCATCACAGCCCTGGTTCTATAGGCTAAATGGTTAACAGGGTATTGGCGATCAATCATTTGCCAAAAAGTTTCTGTGCCTGATAAACTGACACCACACGAGAAGAAAATGGCTTTTATTCGCTTTACCTGAAATATAGGTCCCAATTCTAAGGCTTGAGGACAAAGTGATGCAACCCCCTTGTGGCTGAATCTGTTGTGTCAGGGAATGTATTACAATCCAGGATTATTCTAACCTGAGGTGACTGCCCTTACATCTGCTGCCCCGGCAATTAATGGAATAGATTTCAAGAGCCACTGAGGCAGATCCCCTGATAGAGCCGTCCACTTTATCTTAGCCTACATGGAAACTTTGCAGCCCAGACAGTGATTTAGTGCCTGGGCTTTGTAGAAAGGTCATAGCTCTCTGTATCACTCCGACTCTGCGGGACCTCCCCTACAACTGCCACCCTGGTTCCATTACAGACTAATGGGTGTGCAGGTATACGTTCTTTATATAGGGGTAAGATTTTAATTAATGTTTTACACTGATGCTACTTTACATGCTACCATTTGAATATACAAAATGGAATACTATCTATAGGCCTAGTGACATAGAAATCAGAATTAGAATAGGATCTCTATTCCTAGTGAAGCCACATGAAATACATTTAGGTAATGTTGACATGCTTGTTTGGCTAGCAATTAACCATCCTAGGAACACATTTGAGAGAGAGAGAGAATCAATGTGCTTGGGTACAGGTTTATTGAGGTAATATGTACATGTAGGTAGGGGTAAAGTGACTATACATAGATAATAGACAGTGAATAGTCCGGGTAGCCATTTGATTAGCTGTTCAGCAGTCTTATGGCTTGGGGGTAGAAGCTGTTAAGAAGCCTTTTAGACCTAGACTTGACGTTCCGGTACCACTTGCCGTGCGGTAGCAGAGAGAACAGTCTATGACTAGGGTGGCTGGAGTCTTTGGCAATTTTTAGTGCCTTCCTCTGACACCGCCTGGTATAGAGGTCCTGGATGGCAGGAAGCTTGGCCCCAGTGATGTACTGGGCTGTACGCACTACCCTCTGTAGCACCTTGCGGTTGGAGGCCGAGCAGTTGACATACCAGGCGGTGATGCAACCAGTCAGGATGCTCTCGATGGTGCAGCAGTATAACTTTTTGAGGATCTGAGGACACATGCCAAATCTTTTCAGTCTCCTGAGGGGGAATAGGCATTGTCGTGCCCTCTTCACGACTGTCTTGGTGGGTTTGGACCATGATAGTTTGTTGGTGATGTGGACACCAAGGAACTTGAAGCTCTCAACCTGCTCCACTACAGCCCTGTCGATGAGAATGGGGCGTGCTCGGCCCTCCTTTTCCTGTAGTCCACGATCATCTCCTTTGTGTTGATCACGTTGATGGAGAGGTTGTTGTTCTGGCACCACACTTCCAGGTCTCAGTCTATAGGGAGGAGGTCAATCTCATCGTTGTCGGTGATAAGGCCTACCACTGTTGTTGTCTGCAAACTTAATAATGGTGTTGGAGTTGTGCTTGGCCACGCAGTCATGGGTGAACAGGGAGTACAGGAGGCGACTAAGCACGCACCCCTGAGGGTCCCCCGTGTTGAGGATCAGCGTGGCAGATGTGTTTTTTGCCTACTCTTACCACCTGGGGGTGGCCCGTCAGGAAGTCCAGGATCCAGTTGCAGAGGGAGGTGTTTAGTCCCAGGGTCCTTAGCTTGGTGATGAGCTTTGAGGGCACTATGGTGAACAGCATTCTCACGTAGGTGCTCCTTTTGTCCAGGTGGGAAAGGGCAGTGTTGATTGCAATAGAGATTGCTTCATCTGTGGATCTGTTGGGGCGGTATGCAAATTGGAGTGGGTCTAGGGTTTCTGGAATGATGGTGTTGATGTGAGCCATGACCAGCCTTTCAAAGCACTTCATGGCTACCGACGTGAGTGCTACGGGTCGGTAGTCATTTAGGCAGGTTACCTTGGTGTTGTTGGGCACAGGGACAATGGTGGTCTGCTTGAAACATGTAGGTATTACAGACTTTGGCCAGGGACAGGTTGAAAATGTCAGTGAAGACATTTGCCAGGTGGTCAGCGCATGCTCGGAGTACAAATTCCTGATAATCCGTCTGGCCCTGCGGCCTTGTGAATGTTGACCTGTTTAAAGGTCTTACTCACATCGGCTACGGCGAGCATGATCACACAGTCGTCGGCAACAGCTGGTGCTCTCATGCTTGCTTCAGTGTTGCTTGCCTCGAAGTGTCACTGGGCAGCTCGCGGCTGGGCTTCCCTTTGTAGTCCGTAATAGTTTGCAAGCCCTGCCACTTCCGACGAGCGTTGGATCCGGTGTAGTAGGATTCAATCTTAGTCCTGTATTTATGCTTTGCCTGTTTGATGGTTCGTCTGAGGGCATAGCGGGATTTCTTATAAACGTCCGGGTTAGAGTCCCGCTCCTTGAAAGCGGTAGCTCTACCCTTTAGCTCAGTGCGGATGTTGCCTGTAATCCATGGCTTCTGGTTGGGGTATGTATGTACGGTCTCTGTGGGGACAACGTCATCGATGCACTTATTGATGAAGCCGGTGACTGATGTGGTATACTCCTCAATGCCACCGGATGAGTCCTGGAACATGTTCCAGTCTGTGCTAGCAAAACAGTCCTGTAGCTTAGCATCTGTGTCATCTGACCACTTCCGTATTGAGCGAGTCACTGGTACTCCCTGCTTTAGTTTTTGCTTGTAAGCAGGAATCAGGAGGATAGAATTATGGTCAGATTTGCCAAATGGAGGGCGAGGGAGAGCTTTGCACACGTCTCTGTGTGTAGAGTAAAGGTGGTCTAGATTTTTTTTACCCTCTTGTTGCATATGTAACATGCTGGTAGAAATTAGGTTTCCCTGCATTAAAGTCCCCGGCCACTAGGAGCGTCGCCTCTGGATGAGCATTTTCTTGTTTGCTTATGGCTTTATACAGCTCGTTGAGTGCGGTCTTAGTGCCAGCATCGGTTTGTGGTGGTAAATAGACAGCTTGTCACGATTCTCTAAAGCAGAACCCAGAAGCAGACCAGGACAAGGTGAGTAGAACGAAGGTGAGTATTTATTTACTGACTCAAATGTGGAAACAGAATAATCCAGGAGACGGAGTGGGAAGCGGAGGTGAGTTGGTGGGAGTGAATAGGCAGATCCAATGGTGTCACAGAAGCCACCGACAACCAGGCAGGGGTGGGGTGAATGTTCCGGGAGAATGACTGTAGACAGAGTAAACGGAGGTGAGTACACGGCAAGCAAAAAGTACAGAACAACAAAACTAACTCTAGTAAACTTGAGGCTGATACGCTGACACAACATACTGTTCATGGCTAACGATCCGGCAGGGAATGGATGTCAGGTCAGAGCTTATGAAGTGGCGAGGTGATGATCAGGACCAGGTGTGCAGATAGCTGATGAGATGCAGGTGCGGGTAATAGAGAGATCTCCCGCCTAGCTTCGTCGCCTGGCAACCAGACAGGGTGCGTTCAGGAACCTCAGGAAACAGACTTCAGAACAGAAAACAGGCAACACAGGCAGAAACAGACTCTGGAAGGGGGATTCATGACAGTACCCCCCCTCCGACGAACGCCACCGGGCGGACTACCCGGAGCGCCAGGATGGAGGCGGTAGAAGTCACAAAGGAGGTCAGCATCAAGGATCTGACGCCGAGGAATCCAACTCCTCTCCTCAGGACCATACCCCTCCCAGTCCACGAGATACTGGAAACCCCGACCCTGCCGTCTGGAATCCATGATGCGGCGCACTGTGTAGACAGGACCACCTCCGGTCATCCGAGGAGGCAGAGGGGGCAACAGAGGACTGAGGAGAACAGGCTTGAGGCAGGAGACATGAAGGGTGGGATGGACTCTGAGCGTTCTAGGCAACTTGAGTCAAACCACAACAGGATTAATCACTCTCTCCACCACAAACTGACCAATGAACTTCGGTGACAGTTTCCTCGACTCAGTCCGCAGAGGAAGATCCTGTGTAGCCAACCAGACCTTATCTCCGATGGCATAAGCGGGGGCTGGAATACGGCGACGATTCGCCTGGAGCTGATACCGGTCAGAAACTCTAAGGAGGGCCTTTCTGGCCCGATGCCAGGTCCGGTGGCAACGACGAATGTGGGCCTGGACAGAGGGAACTGAGAGATCCTTCTCCTGAGAAGGAAACAAGGGAGGTTGGGAGCCGTACAGGCACTGGAAGGGAGACATATCAGTGACAGATGTAGGGAGAGTATTGTGGGCATACTCGACCCAAGGCAACTGAGAGACCCAAGAGGTGGGGTTGGAGGAGACAAGGCAGCGCAGCGTGGATTCCATCTTCTGGTTGGCTCTCTCTGCCTGACCATTAGATTGGGGGTGAAATCCAGATGTGAGACTGACTGTAGCTCCAATGACCAAACAGAAGGATTTCCAGACAGTAGAGGTAAACTGAGGACCACGGTCGGAAACTATGTCACTGGGCAACCCGTGGACCCTGAAAACCTCCCTAACCAGGATCTCGGACGTCTCCGAGGCAGAGGGAAGCTTGGAGATGGGCACAAAGTGGGCGAACTTGCTGAATCTGTCAGAATGACCGTGTTCCCCTCAGAAGAGGGCAACCCAGTGACAAAGTCCAGGGCCAGATGCGACCATGGTCGCCGGGGAATAGGTAGGGGGTGAAGAAGCCAGAGCTGGGCCGATTGGCACTCTTATTCTGCGCACAAACTGGACAGGCAGCAACAAACCTCCGGGTATCTTCTCCCATGGCTGGCCACCAAAATCGTCTGCGTAGTAACGCCATCGTCCGAGCCACGCCAGGGTGACAAGCCATCTTGCTGGCGTGGGACCATTGGAGGACAGCAGAACGGACCGACTCAGGCACAAACAACCGACCGGGTGGACCGTTACCGGGACCGGGCTGCGTCCAAAGGGCCGCCATAACCTCCTCCTCAATCCTCCACGTAACTGCTCCCACGACGAAGTTCCGGGGAAGAATCGTCTCAATCTTGGCCCCACTCTCCTCCGTCTTGGAGAACATCCAGGACAAGGCGTCCGCCTTGCCGTTCTTAGACCCAGGTCGGAACGTCAGGGAAAAATTAAAGCGTCCAAAAAACAAAGCCCACCTGGCCTGACGGGAGTTGAGACGTCTAGCCGATTGCACGTAAGCAAGATTCTTGTGGTCAGTCCAGACAATAAACGGTTGCTCCGCCCCCTCCAACCAGTGGCGCCACTCCTCCAAGGCAAGTTTCACCGCGAGAAGCTCCCGGTTACCCACATCGTAGTTCCTCTCCGCAGACGAAAGACGACGAGAGTAGAAGGAGCAGGGATGGCGTTTACCGTCAGTGGACCTTCGCTGGGACAGGATGGCGCCAACCCCCACATCAGACGCGTCCACTTCAACGACAAACTGTACCCGTGGAAGGATGTAGTGTGGGCGTGAAATTCACACTTCTCGGGCCTTCACAAACAGGCGGTTCTCCAACAATCGCTGCAGAACCTGCTTGACATGCTGGACGTGGCTGGAAAGCTCCTTAGAGAAGATAAGAATGTCATCCAGGTACACGAACACAAAGACCGATCATATCTCTCAGGACGTAATTCACCATACTCTGGAACACTGCTGGAGCATTGGTCAGTCCAAACGGCATCACCTGATACTCGAAATGACCCATCAGTGTATTGAATCCAGTCAACCACTCGTCCCCCTCTCTGATCCGGACCAGATGATACGCATTGCGTAGATCCAGCTTGGTGAACACAGTAGCACCCTGTAAGGAGTCGAAAGCAGAGCTCATCAAGGGCAGGGGATACTTGTTCTTGACCGTAATATCATTCAAACCCTGATAATCAATACAAAGTCGAAGAGAACCATCCTTCTTACTCACAAAAAAGAATCCTGCCCCCAGGGGTGATGACGAAGGACGAATGAGACCAGCAGCTAGAGACTCCTTTATGTAGGTCTCCAAAGCTTCACGTTCAGGTCGAGAGATACTGTATAACCGTCCCTTGGGATAGGCAGCTCCAGGGAACAGGTTAATGGCACAATCATATGGTCGGTGGGGAGGAAGTGACAGAGCCTTCTGCTTACTGAACACTTCCCCCAAATCGTGATATGTTTCAGGAACCAGGGACAAATCTGGGGGGGTAGACTCAATGACCTGACTGGGAACAGAATGGGAACAGGCAGTCTTAAGGCAGTTAGCATGACATTCAATGCTCCAACTAGTTACCTTGCCAGTCACCCAATCGAACGTGGGATTGTGTTCTCTCAGCCAGGGGAATCCAAGAACTAGAGGAACATGGGGAGAAGGCAGAATGAAGGAGATAAACTCTGAATGATTCCCTGACAACAGCATCTTAACCGGTTCAGTCCTCATAGTGATACGTGCCAGACTACTGCCGTTCAGAGTGGTAGCTTCAATGGCTTCCGGTAATCGCTCCTTGGAAAGCCCCAGCTGTTCCACCAAGTCGACATCAATAAAGCTGCCATCGGCACCTGAATCGATGAAAGCGTTAATCGCTAAACTCTGATTCTTGTTCATGAGGGTAGCAGGAAAACGGGGTCTGACAGGGCTATTGAGAGGTTGAAACTGGCTCGCTAAAAGTCCTCCCAAACTTAGCGAGCCGGGCAGTTTAACGGGCGCTGGGGACAAGCGGAGATGTAATGTCCCGAGCTACCACAGTAGAGGCAGCTGTTGGTCTCACGTCTACGTTGGCGCTCCTCCTTGGTTAACCCGTGCCGCCCCACTTGCATGGTTTCAGGATCTGGAGGCAGGACCTCTCCACTAATCCCGTGTGGTGAACAATGATCGACTCGTTCTGGTCCACTTCCTGACCCAAATGGTAACCGAGTAGCTGATTGATTGGACGGGCCCCATTGCTTTTCCCTCCTTCTCTCTCGGACTCTGTTATCCACCCGAATAGATAATGCTACCAAACTGTCCAGATCACTAGGCTCCGGATAGGAGATCAGCTCATCCTTGAGTTGCTCCGACAACCCCTGATAAAAAGCTGCTTGTTGTGACTCCTCATTCCACCCACTCTCCACAGCCAAGGTCCTGAATTCGATAACAAAGTCGGCCACACTGCGAGCTCCTTGGCGAAGAGAGAACAAACGCTTAGCTGCGTCCTTACCTCGGACTGGATGGTCAAAAAGCTTCCTCATCTCTGCCGTGAACTCCTGATATGACGCCATGCAGGTGTCCTGTCGTTCCCATACGGCTGAAGCCCACTCCAGAGCTCTTCCACGCAGCAGTTCAATAACAAAAGCTATCCTAGCCTTGTCTGTGGCGTATGAGTGGGGGCTGCAGAACAAACACTAATCCACACTGCATAAGAAATGAATGGCATCTTCCCAAATCCCCTTCGTACTTATCTGGCGTCGGAACCTTGGGCTCACAGAAGGAAACAGCTCCAGAAGCGGCAGGTGAGAGGGGTGAAGCAGGTGGTGGATGATCCGCCGGCAAACTGAGCTGAGCCTGGATACTCGTCAGACTAGCAGAAAAGTTCCAAACCGAAAACGCTATCTCCTGTAGCGCCGTGCTGTGTTGTCCCAACATCTTCTCCTGATGGGTAATGGCATGGCGAACGGAGTGCAGGTCCGCTGGGTTCATTATTTAGTGTGTTCCCTCAGGCCACTACTCCACTATCACATAACTACAATATAACATCCATGTGTACGTGAGTGTCTATATGTATGTGTGTATGTACCTGTGTGTGTCTCTTCACAGTCCCCGCTGTTCCACAAGGTGTATTTGTACCTGTTTTTTTTTAAATCTGATTTTACTGCTTGCATCAGTTACCTGATGTGGAATGGAGTTCCATGTAGTCATGGCTCTATGTAGTACTGTGCGCCTCCCATAGTCCGTTCTGGACTTGGGGACTGTGAAGAGACCTCTGGTGGCATGTCTTGTTGGGTATGCATGGGTGTCCGAAGAGAGATTGACTTCATCACTGCTTATTTTTGTGAGCGGTGTCGACGAGCTGAATGTACCGAGCTGTCTGTTTGGAATACTGGCACACAGCTCGGTACATTCAGCTCGTCGACACCTCTCACAAAAATAAGCAGTGATGAAGTCAATCTCTCTTCCACTCTGAGCCAGGAGAGACTGACATGCATGTCATCAATGTTAGCTCTCTGTGTACTTTTAAGGGCCAGCCGTGCTGCCCTGTTCTAAGCCAACTGCAATTTCCCCAAGTCCCTCTTTGTGGCACCTGACCACACTACTGAACAGTAGTCTAGGTGCAACAAAACTAGGGCCTGTAGGACCTGCCTTGTTGATAGTGTTGTTAAAAAGGCAGAGCAGCGCTTAATTATGGACATACTTCTGCCCATCTTAGCTACTGTTGTATCAATATGCTTTGACCATGACAGTCTACAATCCAGGGTTACTCCAAGCAGTCTAGTCACCTCAACTTGCTCAATTTCCACATTATTCATTACGAGATGTAGTTGAGGTTTAGGGTTTAGTGAATTCATGATTTGACCCAAATACAATGCTTTTAGTTTTGGAAATATTCAGGACTAACTTATTCCTTGCCACCCATTCCGAAACTAACTGCAACTCTTTTGTTAAGTGTTGCAGTTATTTCAGTTGCTGTAGTAGCTGACGTGTATAGTGTTGAGTCATCCGCATACATAGACACACTGGCTTTACTCAAAGCCAGTGGCATGTCGTTAGTAAAGATGGAAAAAAGCAAGGGGCCTAGACAGCTGCCCTGGGGAATTCCTGATTCTACCTGGATTATGTTTGAGAGGCTTCCATTAAAGAATACCCTCTGTTCTGTTAGACAAGTAACTCTTTATCCACATTATAGCAGGGGGTGTAAAACCATAACACATACGACTATGATTGATAATGTCAAAAGCTGCACTGAAGTCTAACAAAACAGCCCCCACAATCTTTTTATCATCAATTTCTCTCAGCCAATCATCAGTCATTTGTGTAAGTGCTGTGCTTGTTGAATGTCCTTTTCTATAAGCATGCTGAAAGTTTGTTGTCTATTTGTTTACAGTAAAATAGCATTGTATCTGGTCAAACACCATTTTTTCCAATAGTTTACTAAGGGTTGGTAGCAGGCTAATTGGTCGGCTGTTTGAGCCAGTAAAGGGGGCTTTACTATTCTTAGGTAGCGGAATGACTTTTGCTTTCCTCCAAGCCTGGGGGCACACACATTCTTGTAGGCTTAAATTGAAAATATGGCATATAGGAGTGGCAATGTCGTCCGTTATTATCCTCAGCAATATTCCATCCAAGTTGTCAGACCCCGGTGGCTTGTCATTGTTAATAGACAACAATCATTTGTTCACCTCTTCTACACTCACTTACGGAATTCAAAATTACAATGCTTGTCTTTCATAATTTGGTCAGATATGGATGTGTAGTGTCAGCAATTGTTGCTGGAATGTCATGCCTAAATTTGCTAATCTTGCCAATGAAAACATTATTAAAGTAGCTTGCAATATCATTTGGTTTTGTGACGAATGAGCCATCTGATTCAATGAATGATGGAGCTGAGTTTGCCTTTTTTCCCAAAATTTCATTTAAGGTGCTCCAAAGCTTTTTACTATCATTCTTTGTCATTTATCCTTGTTTCATAGTGTTGTTTCTTCTAATTTTTTTATTCAGTTTAGTCACATGATTTCTCAATTTGCAATACGTTTGTCAATAGGTTGTGCAGCTAGACTTATTTGCCATTCCTTTTGCCTCATCCCTCTCAACCATACAATCTTTCCATTCCTCATCAATCCACAGGAATTTAACAGTTTTTACAGTCATTTTCTTAATGGGTGCATGCTTATTAGTAACTGGAATAAGCAATTTCATAAATGTGTCAAGTGCAGTGTCTGTTTGCTCCTCATTACACACCACGGACCAACATATATTCTTTACATCAACAACATAGGAATCACCACAAAACTTATTGTATGACCTCTTATACACAATATTAGGCCCAGCCTTTGGAACTTTGGTTTTCCTAGATATGGCTACTATATATTGATCACTACATCCAATTTGGATACTGCTTTCAAACAAATCTCTGCTGCATTAGTAAAGATATGATCAAGATATGTTGATGATTTAATTCCTGTACTGTTTGTAACCGCCCTGGTAGGTTGACTGATAACCTGAACCAGGTTGCAGGCACTGGTTACAGTTTGAAGCTTTCTCTTGAGTGGGCAGCCTGATGACAGCCAGTCAATATTTAAATCACCCAGAAAGTATACCTCTCTATTGATATCACATACATTATCAAGCATTTCACACATGTTATCCAGAGACTGACTATTAGCACTTGGTGGTCTGTAGCAGCTTCCCACCAGAATTGGCTTTAGGTGAGGCAGATGAACCTGTAGCCATATTACTTCAACAGTATTTAACATGAGATCCTCTCTAATCTTCACAGGAATGTGGTTCTGTATATAAACAGCAACACCTCCACCTCCACCATTGGCATTTTTATATTTTCTGTAAATGTTATAACCTTGTATTGCTACCACTGTATCATCAAAGGTATTATCTAAGTGAGTTTCAGAGATAGTCAGAATATGAATGTCATCTGTTACTAGCAAATTATTGATTTCATGACCCTTGTTTCTTAAGCTACATATGTTAATGTGGGCTATTTTGAGCGCTTACTTGTTTTTATTGCTTTAATGGGAAGCTTAGCAGCAGTAGACATGCTCATGTTCTTTATGTTAGTGCACGGTGAGCTGCACACAGTAGACTGCCTCCTCGGGTACACCGACTCAGTGCTAACAGTATAAATCTGGTTCTTAGGCACATGATTACTGCACACAATAGCTGTAGGATCAGCGGTGGCATTCAGGGCAGTTAGAGGGACATAAATCAGGTTACTTATATTGTGACTACCGACGCCCCTGATGTAATGTACATTTGCTGAAGCATTTTGACAACTCTGCGTCACAATGGTAGGGATTAGTGAGCTGGGCTTGGGTCATTGCTAAGTCATTATCTCAACACAGGCTTATAATGCTGTGAAAGGATCCAGGAACCCAAATGATTTGGGTCGATCCCATCCTCCTTATAAAACGTGTTTTGTTTCCAAAAGGTATTGAAATTGTCAACAAAGGTTACACCCATTGAGCTGCAATAATCACGTAGCCAGTTGTGAAGAGCAAGAATCCTGCTAAAGCGTTCAATGCCACGATTCAGAGAGGGCACAGGGCCAGATATGATACGTTTTTTGTTAGTGTCTAGCAGAGAGTCAATCAGCTCTTTTAAAATCCAGTTTCAACTGTTCAGAGCTGCCCTTCATAACGTCATTAAAACCCACATGTCCTGACATACAGTGAGGGAAAACAGTATTTGATCCCCTGCTGATTTTGTACGTTTGCCCACTGACAAAGACATGATCAGTCTATAATTTTAATGGTAGGTTTATTTGAACAGTGAGAGACAGAATAACAACAAAAAAATCCAGAAAAACGCATGTCAAAAATGTTATAAATTGATTTGCATTTTAATGAGGGAAATAGGTATTTGACCCCTCTGCAAAACATGACTTAGTACTTGGTGGCAAAACCCTTGTTGGCAATCACAGAGGTCAGACGTTTCTTGTAGTTGGCCACCAGGTTTGCACGCACCTCAGGAGGGATTTTGTTCCACTCCTCTTTGCAGATCTTCTCCAAGTCATTAAGGTTTCGAGGCTGATGTTTGGAACTCGAACCTTCAGCTCCCTCCACAGATCTTCTATGGGATTAAGGTCTGGAGACTGGCTAGGCCACTCCAGGACCGTAATGTGCTTCTTCTTGAGCCACTCCTTTGTTGCCTTGGCTGTGTGTTTTGGGTCATTGTCATGGTGGAATACCCATCCACGACCCATTTTCAATGCTGAGGGAAGGAGGTTCTCACCCAAGATTTGACGGTACATGGCCCCGTCCATCGTCCCTTTGATGCGGTGAAGTTGTCCTGTCCCCTTAGCAGAAACCCCCCCCCAAAGCATAATGTTTCCATCTCCATGTTTGACGGTGGGGATGGTGTTCTTGGGGTCATAGGCAGCATTCCTCCTCCTCCAAACACGGCGAGTTGAGTTGATGCCAAAGAGCATTGATTTTGAACTCATCTGACCACAACACTTTCACCAAGTTCTCCTCTGAATCATTCAGATGTTCATTGGCAAACTTCAGACGGGCCTGTATATGTGCTTTCTTGAGCAGGGGGACCTTGCGGGCGCTGCAGGATTTCAGTCCTTCACGGCGTAGTGTGTTACCAATTGTTTTCTTGGTGACTATGGTCCCAGCTGCCTTGAGATCATTGACAAGATCCTCCCATGTAGTTCTAGGCTGATTCCTCACCGTTCTCATGATCATTGCAACTCTACGAGGTGAGATCTTGCATGGAGCCCCAGGCCAAGGGAGATTGACAGTTATTTTGTGTTTCTTCCATTTGCGAATAATCGCACCAACTGTTGTCACCTTCTCACCAAGCTGCTTGGCGATGGTCTTGTAGCCCATTCCAGCCTTGTCAGGGACAAGATTGTAGACCTACACATCCTTGGAGAGCTCTTTGGTCTTGGCCATGGTGGAGAGTTTGGAATCTGATTGATTGATTGCTTCTGTGGACAGGTGTCTTATATACAGGTAACAAGCTGAGATTAGGAGCACTCCCTTTAAGAGTGTGCTCCTAATTTCAGCTCGTTACCTGTATAAAAGACACCTGGGAGCCAGAAATCTTTCTGATTGAGAGGGGGTCAAATACTTATTTCCCTCATTAAAATGCAAATCAATTTCTAACATTTTTGAAATGCGTTTTTCTGGATTTTGTTGTTGTTATTCTGTCTCTCACTGTTCAAATAAACCTACCATTACAATTATAGACAGATCATTTCTTTGTCAGTGGGCAAACGTACAAAATCAGCAGGGGATCAAATACTTTTTTCCCCTCACTGTAGTACATTCGGGAGCAGCTTAGAAAAATCACGGCTGGCGAGAAGGACGAGGAAATTCGCACACTCCCATGCTTTACTGGATGCAGGCCTCCAACAGATAGAGAAGCCCCGCTCAATCCAGAGCAGCGACGGAAGGTTGCCAACGTCGACTTCGAAACCGTAGTAGTAGGCACTGCGGCCGCAGGCACAGGCACCCCCAGCGACGAAGGTGCAGGAAGATCAGGCTCCAGTACGGGAAACTATTCGTTGTTTGTATCCGCTCCGGGCCTCTCGCTGGGAGTGTAGACTGCTTTGCGGGAGGTCGATATCAGACAGGGGAGCTCCGGGCCTCTCGCTGGGAGTGTAGACTGCTTTGCGGGAGGTCGCTATCAGACGGGGGAGCTCCGGGCCTCTCGCTGGGAGTGTAGACTGCTTTGCGGGAGGTCGCTGTCTTCGGCTTCCACGGTTCGTGACATGCGACCATGTTGTCTTTATATTTATTTCTTTTTGCGAGGAAAAAAAAAAATACATGCATACATATATACATATCCTTTAAAAAAATATATTGCCCTTCATTAATTACTTTCCAACCCCACCACCCCTTCCCTAATTGGAGTAAACTAGTGAACAACAATGCTTAGGCCTCTACTTCCAGCTTATACATACTATATACATTTTATGGACACAGTCAATTTCACAATAATTATATTTTGTTTGTTTTTACTCCTGAACTTCCTCTACCCTCAACCTCTCCGATCATTTTCATGATGTCCATCCGGTTTGCTTCTATATGCCATATCTTTCTAACTGTGATCTTTCACAAAAGCTCTCAACCTATATACTTATTATGGACACAGTATGCTTACATTATTAGTTATCTTGTTGTTATTAGTTGTTATTAGTCCCATCCTTCAACTCCATTCAACACCACCCATCTATCTCTTAACACCATCCATATTGGATTTCTATTTGCCATATTTTTTTCAACTGTACTGTGATGTTTTACAAAAGTTCTGAACCTTTCTATTCTCCTTGTTTCTACAGATTTTAAATTGAAAAGTAACATTTTTGCTAAAAGTATTATTATATTATTGATCGATTGACTATGACTTTTCAGATCACCCAGTAATGCTATCTGCAGGGTTAGCTCCAGTAAATATTGCAATCCTTTAGCCATTCCTGGACCTGTGTCCAAAATCAAGCTACAAATGGACAGTACCAAAACAAATGATCTAATGATTCTGTCTCTTCGCAGCAAAATCTGCAGAGCTGGGAAGATTGTATCCCCCATATAAATAACATTCTATTGGTAGCAAGAATTGTATATAATAATTTGAATTGAAAAATTCTAAGTTTTGAATCCGGCGTCGTTTTGCGTATCAGTTCATAAACACTGCCATGGGATCGGTGCGTCAAAAATCTCTTCCCAACTATTTTGCAATCTATATGGGACGGCTGTCAATCCATTGGTCCTTAAATGTAACTGGTATACTTTTTTATTTATCACAGTTTTCTTTAACCAATTATGTTCTTTAATGCAAGGCCGACAGACAAGTTCCTTACTTTTCCCCCTTTCCTCTTCCATTTTTGCGGTAATGCTGCAATTATTTGGTTGTAATTTTGGGTAGAGCAGACATTTCCATAGGTTTCTGTTAGCTGCATGTGCGACACAACTCCACCAGTACTACCGATGATATAATTTACGAAGATTATACTTTTAAAAAAAAAGTTTTTTAAAAATCAATTAGTATATTTGAGTTTAACCACAATATTTGTTGCATTATTTGTTCTGTTGTTTCTGGAGGATTAAATTGAAATTGCAATTGTTGATTGCCTTTCTCCTCATGCTGTGCTCCTTCAACAGCGCTATCAGATGGTGGAGCTCCAGGCAACACCGGCCAGTCATATAATGACAAACGACAAGGCGGAGATGTATCCAACAAGCGTGAACGCCATCCAGCCACCGGCAAAAAAAATGTAAACATTCCACTCTGCGTTTTCCCCAGTTTCTTACGTAGGCTGGCAACCTGCGTGATAAAGGAAGCCACCTTAAGCCTATAATCTTCGGCATGTAAACAATTGCCGCATTGTCCCGAAACAAAGCGTAATAGATACAGCTCCTACAGTGCTGGAACCGTTCATTTAGTTCTCCAGACAAAGAGGGCTCCATTGCAAAACTCATCAGGTACCAACTTCGTTAGCTTGATGGCTAGCAGCTTAGTTTCTCTGTTAAGCAGGATTCAACCTGTCTCTTGATGGCTAGCAGCTTAGCTAGGTTAGCGGCTCTTTCAAGCAGACTTTAACCTGTCAGTTAAGCGAGATTCTGGGACAAGAGATAGTGGTCCTAGCTGGTAAAAGCTAACCGCGATGCGGAATCCATACAAAAACACGTTCGGTATTTATGTTTAACAGAGATTGGTTATGTTTTATGGTTGCATCACTGCCTGGTATGGCAACTGCTCAGCCTCCGACTGCAAGGTGCTACAGAGGGTAGTGTGTACGGCCCAGTACATCACTGGGGCCAAGCTTCCTAACATCCAGGACCTCTATACCAGGCAGTGTCAGAGGAAGGCACAAAAAATTGCCAAAGACTCCAGCCATCCTAGTCATAGACTGTTCTCTCTCTCTTATTTTTCTTAACTGCATTGTTGGTTAAGGGCTTGTAAGTAAGCATTTCACAGTAAGGTCTACACCTGTTGTATTCGGCGCATGTGACAAATAACATTTGATTTGCTAAGATTTAGACCTCCTTTAAACCAAACTGTTTTGATACAACAGTCTTTTCCTAAAAGGTCTCTTAGTATGTAGTCTGTGCAGTATTTATACTACCAGGGGATGACTCTTTGACAGACTAAGACATTAGCCTCTAAGTGATAATTAAAGTATTGTCATTGACATTCAGTCTACGGCCTTGTTGCTGACAATGAGAGGGGAAATAGAGCTCCCCACACGCTCATCAAACCACTCACGTCTATCAGTAAACTGAGGACCCCTCTCTCTGGTTTCTGAGAAAGCAAAAACATACTATCCCACAACTTGCAAATTAACAAAATGTGCTAGCTGGGGTGTTTTCATCTGATTGTCAAACAAATCACTTCGAAAAATAGGCTACCTGCACACATCCATCCACTCCAAAATAATTCCAGCATCCAAACAGTGCACTGTGCACCCGCCAATAAATGGTTTAAACCATGACAGAGAGGTGGGGGTGTTCATTTAATTTGGAATAAGCTTTTATTTTATACCCCTGTAGCTGTACAAAATTGCATTTTAAACAAAAAGGAGAATGGTTAAATTAGCATTATTTAGAGACGCTCCCAAAGTTTGACTTTTGTTGCATTTAGGGGAGTTCATGTCTGATTCAGGGGTGCTGGCTACCCCGTAATTCGCACAGTGATGAGATATTGTGAATCGCTTCATCCCCCTTGGGTTATTCCTGGTCAGATAACTTGAAAGACCCCTGGCAAATAATCGACACAGCATTGTTAATAATGTTGACGTAATGAAAGACACAACTAGCTACAGCCGTCACACAGGTCAGGAGATAGTTGGTTTTACTTTAGAAACTAAAGGAGAAAAAGTCGATCTGTTTGACAGTGAACAGACATTTCTCTACTTAATGAGGTGACCTTGAAGGCCATCATCAAAGTCACAGCCTTCTGATTGACCACTCTATTTTTATCTGTCTCTCTGATTGTCCCCTATCGATTCGGCCGCCTGTTAAATGAGTGAGAGACGCCGTTTATTCTGAGCCTTTCATGGGATTTAAGATCAATGGGATCAGTCAAGACGGCGACCTGGGGTGATCTGGCCACGGAGATAGAGGCAGAGTCCCAAATGGAACCCTATTTACTATGTACTGCACTTCTTTTGACCAGGGCCCATAGGGCTCTGGCCAAATGTAGTGCATTATATAAGGAATAAAGTGACATTTGGGACGCAGATCAGAGAAGAGAAGCAGGGAGGGAGAAAATAAAGCTGTTCACATCGTTTCACTTCAGTTCTGCTTTGAAGGACACATTTCTCATGTATCTAACTGGATTGAATATTTGCCTGATTTTAGTGCAGGAATTTTTGTCTTCAAATGATTTTTAAGGAATCTCATCTTTTACAGTGTTTACCACAGTGTGAGTGTGAATATGTACAGTATTTCTGTCAGTGTAGATTTAACAGTGTGTGTGTGTGAAGCCATATGTGAATGTGTCTGCTTTGAGCTGATAGCACTCTGCTTGAGCTTGCGACAGAATTGCAAAAATGGCTTTAAACAGCGATTCAGTGCCACACAATTCCACCATTATCTGAAACCCAACTGTACTCACTCTCATCACTGCCTGCCAATCGATTGATATCCTGTGGATGAAAAGTAAAGCAGCAGAAGTTTTAAAAGACCCCCTAACACCCTTCCACACACTTTCTCTCTCCATTTCTCTCGCACACGCTCTCACCCTTTCCCTCATGCTCTTTTTATATAAATATATATATATTTTTTAGTTTAGTAAAAGTACACACACAGTGAAAAATAACCTACACATGTAGGATCTTAATTTGATCACTCTTTTGGATTATTTTGCTGTGACAATATAGGTCAAATTAAGATCCTACATTTGTAATTACCCATGCTTTGAAGCAGCATAATAGATTTTTAATCAGAAGGATTTCTGAAAAACACTGAAGTTGGATGGCACACCTTGGCTGGAGTTGCTAGGCCACCGGTCCAGCGGTGTCACAGAGTGCAGCCCCCTGGCCAGGGGAAACAGTGGGAGATCTGGCCATTTCAGCTTCAGAAGGGTTTCTTCCACCTAGGCTGTATAGAGAGTGGAGACCTCGTTATCCGACTACAAGTCAGAAATTGGATATGTTTTTGTTCAGTTGTGAAATGGGGGATCGTTAGCGAGGAGGGTTCCCAGTATGGGTCAGAGTCTGTCTGTTATCTGTCCTATATGAAAGAAAAAAACAAGGAAATGAAAGAAAAATGCTGTAAAAGAGAAAGGTCAAAGTCAACTAAATCAGGGCCGACTGTAGAACCTAGATGGTTCCGTACCTGCAATATACAGTAATTACCTTCAGTATTCAGAGGTATAGTCATCCTTCTATTATACCAACTCCATCAGTTGTCATGTTCATGTACAGGGCCTAGTGAAAGTCTACATACCTCTTGCACAGTCTTCACATTTTGCTGCCTTAAAAAGGGATTACATTCCATTTTTTTTGCCTACAGATCTACACAACCTACTCCACATGTTCAAAGAGAAAGAAAGTTATGTAAAATGTTCCAAATTAATAAATAATAAGAAAACAAAGATGTCTTATTTGCGTATGTCTTCACACCCTAGATGTAATACTTGGTGGAATAACCTTTGGCAGCCATTACAGCTGTGAATCATTTTTAATAATATTCTACAAACTTTGCACAACTCTTAGGGTAACTTATGACCATTGTTTTTGTCAAAATTGCTCAAGCTTAGTACATTTGATTGGGAATCATTGATGGAGAGCAATATTCAAACCTTGTCTCTGATTTTCAAGCTAATTTAAGTCAGACTAGACCATTAAGGAACCCTCAACACCTCTTGTAAAGTCATTCTGGTGTGTCTTTGGCATTATATATATTTTTTGCCACGCTGGGGAAAGAAAATCTCTATCCCAGGGAATGTTTTTTAGAAGACTGAGGCGGATTTTCCTTTAACTTTTACCTGGGTTTTGCTCCTTTCATATTTATTTTGATCCTGACAAACTACCCGGTCCCTGCCAATGACAAGCATACCCATAACATGATGATGCCACCACAATAAGAGTTTTAAAAAAATTGTGGGACAATTACGCAAATGTTAACGCCAAAGACACACCAGAATTAATTTTCAAGAGGTGTTGAGTGTTGAATGGTCCAGTCTCCGTCCTGACTTAAATCTGCTTAAAAAAATCAGAGAGAAGGTTTGAATATTGCTGTCCATCAATGATTCCCAACCAAATTTACTGAGCTTGAGCAGTTTTGACAAAAACAATGAATATATGTTGCCTTAAGATTTAATAGAATCTTGTTCAAAATGATTCACAGCTGTAATGTCTCCCAGAGGTGCTTCCACCAGGTATTAACTATGGGGTGTGAAGGCATATCCAATCAATACGTCCTCATTTTGTAGTAATTAGGAACATTTTTAATATATTTTTTCTCACATTTTCTCAATGTATAGTAGGTTGTGTAGATAGATAGGAAAGAAATCCAATAATCCCTTTTTTAGATTTAATTTTAAGTCGGCAAAATGTGAAGACTGTGCAAGGGGTGTGTAGACTTTCACTAGCGACTGCATGTGGAGAAGATCTTTTGAATTCACTCCATTAGTATTTGGATGAACAACTAGGCATACTGTGAGGAAACTGGATTTTGTAATGTGGCAAAACAAGAAAGGAATGTCCAGTATAAGGCTACAGGCATTTTGGGTTTGATGTTTATTTAGAATGGAACGACGGTGGAAGTCCTCCTGCACAGTCAGAGTGAGACAGAGAGCAGTGACCTTTCTACAAAGCCCAGGCACTAAATCACTGTCTGGGCTGCAAAGTTTCCATGTAGGCTAACATAAAGTGGATGGCTCTATCAGGGGATCTGCCTCAGTGGCTCTTGAAATCTATTCCATTAATTGCCAGGGCAGCAGATGTCAGGGCATGCACCTCCCAATGAATTAATTAAATAAATGAAATTGTCCTGGAACAAAGTGGAAATACATCAGTTGGTCTCTTTTTGTAGTTGGCCATAAAGAAATGTTTCTAGATATATACATCTCTTTATGACCAACTACAGAAGGCAGAGAGGGCTACAGTCTGTGTGAAGATGTCGTGAGTCGGGAGAGACCATATGGGGGTAGGGGGCATATGCCTGAGACAAATTCCATTCTCCACACTATCTCCTGACCTGTGACATTCTACACTACTTGACAGTGTCATTCATATCAACTTGGTATTCATTTCACGATAACTGAAATCTAATTAGAGTACAGGAGACTAATGCCAATCTGATTGTGTGGATGATGTCGTGTTCTGTCTCTCTTCAGCTGGACAGAATTTACTCAGCACTGGGCTCAAATCATTTCAGCACCATACCACTGTCCTCAAGTGCTGCCCAGTATTTACTCAGCACTGGGCTCAAATCATTTCAGCACCATAGCGCTGTCTGCTATGAAAGGCACCATACTCTGTCTCTACACCTCTATGCAATAGGCTGTGTTGAAGTTAAATGGTTTTACCTACGCAAACATATTTCTGAACATTCAACAGGCGTAATAGGACCCCTATGACCCCAAATGTTGTTTTCTACCTTAAAGCCTTCCAGCAGCACCCACGGCCTTACCATGACCGTAGCTAGCTCTGTTTGTAATGCCGTGGAGGAAGGCGTTTGTAATGCCGTGGAGGAAGGCGTTTGTAATGCCGTGGAGGAAAGGCGTTTGTAATGCCGTGGAGGAAAGGGGTTTGTAATGCCGTGGAGGAAGGCGTTTGTAATGTCGTGGAGGAAGGCGTTTGTAATGCCGTGGAGGAAGGCGTTTGTAATGCCGTGGAGGAAGGCGTTTGTAATGCCGTGGAGGAAGGCGTTTGTAATGCCATGGAGGAAAGGCATTTGTAATGCCGTGGAGAAAAGGGGTTTGTAATGCCGTGGAGGAAGGCGTTTGTAATGTCGTGGAGGAAGGCGTTTGTAATGCCGTGGAGGAAGGCGTTTGTAATGCCGTGGAGGAAGGCATTTGTAATGCCGTGGAGGAAAGGGGTTTGTAATGCCGTGGAGGAAGGCGTTTGTAATGTCGTGGAGGAAGGCGTTTGTAATGCCGTGGAGGAAGGCGTTTGTAATGCCGTGGAGGAAGGCGTTTGTAATGCCGTGGAGGAAAGGGGTTTGTAATGTCGTGGAGGAAGGCGTTTGTAATGCCGTGGAGGAAGGCGTTTGTAATGTCGTGGAGGAAAGGGGTTTGTAATGCCGTGGAGGAAGGCGTTTGTAATGCCGTGGAGGAAAGGGGTTTGTAATGCCGTGGAGAAAAGGGGTTTGTAATGCCGTGGAGGAAGGCGTTTGTAATGCCGTGGAGGAAGTCGTTTGTAATGCCGTGGAGGAAGGGCACGCAGACTGCTTGCTCCAGTACACACAAAATCGAATAGAACAAGGACATGGAATAAATGCCTCTGATTTTGAGTGGTTAACCTTGATGGAGTCTTGAATTGGCTCTTAAAACCACTCATTTGCTAGTCTTGAATCACATCCTAATAGACTAAACTGTTAGAGCACTTGAAAATAGAGGGGAGAATCTCATTAAGAGTGATTCAATAGCTCCCACTCAAGCTTTACCTGAGAAAATAAGAAATAGGTATATTCACACTGCTCTCCGCCTTCAATTTGGGCATGAGTCTATTTCCGTTCAGTGCGTAGAGAAGGTGTGCTTGGAGACAGCTTTGTGCAATTGCACTACAAGGTACCATTTGCCAAATTTAACAGGTATTTTAACTGGCTTTTTACATCGGAAGGTGAAAAGGATCTCCAAGAGAGAGAAAGAGTTCTGCTGCTGTGAAGGCCACTTTAAAGTTGCTGAGGCTTCTAGAAGTTGTCGAGGCTTCTAGATCTTCAAATACACAAACATCTGATGTTCTTCTGTCCTCCGAGCACTCCTTTCAATTATTGTGGCAACATTCAAAGATGTCAACAACACTGATACTCTCTTCGCCTCAACTCTGTCTGCAGATAAAGATTGTTCTTTAGACATGCTGTCAGAGAGCCACAATGGTGGTTTTGTTTCTCAAAGCCTTTATCTTCCATGGGGAAAGTTTCTTAAGTGACTTTCAGTTAGAAATACTAACTTTTTGGAAAATCTTCAAATCCAAAGGGATCAAATATTCCGTGCAGTGCCTCTTCAGGTATTGAAGTGAAGCAATGCATTTATTTTAAATCATAGTATTCTTTTTTTCTCCTACTTTAAATGAGAAGCGTACATTTATAAAGGGGTTATGAGTACTTAATAAATATTTATATATTCAAAATGTTGTCTTGAATTGATTATACTTTATAAGGTGTATTAGTAAAGTTTGAATGTACCCGTCCACAGCACCATGAAACAAAAGGGTCATTGGAGACAACCAGGGTTAGGCCTCGACTCTGACATGTATTTCAGTGCATCTGGAACATCAATGTCTTCATGGAGGGTAACAGTCAGGAGATGGAACTGCTAGAGGTGAGCAATGCTATAATTGGGCTGTACTGGGTAGAAAATAGCCCCTGCCTATTTCTGCAACAGGCTCTGCATTTTTTGTTGTTGCTGCTCATGATTTTCAGCATAAAGGCTGCTGAGGTGAAAGTGTCTCGACCAGTGCCTGGGGGACACGCTGTGTCCAGAGCGGGTAATGAACCTGTTATAAACAGGAAGTGAGGTTTGAGTCTTCGGGGGGATATGATGCACCTCTAGAGCCTGATGCCTCCCAACTGGCTGGGGCTGTGACCAACTTCATCAGCTGCTGCTGCCTTTATTAGCCTGGTGAATCACTCTATAGGAGGGGGTGAGGGACAAACACAGCGTCAGGGACACCACCTGCTGAGTGGGAGAACGGGACTGTCTGCCATATCCACCGTAATACTCATTAACTTTCTTTATAAATAATTTAAAAAATGCATTCCGTTGATCCACGCACAGAAAGGCCAAGTAATGTGTTTGGCCGCCCACCATCCACCTCCCCCAGTGGGTTTGCCAATCATGAACAGCTCCTCCCAGCCAGGTCCTTGTCCACATATGCACTGTTATTCAGAGTGATGTAGCTACTCTCACGGGCCTCTCCCTTAGACACTCCATCAAGGAAGCCAAAGCCTTCAATCGTCTTCAGGCTCCTGCCGACACCTCCCACTGTCACAGTTACTCTGTGCTGTCTAAGGAAGGAATTGGAGCAAACACTTCACTGTTTCCAGAGGCTAGAGATGCGGAACTGTATCTTAGACATGGTATTACTTTGCCTGTGCGATGGGGAGCTTCTCTCTCTCTTTCTGTCTCACTTGCTCTCTGTTTCTGTCTTCTCTCTCACCCCCTTCTTGTCCTGATTGAGGATTCTGCTCCTCACCTGACCAGGCCTCAGCAGGGTCCTCCTGCCATCTGGCCTCATCTGCATATAGAATCCCTGGCAGCCAATGAGACGCTCCGGAGGAGCTCTCCTTTAATGCTTCCGTCTCCAGTGGCCCAGCTCCGTAATTTCTCAGGCAGCGTGGCTAGGGGAACTAAAGGGCTAAATTGCTGTCTTGAGATGCTGTGCGGTTCTTAAAAAGCGAAGTCTAAAATGTTCTCGGAGAGCCGCGGCCCAGTGAGAATTAATTCCTGTCTAATCAACAGGAGCGATAGTGCATGTAAGCAGCTTAGTCCGGCCCAATTCATTTTGGGACTTCGTAATGGAGCAGATCAATGTTCTCCATTTTGTCTGAGGAGGATATTGACACCCTGGTCTTTTTGTTACTCGTAGCAGTATTCATCTTTGGGCGTCCAAGTGAATCTGGTGAAGGGCAAGCGAGCGAGTACGCCTGTGAGCTCCATTCTCTGCTCATCTAGGTGTGTAAACCATACGAGTGGTGGTCCCTTGAGCTCTACTCACCTTGGCTGCTCTACTCACAATTGTGTGGGAATCTGGAATGATGATTTTCTTGCCTTGGCATGGACATAGACTGGTGTCTGTGTAATTCCCTGCTGTGATAAGCTTCTATCATTATTTTGGCAATTATTGTGTTCTGACAAGAGAATATTCTCTATTACTAGATGTGTATAATCTCACATTGTAACAGGGTGCTTCTCGCAACAACAACAAAAATTCTCCCCTCAAGGATTTTCTTCTGTTGTGGGAGAATGGGACTGTCTGCCAGTGTCCTTGTGAATTCCTACTTGAAAGATGTTCCTTTCATTCCACAGACATGCCCATCTCTCTCTTGTTATTTCTGCTTCGTCCTCACTTCCTGAGATTGACATTCTCTTGTCGTTCTCCTCTGATTTTCCTTCCCAGTGTTGAAAAGAAGATGATGATGATGTATGTTTCTTGCATGCACACACATTGATCCGACCCTGTAATACTGAATCTATGGATGACGCTCGATCTTGTGAAAGACGATCGCTCTGTCCCACGCCTCTGAGTAATTTCTCCACTGAGCCCGGTGCTGATCAATAGTTATCTATCATAAGGAAACGGAATGTGGGGTCATGGATATCACATCCACATATATCTTAGGATGGTAAAGGATAGGGATTATGAGAAATTCCCTCAATGTCTGTGAGCCTTCTGACCTCCAGTGTTTTCTGCTGTTTTTCCTACCAGGCAGTGGACATGGATTGTATGGTGCTGCTGCAGTATATAAACTAAATCCATCATTATGACTAAACCCTCCAGCCCCTGAAGAAAGTGCTAAACCATATGCAAGAGTGTTTTAAAGGACATGTTTGGGCTACAGCGTCCCAGCCCCACGCTTTCAGAGGCACAACTCTGAGGCAGATTCTCAGCAGTCCAGAGATCACACAGTGATTTATGAGGTTCTGGGCTTTAGGGAGTGAGCCAGTGAAGGTAGAGGATTTCATACCGGTGAGTTATAAAGGCATCTGCATTTAAAACAAATTTTCTATCATAGAGGTGGTTTCAATACCTGTGGTTGTGTCATTTTGTTTTATGACTGGAGTGGGAGGCTGGGGTGCAGAGAAGCAAATAGTAGCAGTTCCACAGCGAAGCGGAGGAATGTAACTGAATAGAATTTAATTGAGGGAAATCAGGGTCACAGCTCCGGTGTCTACGGTGGGCAGCTGAATATTCATCACTCTAACCCTAAACACTGCTATGATTAATTGCACTGCTGGTGTGATTTAAAATATGAATGAATTCCTTAAAAATTATTCAAATTGAGCACAACTCTCATGTTTAATGTATGATGCACTTATTGTTTTGGCTTGGGGAGACAGCCTCTGTTTCGCAGGCAAGACTTCCTTTGAGATTCCATGGTCGGTTACCTCGGAGGTCATGACATGGCTGAGGTTTGAGTCTCCCCAGACCCAATTGAAAATGTATTTACAAATGTAGTTTCTGGGGGATTTCAAGCCTATTTTTTCCCTCCAAATTAGTTCATATGAGTCACTATCGTTGACAGAGCTGTTGGCCTGGTCTCAGCAATGCTAATTAATCAACCTTTGGTGAAGAGGACTCAGACACAGTATCATAGGATTGTTTCTGGGTTTTGTATCTTAGCCCAGTTGAGCAGCCAACCTGTGGTTTTGACCCACTTTCTGCCCTTAATCAACAGTCATGCGGAGAGCTGGTGCAGCTCTGATTCATTCCCCATGGATCACATTTCTTTCTTTCAGGGGTTTATGTCATCGTTACTGATTTACCTGTTCCATTCTACTGCTCGTCCTGGCACATTTGAATATTTCATTATCAGTATGATAATACAAATATGCCATAAGAGTCACAAAGAGGGTGTCTTGCCCTGCTCCTGAAATCTGCTCCTGCATTCATCCCAGTCATCATAAACAGAGCATTGAGGTAGGTACATGTCGGACATCAATGTGTGTGCAATTACAATGGTAAGAATATGGCTAATGGTTTGCCTTGAGTGGTAGGTTTTGTGGGTTTTGACACTCTTATGTAACCAGCCATAAAATAATGCAATATATGTCACAACAGGTCTAAATATATGTGTCATGACATGGTTATGACTGTGTTATAAGGTGTTATGACGCTACGCTTCAGGTAAAACATTTTTTACCAACATATTTTTCCTAGAAAGGGAATGAAATGCAGCAAGAGTGATGTATTTGCTTGTCGAGACAGGAAACTCCACTGTTAATTTCTCCTCCCTTTCCAAATTAGGGGATCAAAGGCTAATTAAATCCTTGAGGAGTTGTGCTTAGACAGAGATTCCCCCATGAGCCCCTGAAGAACTCATTAATAAACACACGTCACTCCTGTCATAAGCTCACTCCCCAGAAGCACCCACTGGCTAGCCTGGCTGTCCCACAATCCCACACACGTCTCCCATTGCTATCCGCACCAGTCTTCCGCTCTAAGATTTGATGGGTTAACCCTCTTGAAAGAAATGAAAAAGTAAAAGTAATGATAATAATAATCCAATTAGATGTTCTATCACGTTAAAGCGAGTTTCCTTTAAGCCCTTGATATTCTGTTCAACAAGGTGAGGTGATGGTCAAATTAAAGGGTGATGGTGAAACTAAATTAAATGGCAGAGGTGCTCCTCTTTGACATATTGTGATGTACCGCGGTGGAAACATTAACACACTGCACTGGGAATTCGGGAGAAGAGACTTCCTCTTCTTCATTACCCTCTGATTTACATGTGTCTCAAAATATTTGCGGCGTATCTCTCTGATGTATCCGGTTTGCTAACCCACTGCTCCCAAACAGAGATGGGTTTAGGGAGTACGGTGTGCTGTGCAGATGGCAGTAGGTTGTTATTAAGAGCAGTGTCACAGCTCCTGGCCATTGTGGTAGATAGCGAGCATGTCTGTAAGTCAGATGGAGCTCAGGGAGAGGAGGCTTAATGACCCAGAAGTTGCATGATTAATGGAATGGTTTACACGATATTTCTCCAACGTCCTGGCACAGCGCGTGTAAAGGCTGGGCATATCATCTTTTAAGAGCCCTGCTCAAGGTCAGCAGAGCTTGGAAGAGAGCAGAGACGACAGGCTATTAGTGGAGTTTCTTTCCTATACCCAGGACTGTGTCACACACACACACACACACACACACACACACACACACACAGGGGACCACCCTGGTATTGTAAGAACCTTGGGGATTTCTGTAACCTCTTTTGAGAAAGCAAGGCACACGTACCTTGTTGTTATAGAAGCTAAGTAGAGGGATGGTAGAATCCAGGCATTGCACACTATTTTTAATGTAACTTATACCTTAGCTACCACTGTAAGGTCAAGCCCATTGTCTCCTCAGCTACCAGGTTGTTTTGAGCAGAGATGGTGAATAAATTAGGATGTCAGACCACGACTACATTAGAACTATGAAACATAACATTAGTAGATGTTTCGAGTGCAGGTGACGTGATGCCTTTGAGACGTTAATGAGGCCGATGCAACCCATGCAGCACACTGACGAGAGGGCTCTGATCAAAAGTAGTGCGCTATATAGGGAATATGGTGACACAACCAGCCTTAGGCTACACACAGGCATTGAGGTTGCCTATATCACCAGGGGGCTCGCCCCTCCAACAGTCTGTTCCATATAAACTCATTGGTTTGGACTATTTGCAGCCACTCAGGGACATATTTTGTTTATAACCGTTCTCCAAAGCAGTGGAGTGGCTACAACAGCCAGTGAGATGGGAAAGCGATTATAAATACAAATTCCCAATAAGTGCCTGGAAGGTATGTTGAAAGGTCCTCTGTAGGAGATAATTACAGCTTGGCTTGATTACATTTAAAAGGAGACTGAAATACATTTGAGAAAAATCATTAAATTATTCAAGCAAACAACACCCGCAAAGCACAACCCTTTGTGTTTGTCTGTGGGGATGAGACAGACACTACTACCAGACCGTCACCGCAGTGATTCTGCTGGTTGTGACCGACTGTACCAGGAGATAGCTTTCATGACCGTGATTCTGCTTCTGACTGTACCCAGGAGATAGCGTTCATGACCGTGATTCTGCTTCTGACTGTACCCAGGAGATAGCGTTCATGACCGCAGTGATTCTGCTTCTGACTGTACCCAGGAGATAGCGTTCATGACCGCAGTGATTCTGCTTCTGACTGTACCCAGGAGATAGCTGTAACCACAGTGATTCTGCTTCTGACTGTACGCAAGAGATAGCTGTAGCCACAAGGATTCTGCTTCTGACTGTAGCCAGGAGATAGCTGTCGCCACAGTGATTGTGCTTCTGACTGTACCCAGGAGATAGCTGTCTGTCACCACAGTGATTCTGCTTCTGACTGTACCCAGGAGATAGCTGTCTGTCACCACAGTGATTCTGCTTCTGACTGTATCCAGGAGATAGCTGTCACAACAGTGATTCTGCTTCTGACTGTACCCAGGAGATAGCTGTCTGTCACCACAGTGATTCTGCTTCTGACTGTACCCAGGAGATAGCTGTCTGTCACCACAGTGATTCTGCTTCTGACTGTACCCAGGAGATAGCTGTCTGTCACCACAGTGATTCTGCTTCTGACTGTACCCAGGAGATAGCTGTCTGTCACCACAGTGAGAGAACACTTGTTGTTTAGTCATTCTCTTCCACTGATGCTTCACTAATAGTCTATGTAATAAGTATACAAATACCTTTCATCAAGTCCTAATGAACTCTTTAGGCTAGTTAAAAGGGTGATGTAAATGCAAGAAATGTAAGGTAATTATCTAACATGTAGACTTGCTGGGTACATTGCCAGACTGTTTTGCTTGCTTTAAAGCTTGTCATACTCTGAAAACAAATCAAGCTCAGAAAAGTTGACAGATAATTATGAAACACGCTTGTGTTTCACCTTTGTAATCCGCAGTGTTGCAAATAGTATATTTAAGCAATAAGGCCCGATGGGGTATGGTATATGGCCAACATACCACGGCTAAGGGCTGTTCTTAGGCACGACGCAACGGTCTGCTATACCACAGCTCTCAGCCAATCAGCATTCAGGGCTCGAACCACCCAGTAATAGTACAAGGAGGTGAACAAATCACACCAGTCTAGATAACACTCCAAAACTTATCTTGCCCTCAAGAAATAGCTTTGTTCTTCAGAAAAAGGCCTCATCTTTTGTTGCCTAAACTTCACTGGTGCTCAACAAAAGGAATCTCATTCATTGAGGATGAAGTGGAAATATTAATCTCTCTGATTTAGTGACCCACTGGAGTAGCATGTGTGACTGTAGAAATTTGTGTGACCTTTAGTGTGACCGCGGGAATAAAGATAATGATTCTCCGCAGGGAGCCTGGAGTGTGCATTAGGAGTGTCTCTCACTTTGTTATGAAAGAGAATCAGCCTTCTGCGCCGATGTCACAGGATGGGAATCAGCTGGAATAACGCAGCCAACTGTGAAGGACTGAGGGAAGTGACAGGGGCTGAACAGTGTGAAGTCTGTGACACACACAAGCTGTATAAAGCAACAGACACACATACATTGACAGATATTTTAACAAAGTCAAAGTAAACAATGAAAATAAATTCATTGTTTTTTAGTTGTGTTACTTTAAGAGTTAGAGCTACTGGTTATTAAAATGTTGTGTTCTTTTAAATAATGGCTATGCTACAGAGGCTATCAGAAAGTAATTGCATGGTATTTAAGCAATTCTATATTTTGTTACCATTCCCTTGCACATATTGATGGATTTCCATTCAGGTTGTGAGAGAACTCAGACAATTACATTATTCGGTATCCCGTTACAGTTCCAATCATATCCAGAATCATACCCAGGTGCAGCGCTCAGTGATCCACTGACTCACAAAACAGAGCGATGGATGGTCAGAAAAATGAGTTTGTGTGATGGACTTTTCTGGCGTGTGAAAGAGGTTGGTTGACCCACTCTACTCTTTTTTGGAGTTGATGTACAGATGTTGGAACTTAATTTGATCATCCGGCTGAAGAATAACTTTCCTGCAATGCAGAACATTTAAAACATGTCATTTATTTGAGGTTTAAAAAGGCTTCTGAAATTTGTCATTTCCACTTTGACATTTCAGATATTCCCTTACGAAAAATGTATCATCCCCTACAAAAATGTCCATTAATTATAATCCACATAATAAAAAATGTTCTGTTGTTGCAGGATTATTTTCCTGCTGTAGCAAACTGGCTCTAGTTAAGATCTGTAAAAGAATGTGTTATTTTTTAACACAAGGTTTGTAAAAATGTGTGGTTTTACTACTGAAAGGCCCCACAATTTAATTTATACAGTGAGGGGAAAAAAGTATTTGATCCCCTGCTGATTTTGTACGTTTGCCCACTGACAAAGAAATTATCAGTCTATTATTTTAATGGTAGGTTTATTTGAACAGTGAGAGACAGAATAACAACAAAAAAATCCAGAAAAAGGCATGTCAAAAATGTTATACATTTATTTGCATTTTAATGAGGGAAATAAGTATTTGACCCCCTCTCAATCAGAAAGATTTCTGGCTCCCAGGTGTCTTTTATACAGGTAACGAGCTGAGATTAGGAGCACACTCTTAAAGGGAGTGCTCCTAATCTCATCTTGTTACCTGTATATAAGACACCTGTCCACAGAAGCAATCAATCAATCAGATTCCAAACTCTCCACCATGGCCAAGACCAAAGAGCTCTCCAAGGATGTCAGGGACAAGATTGTAGACCTACACAAGGCTGGAATGGGCTACAAGACCATCGCCAAGCAGCTTGGTGAGAAGGTGAAAACAGTTGGTGTGATTATTCGCAAATGGAAGAAACACAAAATAACTGTCAATCTCCCTTGGCCTGGGGCTGCATGCAAGATCTCACCTTGTGGAGTTGCAATGATCATGAGAACGGTGAGGAATCAGCCCAGAACTACACGGGAGGATCTTGTCAATGATCTCAAGGCAGCTGGGACCATAGTCACCAAGAAAACAATTGGTAACACACTACGCCGTGAAGGACTGAAATCCTGCAGCGCCCGCAAGGTTCCCCTGCTCAAGAAAGCACATATACAGGCCCATCTGAAGTTTGCCAATTAATATCTGAATGATTCAGAGGAGAACTGGGTGAAAGTGTTGTGGTCAGATGAGACCAAAATCGAGCTCTTTGGCATCAACTCAACTCGCCGTGTTTGGAGGAGGAGGAATGCTGCCTATGACCCCAAGAACACCATCCCCACCGTCAAACATGGAGAGTTCTGCTAAGTTTTTCTGCTAAGGGGACAAGACAACTTCACCGCATCAAAGGGAGGATGGACCGTCAAATCTTGGGTGAGAACCTCCTTCCCTCAGTCAGGGCATTGAAAATGGGTCGTGGATGGGTATTCCAGCATGACAGTGACCCAAAACACACGGCCAAGGTAACAAAGGAGTGGCTCAAGAAGAAGCACATTAAGGTCCTGGAGTGGCCTAGCCAGTCTCCAGACCTTAATCCCATAGAAAATCTGAGGGAGCTGAAGGTTCGAGTTGCCAAACGTCAGCCTCGAAACCTTAATGACTTGGAGAAGATCTGCAAAGAGGAGTGGGACAAAATCCCTCCTGAGATGTGTGCAAACCTGGTGGCCAACTACAAGAAACATCTGACCTCTGTGATTGCCAACAAGGGTTTTGCAACCAAGTACTAAGTCATGTTTTGCAGAGGGGTCAAATACTTATTTCCCTCATTAAAATGCAAATCAATGTATAACATTTTTTACATGGATTTTTTTGGTTGTTATTCTGTCTCTCACTGTTCAAATAAACCTACCATTAAAATGATAGACTGATCATGTCTTTGTCAGTGGGCAAACGTACAAAATCAGCAGGGGATCAAATACTTTTTTCCCTCACTGTACATTGCTGGTTAGGCCTGGTAAGCAAACATGTAATGTGTGTGTGTGTGTCTCTTCAACTGAACAAACCCCCATTTTGGTAGTCTAGTGAGACCCTCCTTATCAACTAAACCACTATGATGATAATGTGGAGTGGGTCTCTAAGGCCCAAAATAACTCAGTCGCAGCCAAGGCTGCCAGCGCCGCCTGTTAGTTTTAATGCACACAGCCAGCCTGTGAAGAGGGGCTCAGTCTACCACAGAGAAAATTACAAAGACCAATCAATACAAATGTGTCCTACAAAGTTAAATACCAGGTCGTCTAATAAACAGCCGCCTCTCCCTGCAGTTAAATCCTGCCTCATGTAGGCAACCTGGCTCTGGGAGTTTGGCTGCAGAGGGACAGATAGGCTAGTCTATAACAATAACCATAGGTAGTGGAGGCTGCTGAGGGGAGGACGGCTCATAATAATGACTGGAATGGCCATAAATGGAATGGTATTAAACACATGAAACATGTGGTTTCCATGTGGTTGATGTCATTCCATTGACTCCATTCCAGCCATTATTATGAGCCGTCCTCCCCTCTGCAGCCTCCACTGATGGGAATTGGCAAGACAGCAGAAATTTAGTGGGATTAAAGGAAAAAAATATGTTTTTAGACAGTCAAAAGAAAACTCCATAGAAATTACAGTATATCCAGACATGATGTCTTGAAGGTTTTCTTTGGATCTATAGGTGTGTGTGTGTGTGTGCGCGTCTTTGTCTGCGGTGGGGGCTATGAGGGAGGCGAGGCAGAGGGGTGGCGGCGCCTCAAAAAGCATCAATAAAGGCTTGAGCAGTAAGCTCTCCTGGGTGTGAGATTGACTCTATTGATTTGTCTCTCAGAAGATAACATCTTCAGTTCTGGACTTGTTAACGGCATTGACATCTTTTAAAATGTCATACATTTACATAGCCTCATTCTTCTCTTTCAGTGTTGTTTTTGCAGAAGACATTTTAAGAATTTTCCTCAAACCCTCAGAGAGAACAGAAAACAAAATGCTTGTTAGTACATTATTAATGCAGCGGAAGACTGATCATGAAGTATTAATTGTCCAGTCATTAATGAGCAGATATAAGTAACTACACCTGGTTACCCATATAGGGTTTCTGCATTACAGACCACTGAAATGGTGTGTGGGTGTTTTAGCTGAGGTAAAATAGGCTGGCCAGTGTATAGATTGAGGTCAAGTGATTCTGCCTTCCTTCCAGAGGGCCTTGCTTCTTTATTGTCTGGATTGTTAGGAAGGCTGGAGGTGGTTGGAATGGTAACCAAAGACCTTTTCCGCTGCCGTGGCCGAAGGCTCTAACCATTGGACCTCTAACCCTGTTTTGACTACTGTTAAACATAGTACTTTTTGTGTGTACTTTCCTTATGATATGACATAAAAATCACCTAATTTCAGGTCACTTCATGATTTTTCCATTTAGTCCATCATGGGAACTTAATTCCTATAACATTGAAGTTGAGAGTGGATAAGCAATACGACCATAAAGAGAGATGTATATTTCACATGGATGACAGATTTAGTTCATTTCTGGATGCCTACAGAACTAAGATCAGGAAATGCAAACATGTAGTGTATTCAAGGTTTTAAAAGGCTTCTAAAGTTTGTAATGTCCATTTTAAATTGTCAGACTTTGCCCTAACTAAAAATGTATCAACCCATAATGTCCATCAATTATAATCCACACAATAATTCACATTTCCTGTTGCTGCAGGATTATTGTCCTGCTGTGAAAAACTGGTCAAATTAAGATCCTACATCTGTAACATGTAGTTAATGGAACCAGACAGTCAGCAACGTTTTCTGCATGTAAAACTCAGGAGGACTACTAGCATAGCCTCTGTATCACATCTTGCAAGTTAAGTCCATTCTGAATCTACCAGCTGTCAACAACAGAGAGCTATGGCATGCCATCATCTGGCACATTGTGCATCCATAAGCAAGCAAGCAAGTAAGCAAAATTCAGCACTAGATAGATCCTACTGATGAATCTCCTCTAGCAATTCAACACCACTCTGTATTTCCAACACCTCTGTGTCCGTTGGGGTTTCACTGAGAGCTGCTAGCCTCAGCCATGTGATTAGCGCTAGCTAGCATTCCACATTAGAAGCACATCCGAGTGTTCACCCCTCTTTAAATTGCTTCCCCCACTTTATCTGAAGAAGCATAGATAATGCAAACACCTTTGCTCTTTTAATTGAATTGCTGATTAATTAAGGGACTGGTTTGCTCATTGCATTCCTTCAGAGAACTTTTGAAAGATTGGGGTGATGCAAATCAGATATTCTAAGTCAAGGCAGATGTTCTCATCGGGATGGCTAGATATTCCATCTGATGTAGCCTAAAGTAGTTAATGGAGAACCTCTGCATAAATGAGCCAAGGTATTAGATTTGTTGTTATATGAAATATGAACTTCATGGCATAAGTTGCCAACTTTTGGGCTCATTACAGTTGGAGTGCTTTCAAATCAAATAAAAGTTTGTTGGTCACGTACACACATTTGCAGGTGTTATGGCAGGTGCAGCAAAATGCTTAAATTACCAGCTCCAACAGTGCAGTAAAATGTCTCGCAAATACAATAAAAATAGTCAAATAAAAATATATTCAAGTAGATATATTAGAGTGAGCATGTGTGAGAATCCCAAACATAAATACGTGGTGTGTATGTGTAGCGGGCATGTGAACTTCAAAAGCAGTGTTTGCCCTGGGCCCAATAGGGAATTTCCTCTTGGTGTAAAGGTCTAAGATGTTGATTGCTCCCATGGGAGACCTGTGTTACATATAGACAGTATTTAATTTGGAAAATAAATGTGTATGTAGGTATATTAGTAAACAACACTATATAAAGAGAATATGAGGTGACCAGCGTTCAATGACTCTATACATGTGGCATTAGTAGTCTCTGTCAGCTAGGTTGTAGCAGAGTGAACAGACTGTGACTTGGGTGGGTGGCTGAGGTCCTTAATGATCTTCTTGGCCTTCCTTTGACACAGAGTGCTGTAAATGGCCTGGAGGGCAGGCAGCGTGATGTGTTGGGCTGACCGCACCGCCCTCTGGAGAGCCACGGGGTTGAGGGGGGTGCAGTTGCCGTACCAGGCGGTGATGCAGCCCAACAGAATGCTCTCAATTGTACATCTGTAGATGTTTGTGAGGGTCTTAGGGTGATGTGGTCTGGAATTGACCATCTAACCTAAACTTTCTAAAGTATCCATCCAACAGACTGCAACGTAAGCGGCTCTAGGATATGAGCATTTCATTTTATTTACAAATGTTTCTTTGGCCCAGTAAAAGGACGGAGAGCTGTTTCGAACCCATTTTCTCGGTGGGAGTAGAACCCTAAAATATGTTCCAGTTGGGTGGAACTGTCAACAACGATTACCACTCACATTTGTACCACTATGAAACAGGTCTCTCTGTACCTCTATGAAAGTCACGCACCATTTACATGGTGGAAATACTTTAGAAACTTCTTAAATACTTTGGAAAATGCTGGTGAATGCTTAGCAACCGTACATCTGGTCTGACCAGGAAGATAAACTCTGTAGCCCCTCTGCCCAGGACTCTGCCCTAGGTTAATGTACACTAGTTTGTACAGTAACATTTAGAGCCCCCTACTGGCTTTTCATCTTTAATTACATTTTACATTTTTACATTTTAGTCATTTAGCAGACGCTCTTAACCAGAGCGACTTACAGGAGCAATTAGGGTTAAGTGCCTTGCTCAAGGGCACATTAACGTCATTTAGCAGACGCTCTTAGCCAGAGCGACTCACAAATTGGTGCGTTCACCCTATAGCCAGTGGGATAACCACTTTACAATTTGGGGGGGGGGGGGGGGGGGGGTTAGAAGGAATACTTTATCCTATCCCAGGTATTCCTTGTAGCATGACATCACATCTACAATATTTGGCCTGAAGACAACAGGAGACAGGAGACCAGGCTCATCAGAGGTCCTCCAAGGTATAGCCAATTAAAAGCTCTCTGAGCATATTATTTGTGAGGTAATCTCATGATGACTATATGGAACTAAGGAATTTTGCTATTCTTGCCTAGAGATGCTGTGAGGAGTCAATGAAGCCTTTTTTTATTAGTGAGGCAGCCAGGAGAGTTTGACATTTATGTATTTGAGGTTGTTAGCTGAGGAGCACAGACTTGAGTCACCGAGGAGCATTTTTGTCGCTGAATATCTTTCTGCCTGTGGGGCTGCAGGCCCTCTCTCTCTCAGTAAGTCATCAGCTGCCAAAGCAGGAGGCCTTCGTGGGTTCCCACAGGGCTCACTTTATGCACACACACACACACACACACACACACTAATTTACAATCCCATCATTCCCTGGGATGATGTCCTGGGAGCACGCTGTCAGATGCAACAACCTTATTGGAAGGGGAGGAGAGATGAATGAATAATGATGCAGTATCTATCTGCTCCAAGAAAATAGGTTAGAACTCCAAGAAAATGACGATAAATGCAAAGTGTGCAGTGTTGCCATTTCCCAAAAACAGCACAGAACAAAGGGCAAAAAAGATGAATATATACTGTAATTGGTACAACTGCTCCATGTCATTTTACAGATAGCCGATCTCTAAAGTAGGTGAATCTAAAAATGCATACAAATACACTTAGCTTGTTGTGACAAGTGTGCAGTGCTCAGTTAATCCCAACAGCATAAACCCAAGCAGGCCTTTAAGAGAGACTCATATCAGAGCGGTCGGTCTCAGAGCAGTCGGTCTCAGTCATCTTCTCTCCCTCCATTTGGGAAACCAAACCACTTTGTGTTTTCTTATTTGTGTTTGGAGTCAGGTCCCTGCTCAGATCACTGGAGGTCTGCTGGGTTGTGTTGGGACACAGCAGGGCGTAGAACGAACCAGCAGAGAGACGGGGGAGCAGAAAACGAGGACATGAAAATCAGGTGTCAACACAGGATGTCAAGGGCAATCATTAATGTTCTGAATAAAAACACAGTCCCCACTGGCAGGTATAAGAACCGAAATGTCACAATGGTGACTTCTGCTCCCCTGTTAGATTTGGGTTTAAATCAAATGGCATTTTGGACATGGGAAATCCATTACCACATTTGACAAGGATTTTGTTTTGGAGAGGTGTTAGCTGAGAGAGAGAGAGAGAGAGAGGGAGAGCGAGAGGTAGAGTTCTACCCTGTATGTCAACTACAAAATGGACCTAGTTTCTGTGCAAAGAGAAAGGAAGATGGGGGGGGTAGAGAGAGAGAGAGAGAGAGAGAGCACTGCCCTGAATGTCAACCACAGAAAGGGGAACCATCCAACCTTTTCCCTGCGCTGACACACAGTCAAATCAGATGATTAATCACAAGAGGAAAGCAGAAAACCATTAAGTGTGTCATTAACTGAGGGAAGCCTCATCATAATGGCTAATTACCAACAAGAGCCATTTCTCCGATTTGTCTTTCATGCTGGGAACCACAGTGCTCTCAACACGTCTAGGAAAGACTCAACGTAATTGGCCTATCACATTTGCCGTATGACTAATCTTGTTTTGTGTGCCACATCTTAAAAATAAATTTCTGTTTGCTCCCAGTCTATTCAATACGTTTGTTTATACTATGTACCATGTGCTGACACAACACAAGGAAATACCGGAGGTGGATCTCTTCTCGGTACTTTGGATTCAGAACAGGACGAAGTGTTACAGTATTTAGTTGTCACGGATTCTGCCGAGGCTGCTCCTCCTCCTTGCTCGGGCAGGCTTCGGCGTTCGTCGTCCCCGGAGTACTAGCTACTGCCGTTCGATGTTATCGGTGTTTGTTTAGTTTTGTCTGTATTGTTTACACCTGTTCGTCATTATGTTAATTGTTTCCCTTATAATTACCCCTGTCTCATCTGTACTTTGTGTGTGATTGTTTTCCCCTTCACGGTTGTCTATTTTGTGAGCGGGTTATTTCCTCCCTGCGTGGAGTTATTTTCTGTGTCCTTTTGGATCCTTTTCGTATTAAAAGTACATATCCGAGAGTTCTGTGTCCTGCGCTTGACTTCGTACATAGTGTAGGTAGGCTACAATGTCCTAATGCTACAGTGGACCTCTACGTATCCATTGTGAAGTCATGATTAAGCTGTGAGTCATCAGACTTTTATACAGTGTAACCATAACAAGCCCTTGGTGGCTCTTCCACCAATGATTTACAATGCACCACTCCTTTCTTCAGTTTCCCCATGGAATCCATTATTTCGACTCCCTTTCTTCCATCAAGGTTGTGGGTGTCAAGTTGAAAATACTTCTCAGCCCTGGCGAATGGTTAAATGTAGAAACTCTTAGAATTTTCCCTTTATATCTCCAGGTAGAGAACTCTACAGTATACCTGAACTGCACACAGATATCTAAGACATAACGTTTGATACAAACCTGCTATTAGCCTAGATAAAGTATCTTTTACATGCTAATTTATATTTCCAATATTTCTAACATTATTTTATAATACTATACATAGTAGGCTACTAATTATTATTACACAATAATATTATCAAATTAATGAGTAACCCATCACTAATCAGCCATCAACTTAACGAACCGATCACCTGTCTGCCTTCCAACTTCCCAAATTCAGTGTAATTTAGACACGCACAGCCATCACTGTTTCACAACTACATCATCCAGTTGTAATCCAGTTCATCTGTTCACTGACAGCCAATCCACTGTTGACGTTTCCCTGTTGTTTGAGGAGAATAATTACACATTATCTTAACGTTATTACAATTAAGTCACCAGCAGAACTCAGCACACTCCCCGGTCTGGGTTGTAAATAAATTAGATTTTGAGGCAACGCCGGGTCAGTGTGTGCCAACACTGATGGAATATCTTGGCTCAGAACTGTGGCTTTTGCCAACAAACAAAACAGGAAACATTAGATGGCTGAATAAGTTGGAGCGTATTTGTATTTCTTCAGAGGTTGGAGTTGTGTGACTGTGATCTGTGTGATCTGTACTATTTTAAGGGGGAGACTTCTAGCAGCACATTTGTTTATGTTGTCTTTTCATTTGCATATACATATTGGATTTTGGTTTCTGGTCTGTGTTTTTCCAAGGACTGTCTGGAGACATCATTAAATATTGAAAGAGATGATAAACATAAATTAAACATAATAATTTCATGTTGCTCAGCTTCGGTGTGGATGAAATTGACTTTTTTTTTTTTGTTACGAGGAACTCTATATCAGTATACAGCCCAGCAGACTGTTATCATGAGAAGACGAAAGGGGATGCAACACAGAAAAAGTAAATGTCATCAAACCTTATTTTTGCACTGCCGTGTTTGCATTTGTTATTGGATTGAACAGTCATCACTACAGTACCATTGACACTTTAAAGCTGAAATTAAAAGACTACCTAATGGATACAGTCAGTCACTGACATGCAAGCTTCTGTAGGCGTATCCTTACACTTCATTACATAGGCCTTATATATTCAGAGTTTTTTTTAAATGTATTTACCGAGACCTACAGTAACATGAGTTATCCGTTTTTCCTAGCCACTGACAAACAATGACTTCCATAATGACACAGGCAGCATATAGCATTATGACACGACCGTCATCCTTTAGGATACACAATGACTAACTAGACCCTGGCACTTTCACAAAGCTGTCAAAGCAGTGTCATACTAATTACATTGAAGAAATGTTTACCTTGCTTTTTCTGCCATGCAGTTAATCGTTTACTCTCTATCCATCACAACAGGTCATCTTGCATCATGACTCTTTGCGGAATGACATCATCACAACAATGACAGAGCACTGAGGGATGGATGGATGAGGTCAACACTCATTATTTATCTGCATCCCAAATGGCACCCTATTCCCTACATAGTGCACCACTTTTGACCAGGGCCCATAGGGAATAGGGTACACAATGTAGGGAATTGGGTGCCATTTAGGACGCAACATTGTCTTGGTCAAAGTCCTCCTCAGGGGTACTGAACTGAATTACTTTATTTCTGGACCATGAAGAGATTACAACCAGTTCTGTCCTTCATTTATTCTGCTTTGAAGTTCATGTTAAAATAAAGAGTGTATTTCATGTGTAAATGTGAAAATAATGTATTTCTTAAAAGGGGTTATTGTGTTAGCTTAGCAACTCCTCGCAGAAGAGAAGGGGATGAGGTTTTGACGATGGAGCTGATGTTAATTTTGGTGCATGATGTTCCTTTGTGGATGTACCTTTCTCTGGGCTGTGTTGCAAAATTAGGAATTGCCTCTGATCCACAGAGATGAATGTTAACATAAAAAGAACAATGCCTTTGGAAGATAAAATAAAATCCAATTTTCTTGTGTACAGCTCATTTGAATATAAATCTAAGGATGGTGTTCACGTTTTTTCCTCGTCTCTTGTTCCTGTATTGCAAATGGACCCTCTCCTATATTGTATATTAGATGCTGCAATCACACAGACCCACCATTTCTGGACCAGGTTTGGCACTCACATTTATAATCATCTATTTAACAGGCGTGTTTAATGTCGCTGATTGCATTGCAAACCGTATACAGACATGATTTCTGATTGTGTGTGGGTTCTGTCTGTCTGTAGGTCATATCTCCATGATTAGACCTATATGAAGTCTCTATTGGTCACATACACATGGTTAGCAGATGTTATTGCGAGTGTAGCGAAATGCTTGTGCTTCTAGTTCCGACAGTGCAGAAATATATAGCAAGTAATATCTAACAGTTCCACAATAAATATCTAATACACACAAATCTAAGTAAATAGTAAATATATAAATATATGGATGAGCAATGTCATTGTCCAGGCAGGTTTCATGTGGTCTTCCATGAGGTCTTTGCACAGGAGATGGTACTAACAGTATGAGACTGCTGGCTGCCATCTCGAGATGTCACAACACACACATGGACTAACTGAGTGAAGGGATAGCAGAGAGGTAAAGGCCTGATGGAAATACATGATCTTCTGTCCAGTAGCCTATTTCTCACTTCCACTGTAGCCTACATAGTGTTCAGTGTGCATGTCTGCTCATGTCATGATCCAGGCAGCAGACTCAACATGCCCTTTTACTAAAACCTTGAATTAATAACCTCGTCTGATTTAGGATCTGATGTCATCCAGTCGACACAGAGCTGCTCCTCTGAGTCGTAACCTCTGAATGCCACTTCTCTGATGCTCCTTCCTTCTCTCCCTCCTTCCTTCCAGCTGACAGATACAATTTCACTAGCCAGGCAGCCTACTGTACTGTGCGAGGTCTGAGGGGTTTTAATGAGGCAGAAGATCCCTGTTAGCGATGACTTTTTAATTACCAGAGGGGCCACATTCTTTCCTCGTCAGCAGTCGGACCATTTTAAGCCCATCAAATAATTTCAGGATGCTTATCCAACCTTATGTTATGGTGACCATTACCATTCAATGGGATGATAGAAGTACTGTCAGTCTATTGGAACTGCGTCAACCAACTCGGTGGCCTTGTGGTTAGCGTGTCCGCCCTGAGATTGGAAGGTTGGGAGTTTGATCCTTGGCCGAGTTGTACCAAAGACGTCTCTGCCTGGCTCTCAGCATTACGGAGATAGATTGGGGTAAAGGCCCTGCGATAGACTAGCGTCCTGTTCAGGCGGTGTACTGCCTCCTGCTACAGAAACCGCAGATTAGCTCATAGGAGTAGCAGCTTGTCTGACTCGCACAAGCCAAGGCTACTTACTATTGTAACTGCAGAAGCTCTTGTTAAACCAGGGCATAGAAAAAGTTATACAGGCCTAGGCTATGTAACAGCTATATCATGCATGTGAATACTTCTGAACCGCAATCAGTTCCTGATAAAGAAACTATATTCCCGAAATACAAACAAAAAATGTGTGTATAGAGATCAATTACATACCAATGCAACGATTTCCCTTTAATGTCCCTCAATCATTAGTCTCTGGGTGCCGAAATTACCCAAACATATGCCCAAGGAACAAAACACCTTTAAATGAAATATAAAGTCTCATTGATTCAATTATACCAACAACATGGCACTCACCCCTCACTTAAAAAGAACACGCTTTCTCGCCTTGAAAAACATTTACTTTCAATCAGAATCTTTCATTACTTCAGGAGGGCATATCCCCAAGTCCAAACACTGTAGAAGCCTCATACTGCGAGGCACACCCGTGGGACTGCAGTTGCTTTGAACATTTGTACATAATGGAGTTCATATCTATACTGTTGTGAAGTGGAGGGAAAGCGTTTGAATAGGATGTGCTAATATTCGAACCCCTTGCTCCCATGACAGAAACACGTTCTGTGAAAAGAAAACAAACAAACAAACAACAAGACCTTTCAGCGTTTCCTCCCAGAAATTGTTTTTGTTAGAGCAAAGCTCAGAAAAGTTATTGGCCACATATGTTATTATTGCCTGTACAGTGTAGGCCTATACAGTGCCTTCAGAAAGTATCCACACTAGACATTTTTAACATTTTGTTTTTACAGCATGAATTTAAATTGAGATGTGTCACTGGCCTACACACAATACCCCATGATGTCAAAGTGGAATTTTGTTTTTAGAAATTAATAAAAAAATGAAAAGCTGAAATGTATTGAGTCAATAATTATTCAACCCCTTTGTTAAGGCAAGTCTAAATAAGTTCAAGAGTAAACATTTGCTTAACAAGTCATAAGTTACATGGACACACTGTGTACAATAATAGTGTTTAACATGATTTTTGAATGACTACCTCATCTCTGTATCCCACACATACAACTATCTGTAAGGTCCCTCAGTCGAGCAGTGAATTTCAAAGACAGATTCAACCACAAAGACCAGGGAGGTTTTCCAATGCCATCAAAGAAGGGCATCTATTGGCAGATGGGTTTTTAAAAAAAGCAGATATTGAATATCCCTTTGAGAATGGTAAAGTTATTAATTACACTTTGGATGGAGTAACAATACACCCAGTCACTACAAATCAGTTTAAACCCCTAGAGTCACCGATTGCGTCAATCTAAGTTACATAAGAAGAAGAAAATCGGCATTAAAATATGTCCGTTTAAACTAGAGATATCTGTTATTTTGCATTGGATACGTCTCAATCCATCGCATCCGCCTGTGTCTCACTTCCGCATCTGCGGTGTAAGTAGGGGTGTTTGTCACAGAGCATGAGACATCCAGGGTAGTGGGTTGGATCCCCGGGACCACCCATACCGTAAAAATGTATGCGCACATGACTGTAAGTCGCTTTGGATAAAAGCGTCTGCTAAATGGCTTATTATTATTATTATCCCGAAAATCCGTCTTCTCACATAAACGTCTGTAGCGTCCGAACGGTTTGACGTAGAAACGTATGACCGCTCTATGGAAAGGGGAGACTCACGAACACGATGGTGGTGTTCTCCGTTTTTCTCTACGACCCCCACAAATGTCAGGAGACTCGTCTGAAGTCAGTACGGTCGATGTGCCAACTTCTGTTTTGTAGCGTCTCACGAATAATGTTTCCTCTAACTGCATGCGTGTCGGCCGTGCACTTCCTCCAGGACTGACACGCAGAAGAAATGCCATGCCCTGCAAGAGATTCAACTTCACTGAGTTCACCCCATTAGTTTGCACTATATAGATCAACAGTTTTTCTGTGATTTAATCAACATTATATCAGCCTTTTTTCAATGCAACAAACCAAAACAAATCTAAATTTGCAAGATTGAGTCTGTGATTTTGTTGATATTCTTTGCTAGTTAGCGAGTTATTAGCCCAGTTATATATAAGATTAGGTTAGCAATGGGGAGTTAATGCTTCCTACAAGAGCACAAAACATGTAGGCTACATTTCAAGCTGTCTTTGAAAAGCCAGTCAGGTAAAAAGCTTACGTCTTAATTAAAGGGGCAGTGTTGTATTTTCAGACAGGCTTGAAAATAAAGGCAGAGGGGTAGCCTATAGGCAGAGGGGTATCCTTTATTGTCTAATTATCTGTATGGTAATAATAATTAATTTTATTTTGTAAAGTAGTTTCTTGCATCATACAACACAATACAATGCAATTTACAGTCACCTATTTGGCCCATGGTGTTACAGACCAAGTAAAAAATAATTAATTAATGTCAAGCCCTTCATAATGTAAAAACATTTTTAAAAGTCTAATGCAATGTAGGCCTACATCGAACACCACATATGGGCTACTGTAGGCTACATCATATAAATCAAAAGCTATTTCCATGTGAAAATGTTATGGGATTTGCTCCATTGGTTTTGTTGGTAGGCCTACATTATGCTCAAATAGCCACAATAGCCTATTGGCTACTGTCTAAAACTGTAAGGGTATAGCCTCAGTGTTCACTGTAAACGCGCGCCGGAAGTTGCACAAAATTCTCACAACTTTCAAGTTTCCGCTCACAAGACCTACAATTTGCTCAGTGAGATTTGTAGGAACATTTCTCACGAACACTGATGGTGTTCTCCGTTTTGCTCTAATACCCCCACAAGTGTCACGGGACTCGTCTGAAGGTAACCGGTACTGGTTAAAAAAAACAAATGGAAGTAGGAAGGTAGATCTGTGCCTACCCAAAAAAAAGGGGTTAAATAGGTGTAAAACATATATATATATCTCCTAGATTTAGGACAAACACTTCAAAACCTTGTTCTTTATGATTTATTTTTTGACTGTCCTTTTATCTCATTTATTAATGTGTTGTTATTCAATGTGTTTCTATGGGCTTTAGTAGTAAAGGCCAAAATCAATATTTTTTCTAATAATTGTTTTATATATTTTTTGGATACCTAAAGGGGTCCTCAAATTCAAAATCAAATAGCTAAATAATCCATAGTATGACCATTGTAAACAATTCCATCAGTGTCAGGCTGTCAGATAACCATCTCAGCATCATTCTAGCAGGGAACAGAGGATGAGAAACACTGTTGTTGATCCCCAGTGTACAACTTTAGCTATCAGGGAATAAGTTCTACTGTTTCATTGCTGCAACATAGTTGAGTGTTGGGGTATCATTCATCTGTCTGACATAATGCAGAAGCTTTGAACAACCAATCAATTTTTCCCATCAGTGTACTTTCTTTGATAAATCAACAGCCCAAAGTCTAGGCAGAAGTCCGTCTTTTGCATGAATATTGATTTTAACATGTGTGAATTCCCTTTCTTTTCACAGTTGATGTGAAGCCTGAGGTTCGACAAAATCATCTTGCTTAACAGACTAGGCCTAGTTCTTATCTGAGAAACAACCAACAGTCAAAGGCCATTTTACATGAGCCTGTCATATAAAATGTAATTTACCCAGAGATATAAAAATGAGATCATTGTACGTTATTGATCCACCTGTAAAAAGGGCCACATTTCAACCTACTGCACTTGATCAGTTTCTCTGCAGCCAGACAGCCTGACGATCACTGTTCCCAGTGATTCTCAACAACGCTCTGGGGACGGGGAAGGAATAAGGGGTCGCACACAGTCCATCTTCTGCAATATTGAAGTTTTGAACCACAACTCATTCCAATCCCCATTACTATGACCCCAGTATTGAAAAAAAAAATCTATATTGCGAAATACCAAAGATATCTCCACTGAATTACATCAGAATGACTGGAGTGTGAGAAATGTCAGACACTTCTCTGGAGGACACTCTCTGGCTGTTTTCTTCACATTTGTATTAAGTTCAGGTGTCTGTGGTGTGCAGAGGAGGAAATATGTAGGATGGTTGTGTATTATTGGCAGAATGAATGACCCTGTTGAACAGATAGAGGACGTCTAGGCTGCCAGGAAAAATGAGTAAACTGTCTGGTGGGAATAGGAGGGACAAACAATGGACTCTAATAAAGATCTTGCTATAATAACATTTCCACACTATTCCAGAGAGAGGGACATGGGGACATGGAGACATAGGACAATGAACCTGAGGAGTAATGAATCAAAGAGTTCTAAGCATATTTAATCTCACTACGTACAGCGGCTGTGAGAAGAGACCACTACCAGGCATTCAAGTGTGGCTCAGTTGGTAGACAATGGGCGCTTGCAACACCAGGGTTGTGGGTTTGATTCCCACGGGGAACCAGTATGAAAATGTATGCACTCACTACTGTAAGTCGCTCTGGATAAGAGTGTATGACAAATGTAAATGTGAGGGCAGTGTGTGGCCACAATGGTAGGGGGGAAAACACAGACTCAATCATAGACTTAATCATTTCTGTTTCACCTAATCTCAACGTTCAGTGCTGACACAAGTTGCTGAGAATCACACACTACCTTTATTTGGTAAATAGTTTGACATATTAACAAGATTGTTGCCAGTTTTCTTTTAAAGAGATTTTGCGGTACTTTTGTATACTTTTTAGCCAGTAGTTCTGAACGTAGCGCTCAAGAGCCAAGAGGTCCCCGAAAATTGCGTACTACGTTACATATGTGCAGATATGTGCACCACGTCATTGCTCTCTCTCGATCTGCTGTGCGTGCATCTTGCTAGCTGTCACTCAAATGGCGAGGGGCTGAAGCTCATTGGCTAGAACTCGAATTGCTAGGGTTAAAACAGTAATTCTGCTCATAGATTATGCATGTATGAACTACACATTGACACATGCAGCCGAAAGCGGGAGGTTTAAAAAATACTTAGTAGTCACCAAAGTTCAGGAGCATGTCTTTAATTGATAATTTCATACTTCAAAACATCCCTTACAGAAAAGGATTGCAGTTTTGAAACTGCAGTAAAAGTGCTGTAACTGCACTCGACTGTGGTATTTTGGATGCAGTAATTGCAGAATAACTGCAGTTATGCTGCACTGTAACTGCAGTTGCACTGCAAAATTACTGCAGTAAAAAAAAAATGTATTTTGGACGCAGTATTTGCAGCATACTGCAGTTATACTGCACTCTGACTGCAATCTTTTTTCATAAGGGATGACAGCATTCTTACAACTCAAGCGATTAGTAAGACTACACCACAGTTGAAAGGGGTTAGTTATGATAATTTTGTACTACACACTGTTGGCTAGTCTATATCAAATCAAACAATTATCATCATTAGCTAATTAATTGAATTAGCCGTTGATAAGATGCTCCTGTTTAGCCGTAATCAGAACATTTTCGACCAACCTTTAATTGGCGATACTTTCTTAGTTCTCGATTCGGAAGTCACTGGTGTCTTCTAAACTCCCAGGGCTAGTTGCATGTGGAACGTTAGAATTTAGAAAATGCTCCATTATTAAATTAAATACATTTTTGCTCCATGAAGTAATCCAACAATGTATATGGCTAAACAGGACATATGCACGACCTCCGACTCAAGCTTTAGATACAGTATGCTGCTGAGGTTTGAGTTGAAATTGCTAATTGTTGGCTAGCCTCTTTCAAATCCGAGTGTGGAAATCTCCTCACACGTCTTTAGTATATAGGGTCAAATATTCCAAACAGTCCCTTTACAAGTCAGAATTTTTTGAACTTACTCTACCTGTTGTCCGCTGATTTCTTGAAAAGATAAACAACGTGCTCGGCTCCACTTTATATAAACTTTAATCGGGTGCTGGATCCTTGTATATAATCCAAATAACAGAAATAGGACAGCACTCCGGTAATTAAACTTAAATTGACATTTTTATTGCCGCACGAACGTTTCGGGTGTTTGGAGTTTGACTGTTTGAGGTTGTGGACAGGTGTCTTTTTTACTGATAACAAGTTCAAACAGGTGCCATTAATACAGGTAACGAGTGGAGGACAGAGGAGCCTCTTAAAGAAGAAGTTACAGGTCTGTGAGAGCCAGAAATCTTGCTTGTTTGTAGGTGACCAAATACTTATTTTCCACCATAATTTGCAAATAAATTCATTAAAAAATCCTACAATGTGATTTTCTGGAGAAAAAAAATCTCAATTTGTCTGTCATAGTTGACGTGTACCTATGATGAAAATTACAGGCCTCTCTCATCTTTTTAAGTGGTAGAACTTGCACAATTGGTGGCTTACTAAATACTTTTTTCCCCCACTGTATATGTCGTCATGTGTTTGTGCTCTGACAATGCCCTCTGAATTGCCCCTGAGGGCGTTAATAACATTGTCTTGAATTGAATTTGATTGAATTGATCCCTCAATCTGATCCCCACTTTAAATTACACAGTAGTTTGGAATAAGCACTCCATTCAGTCTCTTTTGGGCAGGTGTGCCATAAAGATGTCATGTTCACTGATCCCATTCTTGAATCATCAGCCCCACTCAGAGGCCAATGGCTGTATTGTTGAACAATTGCTTTAAACGCTACGTGTGTGTGTGTGTGTGTACACACCTGCAAGTGTGTGCAATAAGTTTGCGTGTGTGATTACGCATTGAATATCGCTTTAAATAATGATATCTCAAGACTGAGCTTGTCTAACATAAAATCAATAACTGTGATTACTGATCATCATCATTAGGAGAAATGCTGCTCTCCTGACAGCAGGCCTCTTTTAATCCAAGCTACTCACAGTGAGACAGCATTGATTGCTGCTGCCATGCTCTGCATAATTCAGCCATGCTGCTCAGCCTCATAGAACAATAAAAATATTAGCCTCAGGGGAAAAAGTAAACAGTAGAGTTTGTTGCAAATCATCACTTCATCCCCCTTAATTATTTTATGCAGTAGCGTCTCTGTTGCTCATCATGAGGACTAGGCCCTATCTCCACATTCTGTAGAAATATCAATATGGATTCATGAGTCTCCCTGAAGCAAGGTCCTCAGCTAATTAAATCTGTAATCACTTTGTACATGAGGGCCAGTAGAGTTTTGTTTAACAAAATAAAGATCATTGGGTTCAGGGCCGTTCGTTCTCCTCATAAAACACAGAGGTTTCTGCTCCCCATCAGGCTGCTGATATCAATGCTCTGTCTGTGCTGCTCAGCTAGAGCACTGCTTCACCGAGCGAGAGAGAAACTATTTAACGTGGAGAGAGAGAGAGAGATTGAAATGTTAACTTATTAAACCCAGAGCAAAAACAAAAAATACTCATGGGCGAAGGAGCAATGGCTCCTCTTACAGCCAAATATTTATTTGCCTGCCATCGCCTAAAGGACACTGAATAATAATATCTACATAGTAAGCAGTAACTTACTTATTATTAGTATTATTGTTATTACTATTATTATTGTGATTACTATTCCAAATAGTAGTGGTACGGGTGGTAGGGGTGATGGTAATGATAGCAGTTTAATGATGGTGGTAGTACATTTACATTGACATTTTAGTCATTTAGCAGACGCTCTTATCCAGAGCGACTTACAGTTAGTGAGTGCATACATTGTTTATTTTTCATACTGGCCCCCCGTGGGAATCAAACCCACAACCCTGGCGTTGCAAACGCCATGCTCTACCAACTGAGCTACATCCCTGCCGGCCATTCCCTCCCCTAACCTGGACGACGCTGGGCCAATTGTGCGCCACCCCATGGGTCTCCCGGTCAAGAGAAGACATGCTATGTGCACACTGCCCACAAAATGAGGTGGAAACTGAACTGCACTTCCTAACCTCCTGCCAAATGTATGACCATATTAGAGACACAGTCCCACAAAGAATTCGAAAACAAACCCAATTTTGATAAACTCCCATATCTATTGGGTGAAATACCAGTGTGCCATCACAGCAGCAAAATTTGTGACCTGTTGCCACAAGAAAAGGGCAAACAGTGAAGAACAAACACCATTGTAAATACTATTTGCACATAATATGACATTTGAAATGTCTTTATTCTTTTGTGAGTGTAATGTTTATTGTTATTTTTTGTTGTTTATTTCACTTTTGTTTATTATCTATTTCAAAGCATCCGGACCAGATGGAATCCTAAATGAGATGCTCAAATTCACTAGTGCAAAATGTCAATTGGCTATATTAAAACTGTTTAATTTGATCCTGAGTGTAGGTTATTTCCCTGACATCTGGAATCAAGGACTCATAACCCCAATCTTTAAGAACAGAGACAAATTTGACCCTAACAATTACAGAGGCATTTGTGTGAACAGTAACCTGGGGAAGGTTTTCTGTAGTATTATAAATGTAAGAGTTCTAAACTTCCTTAATAAGCACAATGTCTTGAGTAAAAGCCAAATTGGATTTATACCAAAACATCTGTCACGATCGTCGTAGGGAATAGACCAAGGCGCAGCGTGATGAACGAACATGTTTAAACTTTATTATCTTTAGTGATAGACAACAATAAACAAAACAAGAAACGACTCGTGAAGTCCACGGTAACAATGACCAACACGGAACAAAAACCCACAAACACAAAGGGAAAACAGACAGTTTAAATATGGCTCCCAATCAGAGACAACCAACGACAGCTGACACTCGTTGCCTCTGATTGGGAGTCACTCTAGCCAACATAGAAATAAACACAACAGAATGAACACACCCTGGCTCAACATATAGAGTCCCAGAGCCAGTGTGTGACAGTACCCCCCCCCTAAAGGCGCGGACTGCGACTCAACTTGAACAAAACAGGGGAGGGCTGGGTGGGCATACCTCCTCGGCGGCGGTTCTGGCTCCGGCCTTGCCACCCACCCTCCAATAAACCCCCCATAGCGCCCCTGGTCCAGTCTGGCCCCGCTGGCTGGAGCTGAACTGGACTTAGCAGGAGCGGTTAGCTTCAGCTCCATAGTGGAGCAGTTGACCGGTACCTTACCAGGCACCGGTGACCCAGGCACGGGTTGTGCTGGACTGACGACGCGCACCCCTGGCTTGGTGCGTGGAGGAGGAACGGGCCTTACCAGGCTGACGACGCGCACCCCTGGCTTGGTGCGTGGAGGAGGAACGGGCCTTACCAGGCTGACGACTCGCACCCCTGGCTTAGTGCGAGTAGCAGGAACAGGCCGGGCCGGGCTGGCGACGCGCACCGTAGGCTTGGTGCGTGGAGCAGCAACGGGCCTTACCAGGCTGACGACGCACACCGTAGGCTTGGTGCGTAGAGCAGGGACAGGCCGGGCTGGGCTGGCGACGCACCCCGTAGGCTTGGTGCGTGGAGCAGGGACAGGCCGGGCTGGGCTGGCGACGCACACCGTAGGCTTGGTGCGTGGAGCAGGGACAGGCCGGACCGGGCTGGCGACGCACACCGTAGGCTTGGTGCGTGGAGCAGGGACAGGCCGGGCCGGGCTGGCGACGCGCACCGTAGGCTTGGTGCGTGGAGCAGCAACGGGCCTTACCAGGCTGACGACGCACACCGTAGGCTTGGTGCGTAGAGCAGGGACAGGCCGGGCTGGGCTGGCGACGCACCCCGTAGGCTTGGTGCGTGGAGCAGGGACAGGCCGGGCTGGGCTGGCGACGCACACCGTAGGCTTGGTGCGTGGAGCAGGGACAGGCCGGACCGGGCTGGCGACGCACACCGTAGGCTTGGTGCGTGGAGCAGGGACAGGACGGACCGGGCTGGCGACGCACACCGTAGGCTTGGTGCGTGGAGCAGGGACAGGCCGTACCGGGCTGGCGACGCACACCGTAGGCTTGGTGCGTGGAGCAGGGACAGGCCGGACTGGGCTGGCGACGCACACCGTAGGCTTGGTGCGTGGAGCAGGGACAGGCCGGACTGGGCTGGCGACGCACACCGTAGGCTTGGTGCGTAGAGCAGGGACAGGCCGGACTGGGCTGGCGACGCACACCGTAGGCTTGGTGCGTGGAGCAGGGACAGGCCGGACCGGGCTGGCGACGCACACCGTAGGCTTGGTGCGTGGACCAGGGACAGGCCGGACTGGGCTGGCGACGCACACCGTAGGCTTGGTGCGTGGAGCAGGGACAGGCCGGACCGGGCTGGCGACGCACACCGTAGGCTTGGTGCGTGGAGCAGGGACAGGCCGGACTGGGCTGGCGATGCACACCGTCCATTTGGTGCGAGGGGCCGTGACAGGCCGGACCGTACTAGGGACACACACCACTGGCTCTACTTTGACCAGTGGCCCCCGTAACCTGGTGGCCTTCTGAATACGCCCCTTTTCTGCCTCCGTCAGCCCCGTCGTCCATGCCGTGTGCCCCCCCCCTAAAAATGTTCTGGGGTTGCCTCTCGCCTGTCCGACGTTGACCCGTTTGGCGCCGCTGCTCCTCTCTACGGCGCGCCTCCACCGTCTCTTCCCACGGACGCCGATCCATCCCGGCCTGTATCTCCTTCCAAGTCCAGGATCCTTTCCCGTCCAATATCTCCTCCCATGTCCAGGCTGCCTGCTCCTGGACACGCTGCTTGGTCCTTGTATGGTGGGTTTTTCTGTCACGATCGTCGTAGGGAATAGACCAAGGCGCAGCGTGATGAACGAACATGTTTAAACTTTATTATCTTTAGTGATAATAGACAACAATAAACAAAACAAGAAACGACTCGTGAAGTCCACGGTAACAATGACCAACACGGAACAAAAACCCACAAACACAAAGGGAAAACAGACAGTTTAAATATGACTCCCAATCAGAGACAACCAACGACAGCTGACACTCGTTGCCTCTGATTGGGAGTCACTCTAGCCAACATAGAAATAAACACAACATAATGAACACACCCTGGCTCAACATATAGAGTCCCAGAGCCAGGGTGTGACAACATCGCACGACCGATAATATTTACACCCTACACACCCTGATAGATAAACATGTCCACCAAAATAATACCAAAATGTACGCTTGCTTTATCGACTTCCAAAAAACTTTTGATTCTATTTGGCATACAGGACTGTTCTACAAAGTTATTGCAAATTGTGTAGGGGGTAAAACATATTACATAATTAAATAGATGTATACTGGCAATACGTGCAGCATCAAAAAGGTTAAATGCCTGCTCTTCGCAGATGACCTATGTGTGATGGGTGATTTGAAGGAGTCAGGCGCAGGAGGGTAAATAACAGAATAACATAATTTATTCTGGAATACAGAGTTACGTAGTAATGCGTCAAAACAGTCCAGTGCGCAAAACAGGTGCACTGGAACCAACAAGGCACACAGGGAAAATAACCCGGCAATACAAGGAGCTCAACCAAGCTTCACTCTCCTCTCAATAAACAATCACACACAAAGACAAGGGGGCAGAGGGAACACTTATACAGGTACTGATGAGGGGATATGAACCAGGTGTGTGTAATAAACAACACAAAACAAATGGAATGATGAGATGAGGAGTGGCAGTGGCTAGAAGGCCGGTGACGACATACGCCGAAGCCTGTCCGAACCAGGAGAGGAGGCAGCTTCGGAGGAAGTCGTGACAGTACCCCCCCCTTGACGCGCAGCTCCAGCAGCGCGCCGACACCGGCCTCGGGGACGGCCAGGAGGACGCGGAGCTCTCCGCAACAGGGAGGGATCGAGGATATCCCTCACCGGGACCCAGCACCGCTCCTCTGGACCGTACCTCTCCCACTCCACGAGGTACTGAAGGCCCCCCACCCGACGCCTCGAATCCAGGATGGAACAGACGGAGTACGCCGGGGCCCCCTCGATGTCCAGAGGAGGCGGAGGGACCTCCCACACCTCAGACTCCTGGAGCGGACCAGCCACCACCGGCCTGAGGAGAGACACATGGAATGAGGGGCTAATACAATAATCTGGCGGGAGTAATAACCTATAGGTAACCTTGTTTATTCTCCTCAGGACTTTTAACGGCCCCACAAACCGCGGGCTCAGCTTCCGGCAGGGCAGGCGGAGGGTCAGATTCCGGGTTGAGAGCCAGACCCTATCACCCGGTACAAAGACCGGGGCCTCACTGCGGTGGCGGTCAGCATTGGTCTTCTGACGACACACGGCGCGTTGGAAGTGGACGTGAGCAGCGTTCCACGTCTCCTCCGCGTGCCGAACCCAGTCATCCACCGCAGGAGCCTCGGTCTGACTCTGATGCCACGGTGCCAGAACCGGTTGATAACCTAAAACACATTGGAATGGCGTTAGGTTAGTGGAGGAGTGACGGAGAGAGTTCTGGGCATATTCGGCCCATGGCAAGAACACCGACCACTCCCCCGGCCAGTCCTGGCAGTAGGACCGCAGGAACCTACCCACATCCTGATTCACCCGTTCCACTTGCCCATTAGACTCGGGGTGAAAACCAGACGTCTGGCTGACCGAGACCCCCAGACGTTCCATGAACGCCTTCCAGACCTTGGATGTGAACTGGGTACCCCGGTCAGACACTATGTCCTCTGGTACCCCGTAGTGCCAGAAGACGCATGTAAACAGGGCCTCCGCAGTCTGCAGGCCGTGTGGAGACCGGGCAGAGGAAGGAGGCGGCAGGCTTTGGAAAAGCGGTCCACAACGACCAGCATGGTAGTGTTACCTTGAGAGAGGGGAAGATCAGTAAGGAAATCAATACTCAGGTGGGACCATGGCCGTTGTGGAACTGGTAAAGGCTGTAACTTACCCGCTGGGAGGTGCCTAGGTGCCTTACTCTGGGCGCACACCGAGCAGGAGGAGACATACACCCTCATGTCTTTAGCCAAGGTAGGCCACCAGTACTTTCCGGTCAGACAGCGCACTGCACGACCAATAGCTGGGTGACCAGAGGAGGGGGACGTGTGTGCCCAATAGATCAGACGGTCACGGACAAGAGCAGGCACGTACTGCTGCCCAGCTGGACACTGAGGTGGAGATGGCTCTGTGCGTAACGCCTGCTCTATATCCGTGTCCATTGCCCACACTACCGGCGCCACAATGCAGGAGGCCGGGAGTATGGGGGTGTTGTCTCTGGGCCTCTCCTCTGTGTCGTACAGTCGTGACAGTGCGTCTGCCTTCACGTTCTTCGTACCCAGTAGTGTAAAATCAAACCGGGTGAAGAATAGGGCCCACCTGGCCTGGCGAGGGTTCAGCCTCCTCGATGTACTCCAGGTTACGGTGGTCCGTCCAGACGAGGAAAGGGTGTTTCGCCCCCTCGAGCCTGTGCTTCCACACGGTCAGGGCTCGGACAACAGCCAACAGCTCCCTATCACCAACGTCATAGTTCTGCTCTGCCGGGCTGAGTTTCTTAGAGAAGAAGGCACAGGGGCGGAGCTTGGGTGGCATGCCCGAGCGTTGAGATAGGGCCACGCCTATCCCTACCTCGGACGCATCCACCTCCACTATGAACGGTAGTGATGGATCGGGGTGGGCCAGTACCGGGGCTTAGGTGAACAGACCCCTCAGGTTACTGATGGCCCTGTCAGCCTCAGCAGACTTGCGGAGCCGGGACGGCCCACCCTTCAACAGAGATGTGATGGGAGCTGAGACCTTGCCAAAGCCCCGGATAAACCTCTGATAGTAGTTGGCAAAGCCAATAAAGCGCTGCACTTCCTTTACCGTGGTTGGAGTCGGCCAATTATGCCGGCTGAAATGCGATCTCCCTCCATCTCCACACCTGAGGTGGTAATCCGGTATCCGAGGAAGGAGACGAACTGTTGGAAAAACAGACACTTTTCTGCCTTGGCATAAAGGTCATGTTCCAACAGTCGGGTCGCGTAGCGGAATACACCAGAATGTCATCGATGTAGACCACTACACCGCGACCAAGCATGTCCCGAAACGCCTCGTTCACAAAGGACTGGAAGACGGATGGTGCATTCATCAAACCGTAGGGCATCACCAGGTATTTGTAATGCCCCGTGGTTGTGCTGAATGCTGTCTTCCACTCGTCCCCCTCTCGGACACGCACCAGGTTGTACGCACTCCGGAGATCTAGTTTTGTGAAGAAGCGCGCCCCATGCATTGACTCGATCACAGATGGAATGAGGGGTAGAGGATAAGTAAATCATATTGTCCCCTTGTTCAGTGATCGGTAATCAATGCAAGGGCGCAGACCTCAGTCTTTCTTCTTCACAAAAAAGAAACTTGAGGAGGCGGGCGAAGTGGAGGGACGTATAAACCCCTGGCGTAGGGACTCGGAGACGTATGTCTCCATAGCCTCCGTTTCAGCCTGCGACAGGGGATACACATGACTCCTGGGAGGCACAGCGTCTACCCGGAGGTTTATCGTGCAATCCCCCGCCCGATGAGGTGGTCATTTGGTCGCCTACATTTTGGAAAACGTGTGCGCCAAATCGAGGTATTCGGGGGGAATGCTCACGGTGGAAGTACGGTCTGGACTTTCCACCGTGGTTGCACCAACGGAAACACCTAGACACCTACACTGACACTCTCGCGACCACCCCGTGAGAACCCTCTGCGGCCATGAAAAGGTGGGTTTGTGGAGTGCTAACCAGGGAAGACCTAACACAACAGGGAAATCAGGAGACTCAATCATTTAAAAAATGACTTGCTCTCGATGAGTCTCGTGTGTAACCATAGTGACTGGTGCTGTAACCTCCCTAACGAACCGGGACCCTAATGGTTGACTGTCAAGTGCTCTGATGGGGAGTGGAATGTATAGGGGAACCAATGTAATGCATAGACTATGTGAAAATGACCTCTCCATAAAGTTCCCAGCTGCGCCCCGAGAGGCAGGAGACGAGGGCGGACACCTTCTCCTGCTCCGATGGGACTGGGCTGATGCTTGAATAGTATAGCTCCAGTTGGAGGAGGAATCCCTGGCAGAGAGCAGCTGTCCCGTCGAAATCCCGTGGTCGGGATATATGGATCCCTCTGGGTGCTGGGGTGTGGGTGGCTGGATCCGGTCGCCCAGCTGGTCCCGACAGATCGGGTCCTCTCCTCTCCTCTCCAGGCGTTGGACGATCTGGAGAACTCGATCCATCGCTTCTCCCAAGCTGGCTAGCATTGTCGAATGCTCCCGGACCCGTGCCACGACTCCAGGCATGTGCTCCTCTCCTGCTGACTCCATGGCGGTGTGTGATTCTGTGATGGGTGATTTCAAGGAGTCAGGCGCAGGAGGGTAAATCACAGAATAACAGAATTTATTCCGGAATACAGAGTTATGCAGTAATGCGTCAAAACAGTCCAGTGCGTAAAACAGGCACTCTGGAACCAACAACGCACACGGGGAAAATAACCCGGCAATACAAAATACAAGGAGCTCAACCGAGCTTCACTCTCCTCACAATCACACACAAAGACAAGGGGGCAGAGGGAACACTTATACAGGTACTGATGAGGGGATATGAACCAGATGTGTGTAATAAACTAGACAAAACAGATGGAATGATGAGACACCACAATTACTTAGGTTTAAAAATAAGCTCAACTTGGACACCTTAAATCAGGGGTGTCAAACTCATTTTAGCTCAGGGGCCACATGGAGGAAAATCTATTCCCAAGTGGGCCGGACCGGAAAAATCATGGTATATATAACTTAAAAACAACAACTTCAGATTGTTTTCTTTGTTTTAATACGATCAACATACAACATAAAGCTGGAGCCTGAGGACAGTGTGTCCAAAATAGTACAAGCACAACATCACTATTAATCATAAAACACGTCAAGTTTATTTGAAAATTCTAAAGAAAAAGAACACACAAACACACAATGCCTCAGTGATTAACAGAACTGTTTCACAGATCACAGAACTATATCAGGGTGTCATTTCTCAGGCAGAAATGTAGATAAAAATAATGAAATCCTGTTCCCCAAACAAGTGCAAGAACCACAGAGTCAAGAATAGGTTAAATATACAAATAAAATAAAATCAATTAAAAACAGTAGCACATCAACATAAAAACATATAAACATAAAGCTGGAGCCTGAGGACAGTGTCCAAAAGCACAACATCACTATTAATCATAAAACACCTCAAGTTATTTGAAAGTTCTGAGGACAAAGAACACACAAACACACAATGCCTCAGTGATTAACAGAACTGTTTCACAGATCACAGAACTATATCAGGGTGTCATTTCTCAGGCAGAAATGTAGATAAAAATAATGAAATCCTGTTCCCCAAACAAGTGCAAGAACCACAGAGTCAAGAATAGGTTAAATATACAAATAAAATAAAATAAATTAAAAACAATAGCACATCAACATAAAAACATATAAACATAAAGCTGGAGCCTGAGGACAGTGTCCAAAAGCACAACATCACTATTAATCATAAAACACCTCAAGTTATTTGAAAGTTCTGAGGACAAAGAACACACAAACACAACATGCCTCAGTGATTAACAGAACTGTTTCACAGATCACAGAACTATATCAGGGTGTCATTTCTCAGGCAGAAATGTAGATAAAAAATAATGAAATCCTGTTCCCCAAACAAGTGCAAGAACCACAGAGTCAAGAATAGGTTAAATATACAAATAAAATAAAATTAATTAAAAACAATAGCACATCAACATAAAAACATATAAACATAAATCTGAAAGCGTTGCTCAAACTCCCGTAACAGTCCCGTTATTTTATCTTTGAACCGCTTCATGTCTGCCACATGTTGGGTCGCGCACACATTTTTCAGACAGGGGAAGTGAGCTGCATCACCACCGGCAAGTTGCGTCTCCCACAATGACAGCTTCAACTTGAAAGAACGTATGCTGTCATAATACTGCGTGACAACTTTGTTGCGCCCTTGCAGCTGTTTGTTCAAGTTATTCAGGTGCTCTGTAACATCCACCATAAATGCAAGGTCCTGCATCCATTCTGCGGAATGAAATTCTAACACTGGTTTGCCCTTTTCTTCCATGAACTGTTCAATTTCTTCTCGTAAATCAAAGAAACGCCTCAGCACAGCACCTCGGCTTAACCATCTTACCTCAGTGTGGTATGGCAGGCCATAGATGTGGTCTTTCTCTCTGAGAAGGCTATCAAACTGACGGTGATTCAGGCTTCTGGATCGGATGAAATTAACAGTTTGGATGACCACCTTCATGACGTTATCCATCTTTAATGACTTGCAACACAAAGCCTCCTGGTGCAAAATACTGTGAAAAGTCAAAAAATCACGTCCTCCATTTGCAGATTGCACTTTCTCTCTGAACTTTGTCACAACGCCTGCTTTTTTCCCGATCTTTGTAGCCAGGCTGACAGCGCGGGACCAGTCCACTCCGACCCTGTCCAGCGCGCCGACGAGTGCGGTAAAAATATCAGCTGCTGTCGTTGTATCTGTCATCGGCACCAACTCCACGAACTCCTCGGTGACGGTCAATGTGTCATCAACTCCGCAGATGAAAATGGCCAGTTGTGCAACATCTGTAATGTCCGTGCTTTCATCAATTGCAACCGAAAACGCAATAAATGACTTTACTTTTTGCTTCAACTGGCTGTCCAAATCCACTTTAAGATCGGAAATCCTGTCTGCAACTGTGTTTCTTGTCAGGCTGATATTTGCAAAAGCCTGCCGCTTTTCAGGGCACACAATCTCCGCTGCCTTCATCATGCATGTTTTTACAAATTCACCCTCACTAAATGGTTTTGAAGCCACTGCGATTTCATTAGCAATGAGGTAGCTAGCTTTCACTGCAGCGTCACTGATGTCTCGGCTGTGAGTAAACACAGACTGCTGTTTCTTCAGACCCGCCAACAGTTCATTCACCTTCTCTCATCTCCGCTGTCCTTGAAAGTTGTCATATTTGTCGGCATGAAGACTCACATAGTGGCGACGAAGGTTATATTCTTTCAGCACTGCAACATGCTCTGAACACACCAAACATACAGCTTTCCCATTCAATTCCGTGAATAAATAGAAGGATGACAATTTTTCTTGGAACACTCTGCACTCTGCGTCCACTTTTCTCTTTTTTGACAGAGACATATTGGGGCAATGAGGGTGCCAAAGCACATAATGTTAAAAGTAGAAGCCGTAATAAATATCGCGGGCAAAACAAAGTAGCTCATTGGCTGCACGTGCTTGACCTACTTGCTCTGCCCCGGTATAGACAGTTTGCTTGCTTAACACAATTGATATTGCGCCATCCAGTGGACGCAATTGGAACAGCAGTTTATTTTATTGAAAAATTGCAGCGCATTTTTATACTTTACAAATAATTATTTATTTTTTTCAAAATCATCTCGCGGGCCGGATTAAACCCGTTTGCGGGCCTGATCCGGCCCGCGGGCCGGACGTTTGACACGCCTGCCTTAAATGATGCAGTGAATGAACTGAGAGAGAAAGCACGCAGGGCATTCTATGCCATTAAAAAACAAATTCAAATTGAAATACAAATGGGACAAACACCCCATTGAAACCCTGCATGCAGAGTTCTGTAAGATTCTCCTACATGTCCAGAGAAAAACTACAAACAATGCATGCAGGGCAGAATTAGGCCAATATCCACTAATAATAAGAACTCAAAAAATAGGAATTACGTTTTGGAAACATCTAAAATACAGTGACCCCATCTCATATCATTACCAAGCCCTGCAATGCCAAGAGCTGAGCAAAGAAAAGAGTCCCCTCATCCAGCTGGTCCTGGGGCTGAGTTCACAAACCTGTTCTACTAACACACTGAAGCCTCAGGACCAGAACATCCAATCAATCAGAATAAACAAAATTACAACACAGTCAAAACAAAACTACATTGCTTATTGGGAAACACAAGCACAAGCACACATTAAAATGCAGTGCTATCTGGCCCTAAATCGACAGTACACCGTGGCTAACTATTTGACCATGGTTACTGATCAAAGCTTTAAAAAACCTTGACAAAGTACAGGCTCAGTGAGCACAGCCTTGCCATTGAGAAGGGTAGACACAGGACCCTGTAGAGGTCACCTGGCTCCCTGTAGAGGAAAGGCTGTGCAACCCCTGCACCACAGCAGAACCTGAGACAGAGCTGCATTTCCTGACAAAATGTCAAAAATATAAAACAATTAGGGAGTGTCATTTCCCCAAATTTGAAACAGTTTTTCAAGGTTTCAAAGATCTCTCTGATGAGAATAGGCTACCCATCCTGTTGGGGGAGGATGCAGAGAGCTGTGGGTTGGCAGCGCACTACATTGCTGCCTGCCATAAGATAAGGGACAGTGTCTGACAGACCAACCAACCTGCACATGTCCTCTATATTTTTATTATTCAATGGTTATTTTGACCCTTGGTTATTGTTGTTACTGTTGTCCTGTTGACAATATTGATTATTATTATTTTAATTATGTTAATAGTGTAAATATCCAAAGTAAGCTTTGGCAATATGTACATTGTTACGTCATGCCAATAAATCAAATTGACTGAGAGAGAGAGAGAGAGAGAGAGACTACTTCACTGAGGCCAAACCACACGACTAACAACATTGGAGACTTTATGGAACACAAAGTCTTCAATATCTCATCCTGGAATTTCCAAGGCCTGAGGTCATCTGCCTTTGGCCTGAAGACCAGGAACCCGGACTTCACCACAGAAATACAGACATTGTCATCCTACAAGAAACATGGTATAGAGGAGATGGACCTACTGGTTGCCCTTTAGGTTACAGAGAGCTGGTAGTCCCATCTACCAGGTGTGTAACAGTTAAGGGACTCAGGGGGTATGCTACTTTGGTATAAAGCAGACCTAACTCACTCTATTAAATTAATCAAAACAGGAACATTTCACATTTGGACAAACACCTACCTGGAGGTGACAGCATTCCCTCCCTCATATGCTCCCCTAGGCAAAACTACGACAACATAACCCAAAAAACGGGTCACAACTCCTGCAGCTCTGTCGCACGCTGGGTATGTACATAGTCAATGGTAGGCTTCGAGGGGACTCCTACGGTAGGTACACCTAAAGCTCATCTCATGGAAGTAGTACTGTAGACTACTTTATCACTGACCTCCATCCAGAGTCTCTCAAGACAACAAAATCACAGTCTACTTGAACAGAGACATTCTCAATCATGAGGCATCAAAGCCAAAGGAACTGAATAATATTAAGAAATGCTATAGATGGAAGGAAAGTAGTGTGGAAACCTACCAAAAAACAATTAGCCAACCACAAATTAAATCCCTTTCAGACAACATCCTGGACAAAATGTTTCACTGTAATAGTGAAGGTGTAAACTTGGCAGTAGAAAACCTAAGCAGTATATTTGACCGCTCAGCTTCCCTATCAAATCAAAAAATGTCAAGCAGAATACCTAAGAAAATAAACAATGACAAATGGTTTGATGAAGAATGCAAAAACCTTAGAAAGAAATTGAGAAACCTATCCAACCAAAAACAGAGACCAAGAAAACCTGAGCCTACGCCTTCACTATGGTAAATCACTAAAACAATACAGAAATACACTACGGAAAAAGGAACAGCACGTCAGAAATCAGTTCAATGTAATTGAAGAATCCATAGCATCTAACCAGAGTTATTTATCCAAAACGCAGATGTATGGATAAACCACTTCTCCAATCTTTTTGGCCCTATAACAAAAAACAAACAGCAAAAACATGATCAAATACAAATCTTAAAATCAACTATTAAAGACTACCAGAACCCAATGGATTTGCCAATTACATTCAATGAACTACGGGACAAAATACAAACCCTCCAACCCAAAAAGGCCTGTGGTGTTGATGATATCCTAAATGAAATGATAAAATATACAGACCACAAATGCCAATTGGCTATACTTAAACTCTTTAACATCATCCTTTAACTCTTTAACTGGCATCTTCCCCAATATTTGGAACCAAGGACTAATCACCCCAATCCACACAAGTGGAGACAAATTTGACCCCAATAACTACCGTGGGATATACGTCAATAGCAACCTTGGGAAAATCCTCTGCATTATCATTAACAGCAGACTCTTACATTTCCTCAGTGAAAACAATGTACTGAGCAAATGTCAAATTGGCTTTTTACCAAATTACCATATGACAGACTATGTATTCACCATGCACACCCTAATTGACAAACAAACAAACCAAAACAAAGGCAAAGTCTTCTTATGCTTTGCTGATTTCAAAAAAGCTTTTGACTCAATTTGGCATGAGGGTCTGCTATAAAAATTGATGGAAAGTGGTGTTGGGGGAAAAATATTATGAAATCCATGTACACAAACAACAATTGCGTGGTAACAATGGGCAGAAAACACACACATTTCTTTCCACAGGGCCGTGGGGTGAGACAGGGGTGCATCTTAAGCCCCAGTATGTTCAACATATATAAAGTGCCTTCGGAAAATATTCAGACTTTTTCCACATTTTGTTACGTCACAGCCTTATTATAAAATGGATTAAATAAATAAAAATCCTCAGCAATCTACACACAATACCCCATAATGACAAAGTGAAAACAGTTTTTTTGAAATGTTTGCTAATTTATTAAAAATAAAAAACGTAAATACCTTATTTACATAAATATTCAGACCCTTTGCTATGAGACTCGAAATTGAGTTCAGGTGCATCTTGTTTCCATTGATCATCCTTGAGATGTTTCTACAACTTGATTGGAGTCCACCTGTGGTAAATTAAATTGATTGGAGATTATTTGGAAAAGCACACACCTATCTATATAAGGTATATCTATATAAGTGCATGTCAGAGCAGAAACAAAGCCATGAGGTCGAAGGAATTGTCCGTAGAGCTCCGAGACAGGATTGTGTCGAGATACAGATCTGGGGAAGGGTACCAAAAACATTTCTGCAGCATTGAAGGTCCCCAAGAACACAGCGGCCTCCATAATTCTTAAATGGAAGAAGTTTGTAACCACCAAGACTCATCCTAGAGCTGGCTGCCCGGCCAAACTGAGCAATCGGGGAAGAAGGGCCTTGGTCAGGGAGGTGACCAAGAACCTCATGGTCACGCTGACCGAGTTCTAGAGGTCCTCTGTGGAGATGGGAGAACCTTCCAGAAGGACAACCAACTCTGCAGCACTCCCCCAATCAGGCCTTTATGGTAGAGTGGCCAGATGGAAGCCACTCCTCAGTAAAAGGCACATGACAGTCCGCTTGGAGTTTTCCAAAAGGCACCTAAAGGACTCTCAGACCATGAGAAACAAGATTCTTTGGTCTGATGAAACCTGGCACCATCCCTACGGTGAAGTATGGTGTTGGCAGCATCATGCTGTGGGGATGTTTTTCAGCAGCAGGGACTGGGAGACTAGTCAGGATCAAGGGAAAGATGAATGGAGCAAAGTACAGAGAGATCCTTGATGAAAACCTGCTCCAGTGCTCTCAGGACCTCAGACTGGGGCGAAGGTTCACCTTCCAACAAGACAACGACCCTAAGCACACAGTCAAGACAACGCAGGAGTGGCTTCGGGACAAGTCTCTGAATGTCCTTGAGTGGCCCAGCCAGAGCCCGGACTTGAACCCGATCGAACATCTCTGGAGAGACCTGAAAATAGCTGTGCAGCATCGCTCCCCATCCAACCTGACAGAACTTGAGAGGATCTGCAGAAGAATGGGAGAAACTCCCCTAAGCTTGTGGCGTCATACCCAAGAAGACTCTAGGCTGTAATCACTGCCAAAGGTGCTTCAACAAAGTACTGAGCACCTAGGTCTTCTGCACAGATTCCATCAGACCTGGGCCCTGACAGTAAATCTCAGTAATACATTTACATTTACATTTTAGTCATTTAGCAGACGCTCTTATCCAGAGCAACTTACAGTTAGTGAGTGCATACATTTTCCATACTGGCCCCCCGTGGGAATCGAACCCACAACCCTGGCGTTGCAAGCGCCATGCTCTACCAACTGAGCTACAGGAGGCCCAATTTTTTTTCCAGTTGTCAGGACCACAAATACAAATTCCATCTAGACACCGTTGCCCTAGAGCACACAAAAAATGATACATACCTTGGCCTAAACATCAGCGCCACAGGTAACTTCCACAAAGCTGTGAATGATCTGAGAGACAAGGCAAGGAGGGCATTCTATGCCTTCTATGCTTCCCTCCAAGCCTGGAGGGAAGCAAACGTTTTTCCCCTACCTAAGAAAAGTAAAGCCCCCTTAACTGGCTCAAATAGCCAACCAATCAGCCGGTTACCAACCCTTAGTAAACTTTTGTAGAAAATTGTGTTTGACCAGAAACAATGCTATTTTACAGTAAACAAATTGACAACCTGCTATATTGTGGATAAAGAGTTACCTGTCTAACAGAACAGAGGGTGTTCTTTAATGGAAGCCTCTACAACAAAATCCAGGTAGAATCAGGATTTCCCCAGGGCAGCTGTCTAGGCCCCTTACTTTTTTTCAATCTTTACTAACAACATGCCACTGGCTTTGAGTAAAGCCAGTGTGTCTATGTATACGGATGACTCAACACTATACACGTCAGCTACCACAGCGACTGAAATGACTGCAACACTTAACAAAGAGCTGCAGTTAGTTTCAGAATGGGTGGCAAGGAATAAGTTAGTCCTAAATATTTAAAAAACTAAAAGCATTGTATTTGGGAAAAATCATTCACAAAAACCCTAAACCTCAACTAAATATTTTAATGAATAATGTGGAAACTGAGCAAGTTGAGGAGACTAAACTGCTTGGAGTAACCCTGGATTACCCTGGACCACTGTCATGGTCAAAATGTTTTGATACAGCAGTAGCTAGGATGGGGAGAAGTCTGTCTATAATAAAGCGCTGCTCTGCATTCTTAACAGCACTATGAACAAGGCAGGTTCTACAGGCCCTAGTTTTGTCGCACTTGGACTACTGTTCAGTCGTGTGGTCAGGTGCCACAAAGAGGGACTTAGGAAAATTGCAATTGGCTCAGAACAGGGCAGCACGGCTGGCCCTTGGATTTACACAGAGAGCTAACATTAATAATATGCATGTCAATCTCTCCTGGCTCAAAGTGGAGGAGAGTGACTTCATCACTAATTGTATTTGAATGCACCGAGCTGTCTGTTTGAACTACTGGCACACAGCTCGGACACCCATGCATACCCCACAAGACATGCCACCAGAGGTCTCTTCACAGTCTCCAAGTCCGGAACAGACTATGGGAGGTGCACAGTACTACATTTACATTTACATTTACGTCATTTAGCAGACGCTCTTATCCAGAGCGACTTACAAATTGGTGCATTCACCTTATAGCCAGTGGGATAACCACTTTACAATATGTTTTTTCTTTCTTTCTTTGGGGTGGGGTAAGGGGGGGTAGAAGGATTACTTCATCCTATCCCAGGGATTCCTTAAAGAGGTGGGGTTTCAAGTGTCTCCGGAAGGTGGTGAGTGACTCCGCTGTCCTGGCGTCGTTCTACATAGAGCCATTACTAGTAACTCATGCCAGCAGTAAAATTAGATGTAAAAAACATATAAAAATACACCTTATGGAACAGCAGGGACTGTGAAGCAACACAAACATAGACACATGCATACAAACACACGATAACATACGCACTATACACACATGTACTTTGTGTTATAGATATGTGGTAGTAGAGTAGAGGCCTGAGGGCACACACTTAATATGTTGTGAAATCTGTTATGAATGTATTGTAATGTTTTTAAAATGTATAACTGCCTTAAGCTGTTAATTCTACACACAGAGAGAGAGAGAGAGAGAGAGAGAGAGAGAGAGAGAGAGAGAGAGAGAGAGAGAGAGAGAGAGAGAGAGAGAGAGAGAGAGAGAGAGAGAGAGAGAGAGAGAGAGAGAGAGAGAGAGAGAGAGAGAGAGAGAGAGAGAGAGAGAGAGAGAGAGAGAGAGAAAGTTTGTGAAGTACTTCAGTAGAAATACCACTATCTTTAATTTTATTTTATTTTTTTACAACTTTTACTTTTACTTCACTACATTCCTAAAGAAAAAAATGTACTTTTTACTTCATACATTTTCCCTGACACTCAAAAGTACTGGAAAATGGTCCAATTCACACACTTATCAAGAGAACATCCCTGGTCATCCCTACTGCCTCTGATCTGGCAGACTCCCTAAATTATGGTTTGTAAATTATGTCTGAGTGTTGGAGTGTGCCCCTGGCTATCCGTAAACAAAACAAAAAATAAAAATCGTCTGCTTTGCTCAATATAAGGAATGTGAAATCATTTTTTGATACTTAAGTATATTTTTGCAATTACATTTACTTTTGATATTTAAGTATATTTAAAACCAAATACTTTTAGACTTTTACTCAAGTAGTATTTTACTGGGTGACTTTCACTTGAGTCATTTTCTATTAAGGTATCTTTACTTTTACTCAAGTATGAAAATTGGGTACTTTTTCCACCACTGATGAGGAGCTGCTGTACATTTTGAGTGGTGCCCCCTGCTAGTCCCGGATCCACTCACTCTACTACACCTATGCTCTCCGCTACATTTGCATATACTCTGAATTAATTTCATGCACTTACGCCTGCTACACATGACAGCTTTATAAGGACTTTTGCACTCATGGTTGTCTGGTTGGCTACAGTATACTCTAGTGCAGGGCTCTCCAACCCTCCTGTAGATTTTCACTCCAACCTGTTGTAACTAACCTGATTCCGTTTATTAACCAGCTAATTAAAAGGAATTAGGTGTGCTAGATTACAGTTTGAGCAAAAACCTACAGGACTGTAGCTATCCAGGAACAGGGTTGGCGAGCCCTGCTCTAGTGCTCCATCCTAGAATACAGGTGACTAGGTAGCACAATGATATTCTCCTGCTCCACTGAACAGATGTTGGCCTATCAGACTTTGGTTTCAATGCATTTTGATCATTTATCACAGTAACAGTTGAATTTGTCTTACGGAGCCCAGCCAGAGATAGGCTAGTGGACCTATCTCTGCCCGACCACTAGTGATGTTGACTGAGGGATACTGACAACTTCTCATTCTACAAATCAGGGTCATTCCTAGTTTTAGGCTAAACTAAACGAACACTTTGACCATCTCTGTTACTCGAAATGTGCGTTCACGAGTATCCTATCCACCTTCAACGTGTCTTAAAAAAGAGCAGTGTGCACTTTTTCATCCTTGCCCCTAGGAAGAAAATGGGTGTACACTATCGGCCTGCTGCTGTTTCTTGTATATTTCATTAACTTCAAATCCCTTTCCCTGCACTGCGGCTGAGTGAAATGTACGTCAATCAACTACAAGGGGCGGTTATCCTTATGTGATAGCCACTCTCATTGGGTAATTGTAAATGTAGGCGCTGCCTTTAAAATATGTCTTAGTTGTGATTCGCTAAAAGATACATAGCAACGAATTGCGTGAACAATGCACATTGTGACATTTCGGCCCCTACAGATCGAGTTCTAGAATGACGTCGTAGATAGGCTACCTTTTAGTCTTCTTCTCTAGCACGAAGGGGAAGTGTATGTTCAGCTAGTTACTCTGTCGTACTTTATATCATTGGCTGTCTCACGCTTTCAAATTACCTTTTCTTTTTTCAGATTTAACATTTCTTATTTTGTGCCCACCCAAAATACAAAGCTGAAGTTCTTTTAGTAAAGGTAAGATTCCAATTTCCTTACAAATTTGCACCAGTTTATCTAAAATGGCTACCCTATGTTAGCTAGATAGCCTCGCCAGCTGATTACTGCATAAAATGGCGTCGTGATGGAATAACATGGTCATGTTTTAATGCAGCCATGCGGTTACCGGCTAATTATAGACAAATATAGAAATATTACGAACATCTTTGTTATACACTAATGTCTGACACATGACCAGCAGTTGAACACAATATGCAGAACATTACACTTCCTATTAGCTAACTAGCTAGTTACGTTCAAGCCCAAGGCTAGCTTGCTGGTTACTTAACGGTAGAGCCATACCAGTAGAAATAAGAATAAATAGAACGGGCGTCCCCATTCAAGGTTCCAAGCCGGTTCTAGTCATTATTTCTATAGTTAGAGCTAGCGCAAGCTAACATTAGCTAACTAAATAACCAATTTCTGATATCTTGGTGTACACATTCACTATTCCGCAATTGATGAACAAACGTGTGTATCATGAACAAATGGCAAATAATAGCAGGTTTTTAGCGACAAATGGAAAAACTTGCCATGACAGGGAGTCCTGGCGTATATAACGTTAGCTAATTAGCCTTTGCTTTGTTGCGCTTGACAAAGACAGCCGTCGAAGCCATCTTTATCGGCTGGCTAATTAGTTGGACAGCCCTTGTCATTTTTGGTAGCGTATGCAACTCATGATACTAACGTTCATGTATGATGCATATCTTTCTCTCCTACAGCACCGTTTTCGCCACCCCTCCCTATTATTATTATTATTATTTTAAAGATTCATCGTTGTCAAGCCGCCAAAGTGGAGAGTGTGATTGCAGAAGGGGGTGCTTCTCGTTTCAGGTATGTTCTTCCCTCGGTAGGAAACCCTTTAGAAAATGAGGGGACACTTCCAAATAGCTACTGACACAATGGGGTTTCATCAGCAGCATCCACTCTGTGCTGTGATATTTGTTCATCATACCCCAGCCTTAAGCTGTATGGAAGTACATAGCTAGTACATTATTGCGTGCAGCCCGTTGCCGATCAGAAGCTACCCACCCAAATGGATCAGTATGCTGCTGCCCTTAAATCAAATGTTATTGGTCACATATACATATTTAGCATATGTTATTGTGGGTGTAGCAAAATGCACCATAGTACAGCAATCCAACAGTATAGTCTCTGCCCCACAGAGATCTTCCAAACATGTCACTTGACATTGATGTCATCCAAAGGCTTCAGGGTCAGGTCAGGAGGCTGTCAAACCACATTCAAAGCCATGACTAAAACATTGGTAAAACTGACACTGTATAACATAAAATAGTATAGCACTGACTGTGATAAGATTATTACTCCTCTCTGAATGTGCACAATGTCATACCAGCCAGCTCCCAAACAATTGACCATGACAAATGTTTTGTGTCCTCTCTGTATGTTGGCAATTGTAATTAGCAATGTTTATACATAAAGATTGCAGGGTCACTAAAACGCCACTACCATTTCGGATGTACTGATATTGAAATCTGCACCACACCCTGAGCTTTTTGGTTTAGGTGGAACCAGGGATGGCAAGATTGAATTTCTCTGTATTTCCACCATTGTTTCACAGTCAATATTGCAATGAATCGTTATGACTTGTGAACATATGTTTATTTGGCCTCACTGGCTTACCCATCCAGGGGTAGGCTATGTTATCCCAAGAATGTGATCTGCCTAATGTGATAATTAGTAATAATGTATGTACTTGCTTTCCATGAAGATTAAGACCGTGGATATTATGCAACAAGAATGGCTTCAGCAAAGCAAAAACAAGGAAAAGTGGGTTACTCTTTATGCTCAAAATGTTGAATGTAAATAATAAGTGTTCCGATCCACAGTGGTGATATTACTATGGTGATGATAACACAGTCCTATGTCAATCCATTGTGATTTGTCATATCTTTATGGCTGACATAGGCCTATGTGTTTCCAGATTCTCCTTGACAGTAACAGTGGTAACTTAAGCTTGAAGTAGGCTAAAGTCCTGATGACAACAGAGCCTTGTATCCAAATATAAGGCTCTGGGTGACTATGTATTGACATCTTGGGGAACCAACCGTGTGGTGCTTAAATCACAAGCACTTTTTTAGCTTACACTTACAGGACATTATTGGAATATAGAGGGGTGTGAAGCTGCTAGCAACTTTTTCAATTAGTAAAACATTGACAATTCCTGTGCAATGGTCTTGCATACTGAATGTTGTTCTCTTTTTATCCTAACAGTGCTTCTTCGGGGGGAGGAGGTGTTAGGGGTGCACCTCAGCACAATCCCAAGACTGTCGGCAACAGGTAGGCCTACCACACAGGCATGATTCCCAGAAGCCATCCCTAAGAAGGATCCACAAATAATAAACTCTGTGCAGGAGCCATCTTCCCCGTTTGAGCTATAAGGCTTTTTTTGTATGTCAACTAGAGGCCTATGTGTCTGAGTGGAGTTTATGCTCTTTGGAATGATACATGTAATCCTCAGTGTGTTTTCTGTCACCTTTATGTACTGGTGGCCAGTGTGATCTCTTGGTGCCGGAGCTCAACAGTCTCCTTTCTCTTTTACTCCAGCGAGTTCCTGGGGAAACCCCCAGGGCACAGCGCTCCGAAATGGGTTCCTTCACGAAGCACTAGACGAGATGCCAACTCCAGCAATGAAAAAGAGCGACACGATGCAATCTTCAGGAAAGTGAGGGGGTAAGTCAGTGTCAAGGAACGCAATTTGGTCACCAATTGGTTTAAGCATAATCACCTCACAAGATGTTCTCAGTGTGTGATTTGGTTTTATGCTTTGTGCCCTTGGTGCCTGCATGAGCATATGCTTCTCTATCAGGTGATGTTTACAAGAGCAGAGAACTGAAAGTCTTTCATTTGGCTAACAAGCAAAGCTTGTTGCTTTCTCAACTCCTCTTGATTAGGCATGTACCCCTGACTTGACATTTTCCTGTTCTTTCCCCTCTTTCCTTTCCCCGCTCCTCCTCTTCTCCTCCATAGCATACTCAACAAGCTCACGCCTGAGAAGTTTGACAAGCTATGCCTTGAGCTACTGAACGTGGGCGTAGATACAAAACTCGTCCTTAAAGCAATCATCTTGCTGGTAAGTAAGGCTCTGTTTCCCCTTAACTGTCTGCTCTTTGCAAATGTGTTTCATAATTCCCTGGCATCCTCCATGTATGACTCATATAATTTTTTTTAATAGTCTTCTTTCTCTCTCTCCTCCCTCCTGTCCAGATTGTAGACAAAGCCTTAGAAGAGCCCAAGTATAGCTCGCTCTATGCTCAGCTATGTCTGCGTTTGGCAGAGGACGCACCAAACTTTGATGGCCCTTCATCTGAGATCCAAACATCCCAAAAGCAGAGCACTGTAAGCATCAAGTTTGGATATATTTTTTCCACTCTGTATTTTCCTTACAGTTCTGTCTTTTAATCAACTTGTGTGGTAATCTTTATGTGTTGTACGTTAGCGTCTAGAAAATACAATATTTATTTTCTTAATGTCCAAGTGCCTATATAGAATGTCACTGGTCCTGCTGTTCGATCTCAAATGTTGTCCTGATTTTGCAGACCTTCAGAAGACTTCTAATTTCCAAGCTTCAAGATGAATTTGAAAACCGCAGCAGAAATGTTGAAAGTGAGTACTACTACTCTCGTACACGGCTCGTTTGGAAAAAGGCAGACCACCCATTAACTCACCATTGTACTTGTACTAACTCATTTTTTCTTCCCCTAGTCTATGACAAACATGACAACCCTCTTACTTCTGAGGAGGAGGAGCAGCGTGCCATTGCCAAGATCAAGATGCTTGGAAACATTAAATTCATCTCGGAACTTGGCAAACTCGACCTCATCCATGAATCTATCCTTCATAAGTGCATCAAAACAGTACGTTCCACCATTTGTCTAGTTCTTTTGGATTTTGTTTTGCATACCTTTTTTATCATTGTTTGACAACTTCCGATACAACTTTGTCCTTGAATGAGTTCTGCTATGCTTGACAGTCTTCATAGTTCCATTTTCGACTGGCACGGGTCACTTGTTTAACACTGTCATCCCCCTCCCCCCAGCTTTTGGAAAAGAAGAAGAGAGTCCAGCTCAAGGATATGGGGGAGGATGTGGAGTGCCTCTGTCAGATAATGAGAACAGTGGGGCCTAGACTCGACCATGACAAAGCTAAGGTACGTTCTCTTTTCCTCTATCAGTCTGGCTGTAGTTCCTACTGCTCCTCTTGGCACACAGCCAAGCAGTATGTCTCTCTCATGTATGTGTGTCTCGCTCTCTGTCATGACATAACTGTTAATCTCTTCCCCCAGTCTTAAATCAATCAGTACTTTGGCCCAATGCGATTGTGAGAGTGTATGTGCCTGTCTCCTAACACCACTGTCCATCTCCCCAGTCTTTAATGGACCAGTACTTTGGCCGTATGCTATCCTTAATGAACAACAAGGAGTTGCCCGCCAGGATCCGCTTCCTGCTGCAGGACACTGTGGAGCTGCGGGACAACAACTGGATCCCCCGCAAAGCATTCATCGACAACGGACCAAAGACCATAAACCAGATCCGCCAGGAGGCAGTGAAAGTGAGTTCAGATCAAATAAAATTGTATTTGCCACATGCGCCGAATACAACCGGTGTAGACCTTGCAGTGAAATGCTTACTTACAAGCCCTTAACCAACAATGCTGTTCTAAGAAAATAAAAGTGTTAAAAATAGCAAATAATTAAAGAGCAGCAGTAAAATAACAGTAGGGAGGCTATATACAGGTGGTTTCGGTACATAGTCAATGTGCGGGGGCACCGGTTAGTCGAGGTAATTGAGGTAATATGTACATGTAGGTAGAGTTAAAGTGACTATGCATAGATAATAAACAGAGTAGCAGCAGCGTAAAAGAGGGGGTGGGTGGGGGGGGCAATGCAAATAGTCCGGGTAGCCATGATTAGCTGTTCAGGAGTTCAGCTGTTTAGAAGCCTATTGGACCTAGACCTGGCACTCCAGTACCGCTTGCTATGTGGTAACAGAGAGAACAGTCTATGACTAGGGTGGCTGGAGTCTTTGACAATTTTTAGGGCCTTCCTCTGACACCGCCTGGTATAGAGGTCCTGGATGGCAGAAAGCTTGGCCCCAGTGATGTACTGGGCCGTACGCACTACCCTCTGTAGTGCCTTGCGGTCGGAGGCCGAGCAGTTGCCATACCAGGCGGTGATGCAAGTTAGTGTGGACCGGACTGAAACTATGGACTGTGAGAGTCTGTCGTTCAATCTCAATCTGTCTTTTTGCGATTCATTGCTTCCTCGCCTCCGTGGTCTCTCAGGCCAAACTACAGTTGCTACAGCAACCCTAGGCTTGTTTATAACTGGAGTTTCCTGGCAACCCCACCATGTCTCTCTTTTAAAAGCAACCAGAGAAAATCGGTCTTCTGAGTGATAACATGCTTCCATTAGTAGATGTCAGGAGTCGCTCAGTGCATCTAAGAGTGATGGACTGCAGAGAATGCCCATGGCTATATAGCTACAGCATCAATAACCAACAAATACGTTGTGTTTCAGGCCTTTTTGAGCCCAGCTCATTGGAGTGTCTATTTTCTCCCTCCACAGGATTTGGGTGTTTTCATCCCAGCGACCATGGCTCAGGGGATGAAAATGGACTTCTTCCTGGAAGGCCCCTTCATGCCCAACCGCATGAAAATGGAGACTCTCGGGGGATTGGCTGACATGTTTGGGCAAATGCCAGGTAGGTGTGGGCTTAGCTTTGTATAGCTCCCTGTCTGGGGCCATGTTCAGTTGTCGAATGTTGCAAATAGAATTGCCGACATGATTCCTTGTTCTATATGTCAGAGAGGCATGTTTGTTCTACATCAGGGGTTCTCAAACTGAGGTACTGCAGGGTGTCTGCGGCCAGATAAAAAAAAGATGTGTGTATTAAAAACAAGTGAGTCTGGTCTGAATCCGAAAAGGGAAGGAAATTCACATGAGCACCACAATGCTCTACCAATGTTTTCCAGCACACAGCTTTGACCTACTACAGTAGCTATGTTGGTATTGTGTTTCAAACTGTGTATGCAGGTTGCATAGGATTCAAACCTTCTCAACATAGCTACTGTAGTAGGTCAGCTGTGTGCTGGAAAAACCTTGGTAGAGCATGGGTGGAATAGGCATTGTGGTGCTCATGTGAATTTCCTTCAGACCAATGCATATTCTCACTTAAAACATAGTTGTTTGATTTCCATGGGTTTTTCCCCCGGAAGGTAATTTATGCGACATTATACTACAACATCACACAGCAGTAAAAGTAAACAATGACGAGAAATGTAGTGATTTTCCAGAGGGAAGCGGAAAACCAGAAACCCATTTCAGCCAATATGAAGTAAACTGGGGAAACATTCCCTGATCTCTCTCTTAAGACAATCGAGCAAGCTTCTGGAAAACACAAATAATAATGTACCCGTTAACTATTTACATGAAAATGTACCTTATAGTTTACTGAAGAAAGTACTACGTTACCTGTAAACAAAAGTGAGTTATCACTAAATATAAAATGTACAACCAAATGTACATTCATCAGATATAGTCAACTTTGTAAATAGAATTCAGGGATGGCCACAATTGCTCTTGACAAGCTACTGGTTTATGCAGGCTTTTTTGAACAGCTGAGTAGGAGAATTGGGTGTGGTAGCACTGTGCTTGAACAAACAAGCCTGCATAACCCTGTGGATCGTCGAGCAATTTTGATAACTCCTAATACAAACACTGTAACGAATGACAAACTCTTAAGAAAAATGATACATGTTTACAAATTGGATAGGTGATCTAAACCCTTGAATACGAAACTTCAGCTGCAAAAGTCCTAAGGACAGCTGTGTACAGCATTACAACTCCAGTAAAAGACCACACATGTCCTCATTTATAAATGGCAGTATAAATATGAAAGTACTCACAGATTTGGAACAGAACATATATTTTAGGTATTGATAGTGTGCGAAGTACCATGTGGGTCCCTGATGAATATGCTATCACAAAAGGTTTGAGAACCCCTGTTCCAGATGACACATTTCTATCTGAGCGTTCCAAAACGTTGCCCTGCTAAATGCCCCACTGGTCTCGTCTGTTAAACACTAATTGTCTGACAGTGTTTGAGGGGAGCATTTCTGCTGATCAGCACTTTAAAACGGTGACAGCCAGATGTCATTTTGTCACTCCTCCTAAACTGTCTCAGGCGGTGGGATTGGGACGGGCCCGGGGGTCATTCAGGACCGGTTCTCTCCCACTATGGGCCGTCATCGCTCCAACCCGCTCTACAACGGCAACAGCAGCCACAACACCGCCCCCCAACCACAGTCGCAGTTCGAAATGGGCGCCAACAAGCCCTTCATCAAGTCCAACCAGGTAATCTAGCAGCCTTGATGCTTATCAAACTAGCAGTAAATCATCGGATCTGATTAGCTAATTTGATTTAATGCAGTTTTAATGTTTTTAAGAACAGGAGCGTGTTGGCCAGATTCATGGTTTAGTCAACCTTCAGCATAGATATAACACTGTTTTCAGGGCATGTATCCACAACAGAGATGATCTGTCCTTTCTGTGTTACACTTCCCGCTACACTTTACACTTCCCGCTAAACGTGTTACACTTCCCGCTACTGCCACCTATTGATGCTCTTTGTCTGGTCTGTATCCAGGTGCAGAATCTACATTTTCAGAACCAGAACCAGCAGGTCCAGTCCAACAAGGACATGCCTCCACGCTTCAGCAAGAAGGGACAGCTCAACCTAGACGAGGTACAGGAACCCACCACCCGTCTGGCCGCATTCCTAGTCAGAGGAAAACCGCTCTGACTATAGAGTACAAGTTAAAACACTGCTGGTTTGCCTGACTGAGAATAAGCCTATTCCTGGATTAAAAAGCATTCTCATTGTAGAATTTCCATGGAGAGTGTAGGCCCCGTGTAGCTCAGTTGGTAGAGCATGGCGCTTGCAACGCCAGGGTTGTGGGTTCGTTTCCCATGGGGGTCCAGTATGAAAAAAATTAATAAAAATATGTGTCTGCTAAATGACTAAAATGTAAAAAATGACTGTGTAGTCCAGGACTCAATTTAATCTGTGTCCATGAAACCAGCCCTAAACGTCTTATTGTAAAGGAAGACATTTGTTCCATGGTGTTTTTGGTCTACTCAAAGCAAGCAGACTATAAAAATATGCGTTATTCTGAGGAATAAAACTTTCTCCCTCGTCTCCTACTCCCTCCATCCTGCTCTTCTCTCTACAGCAGGTATCTGGTCCATTGACTGCGATTGAGACATGAGGGCATGACATTCTGCTAATCTCAGAATATCTTCCTTTCTAAGATGCCATGCTAACCTTTCTGCTACTGTTTCCCCTCACATCGCCCCTCTCTGCGCTGTAGATCAGCCTGAGACCGGCACAGTCTTTCCTCCTCAACAAGAACCAGGTTCCCAAACTGCAGCCCCAGATCCCCACTATGATCCCCCCCAGCAACAACACCCCTCCTATGGGACAGGTAAACAGAGCACAGCAAAAACCCTCACCTTTTTTAACCCCCCAGCATTCCAAACTGTGTTTGGGGTCAATTTCAGTTTCCTTGAATTGAAATGGAATTGACCCCAACCCTGATTCCATCTGAGGTTTTGGGGGCTTGTCCTGTTGGATGTTCCAGTGTAGTTGACCTAGGCTTCTCCCTTCTCTCCCAGTCTCCACAGCTCGGCCTCAAAAGCAACCCTCTTCCCATTCAGGAGAAACCTCAGAAGACCAGCAAGAAACCACCGCCGGCTAGGGAAGAGCTGCTCAAAATGACAGTAGGCAACCATTTTGTACTCGTGTGACTGACAAATATGATAAAACCTTATGCAACGGTACTGTTTCCTAAAATGTAGATGTCATTGGTATCATGACGCTTTATTATTATGACATACCATTGGCACTGATGCAACACTAACGAGGCTCGCTTTCAACCCCCCTTTAGGAGACAGTTGTGACAGAGTACCTGAACAGCAAGAACATTGATGAAGCTGTGAACGGCATCAGAGAAATGAAGGCTCCCAAGCACTTCCTGCCGGAGATGCTGGGTAAGGTCATCGTGGTGTCGCTGGACCGGTCTGACGACGACAAGGAGCACGTCAGCACCCTCATCCACACACTACGTACCGAGGGCCTTATCACCGGGGAGAACTTCATGCAGGTACGTGTCTTCAGTTAGCAAGTGGATTACAGTTAGTTCTACAGTACATTCACTAGGAGATGATTGTCTGATTCTCTGTCCATGTTACTTTTGGAATAGCATCAGTGATGTAAAATACACACAACTAGGATTTAGTTTGGCAGACGTGGGTCAAATTGTCATACTTTTAATGTGCTTGATAAAGCTTTGTTTTCCTCTCACCAATGTCTTTGGCCTGACTTTATTGGTCTCTCTCCCTCTATCACTTCTTAGGCTTTCCTCAACGTGCTGGACCAGTGTCCTAAGATCGAGGTGGATGTTCCCCTGGTCAAGTCGTACCTGGCCCAGTTTGCAGCCCGGGCCGTTATATCTGAGCTGGTGAGTGTGGCTGAGCTGGCCCAACCTCTGGAGAACGGCACCCACTTCCCCCTCTTCCTGCTCTGCCTGCAGCAGACTGCCAGACTCAAGGACAAGGAGTGGCTCACTGACCTCTTTCAACAGAGCAAGGTCAACATGCAGAAGATGCTACCTGGTAGGTAGACAACCCTCCTTCCTACATACTCCCGCTAAAGGCGCTTCAGTGACTGAAAATGTCTTTCAGTTCACTGTGATGATACATTTGTCATGTGATCATTAGGCTAACTGTACTTGATATCACAGATGACCAACGAAAGACTGCTGATACTGTTCACATTGTGATCATTAGAGACTGCAGCACATTCATCTTCCATGTAAGTGACGCAATGGCTAATCTGACCGGTCTGTCCGTTCTGGTCCTCCAGAGATAGACCAGAACAAGGACCGCATGCTGGAGATCCTGGAGGGTAAGGGCCTGAGCTTCCTGTTCCCCCTGTTGAAGCTGGAGAAGGATCTGTTGCTGCAGATCAAGGCTGACCCTTCTCCCCAGGCCATCTACAAGTGGATCAAAGACAACATCTCCCCCAAGCTCCACACCGACAAGGGCTTTGTCAACATCCTCATGACCAGGTAGGTACTGATCCTCCAGGATGGAGACTGCTTTTTAATTCGGCTGTATTTAGACTGCTTATGGTTGAATAAAGGTATTTCTTCAAGGCTCAAGCCCAATATTGTCACAATATAGAATCACCCTTTCAAGTAGTTAAAAAAAAAAAAGTATACTTTCATTTACCCTGGGGTGGGGCAAGACACAAATAGTCCCAGAAGTCTACATTTATATTTCACCCTGCTCTTACTGCTGCCGCCCACTCTAAGACACTTCCCCTCTCCTCCCAGCTTCCTGCAGTACATCTCAGGGGAGCTGTGTTGTGTAGAGGGGGAGGGGGAGGAGGAGGAGGAGGAGGAGGAGGAGGGCAGTGGTGGAGAGGAGCAGGCGGCGGGGCCTTCCAAAGAACAGCTTGACCAGGAGAAGCAGCTGCTGCTGTCCTTCAAACCAGTCATGCAGAAGTTCCTACACGACCAGCCCCAGCTGCAGGTCTCCGCCCTGTACGCCCTGCAGGTGCACTGCAACGCCAGCCACTTCCCCAAAGGTAGGTTAACTGCCCCACACCACTGGCCACACCACTGAATCATTTGGTGTCAATGTGGTGGAAACCCGTTCACTTGTTTGTTTTCCTTCAGTGATCAAGATTTGAATCTATTTAATAGTTTTTGGACATGGGAGTAGGATATTCTACTGTCTTGACTATGTCTCTGCTGCATACTGTGGTAGAGATGTCATGGTGTATTGTATTTATTTCAGGCATGCTGCTGCGCTACTATGTCCACTTCTACGACATGGAGATCATTGAAGAAGAAGCCTTCCTAGCATGGAAAGAAGATATTACCCAAGAATTCCCTGGAAAAGGAAAAGCTTTATTCCAGGTAATTGTTTTGGAAACAATCTAACGTTTGACCCATGGGTAGCTAATACACTAAAACATGTGGACCCAGTCCTTAATTCTCCTGCGAGTAAATCATGCAAGTCTTTATGCTAGCAACCACAACAGGGCTGCTTTCAGTTGGTGGAAAGCATGTTGAAACTGAGTGAAACGGGGAGGTAGCCTACTACCTGAACTTGTCCAATAACACTGATTTTCGTTATCCTTTGCTTAACATTTTGCTACACTGCCTTAACATGACCCTGTATAACTTTCTCCCCTGTTAGGTCAACCAGTGGCTAACCTGGCTGGAAACAGCTGAGGAAGAGGAGTCAGAAGAAGAGGCTGACTGAGAAACCAACCAGAACCGTCAGGCACCATAGAGTAGTGAAACATACTTTAACATACAGTACAGATATCTGTTACCACCATCACCTCCCCTATTATTAAACTCCTACCGAACATAACCACTGCCAGAGACTGCTTATGTCCTGCAATATAAAGCCAAGCATGTTATCAGGGCATATTAGATAACCATCTGTCTCTGTGTTCTATATAGGCTAGTGAAGCCTGTTTTTTATTGTACCTTCCCTTTCACCTTAATGGTTGATTTTGTTTTGGGTCCTGTTTCTGCAATATGAGTTGAATGTAGCCTATGGACTGACTCAAACTACATCTGTACTTTTGTAGGTTTACTCCTACTGTGACCACGTAGTTAGTTTGGCTATATTTACTCATTGTGACAGCAGTATTGCATTTCTGCTAGGTATTATTTATAATCCCCTTTGAAGAAAAGGCTTGTATTTGACACCAGTTTTAGCCTTCAAGTATTTTCCCTAAAGGCCATCCAAAAGATGCCCAATCTAGACAGTGAGTCAACTTTAGTAAACCATGGATTTTGTGTGTTTGATCAACTGACGCTTATCTGAAATACATTCTCCCATTTTATTTTTTTAAACCAAAGTGCTCTTCAATGCCCTGTCGCTGATGAGGAACATGTTACATTTTGTGTATATGGGGAACCTATTCCTTCCAAGCAAGCTGTAGACTTAAGACACACACATCCCTCTGTCATACCTGAGTGGTTGCAATACTCCGTTAACATGGAATCATATAAAGTGTAAGTTAATCATTTGGTGTGCTGCCGTAATGTTTCAAAAGTTGTCTGTTTCTACCTCTTAGTTAGATGGGCTTTGTGTTTCGTGCAGGGATACAGAAGATCCTTTTTTAGAGAGACGTATACCAGAAAGCCCAAGCAAATGCAGAAGACTTTATGAATATCCTGGTCTACTTCCACAATACAACCCCCGATTGGACTTCCAATGAAGCTCCCCTTATGTGGTTCACTAGTTTTTAAGAACGTTTCAGAACGTAGGAACAAGTAACCTTTTTTTAAATTGAGTTGGATAACTCAACGCTGTTACCTCTCCCCATCCCTTTTGCCTGCAGTTTATGTCAAAGTTGGGGTTCAGGAATATATTCTCCCCAGCAGATTGAGTTTATAAAAGTATAACGATATGTTTGATTTGTTTCGCAAACCAGAAATTTGGAACCAAATTAATTTGATCCTGTTTTTTTGCTTTTTTATTGGTGAATAAAGGTTTACATGAGAGTAATCTTGCTTCGATTGTCCCCTTGTAGAACGGGGGAAAAAGGCTCATCAGACCGGTAACTCGATTCTTAATGAAATCATGAGAAATACAATTTTAACTTTGCCCAACACGATTAGCCAATGTGCTCTCAAGCCATGTGAATTTAGAAAGCAATAGATTTTGATCATGTTGTATTCAAGTGATGAGTATTGTGCACCTATATTGCATAACCGTCAATAAAGTCCAATACTTGAGCACTGAAACTTTAAATTGTTGTCCTTTGCACTATTTTGTTTTTAATTCAAACTATTACAAATGTCTTTATAAATGGTGTTCACGTTCCATTTTCTCATGCTGATCATGATTCATTGTTTCATCTTTTGCATGATGAAAGTTGACTACTCTTCACATTTAAATGACACATTCCCTTTTTTCCCTTAGTAAATAGAAAAGCATTAACAAACAAAACAATGGTGGCTATTCTGAAGTGGGTTGTAACTCGTCAGTGTTGAACAATGTGCATAATGCCGTCATTCCTCATCTGTTGGGATCCAGAAATATTCCACCGTTTTCCTGCTTCTCCGTGGATGCCCAGCCTCGTGCTCCCCTCCCATGGCAGGAGACAGGTCACCAAAGTGAGATGGACCCAGGTCCTTTCCCACTCGCGGAGCAGATACTCTGAACATGCTCCTGGGAAAAGGAAGCAGGCAGTACTGTACCTCTGACTGTCTATTCCAGGTAAACTGAACCTGACTTGGAACAACATATTCAAGGGATGGAAAATAACAACCTTACTAGGATTCTACAAAATAAAAATGTTCCAGGCATCCTGGTTACCTGGATGAGCTCCTGTCAGCATCCTCAGCCCCAGGCTCTGGTGTGGAGATGAAGACTGGATCCCCTTCCTAAGAGAGAGAGAGCGAAGCTGATTGCAGCAGGGCAAGGAGGAGTATAGAATAGCCTTCAGTTTGCACCAACATCATCACTTGACCTATAGTGATGTTCTGTGTAATGACAGTTAAACCCTCACTGTGAAGTTCCTGGGAGTGCCATCTTGGTTCTTTAGAATCTTCACCCTCTGGTCACTTTCCGTCATGCAGAGGAAAAAGCTTTTGATATTAGCTTGACACTGGGGAGAGAACAGTCAACATAAATCAAATGGACAACTAGTGAGTAAGTAAGAATTTATCCTAGGCCTGACAATAACTAATAGCTAGCTGGTCCACAGCTAGATGGCGCTATTGTCTGTCCTTGTTCTCAACACATCTCAACTACCTCAGTTATTGTGATGGGACCTGATTGACATCCCAGATAATCATTAAACAAACAGCATAGCCCACTGAAAGACATAAGTAGGATTATTGCTGATACATTTGGTGCTGCAGAAGGGGTTTGAGTCTGACTCACTGCTTTGTTCTGCCTCTGAGACGTGAGGTCCTCCTGGGCTTTGAAGATGTCTGCCAGAGCCTGATGTTTCTCCCTCCAGTTGAGACACTCGGCCGTGCGCTCCTGCCTCTCCTTCTCCACTAGCCGCCTCTCCTGGTCAGCTTCCTGCTTCGCCTGGCTGGCCTTCTCACTCTGCTCCTCCGCTACCAATGCCCTGCGCCTCGAACTCAGCTCTCTGCAGAGACAGAGAAGACATCACAGTGGATATTCTAATTCACAAACTGTGTGGTCTATCTGACGACTCTACAGGAGAGCCTTAAAGCCTGGGGTGGCATGTAAGGTTATGCTGTCCAAATGAGGACATCCTCAGTCTCAGCAGGACTTGTGTCAGTCTTATCAGGAGTTGTCAGTCTCATACATAATGCATTATACTACATATACATAGATGAATATATAGCACATCATAAGAACTGCATGATGACACATTTTCTGTAGCCTTACTTGTCTTTGACTTTGGTGTTCTCATCCATCACTTGTCTGAGATTGTGCCTCAGAGCATCCCTGTCCCCCTCCAGGCCTCTGTTCTCTTCCAGCAGAGCCTGTTTCTCTCCTGATATCCTGTCCAGCTTCAGCCTTGTCTCAAAATAGTTCTTCTCCGTTTGTGCCAGAAGAAGCTGAGCGTCTTGGTGCTGTTGGAGACGTTACAGACATCATCACAAGCTACTGGGTCTCATCTATTCTACACAGGGCCTGACTGAGCTAAAGGTTAGTGTGTACTATTACTTGTTGCACTACTATAGTACAGTAATTAGTCACAAACTGTGAGGAGAATTGATACTATAAGTATTATCATCTGACCTGTGCGTGTGTGTCTCTGTGTTTGTGCGTGCGTGTGTTTAGATACCTGTTTTTTTAGCTTCAGCAGGTCCTCGCTCAGTCGGCTCCTGTCTGCCTCTGTCAGCTCTCTGTCCTGCCTGAGGCTGTGTGCCCGGGCCTCTGCAAGGGCCCTGTGCTTCTCTGCCTCGACCCGCGAATCGGTCGCCTCATCCGCCACACGGGTGCACAACGTCGCCCTCTGCTGGGCCAGGTACACCTTGTGCTTCAGCTGCAGGGGCCAGAACGAATGAGTATTACACACAGAGGAGGAATGCTATTGTTCTCAGCTGTAATATGACGATGTAGGATTAGTTTAAGAATGATGATTTTCTAGTGGAGTTGAAAAGCTATAGTGGCACTGGCAAATGACCTATGGCGTTTAAGTTGGGAATGCTGCTTACTGTGTTGAACTAGCCTGCATTTTCTGTTGCATCACTGTTAAATAGTACCTGTATTTTCTGCTGTGTTTTCTATTGGCGAGAGGAAGAGGTACAGTACCTCTTTGACCTGGGCCTGGAGCTCCTGGTTAAGGTTTCTCAGGTTCCTCATGGTCAGTTCATTCTCTGTCCGCATCATAATTCGCTCCATATGGATCTCATTGGATAGATACTTGTTTTCCTTCTTCAGGTCTTCACATTCCTGAGGTTTACATAAATATGGAAACCAAGATGGACACATTTTCACTCTCATTTCTGGGTTTCATGGAAACGCACACACACGCACACTGCCGTCAGGTAGTCTAGTGGTTAAGAGCATTGGCCAGTAACCAAAAGGTCGCTGTTTCGAATCCCCGAGCCAGCAAGGTGGACAAATCTGCCGTTCTGCCCTTGACCAAGGCAGTTAACCCCCAACGACAACTGCTCCTGTGCGCCGATGACGTGGATGTGGATTAAGGCAGCCCCCCGCTCCGCTCTGATTCAGAGGGGTTGGGTTAAATGCAGAAGACACATTTAGGTTGAATGCATTCAGTTGTACAACTGACCAGCCATCCCCCATTCCCCCTTTACCTTTCTCTTCCTCACCAGCTCTCCTTGCAGGTGGTTGATCTGTAGGAAGGATCCGCTGACGTTAACGCTGTGGGCACTAACCGGTCTGACGGCCCGTACAGGCCTCCTGCATGGCCTGGAGAACCCCTTCACCTCCTCCACCTGCTCCTTCCCAAACACTATCCTCCCGCTGCCTCCCCCGTTCCCGGCCCCCTTCCCGGCCCCGTTCCCATTCATATTGCTGCTGCTCAGGGAGAAGGACTTGTATATCCTGCTGTCCAGCGCCAGAGGCTTTGGTGAAGAGAGGGACTGCAGGTTGCCGTGAGATGTGGCTCTCAGCGACATGTTGAGTCCAGATCCAGAGATGTGGTCCGATTCAACCTTAGACAAGTAGGTATACTAGGCTTTGAGTACGGATGGAACTCACTAACTGCCAAATCCCACCAAGAGATACTCTCCTTACTCCAGGAATGAAGTCCTTGTCTAGTGTTGTGTTTACTCCACTGGTCTCTGGGAATAGAAGGATCACTGGTGGAATGGATGAAATATTCATTGGGTAATGTGATAGGTCAGCACAAGGGACTGGAGAGAAACCGTACTCTACCGGTTGTGCTTGGAAACCTTAACAGAGTGTATGGCAGAAGTGCTGGGGTGGGGGCCTGCTAGCTTGACTAATTACACTGCTACTTAGAGACTCTATTTAGAGGTGGTGAATGATCCTCTATGAAGGAATCACTATGGAGGATCAGATAATCATATAACTTCTCTTTAGATCTATGAATATCAGGAAAGTGAGAATAGGGGACTCTGACTTTACTGACAAACAATTATCACACTATTTACCAGAACGCCTGGATATGTTTTCATAGAGTGACATAGTATCCCACCCTTGACACTACACTCTTCACCGACACTACTGGAAAAGACTGGTGGTCACTCCTGACTTCGGAGGTGTGGCCAATTAGCCTCTACTACACTTCCTGAAAGGCTCTCGTCGTATCCTTTACAAACACTGAGCTCCAGTGATCCAGTTTACCCCAGAAGCAGACAGGAAACTAACCCTTCTCCAGTTTGGATGTATTATTTAAACACAGCAGTCAAAGTACGACAAATCCCACTACCCTGCTTTGGCTTCACGTGAATCACTACAAATAATGAATAGACACAACATCCATGACAATGTCTTTCAATCAAAGCGGCATCATGATTGACATTATTTGATGTATCTATACACATTTTAATAGGGGAAATTCCTGTATTATTCTATTTGACTTACAGTTGGTGAGTGCATACATTTTCATACTTTTTCATACTGGCCCCCCGTGGGAATCCAACGCCATGCTCTACCAACTGAGCTACACGGGGCTACATTCTATGAATGAAGTGTTTCAGATGTATTGTTTGGAGGTTGGCGTGGTATCCGAGAAGAATGGCCTTGACACAAGACCTGTGTAGGGTCGTATTCTAGAGTAACCTTGAACAGGCAGGATGTGCTTGATAAGGTCTTTAACACTGATATATTCAGAGGACGTACAACTTACAGTTTTTCTCAATCGTGTACAAGCATTTTTTGGAACAATGTCGATTTTCAAAACAGAGTCCACAAGACCCAGAACTCTGTGGCGTTTTGCTAAACAGTAAATACGTTTTCAAAATGTAGTTGCCTTCTCAAAACATAAATACATTAATCAAAACTATATTATACAGTCAAAACATAAATACATTCATCAAAACTATATTATACAGTCAAAATTGCAAATACATTCATCAAAAGAACACGATTGCCTGCAAAAAGATCAACAAAACCATACTTATCTCTTGAGGCCAAGCAGACAAAACATTAAGTTAGTCTGTCTTTTAAAAATCCCAGTAGATAGATACATTTTCTTTGTATTCACTAAATCATGATGATCAAAATGGGAAGTATAACTATCCAAAGGTGTAGAATTATGGGAAATGACTCTGCTTTCATGCGTATTTCACCAAAAGATGGTTATATGTTCATACACATCAAAACAAATATTATTCCTGCTAATTATTTTAATAAAAAATAAGCACATTGTGTGCAGGATTCATTAATTGGTATCATCCCAATCCAATTCCATGTATTCAATACATAGGCTGGTTTGCACATAGTTTTGTAGACTATTGGTGCACAGAAACACAATCCACAATAGAAATAAGGAAAGGTGAATACAATGCAGGAACACAACTGATATGAATGTATAGGCCTCAATCCACACCAAAGCAAAGCTCTGTAATGGAAGGTCACAATGTTGGAGATGATAACTTCCGATTAACCCAAAGTTACTTAGAAGTAACCCAACTTCATTCTCTGCATCTCTGCATGTCCGCGATATTGTAAAAGATGATCAACATTAGACAGTCCCATTCCCTAGATCTTTTCATATATTGTACATGGAATGACACTGATGGGATGATTTATAATTTTGTGCAGTAGTATTTACTGACTGCCGGAAACAGTTAACATAAGTGCACACATTTCTCTTCTGATGAAAATAATGTGTAACTATTCTGTGAACAAAACACTTAGCATTGAATTTTGTATTCACTGATGACATTTGTATTTAAAGTTTTGCAAAACGTGGTCTAAGATATGCAAGTCAGGTACTAAGGCAAGAAAATGATCAGAAGTTCTGTAAATGTTTTGGAGCATTTGATCATTGCTGTTCTGCTATAGGTACTATACACCAGTGGTTCCCAACCAGGGGTACTTGAGAAGACTCATGAGACCATAGGCTTACTGGTCAAATGCACATGAAGGGGTACTTCAGAGGAACTCAGGCAAAGCTAAATTCAGCTGGTGGCACAGTCAGGGGCGTCATGCACCCCAAAAATCTGAGGGGGAACAAAGTATGTGAGGATGTCTGGAGGTGGTTTGGAGGGGCAGAGGGGTACTCCGGGCAGACCAAAATTCAGTTGGTGGTACAGTAACTGAAAAAGGTTGGGAACCACCGCTATACCGATCCACTGTAGATTTCAACACAAAACTGTATCAGTGTGCCAACTGCTCTAAAGGACCCCACCCCCCCCCACCCCCCTTCCAATCCTCAGCTTATGAACCGTGCATTACATCCCAAGACTCATTACTAATGTCCCATGCTTTACGACCCGCTTCCTGTGTTTCCTTTGGGACCAATCAAATGTGGTGTTTTGGTGTGGAAATCTACAGATCAGAAGATGAGACCATAAAATCTGTGACGCAGAGAAAATACAGATTTTCTTTTGAAAACTTCCTCTGTATATGTTTATGTTGTTTATCAGGAAGATGGAGGCACAGTGTGGCATCGTTTAGTAATTTGATGAGTTGTTTTCATTCAACAATGGCTTTCCTCCTGTCTTCTTAATGACTCTCTTGATGTCATTATGGGAAGGGGAATTGGCAAGCCTGTCACGTTATGTGTGGGGAAAAAAAATCTGATTCCAAACATCACTCGTTAATGTGTCCCATTCTTAAACCATTGTTTCCGATCTCAAACAGTAACCCGACAACAAAGCCACAACATCTTCCTCAGCCAAGCCTCCCTTTAAAAATCAATTGGTTGCACCCACTGATCCTCACTGGGTTATGTGAACACATTGTAGCCTGCATTATTTGATGTGAGTGCCTTGGGACAGGTAGCCTACAGTTCCATGTTGATCTAAAGAGATGGGAAGAGCATCCTATCACTAGGTCAAAGAGCAGCAGGGGGAACACCACTTGAGAATCAGTGCTATGTTGTGAGGAAGAGTCTCCTCCTCCACTTATAGATTGGCCTGTCACACCAACCATAACTCTGCTAGAATTAAGTGCTGGCGAAACAAAAGTGGTTGAAAACCGGTCCTGTCCATATGAGGAATGGGTCCTTGACTGTTGTTTTCCTGTCTGGCAGAAACTGTGGTCTAAATCAACAGCTGTGCTTTCCTATATGGCTAAATATGCTTTTATCTGCTTTTGTAGACAATGCATTGGCTGTTTGTTATGACATTTCATCACGTCTCATGATGAATTCATCCTGGGTCAAATGCTCACATTCGCCCTCCTCCTGAACCCAGCTATATCATATATCCTATATAAAAAATTTGTTATTACACAATTCACATGTTATTATGTAATAATAAAAACAGAGATGTGTGAGAAGTGAATCCAGAACAGGTTGTGCTTCCAGAGCTGCCCCCGTTTGGTCTTTAAAGGTGTGTGGCCCCCAGTGGCCCCTGATTCGGGGGCACCAAGCACATTTGGCCCCTCTTCCCGTTTCCTCTTTCCCAGTGTCCTTTCTGACTGTGTCCCAAATGGTACCCTATTCCCTTTGAAGGGCCCTGGTCAAAAGTAGTGCACTGTAAAAGGAATAGGGTGCCATTTGGGACGCTGCCTCTGTCGTCACCCCTGGAAGTGGACATTATGTTTGGGGAAAGTTGCCCCCCTCACTCTCTTTATTCTGGTAGCATCTTCACTGTAGAGTCTGATATTAAATGTTACCAGACAAACCATGGCAAGGGTCTGGCTCTTTTCTTGCCTTCTGCTCACCATGGCTGTGTATGCACTGACTTTTGAATTCAATCGCATTAAAGGTAAGGCAAGATTTTTTATCAATATGAAAAAAGGGATGCTGCAAATGTTTTGAGTTTCGTTGCATTGTTATGGGCCCGGGCAATACTTATTTATAACTATTTTGATCACACTTTACTTGAAGCAATCAGATATAATGCTGTATTACTTGTTATAAGCATGCATGAGCACTCATAATGTCTTATTAATGTGCTTATAAAATGTTATGTATTTCTATGTGGAATTTCTTTAATGGATTAAACATATTAAGTAATTTAGGATAATTTTTAGATGATAGCAAGACATTATAACAAGTTATTCAAAGATAACATCTTATGACAAGTCTTATTATGCATTATACATTATACAATAATTGAAGTAATAATGTTTTTTTCTTCAGTTTTCATTATTTTTGTGTGTAGTCTACTCTTATTGCAATCCATTCCATCTGATGGATTTGACTTGTGCAGTTTTCCCTGAGGTTGGCAGAATCTCCGGAGTGTCCATGGTGTCTTATGGGAATCAATACGCCCTGAATGCCTCTCAGGCTAGAGCCATGTGCCTGTTCCTGAACGTCACCATAGCGACCAGGGAACAGGTCCATACTGCTCACCAACATGGACTGGAGACATGCGGGTAAAAAGCACAGCACAAATAAAAGTTCTCAGAGCAGGGTTAAATATCCACTACCAAATAATATCTCATGTGTGGTCTTTCAATCAGATATGGCTGGATAGATGAACAGATTGCAGTTATCCCTCGCATTGTGCAGAGCATGAAATGTGGCAGGAATAACATTGGGTTATTAACATGGAAAACAGCGACAAACAAAGCCTTTCATGTGTTTTGTTTCAATTCAACAGGTAAATATAACTTTTATATATTGAATTATCATGCATGTTAAATTAACTAAAGCAGAGCATTGATCATAAACATGTTGCAATGAAAAATGCATTTAAAAAATAGTTTGAATGTGCTTTACTTTAGAAAATGGACTTGTTGATGCCTTCTCTCACAGATTTAGAGAATCCTTTGGATATCACAACACCTAAAGTCCAGACCACAACAAAAACTACGACCACTACAACAGTCTCAACATCAGCACCAACTACTACCAAAACGGTGAAAAACAGGGTCAAGACAACACCTAAAGTTCCAGCACCTAAATCAACGATACAAGTCTCAAGATTGGCCCCCACTACCACAACAACAACCACTTACCTGGTCCAGTCAACAACCAGCTTCATCTCCACCTCTCCTCCTCCCTCCCCATCCCCATCGTCCCTCTCCTCCCTCCCTTGTCCCACTTCCCTCTCTCACTTACTTCCCACATCCTCTCGCTCTCTCCCCAGCTCTTTCTCTCCCTCGTCTACACCTCTCATCTCGTTTTTGTCTGTCACCTCTTCCTCCCTTGTTTCCTCTCCTTCTCAAAACACCTCCACCAACCACGTTGAAAGCCCTGTCGGAGGTAGGTGATCATCCTCATATTGCTATTTGTCATTGTCAATGACATTTATGATCAGCTTCCATTTTAGATGTGTATAATATATTTGGCACACCTTTATCCTTTCAGCAATACCTACGGCGCTCCTCATCACTCTACCCTTGCTGGCTGCGGCAGTTGCAGTGTGCTACTACAAAACGTGGGTCTTCTTATGTTTACATTGCTGTGTACTTACTTTGATCATAAGCATGTTATACATATTATACTATACGTTGATAGTAAAGATTTTATACATGATTATGCGTGAATATATTTATAACTAACCCAAGATAGTTAATCTGTGTCGTTTACAGTTGGAGCAAATGAAGCATAGTTGGCAGAACAAGCAAAGAGGTGGGCAGAGCCAAGCACGAGCTAGTGAGATCCTATTGGCGCGTTGTAGCATGTATTTGCATATTCCCATTAGGGAAAGTGTCCTCTGTGAAGTGCGCATGTGCACAAACTCAATTCGACCTTGCACTCCTAAACAATGCAATTTTTAACAACGTCTATAAAACGTAGAACAATGTGTTCGTAACAGATTTTAGTTTTGGGAACATCATATATTTTTTGGATCAGATGTTTCATTGATGAGAAAATGAGTAGAATGCCGGCCCAGTTTCACCTAGTTCCATCCTCTCCCACTACCCGCGACTGGACTTCCTCTCACTACCAAGTTTGGTGGTGAGAAAATGTACTAAACGGATGCTTCAGCTTTATAGTCCCTGTGATGTGTCTGGGTTACACCTTCTGTCTGTGGTAAAAATGCACTATAACTGTTAGCGTAACATGTTACCATTTTGCTCTTCTTCTCTCCATGTTTCTTTTACATTTACTTCAAAGGACCAGGGGTGTTTTCCCAGTCCAATTATGGCGCAGAGGACAGCACAACTTGAAGCATGACATAGAGACTGAGATGTGGAGACACACGGACAGTGAGATGGATCTGCAGGACCCACAACAGAGAAAAGGAGGAGAGGAGAATGGAGACAGGAAGTCCACCAGTGACATCATCATCAGTAATCTAGAGACCACAACAAATGGCCCTTAGTAGCAATAGACGGCCATGTTGAGGGGGATTTACAGTGCTGAAAAAGACATTAGCAAAATATATAATTGATTAACAGAAACTGCAGAAATAAGTATTAGGAACTGTAGACATAAGAGAGGTCTGCAGAGGTTTTTTTCAGAAAATGTTTCTGATAATTCAATGTATTTTTTTTAAATAAACGATTGTAAACAATCAAACGAAAATGTTTTCCTTTGCCTAGATTCCCTGTCATCTATTTATTTCCGTTTTATTTTTTATTAATTCATTTGATTTGTCTGTCCAACTTGCATTTTTTACAGTTTCAAGTCACATTTTGTTTTATGAGTTGCAGCAAATCTTCACTTTGTTCAATAAAAAAAGAAATGCTACTAAAATGTCGATTTATTGGTGAGGGCCTAGAGCAGTGGTTCCCAACCAGGGGTACTAGGACCCCTGGGGGTACTTGGCCTATCCACAGGGGGTTCTTGAGAGGACTCATGAGACCATAGGCCTAATGGTACAATGCACATGTGGGGGTACTTCAGAGGAACTCAGGGCAGAGCAAAATTCAGCTGGTGGTAAAGTCAGGGGCATCATGCACCCCAAAAATCTGAGTGGGCACAAAGTACGTGAGGATGTCTAGAGGTGGTTTTCGAACACCTGAAACAGCGTTTTCCTGCAATCTACAGCCATAATCATTATGCTCAGTGCTTGATTTGAACTGAAATAGGTTCCAGTACTCATTTTGGGTGCAGGTACTGTTTATATTTAGGTGCAGGAGCTCCAAGATACTTTTGAGCTAATATTCTATAAGAGGAACAGGAGCTCAAGCAGTAGAACATTTGAGGTGCCAGTGAGCTCCTGCCCTAGTCAAGCACTGATTATGCTTAATTCTATGTAAAAATAAAAATGCATATTTTTCTGCATAACTAAGCATACATCTTGAGCTGTCTGTATCCTCCTAACTGGTGGTTATTTTTTAAAAGAAACTATGCTTCTCTGCTTCTCTGCTAAAATCTGGGTAACATAAAGGAATGTGAGTCTTATTCAGTATGTTTAGTTATTGCCAGCTAAGATAGTTATACAAGCTAGCTAGTCTAACTTAATTGACAGCCTGAAATGGCTTCTTGGTAGCTAACATCAGTTATGAGGTTGGGAGATTGAGAACCTAAATGGGCTTTCATAAAATTGCTAGGTGGCTAGTAGTATTACAGAGAAACAAAACAAAACAAAAATATTTTTTACAGGACAAACCCCCTATGGGCAAGATGCCTCTGGGTACAGTAACCTAAAAAGGTTGGGAACCACTGGCCTAGAGAATACGTTTTGAATTGGTGGGGACCGTTCCCTTACGAAAAAAGATTGCAGTCAGAGTGCAGTAAACTGCAGTTAGAGTTCCGTATACTGTAACTGCAGTATGCTGCAAATACTGCGTCCAAAATAACACCGTTTTTTTTTACTGCAGTAATTTGTGTAACTGCAGTTAGAGTGCAGTATAACTGCAGTTATTCTACAATTACTGCGTCCAAAATACAACAGTTGACTGCAGTTACTGCACTGTTACTGCAGTTTCAAAATGGCAATCTTTTTTTGTAAGGGTTGCGTGGACGGGGGAGAGCCTCGTAAATGGCGTCCCTTGAGAAAGCAAGAAACAGATGTATGTCAGGAGAAGTGCAGTATTATCATAAAGAGACGTGTACTTGGATGACGGAGGAGGAATGGAGGGAAAAAGAGAGGCAGAGGAGGTCTAAGAGAAAGAGTGAGGAAGATTGTGAGCTTGAGTCTGTAAAAAAATGCCGGAAAAAAGGGTTGTTAAAGAAGAATGGTAGGAAATGTAAGCAAAGTGAGCTGAAGACAGGAGGAGAAATGGAAGTGAATGAGGGTGAAGTATCGGAGGTGGTAGGTGTGGTGAAGTACTCGGAGCCCGAGGCTTGCACAGAGGGTCAGGATAAAGATGAGTCTGTGACAGTAGGAGTTACGTTTTTGGAAAAAGTGGACCCTTGCCTTTTGCCTGATCCATTTGTGGTTTCAGGATGGGTGAAAAAAGCGTTGGGTATAGTGGAATCAGTGAGGGTAACCAGAAGTGGTCTAGTGATAATTGTTTTTGTTTCTGTTGGTCAGAGGGAGAAGGCGCTCAGAGTTAAACAAATGAGGGAAAGAATTGTGAATTGTTTCGCTCTCAAGAAAAGGGCGCCATTGAAAGGAGTGATTACTGGGGTAGCAGTAAATGTAAAAGTTGACAAGCTGAAGGGGAAGATTCCCGGTGTTTGTGATGCTCGTCGTTTGGTGCGACGCAAACAGGGTGGCGAGAGTGGTGAAACAGAAGAGTCATTGTCTGTTCTTTTGAGTTTTGAAGTTGAGTCTTTGCCTGATAAAGTGAAGTTAGGATATATAAGATATCCTGTACGAGCTTATGTGCCGAATACATTACGATGTTACAGGTGTCAAACCTATGGGCATATGGCAGCAGTGTGAAGGAGGGAGGTTCCAAGGTGTGAGAAGTGTGGAGAAGGGCATGGGACAAAGGAATGTGTGGCATTGGGGAAAGTAGTGGTATGTGCTAATTGTAGGGGTGCCCATGGGGCTGGGGATCAGAAATGTCCCGTGCGAGAGAGGCAGGTTGAGGTTTCCAGGGTAAGAGTAGTGAAGAAGTTGTCATATGCTGAGGCAGTGAAGAAAGTAGAGGAAGATGGGTCAATGGGGAGGAGTGGTGAGAGTAGTAGGTATGTACCAGTGCAGAGGGATAGGCCAACAAGTGATATATGTTTCAGTAAGATTGGATTTTTAGCATTTATAGCAATGGTTTTTAATTGTACTGCAGGGATGGAACGTAAGTTGAAGAAAATTGAGGTTGTGGTGGCAGCTGCAGAGAGGTATTTGTGTGTGCGAGACATCAGAAGGGTTACAGGGTGTGTTAAGTGGTGATGTCCCATCATTTCTGGTTGAGGGCATGAGGTAGGAATGAATATATTTAAATAGTGTAGTAGGGTGGTGTTAAATATTAATAATATTTTTGAATTTGTGAGTGTAGGGTATTTCTTTATTTTATTTTTCAAGCAAAGTATAAGGGAGTTGTACTCCAGTCTAGTAGGTGGCGGTAATGCAACAAATTGGATGCCAACCGCCGTTAAATCTCATCAAAGAAGAAGAAGTAAGGGTTGCGTTTCACTGCCATCTACTGGCAGGTTGCAACCAACCGGTGTTCTTACTGTCGATTTTCGATTGGCGGCTGCCCTGTAAGTAGCTAGTGGTTACTATACAAGGGAATGAACCAGTTCGAAGCAGAAGATAACTTCTCTCTTTGATCTTAATTATCCCGTATTAAAGTCGTTACGGAACTATCAGTCTGCCATAATGCGACGTTTCGGATCTGTGCAGCAAAAGATACCTTGTGTGTTTCTGACTGAGGTGAAAGAGGAACAGTCCAGAAAACGCGAATGTCAGGTGAGTGTCTATGAGTAACTGCAGTTAGCAGCTAACGTTTGATAGCTTAGCTAACTAGTTAGCGTACGCCAGCTAAAATAACTCAAATTAACAGTCATAGTATATCCTAAATACTACTGTATACATGAATGGTTTTGTAGATTAATTTTGTATTTGTTTTCCTAATAGCTAGTAGCTACGTTTTGTTATCATTCTTACTCTGCACCATAGTTAGGCGGATACTAAGCTAATGCTAACTAGCTAATTATGTCAACACAGCAGCAGTTGATTGGTTAGTGGTGCGGTCTGATGATGCCCCATTGACTGAAAGCCAGGGCGATGTTCAGTACGGGAACGTTGAAGATAGAAAAGCCATGACTAATGCTAACGTGATTTCTTATTCTATATACCAAAGAGATGTTTGCTCTAGCACCATCATACATTTCTATCTGAACGTTGGCCAACGTTGTCCTGCTGAACGCGGCCCAGTTGAGCTCTTGAAATGTTGTCCACAGTAGGGTGTTTTCACCATCTTCTCTCTTGTGGCACCAATGTGAGGGGTTATGGCAGCTGAAACGGTGTTGCAGAATAACAGAATAAACTGCTATTTATTCTGTTACCAATAATATTTGCATGTTAATAGTGTCTTCTGATTTACAATTATTGGCTCATCTTTTAACTAAATGCAATCTATTAGCTTCCAAAATGTAAGTAGGTATATCTAGCTGTCTGATAACACATTCTGATGGAATGGCTTGTCTTGCACAAGGTAAAAACCCAGAGTGCATTGAGTGGAATGTAAAAAAAAAAAAAAGATCTTGGTTCCATTCTGAATATAGCAATGTGAATGCAAAGAGGACTCGGACCACAAAATTGTGAACTGGCAAAATAGTTGAGTCCTCATTCAAAGGCAAGGGCAGTGTGAATACAAAGAGAACTGAGTTATTTAGCTTCTTTTTTTTTTTTTTACCCCAGAGTTCACTTTAAAGAGGACTGAGAACGGTTATTTTAAAGAGGACTATATTTTGGGCTCCCGAGTGGCGCAGTGGTCTAAGGCACTGCATCTCAGTGCTAGAGGCGTCGTTACAGACCTGGGTTCGATTCCAGGCTGTATCACAATCCAGCCGTGATTGGGAGTCCCATAGGGCGGCGCATAATTGGCCCAGCGTCGTCCGGGTTTGTCCGGGGTAGGCAGTCATGGTAAATAAGAATTTGCTCTTAACTGACTTGCCTACTTAAGTAAAGGTACAAAATAAAAAACACTCTAAGATGCACACATCTTTGTGTATATTGTATGACAACAAACACATTTAAATTGAAATGGCACAATACAACAAAATATGTCCATAGTTTCTAGGTTATGACTGTTTTCTAGCTACTTTGTGATTTACCGGTAGCTGCTGAAAAAAGACAGTCAGTTGCACTTACTATGCAGGAAATCTTCACCTTTTCGCTATCTTTTTTCTAACAGCAATTTCAGGTTGTAGCCACCGAAAATGTGAACCCTATAGCACTGGAATCGAATATTGACGGTGCACTTACCACAGAAAAGCTGGATGGCACCTGCTGCTATGTTTCCATTTATAAAGGTGAGCTTTGAACTGCATAAATTAACATTGCAGCCCACACAGGTGGGTCTTCATTACATTTACATTTTAGTCATTTAGCAGACGCTCTTATCTAGAGTGACTTACAGTTAGTGAGTGCATACATTTTTCATACTGGCCCCCTGTGGGAAACGAACCCACAACCCTGGCGTTGCAAGCGCCATGCTCTACCAACTGAGCTACAGGAGGCCCTCCATGCCCTCTTTATGGTTGAAATGAAGCTCCCTCATATCATATCAAATCAAATTGTATTTGTCACATACACGTCTTTAGCAGCTGTTATTGCAGGTGTAGCGAAATGCTAGTGCTTCTAGCTCCGACAGTGCAGTAAATGTCTAAACTGTAAATGGTTTATTTCTTTTACAGGGCAATCATATCTCTGGGCTCGACTAGACCGGAAGCCCACCAAGCAGGCAGACAAGAGGTTCAAGAAGCATCAGTATTCCCACAAAAGTTGCAAAGGTTTCACCTGGAATGTGAAAGAAGACTTTAAGATGGTTCCAGAGTCTTGGGTCCCAGCACACAGAGTTCAGCACCACAATGGACAGCCTGTACCAGATGAGCACGGACACATCCCAGGTGGGACACACTAAATATGGACACACTCTTTGAGCTGGTTTCCCGGACACAGATTAGCCCTAGTCCTGGACTTAAAAAAGCCTGTCACTCACTCGCTTTTCACAATTTGCTATTTACTAACAGTATGTCCTTTTATATGGGAACTAAAATACTGATGGTACTTTCTCAATGTATGTTCAGGTTGGGTTCCTGTGGAGAAAGACAACAAGCAGTACTGTTGGCACTCCTCTGTTGTGGACTATGATGCTGGGGTAGCGCTGGTTCTGAGGCCCAGTGCTGAGAATGAAGACCTGCTAGAGATCACCATGATACCACTGGCTGATCTCCTGGAGCAAACCCTGGAGCTTATTGGAACCAACGTCAATGGGAACCCATATGGTAAATGTGACATACAGTCCAAGTCCTACACTGTACATGTACACATGCACTTCTGAACGTGGCCCCTTAGCAAGAGCATCTAAATAGTGTGTCGTTTCTGACAGGGATGGGAAGTAAAAAGCAGCCTGTCCACGTCCTGGTTGCCCATGGGAGTGTGCGCATCAGGAACCCTCCCCCGGTGGACTACCAGCAGTTGTGTTCCTGGTTCCAAGACAATCAGGAGGGCCGTGTTGAGGGGATCGTCTGGCACTGTAATGACGGGACCCTGGTCAAGGTAAGCGCTCTAGGGGCGCCTATTATGCAATTAAATTGAGACTTGGACTGTGGTATGTCTTCAGTGTTCCCCCCTCTCTCAATATCAGCTATAATGTTGTCTTTTTGATTATGTCCTGATTTTAGTATTTGATATTTTTGATTACTTAGCATGTTGGCATGGTTCCCTCAACTATGAGATCCAATTTAGCTCAGGTTTTCTCGATCAGTAAAAAAAATAAATAAGGGTGTTATTTTGTTTACTCCAGATCAGGAGCTTTGACATTTTAAGTGGTAAAACCAGTGTGTGTGTGTTTGTTTTGGCTGTAGCTCCATCGTCATCACCTGGGGCTGAGATGGCCGGACGGCGACACCATCCTGAACGCTCGGCCTGTGGTCGTCCACGTCGACGGGACCATACGAGAGTATGACATCACCAGCAAGGACTTGTTTACATCTCTCTCCCAGTTAAACGGACATCGCTTCAGCAGACTGCAGGACATCCAGTTTGACCCTTAACCTTAATTTAACCAGGAAGTACCATTTAGGTCAGAAGACCTTTGTCCCTAAATCCACCAGGAGCTGCCTGGAATCTTAAGAAACATTCCTGTTTGTAATAGTCCGTGAGTCAGTGAGGTTGGTCAGGCTCACTTGGGGTAACAATGTCTCATAGTGATTTTTTGAAGGTCTATGTCCCTAGAGTTGAAAATGTGTGACAGCAATGGCAGCTTTCTGTATTATCACTCCAACCCATGTATTCTTCCCATAGGGATTTTACCCTATGACAAACAATGTCAGTATATAACAAGTTATTGCTCACGTATACCCTGTAATCATATAGCATTGGAAAGCTTAGATTCACAGCTATCCATCAGATACATTCTCGCAATGTTCAGGTCAACAGAACTTTGACCTCTATGGTACATATTAGATGTACCTGTATAAATTGCTTTAAAAAGGAAATCCTGATACATTTTAAACTTTGTTTAACAAAGGTCATGAAATAACATTTCAAATTATATATAATATAACCAGCTTTGAATGCGCTAGCTACAACTATTTAAAAAAAATCTCCCATATTGTGCCATTGACATTAGAATGTTTTAAGCTTAACCATTGAATTACATATAATGGGGCAGCTATGTTTTTGGATTGTAACTTTGGTGATGGAAGCACCAAATTTCACACGCTCAGCTAGAACAGGGTTTAAAAAATATTTGTAGGTACAGGCCCATTACAGGATTCATGCATTAACCCCACAGAAGCCTTTTTCCAATATGGCCGCCAAACAACTCAATTGGGTCTTATTGGATACATTTAGCATTACCATACCTGTATGAAATATAGTTGTATTATGCCCAATAATAACCAAATTAACCAGGTGTGCCAGATATATAAATATGTTAAATTATTGACAGAATTGTGGTAAGAATTGCTGATTTCTGAAGATTTTATGATCAATAATTGCAATATTTAATCTCCAAACCTTTAAAATTGATTTATACATGTAAATAGTCATGGATGTGGGCTGATTTAAAATGATATACAATGTTATCCTATTAACTGTTTTAATTATGAGGACTATAAACCTGCCATGTACATTCCATTACAATGTAGTCAAATCCTATGTTGGGCCTGTTGAGGTTATACTTTTAGTATTCTAGTCGCAGACCAACCTGCTATGGCCCTATAGAATACATCTTGATTTAGACTATGTGTAATGGTTTGCTGCTCTCATCATCCAGATATTAGGTTAAAACGTATTGGCATTCCTATGGAATTTTACATTGTAATGTTTCCAGTCCTCTGTTAATGAAAACAGTTAATATCATTTTCATCAGCTCACATCCATGACTATTCACATGTACATATCCATTTTACATGTTTGAAGATTAAATATTGCAATTACTGATCATAACATCTTTGGAAATCAGTGATTCGGACAACTTCTTGGGCACATTCTAACCACTATTATGTCAATAATTAACATTGTTATATATCTGGCACACCTGGCTAATTTGGTTGTGTATTCTACATCACTACGAACATTTTAAGATATTATTGGGCGTACTAGAATTATTTCATACAGGTATGGTAATGAAACATTTATCCAATAAGACCCTATTTAGTTGTTTGGTGGCCATATTGGGAAAATAATTCTGTGGGGTTAATGCGTGAATCTGGTGATGGCCCTGAACACTCCAAGAATGTATCTGATGGAACACACAGAAAGCTACCATTGCTGCACTACTATCACACATTTTTCAACTCTAGGGACACAGACCATAAAAAAAATCACTGCGACATCGTCACCCCAAGTGAGCCTGGCTCCAGGACTGTAAACTTCCATACTGTATTACCATTAGTATGGTTGAACCAGACTGAATAGTGAGTGCAGCGTTCAATCTGGTTTAACCAGGCTATATGTCTTCCAATACAGTGGGGGAAAAAAGTATTTAGTCAGCCACCAATTGTGCAAGTTCTCCCACTTAAAAATATGAGAGAGGCCTGTAATTTTCATCATAGGTACACGTCAACTATGAGAAAACAAAATCCAGAAAATCACATTGTAGGATTTTTAATGAATTTATTTGCAAATTATGGTGGAAAATAAGTATTTGGTCAATAACAAAAGTTTCTCAATACTTTGTTATATACCCTTTGTTGGCAATGACACAGGTCAAACGTTTTCTGTAAGTCTTCACAAGGTTTTCACACACTGTTGCTGGTATTTTGGCCCATTCCTCCATGCAGATCTCCTCTAGAGCAGTGATGTTTTGGGGCTGTCGCTGGGCAACACAGACTTTCAACTCCCTCCAAAGATTTTCTATGGGGTTGAGATCTGGAGACTGGCTAGGCCACTCCAGGACCTTGAAATGCTTCTTAAGAAGCCACTCCTTCGTTGCCCGGGCGGTATGTTTGGGATCATTGTCATGCTGAAAGACCCAGCCACGTTTCATCTTCAATGCCCTTGCTGATGGAAGGAGGTTTTCACTCAAAATCTCACGATACATGGCCCCATTCATTCTTTCCTTTACACGGATCAGTCGTCCTGGTCCCTTTGCAGAAAAACAGCCCCAAAGCATGATGTTTCCACCCCCATGCTTCACAGTAGGTATGGTGTTCTTTGGATGCAACTCAGCATTCTTTGTCCTCCAAACACGACGAGTTGAGTTTTTACCAAAAAGTTATATTTTGGTTTCATCTGACCATATGACATTCTCCCAATCCTCTTCTGGATCATCCAAATGCACTCTAGCAAACTTCAGACGGGCCTGGACATGTACTGGCTTAAGCAGGGGGACACGTCTTGCACTGCAGGATTTGAGTCCCTGGCGGCGTAGTGTGTTACTGATGGTAGGTTTTGTTACTTTTGTCCCAGCTCTCTGCAGGTCATTCACTAGGTCCCCCCGTGTGGTTCTGGGATTTTTGCTCACCGTTCTTGTGATCATTTTGACCCCACGGGGTGAGATCTTGCGTGGAGCCCCAGATCGAGGGAGATTATCAGTGGTCTTGTATGTCTTCCATTTCCTAATAATTGCTCCCACAGTTGATTTCTTCAAACCAAGCTGCTTACCTATTGCAGATTGTCTTCCCAGCCTGGTGCAGGTCTACAATTTTGTTTCTGGTGTCCTTTGACAGCTCTTTGGTCTTGGCCATAGTGGAGTTTGGAGTGTGACTGTTTGAGGTTGTGGACAGGTGTCTATTATACTGATAACAAGTTCAAACGGGTGCCATTAATACAGGTAACGAGTGGAGGACAGAGGAGCCTCTTAAAGAAGTTGTTACAGGTCTGTGAGAGCCAGAAATCTTGCTTGTTTGTAGGTGACCAAATACTAATTTTCCACCATAATTTGCAAATAAATGCATTAAAAATCCTACAATGTGATTTTCTGGATTTATTTTCCTCAATTTGTCTGTCATAGTTGACGTGTACCTATGATGAAAATTACAGGCCTCTCTCATCTTTTTAAGTGGGAGAACATGCACAATTGGTGGCTGACTAAATACTTGTTTTCCCCCACTGTATGAACGAACCTGCCCAATAAAAGGCCTGTAAATATATCGAATTTGTGTAGCCTAAGTATCATGGAAGTTAATATATTTATTTTTTAAACCAAATATCTATTTCAAAAGCTATTCCAAACTGTCTTTGCCCTTAAATTAAAAGCACAATTCGGTCATTGTAGTCACTGGTGTACACATACGATGCACATTAAATCTACTTTATTGATAGAAGTAACGCGATAGAAACTGTATCAAACACAATCTAGCCTTCAGAAAGTATTCACACCACTTTACTTTTTACACATTTTGTGTTACAGCCTGAATTTAAAATGGATTGAGATTTTGTGTCACTGGCCTACACACACTACCCCATAATGTCAAAGTGAAATTATGTTTTTAGATTTTTTGTGTTTTTTTAAAACAAATTAATTAAAAATGAAAAGCTGAAATGTCTTGAGTCAATAAGTATTCAACCCCTATGTTATGGAAAGCCTAAATAAGTTCAGGAGTAAAAGTTTGCTTAACAAGTTACATAAGTTGAATGGACTCACTGTGTGCAATAAGTGTTTAACATGATTTTTGAACTACTACCTCATCTCTGTACCCCACACATACAACTATCTGTAATGTCCCTCAGTTGAGCAGTGGATTCCATTTGTTTAGATTTTATTTTTCCTTTTCTCTCCTTCCTTCAAAACAAATGTATACAAACAGTAACCACATCTCTTCTGCGCAGACCTGCATCACACCCCCATTCCCATCATTGCTTGCCACCTGGTCCTAAATTGCACCAATTTGTTATTCTCAGTCGCCCATGCTATTTCAATATTTCAATAATAAATCATTAGATTTTTCCATTGTGTCAATGATAGCGGATTGATTGACTTCCAAGTTTTAAATAATTTTTTTTTCAAAATGAGTGATGAGAAAATAATCGTCCAGCCCATTGGGTATCTCACTATACCCCCATATGTCATGTCTTCTAATACTTCTGACTTTCTAGCTCCGCCCAGCTGTGACATTGAGCAGTGAATTTCAAACACAGATTCAACCACAAATACCAGGAAGGTTTTCCAATGCCTCGCAAAAAAGGGCACCTATTGATTGATTGAATAAATAAAATAGCAGTGTTGAATATCCCTTTGAGCATGAAGTAGTTATTAGTTACACTTTATATGGTGTATCAATACACCCAGTCACTACAAAAAGACAGGCATCCTTCCTAACTAAGTTGCCAGAGATGAAGGAAACTGCTCAGGGATTTCACCATGAGGCCATTGGTGACTTAAAAACAGTTACAGAGTTCAACGGCTGTGATAGGAGAAAACCGGATGGATCAACAACATTGTAGTTACTCCACATTACTAACCTAAATGACAGAGTGAAAAGAAGGAAGCCTGTACAGAATAAAAATATTCAAAAACATGCATCCTGTTTGCAATAAGGCACTAAAGTAAAACTGCAAAAAAATGTGGCTTTATATTTTCAAGCATGGTGGTGGCTGCATCATGTTATGGGTCTGCTTGTCATCGGCAAGGACTAGGGAGGTTTTTGGGATAAAAATAAAAGGAATAGAGCTAAGCACATACGAAAACCTGGTTCAGTCTGCTTTCCAACAGACACTGGGAGACAAATTCACCTTTCAGCAGGACAATAACCTAAAACACAAGGCCAAATATACACTGGAGTTGCTTACCAAGAAATGGAATGTTCCTGAGTGGCCTAGTTACAGTTTTGACTTAAATCGGCTTGAAAATCTATGGCAAGACTTGAAAATGGCTGTCTAGCAATGATCAACAACCAACTTGACAGAGTTTGAATAACTTAAAAAAGAATAATGTGCAAATATTGTACAATCCAGGTTTGCAAAGCTCTTAGAGACGTACGCAGAAAGACACAGCTGTAGTCACTGCCAAAGGGGATTTTAACATGTATTGACTGACTCAGGGGTGTGAATACTTATGCAAATGAGATATTTATGTACTTCATTTTCTATACATTTGCAAACATTTCAAAAAACATTTTTTCACTTTGTCATTATGGTAGATGGATATATATTTTAAAAATGTTTTATCCATTTTTAATTCAGGTTGTAACACAACAAAATGTGGAATAAGTCAAGGGGTATGAATACTTTCTGAAGGCACTGTATACAAATGTACAAAACTATTTGACAAGTGTGAAATCCCTGCTACATTGTCTGAACAAAACAAAACATTCACAAAGCTGCCTCAGGAGGAGAAACACAATTACATTCAACTTAATCTTTTAGATGACATTCACATTAAAACAAAATAAATACTATATATTTAAGACATTTAATGGTTTAAACGGCACAATATCCATCCTGTGTTAGCTGATGGACACATCAGGGATATCTGCAGCTGCTACACCAAACTGTTCACACACTTTCTTCAGTTGCTCTTCCAGAACAATGTTCTTCTTCACCTCCAGATTGTAATTGAACTTCAGATCCTCGATCTCCTCAAAGAATGTTGGGTCAAAGTTCTCCAGTTCCATCTTCATCTTTTTCACTTCGGCCTGGAATCGGGAAGGTAATAAAAAATATGTTCACAGAGGAATAGATTAGAACAAGCCATTCATACTTTTCTTCACTCAAAACAATCCAAATAGATGAGGAATAGATCACAGAAGTCACAATACCTGCAACTGCCTTTTTTCCTCACCAGTGGCCTTCAGCAGGGCTTGTAGCTCCTCATACCCTGACGACAAAAAGATGACACACTTGTTGATGTGCATATTGTGCTAGTTAGCTACTGCGCCTATTCAGGTTCTGCATGATTCCTGAACGGGACAAGTTTAGTTTGACATCACAGAACACGCATGAACACATCAATAATACACATCTTCCATCTTGAAGTGGAAACTTGTCAAACAGGACCACATTGCCTTTACATGTCTAAACTGGCCCAGCAGAGGTTGGCTCATATTCTTAGTGTACTCACTGCGCTTCTGTACCAGCACTTCCTTCTCCCTCTCCAGCTGGTTATTGGTCAATCTAAAGACAAAACGGGATAGACATTCCTGTGGGTGACTAACGGAGGGCAAATCAAACGTCTAATTTTCATGAACAAATATGACCCATCCGTGTAGTAATGGATATTACAAACATACATTCTGTTTTCAATTCCCTTCACTTTGTTGTTTACATTTGATAATGCATTCCCATGTTAGCTATGTGTGAACCATACGTTTGTAATGCTATGGTATGCAAAGGCAATCAGGTTAGATGCATCACAGGATTGTCTACATTGAAGAGCTGGCCTATGGGATATATTCACCTTGTTGACTGGAACTCCTTGGCGAGGCCTGACTCAGTGTTTGCTGCGGTGGGAAAGTTGTTCAACAGCTCCACCTTCCGAACAAAAACAAATGTTTTCACCACCATTAAAATAATGCAGCATAGTACTAGAATGCTACTTAATTTTCTTTATATAAACCATCTGGTTTGATTGGCCCAGAACGACAAGTGCACCAGCTTCATATGGCACCCTATTCCCTATGTAGTGCACTACTTTTGACCAGAGCCCTATGAGCCCTGGTTAATAGTATTGCACTATATAGGGAATAGGGTGCCATTCAAGACTCAGACATTGAGAAAAATGAAGAACCGCACAGTGATTTCACAGTCTACACAATCAGAGCTACGGAGCTCCGTTTGCGTCGCGTTCCAAAAATTCAGCCGCACAAGAGTATGTAGAACTACGTAGAGAGCTACGCAAACAAAGCTACGTCAGATCCGTTGCGTAGACTGTGTGGAGCCCTTACGCTTACCTGCCCCTGTAGTTGGCTGGCGACTCGATGTGCTCTCTCCTCCCTCTCACTGGCCTCTCGCAGCTGCAGCCTGAGCTCTGAGAGACTGGAGTTCTTCTGGCTGATGTCCTGCTCCAGCGCTTTCATCTTACTCTCAAACATCCTAAAGGAAGGGAGGGAAACCAACCTCTTTCAGTCAGCCATCTAGTTTCAAGACATCCCACTCTAGCCTACGTTGGCTTGGTATTCTACCTAGATAGAGAGTGATGGAGTGCTGCATAAGATGACCTGGCCTTCACAATCCCCCGACCTCAACCAAATTGCGATGGTTTGGGATGAGTCGGACCGCAGAGTGAAGGAAAAGCAGCCAACAAGTGCTCAGCATGTGTGGGAGCTACTTCAAGGCAAAGGGTGGCTACTTTGAAGAATCTCAAATATAAAATATATTTTGATTTGTTTAACACTTTTTGGGTTACTACATGATTCCATACGTGTTATTTCATAGTTTTGATGTCTTCACTATTATTCTACAATGTAGAAAATAGTCAAAATAAAGAAAAACCCTTGAATGAGTAGCGGTTCTAAAACCTTTGACCGGTAGTATATATAAAATAATATACAGTACCAGTCAAAGGTTTGTATACACCTACTCATTCAAGGGTTTTTCTTTATTTTGATTATTCTCTACATTGTAGAATACATTTTACATTTATGTCATTTAGCAGACGCTCTTATCCAGAGCGACTTACAGTTAGTGAGTGCATACATTTTCATACTGGCCCCCCGTGGGAATCGAACCCACAACCCTGGCGTTGCAAGCGCCATGCTCTACCAACTGAGCTACACGGGGCCACCACGTGGAATCATGTAGTAACCAAAAAAGTGTTAAACAAATCAAAATATATTTTATATTTGAGATTCTTCAAAGTAGCCACCCTTTGCCTTGATGACAGCTTTGCACACTCTTGGCATTCTCTCAACCATCTTCATCTGGAATGCTTTTCCAACAGTCTTGAAGGAGTTCCCACATATGCTGAGCACTTGTTGTCTGCTTTTCCATCACTCTGCGTTCCAACTTATCCCAAACATCTCAATTGGGTTGAGGTCGGGTGATTGTGGAGGCCAGGTCATCTGATGCAGCACTCCATCACTCTCCTTCTTGGTCAAATAGCCCTTACACAGCCTGGAGGTGTGTTGGGTCATTGTCCTGTTGAAAGCGCAAACCAGATGGGTGGCGTATCGCTTCAGAATGCTGTGGTAGCCATGCTGGTTAAGTGTGCCTTGAATTCTAAATAAATCACAGACAGTGTCACCAGCAAAGCACCCCCACACCATAACACCTCCTCCTCCATGCTTCACGGTGGGAACCACACATGTGGAGATCATCCGTTCACCTACTCTGCGTCTCACAAAGACACGGCGGTTGGAACCAAAAATCTCAAATTTGGACTCATCAGACCAAAGGACAGATTTCCACCGGTCTCATGTCCATTGCTTGTGTTTCTTGGCCCAAGCAAGTCTCTTCTTCTTATTGGTGTCCTTTAGTAGTGGTTTCTTTGCAGCAATTCAACCATGAAGGCCTGATTCACGCAGTCTCCTCTGAACAGTTGATGTTGAGATGTGTCTGTTACTTGAACTCTGTGAAGCATTTATTTGGGCTGCAATCTGAGGTGTAGTTAACTCTAATGAACTTATCCTCTGCAGCAGAGGTAACTCTGGGTCTTCCTTTCCTGTGGCGGTCCTCATGAGAGCCAGTTTCATCATAGCGCTTGATGGTTTTTGCGACTGCACTTTAAGAAACTTTCAAAGTTCTTGACATTTTCCAGATTGACTGACCTTCATGTCCTAAAGTAATAATGGACTGTCATTTGTCTTTGCTTATTTGAGCTTTTCTTGCCATAATATGGACTTGGTCTTTTACCAAATAGGGCTATCTTCTGTATACCCCCCCACCTTGTCACAACACAACTGATTGGCTCAAACGCATTAAGAAGGAAATAAATTCCACAAATTAACTTTTAACAAGGCACACCTGTTAATTGAAATGCATTTCAGGTGATTACCTCATGAAGCTGGTTAAGAGAATGCCAAGAGTGTGCAAAGCCGTCATCAAGGCAAAGGGTGGCTACTTTGAAGAATCTCAAATATATAAATATATAAAAAAATATATATATAAAATATAAAATATATTTTGATTTGTTTAACACTTTTTTGGTTACTACATGATTCCATATGTGTTATTTCATAGTTTTGATGTCTTCACTATTATTCTACAATGTAGAAAATAGTCCAAATAAAGAAAAACCCTGGAATGGGTAGGTGTGTCCAAACTTTTGACTGGTACTGTATATATTTTTAAATAATAGCCTATAATCTTGGAGAATTTACAATCAACAAAAGAAACTCGAGACAATCAGGCCCACATTGATTTTGTTACAATGTCTGAGCATAAACACAGCATTAGTCATGTTAGCTTAACTGCAACATTTTCTCTTAGCTTTTTGGCAAAATTAAAATGTTCTCTAAAACTACAAAATGTTCTCTCTGCTGCCAAGATTATATATTTTTGTACTTTATTCTTTGGTCTGTGTATGTGTTTTCACCGCTCAACCCTTATGGTGGGTCGTGACTCAAAAGACACCTCAATTGGTGGGTCACGAAGCAAAAATGTTTTAGAACCTGGGTCGTGACTCAAAAGACACCTCAATTGGTGGGTCACGAAGCAAAAATGTTTTAGAACCCCTGCTCTAGGTTATACATTAAGTAGTTACAGTCCAAGAAACAGGGTTAGTGAGTTCGCTCGTGTCTTTTGGTCAGATGAGGACTGAGTGGTTGACTTCGTCCATTTCAACAGATCCCTCACCTTGTTACCACAGTAGCCTTCCAGGTCTTACTGTCGACCCCCTCAGGGATGACTCTGGACTGGGCTGCCACTAGCCGTTGTCTGGCCTCCTCCAGCTCAGCCTCCAGCTTCTCATTGGTCATCTCCAGACTGGTCTTGGCCACCTTCAGCCTCTCCGCAGCCTCAGTCTCCTGCAACAAAAAAATAAAAATGAGTCCTGAGACTTGACTAAATGTTGTAACTATGCATACCATGAAAAGGGGATAGGGCGGGACACATACCCTTTTAATCTCTTTGCGTAAACGTTCGTTTTCCATCACAATTTTCTCCACTCCTTTGGTTTTGGTCTCTAGTCTGGAGCTCAGCTGTGCTTCGGTGTTTCCCTTGAGCTTCTCGTAATCGTTCTAGAGAAGACAGAGAGCAAGAGGACAAAATCAATTTTTTAAACATTTGAACTTGAACAGTTTTGAAGGGCTATAAGAGCTCCATTGGTTGTTAAAAATGGAATAGGACATCTCATGCCCTATTACACAAGTAGTTCACAAGAGTTCACCTTGAGTTTTTCATGCTTGCGCTCCAGAGCTGTGAGCTGTTCCTGACTCAGTGCTGCTGGAGTTTTCTTCAGCGTCTCGTTCTCCTTCTGCACCCTCTCCACCACTCTCTTCATCAGCCCGATAGTCTTCTCCAACTCTGGCACAGTTTTACCGCTGCGACCCGCCTACAGTGGACAGGAAAGAGTTTCATTCAGTCATGTGATCCAGTTGTTGTATCATACACTTTTACTAGATGGTTAAATTGACTGTAAAGTGAGAACCTCTCTACGTGCCAAGTCAGTAAAACAAGAGTGAACACAGGCAGGTGTCATAGATAGAGTAGACTTACAGCCTGACGACATGGGAATACGACATCTGTATACACCGAGTGTACAAAACATTAAGAACACATTTACATTTACGTCACCTTCCTACTATTGAGTTGCAACCCCCCCCTTTCCCTCAGAACAGCCTCAATTCGTCTGGGCATGGACTCTACAAGGTGTCGAAAGCGTTCCACAGGGATGCTGGCCCTTGTTGACTCCAATGCTTCCCACAGTTGTGTCAAGTTGGCTGAATGTCCTTTGGGTGGTGGACCATTCGTGATACACACGGGAAACTATTGAGCGTGAAAAAACGAGCAGTGTTGCAGTTCTTGACACAAACCGGTGCGCCTGGCACCAACTACCATACCCCGTTCAAAGACACTTCAATCTGTTGTCTTGCCCATTCACCCTCTGAATGGCATACATACACAATCCATGTCTCAATTGTCTCAAGGCTTAAAACTCCTTCTACACTGATTTAAGTGGATTTAACAAGTGACATCAATAAGGGATCATAGCTTTCACCTGGATTCACCTGGTCTGTCTATGTTATGGAAAGAGCAGGTGTTCTTAATGTTTTGTACACTCAGTGTACACAAGCAGAGATTAAAGCAAAAAAATAATTTAAGTCGATCTCAGATCGGTGGGCAAACCTTTTGGCTCGAGAGCCACATTGGGATTTCGAAATTCAACGGAGGGCCTTTTTTTATGACTGATTTGTTTCTCAAAATCGATTTACTGGCCATAAAAACTGGCAGTTATTTGAAAATATATAGGTCCATTATAATTTCTACATACTTTCTATCTAGTTTTATACATTCAAGTGTGGCCTGGAGTGTTCTTTAACCCTAAATAATAACCCCCCCCCCAAAAAAAATTATTTTCTATACTCAAACCTCATGCGTCATCCATATGACTAAAATCGACTAGGATAGACCTACCCCACGGACATGGCCCAGTTTTTTCTCCACCTCAGCCTTTTCCTTCTTCAGAACATTGTACATCTCTTTGAGGTCTGCAACTTGGTCCTATCAGTTAAGTAGAGAGGGTATCATTGGATAAGCTGGATATGCTGGAAAACAAACATCTCTGGCAGATCTGAATAGACCAAAGGTCTTAAAATCCCCCTATCCACTGAGGTCTTAACCTGTTGCTTGAACTTAGTTCCAGGGCTTAAGTTATTGGGCTTCAAGGCCCCAGTTGAAAGGGAGCTAATGATCTGCAGCTTTGTTTTTAGTTAAATCCCCCGAAAATGTATCTACCATACCTTTAGTCTGGGCAGGTCCTTGTTGGCCTGTTCCAGTTGAAAGCGGAGCTCCAGGTTCTCTGAGGAAAGCTTCAGGTTCTCTCTTTGAAGCTCGTGCTCTTTCTGCGAGGGGGTGCCTGAACCTCTCCCTGATGTCTGAAAGAAAATAAATAACAAAAAAAACATGTATGCACTCACTAACTGTAAGTCGCTCTGGATAAGAGTGTCTGCTAAATGACTAAAATGTAATGTAAATGTCACGCTTACACAATCAGAATGTGACTAAGCAAAAAAAGAACAATTTATTGGGAGAGAAGGAAGGAGAGATGAAGGGAGCAAATAAATTAAGTGTAAGGTGGTGACCACGTGGATAAACATACAAAAACGTAGCGCCTAGGACTGGAATGAGGTACTGTACACAGACTGGGAGCCTAATATTCTATCAAGCCAAACACTGCGGGTAGATGTGGCACTTTCTGCTAGCTCAAACACTCCACTAGCATCTTGGCAGGGTGGAAGCCAGGGGCAGCCTTTGGTACCTTATGAGTTTGGGGATTCAAAGATTTGGCCTTTTGTCTTATCTTCTTAATGTCATTGGTAATGACCTCGGAATCCAGCTCGGCGCCATGGATACTCTCCGAAGCAAACTCGAGCTTGCTGTCGGTGATATCATCAATGTAGAGTTCCTTGATGATAAAACTGTCAGAGACGCCATCAATGAGGTCTGCACTGGGGTCGACGTCCAGCTCCATTATGACGTCCTCTTCTTTTCTGACCGTTTCCTCCACTGTCCCACTTAATTTCCATCTCCACCTCCCTCTGTGTCTCCATCTCTGTATCCCCCTGTATCCTCTGCATTATCTGTACCCATCACACTACCTGGCTTGTTCAGATGCAGGTTTAGCTGACTCAGGCCTCTCAGAGGTTGATGGCTCACTCTGGACTCTGGGATGTAGGGGTTTTGGATCGTAGAAATAGATTGAATAGAATGGGCGTCCCCATTCAAGTCAATTATGGCATAATGGGTGGACTGGCGGCCATTGCGAGTGTACCCATAGGAGCAAAGCAGGAAGTAAAAAAATAAAAAAGGAATTGTACGGTACACTTCTTAAAATATTTTTTTAACTTCCTGCTTTGCTCCTATGGGTACCCATCAATATGTGCTGCAATTTGTTGATTCTACTCAACTGAAATTACAAAAAATCCATTCCATCGCATGAGCCACATCAGTTAACATCATTTGAATGAACATTCTACATTACCATGGAAATTATTGCATCACAATACCATGCAGCCATTGTGAGTGTACCTATGAGTTCACCAGTCAAATTGCCAGGGTTAGAGGTTCCAAGCTTGTTCTATTCATTCTATTTCTATGCTTTGGGTATACTCAAATCCAGCACAGTGTCACTTGTAGAATCCTGTCTGGCAATGAGATTCTCCTCTGTGGTTATGTCCACTAGTTCAGCAACAGCCACCTCATTGACATTCTCTGACACTGCGTGGCTTTTTTCCAGGTTCTCCTGCTGGGACTCTCTGTCAGTCTCATCTGTTTTCCCCTGTTCTCCATCTCCCTCTCCTGCATCTTCAGTCTGTTCAAAATGTCCTCCCCCTCCAGTCTCTTCTGTTTTCCCCTGTTCTCCATCTCCCTCTCCTGCATCTTCAGTCTGTTCAAAATGTCCTCCCCCTCCAGTCTCTTCTGTTCTTTCCTGTTCTCCACTCTCTGCCCTGCTTGGTTTCTCTGTCTGCTCTGCCTCAGGTACACTGTCATTCGTTCCATCAAAGACTGTCTGGGTTTCTTTCTGCCCTTGGTTTGGGTGTATTGCCACCTCCTTGTGGGCTGACGTGCCATCTGTCTGACAGGCTTCACTGTCATTGGCCAAGGAGGTCATGACCCTCTTTTTCTCATGGACGTCACCAACATCAAACGTCAGCGAACAATGCCCTTTCAAAGACATGGACGGGGAGACCAAACTTCTCCCCTCCTTCACGTGCATCGAATGGGATTGAGGAGTGGGTGGAAGAGAGAAGTAGAAAAGAGAATAAGAGATGAAGTGAAGATTCACAAAGAGAAAGAAAGTGTAGAAACCTAATGACTTAGTCACTGATGGCTTAAGTGTGAAATTAATGCAAAAATACATACATAGCGAGATGAAAGAGGGTTGACAATATTTTTAAACAGTGGTTGTCTGTTGTTTCTGAGTGAGTTTTCACAAACTTTCAAGGTCAAGCCCTGCAGTTTTAGTGTGTTTTCCTGTGTTTGTGTATGAAAGGTACTGCAGTCTCAGCTCATGTTTGGGTCAGTCAGTGTGTATCTTACAGAGGGCCTGGAGGTGGGGTCCTTGGACTTCTGGCTCTCCAGGGAGTGAAGCCTGTCCTCCAGGTAGCGGTTCCTCAAGTTCATGTCCTCCATGGCAGCATCTCTGGGTAGGGCCTGCTGCTGTCTGGAATGGACATAGAGGAAAATGTTAGTCCTACAAGGGTTGGTCTGGTTATACTACAATCACAAACTCTGCGAACATCACAATAGATAATAGTGCTGTCGATGTGTTCCCACCATCTTAGTTATCCACAAAAAAAGCCCTATCTAGGCACATGTTCCTTAAATTCAAATTGAATCACGCTACATTTTGTTTTTTGATTCACTCCACTAAACTCAAACCTAACCATTTGTGATTGAAGGATTTTGAGCTACTAAAGAAAAATATTTGCTATTAAACGAACCAACAGCACAGGTTACATTACAATGTCTGAAACACCTACTTTATGGTGAGGATCTGTTGCTCCAGTTCAGCGTTCCTCCTCTTCAGCTCATCCAGGTCTTTCTCAGACTCCTGCGTCCTCACCCCCACCACCTGATCTGCCGTCACGCCACGACCTTTCAGTTTCCTCTGCAGACCTGCCTTCTCCTGCTCCAGTCTGAACACAAAGGGACAACCAGGGACATGGCACAACGTAAGACCATATGGCTAAGGGGTCTTGGAGTGAAGAGAGGAGTGAGTGAGTGTTCGATGTCTATTGTGTATGAGTAAGCAGGGTCATGTGTGCATGTGCGTCTGTGTCAGTCTAAATGTATGTGCTTATGTAACAGGGTTATTTTGGAGTACTGTTACACTTAGTGTGTCTTCATGGAGTGTGTGGGAAGTGTATGTTGTCTTGTGGTGTGTGCATGGTGTGGCTACACCCCTTGCACCATGAGTGTGTTGGTTCTAACCTGGCGTAGAGCTCCTTGAGAGTACTCAGCTGCTTAGAGACATTCTCTGTTTCCCTCTCCTTCTCTTTCAGAATGTTCCTCACTTTCTCCATCCTGGCCTGCCACTTCTTTCCCTCCTCCCACCGCACTATCTCTTCTTTATTCGTCTGCAGGATAGATAGTGTGATTATGAGGCGGTGGATCTTCATGTCACATCATTTAGGTTCGTTCCAATACTCAAATACCTTGTATTTGTGAATGTCCATGAAATACAGGAATTGAATTATAGGATCTCTATGGAGGATCTATAGGATCTCTATGGAGGATCTATAGGATCTCTATGGAGGATCTATAGGATCTCTATGGAGGATCTATAGGATCTCTATGGAGGATCTATAGGATCTCTATGGAGTCAACATGCAGTGGGACAGGGAGGGAGGGATATCAAATCAAATCAAATATTATTGTACACATATTTTGCAGATGTTATTGCGGATGTAGCGAAATGGTTATGTTCGTAGCTCCAACAGTGCAGTAATACCTAACAATACATGCAAATCCCAAAAATTAAAATAAAGGAATGAAGAAATATAGAAATATTAGAATGTATGTCAAGTCTATGAAGGTGGTATACTGTTGGACAGTATATGTTAGTGTGTAAAATGTCATGTAAATGTATGAAAGGAAAAAATGGTAGTGTAAGCAGTAGTTATGATGAGGTTGACTAGATCATTAATACATGAAGTGGGCTAAAACAGTAGTACATTATTGCAGTGGGTTAAGTTTGTCCTTGGACTCTGGTACAACACTCCTCTCGACTCCACCTCTCCGTCTCAACTAAGGATCTACTTCTGCAGTGCTCTACTGTGGGACCTTCCCTCAGGCTCAGATTGACCTGCACACAACACAGTCACAATTATTTACAAGCATCAACACACAAAGTTCAAAAACATATTTTTGACACACAGACGTGTGCGCACATGCAGACGCGCTCCCACATACACAATTTAAACAATTACATAGATTGATAACACAAATAGATTATCAATCAAACATACTAACAGAGCCCCCCCCTCAATCAATTTATATATTGCACAACTATTGTCCATCCAATTAGATTACATAATAATAATAAAATACGCACATTCCTATTCCCTAGCTTGCCGATTGTACACAGAAACGAGACTGTGTCACTGACCTGCAGTCCGCTGTTGAGCCTCTTGATTCGCTGTTTGAGTTCCTGGATCTCCTCGTCTCTCTCCTCATTCTCCCCCTGCAGCTTGCTCTGGGTCTTCAGGCTCTTCTGGAGGTCCCTGTTCAGGCCCTCCACCTCCTCCTTCAGTGTGTTCTCCCTCCCCCTCCCCGCCTTCACAGCCTCCTTCGCCCCCTGGAGCTCCTCGTTTAGCTCCTGCACACGAGCCTGATGGAAACAACCAGATTAACATCTCTTGGTATGTATTCAAGGGATATACTGTGCCACTTGACAATATGTGGTCCTCTGTAGCTCAGCTGGTAGAGCACGGCGCTTGTAACGCCAAGGTAGTGGGTTCGATCCCCGGGACCACCCATACACAAAAATGTATGCACGCATGACTGTAAGTCGCTTTGGATAAAAGCGTCTGCTAAATGGCATATTATTATTATTATTATGTTAAAGTTATTCTGTATTGATAATTGGGATATAAAAACATTTGCAGTGTAACATGCTGATGTTGTGCCATGACTGGGAATCTTAACATTTATCAGGAAAGATCAACCCTCTATCACTTACGAGTGTTAGCAGATTGTGTTTTAAGTGTTTGAAATTATGTAAGTGTTAGTTCATGAGCACAGAAGCGATTAATAGCATGGTACCTAATATGCTTTGAGATTGAGAGAGTGATGGGGACCAACCTTGAGGTCCTTGGTATGCTTGTCTACCAGCAGCTGGACATTGAGGCTATCCTCTCTGTGAGATGCGTTGGCTATTATCTGCTGCTCCGCATGGGATGTCATCTCTGCCCTCAGCGCCAACAGGGCCTTACTCAGAGCCTGATAGAGAGAGAAAGGGGGAAGAAGGGAGAGAGAGATGGAGAGAGGAATAATATAGTTACGGTCTGTTTAGTCAGTCTATAGTGACGTTCCTATAAAATCAGGAAGAGTGTGGCAGACATGTTCATGCTCCCAAGATGCTGTAACTACACTGACGATACACAGGTACAGTTCTACAGAGCCAGACCAACAGATACAGTAGCGGCCAAATATATTAGCACCCTTGCACTTTTCTCAAATAATTCCCTACTTCTTCTCAAATGAGCAAAAAAAAAAAAAAAAAAACTTTGGTTCTCCACACCTTGCTATTGGAATTTCAACATTGCAGAACCAATTTTATTTTTGTCAACTTAAGTTTACCATTTTTATTTAGAAAATAAAGACAAATGGCATGGACAAACGTATTGACACCCCGGAGATAGTACTTGGTTGCACAGCCTTTGGCCAAGATAACTGCCAACAAATGCTTCTTGTAGCCATCAATGAGCTTGCTGCACCTTTCTACTGGCAATTTGGCCCAATCTACAGCAGCAAACTGCTCTACTTCTTTAATATTTGAGGGGTGCACTCCACCAACTGCTGTTTTCAGCTCTCGCCATAGGTTATGGATGTGATTCAGATTTTGACTCTTCACTGGCCACTCCAGAACAGTACAGCGTTTCTTCTTGAACCATTCCAGGGTGCTTTATATGTGCGTTTGGGGTTGTTGTCCTGCTGCAAGATCCATAACCTTCAACAGAGAGACAGTTTTTGGACACTGGATTGAACATTGCACTCCAAAACACCTTAATAATCTACTGATTTAATATCTTGCACACATTCAAGGCCCCCCAGTACCAGAGGCAGCAAAGCAACCCCACAGTATCATTGTAGGTAGGGTGTTATTTTCTTTGAACGTTTCATTTGGTCATTGGTAAATATAGGAAGACCCCACTGCTGAAGGAGACACAAGAAAGCCTGATTGAACTTCTCAAAAACCCACCTAAACAAGCCTAAATCCTGGGGAAAATGTTCTGTGGACCAATTTAACAAAATTAGAGCTCTTTGGCAATACCGATTAGCACTGTGTTTACTGACGACCAAATTAAGTATTCAATTAAAGGAACACCCTCCCTACAATCAAAGATGGGGGAGGTTCAATAATGCTGTGGGGTTGCTTTTCTGCCTTTGGTACTGGGGGCCTTGAACATGCGCAAGGCATCATGAAATCAGCAGATTATCAGGAGTTTTGGAGTCCAATGTTCAACCCAGTGTCCAAAAACTGGGTCTCCATTGAAGGTTGTGGGTCTTCCAGCAGGACAACAACCCCAAACACACATCAAAAAGCACCTAGGAATGGTTAAGAGATCCTGGAAGGTTCTGGAGTGGCCAGCGAAGATTTCAGATCTGAATCACATCCATAACCTATGGCAAGATCTGAAAACAGCAGTTGGTTGGGGGAACCCCTCAAAGATTGAAGAATTTGAGCAGTTTGCTGCTGAAAAGTGGGCAACATTGTCAGTAGAAAGGTGCAGAAAGCTCATTGATGGCTAGTGTTTGTCTGCAGTTATCTTGGCCAAAGGCTGTGCAACCAAGTACTATCTCCGGGGTGCCAATACATTTGTCCATGCCATTTGTCTTTATTTTCTCAATTAAAATTGTAAACTTAAGTTTACAAAAATAAAATTGGTTCTGCAATGTTGAAATTCCAATAACAAGGTGTGGCAGGTAGCTTAGTGGTTAAGAGCGTTGTGCCAGGAACCGAAAGGTCGCTGGTTCTAATCCGACTAGGTGAAACATCTGTCGATGTGCCCTTGAGCAAAGGCACTTAACCCCAATTGCTCCTGTAAGTCTCTCTCGATAAGAGCGTCTGCTAAATTCCCCCCCCCTCCAAAAGAAATACAAATAATCAATCACATTTATTTATAAAGCCCCTTTTCACATTTACATTTTAGTCATTTAGCAGACGCTCTTATCCAGAGCGACTTACAGGTAGTGAGTGTATACATTTTATTTATTTTTCATACTGGCCCCCTGTGGGAATCGAACCCACAACCCTGGCGTTGCAAGCGCCATGCTCTACCAACTGAGCTACACAGTGCTTATACAGAAACCCAGCTTAAAACCCAAAAGAGCAAGCAATGCAGATGTAGAAGCACAGTGGCTAGGAAAAACTCCCTAGAAAGGCAGGAACCTAGGAAGAAACCTAGAGAGGCACCAGGCTCTGAGGGGTGGCCAGTCCTCTTCTGGTTGTGCCGGGTGGAGATTATAAGAATGATTTAAGAAAAGTGCAAGGGTGCAAATATATCTGGCCACAACTGTATCTTCCTATTCTTCACCTTCAGTTGTTTCTCTTTCTGGTTGAGCTGTGCTTTGAGTCTCTCCACCAGGTTCTTCATGGTGTTGCTGGGCGAGCGGACGTTGGCCTGTTTCTGTGCCTCCAGCTCTGTGCGGAGGTAGTGCAGCTCCTTCTCCATGTGACCCAGCTGAGCCCGCTGCTCCTCAGCCTCCCCTGACAGGGCCTTGGCCTGGGCTGCATGACGCTCCTCCAGCCTGGAACACACAGTGGGGTTAAGCTAAACACAGGGCACAGGTCAAATTGGTTAAACACAGTTTGTATAGATAGGATGAAATTATCGACAAAGACAACTGAATAATACATATTTTGTGAGTTAAACATGCCTAATCCTAGCTTAGATATAGCTTCATCATTGACTGTTTCTTGCTACCTTTTTCCTAGGCCTGGGATACCATCAAATGCACTTTTCCTGATCACGTACAGTAGGCCAATGTAAATGCACATCTCAATTCTCAATTACATGACAGATCAGGTAAACAATGTATGCAGCTTAGCACTGAGTATCTTTGGTGTGCATCTTGAGCCGGCCAGTGACTTACTTAGCCCTCTCTGAGGCATGCTCCTTGGCCTGCATGGCTGTGAGGTTCCTCTGCCTGTCCAGCTCTGCAGTGAGGCCCTTCAGCCGGTCGGTCAGGGAGGACAGAGAGCGGTCTTGTTCCACCACCGTCTGCTCCATCTCAGCCAGGCGAACCAGGTGCTTGGTGGTCGGCACCGTGATGGTGGGCTTCTTCATTAAATCCTGGGGACGACAAGGAGAAGAACAGAAGAGATTTTTGGGTCGTTCCACGAAAAGAGAGCCTTTTGCATCCCTTTGATATTTTAAGTAGAAATTGTGCACCAATATTGCATTTTAAATGTCTGTTATATTAAATGATAGAATCCCAGGTATTCCTTAAAGAGGTGGGGTTTCAAATGTCTCCGGAAGGTGGTGAGTGACTCCGCTGTCCTGGCGTCGTGAGGGAGCTTGTTCCACCATTGGGGTGCCAGAGCAGCGAACAGTTTTGACTGGGCTGAGCGGGAACTATGCTTCCGCAGAGGAAGGGGAGCCAGCAGGCCGGAGGTGGATGAACGCAATGCCCTCGTTTGGGTGTAGGGACTGATCAGAGCCTGAAGGTACGGAGGTGCCGTTCCTCTGTAGCTCAGCTGGTAGAGCACGGCGCTTGTAACGCCAAGGTAGTGGGTTCGATCCCCGGGACCACCCATACACAAAAATGTATGCACGCATGACTGTAAGTCGCTTTGGATAAAAGCGTCTGCTAAATGGCATATTATGTTATTATATTATATGCTCCATAGGCAAGCACCATGGTCTTGTAACAGATGCGAGCTTCAACTGGAAGCCAGTGGAGTGTGCGGAGGAGGGGGGTGACGTGAGAGAACTTGGGAAGGTTGAACACCAGACGGGCTGCGGCATTCTGGATGAGTTGTAGGGGTTTAATGGCACAGGCAGGGAGCCCAGCATTACCCCTGTCACAACGGGATTTATGGCAGATTTAAGATGAAATCGTCAACCCAGTTATGGTCAACCGTGTTACGGTCAACCCAGTTACTTTATTTGGCATTACTACTGTAATTTTTTTGAGATGGGAAAACATGTGCTTTTTATGACAGAATGTAAAAATGTGGTGAAATCAAACGTTTATTTTGACCAAGATACACTTTTCAAAAGGCACCGAATTGGTGGAACGATCCTTTTACTGGGACAAGGTCTACCCAAATAAAGAACAGTGAGAGACATCATAAAAGTCCATAGCAATGTTGTATTGGTGGTAGACATCAATGATCCAGACTTACAAAATTCAGGGAACTTCCATCTGGGAATCCTAAAACCAGAATTTCTGAAAAGCCAGAGAAAGTTTCTGTAACGTTGTAACCCTAACACAGACCAAGAGAGAGACATGGAGTGGAGCTAGGCAGGGCTACATACCAGTGCGGTCTGTTTGAAGCGGTCCAGGGAGGTGTCAGTGTGCAGGTCCAGTTTCTGGTGCAGCGTCCTCATCTCCTCTTCATGTCTCCTAGTGATATCCTCCTGCTCCTGGGGTTAATACAGGAGGGCCACAGCAGTCAGAACCAACTCAGTACACACCACAGCCACATACAGATACACTATACATGGATTCGGCCATTTCAGCCACACACGTTGATGACAGATGTATAAAATTGAGCACACAGCCACGCAATCTCCATAGACAAACATTGGCAGTAGAATGACCTTACTGAAGAGCTCAGCGACTTTCAACGTGGCACCGTCATGGGATGCCACCTTTCCAACAAGTCAGTTCGTCAAATTTCTGCACTGCTAGAGCTGCCCCGGTCAACTGTAAGTGCTGTTTTTGTGAAGTGGAAACATTTAGGAGCAACAACGGCTCAGCCGCGAAGTGGTAGGCCACACAAGCTCACAGAACGGGACCACCGAGTGCTGAAGTGCGTAGCACGTAAAAATCGTCTGTCCTCGGTTGCAACACTCACTACCGAGTTCCAAACTGCCTCTGGAAGCAACGTCAGCACAATAACTGTTCATCGGGAGCTTCATGAAATGGGTTTCCATGGTGGAGCAGCCGCACACAAGCCTAAGATCACCATGCACAATGCCAAGCGTCGGCTGGAATTGTGTAAAGCTCGCCGCCATTAGACTCTGGAGTGATGAATCACGCTTCACCATCTGGCAGTCTGATGGACAAATCTGGGTTTGGCGGATGCCAGGAGAATGCTACCAGCCCCAATGTATAGTGCCAACTGTAAAGTTTGGTGGAGGAGGAATAATGGTCTGGGGCTGTTTTTCATGGTTCGGGCTAGGCCCCTTAGTTCCAGTAAAGGGAAGTCAACACTACAGCATACAATGACGATTCTGTGCTTCCGACTTTGTGGCAACAGTTTGGGGAAGCCCCTTTCCTGTTTCAGCATGACAATGCCCCTATGCACAAAGCGAGGTCCATACAGAAATGGTTTGTCGAGGTCAGTGTGGAAGAACTTGACTGGCCTGCACAGAGCCTCAACCCCATCGAACACCTTTGGGATGAATTGGAATGCTGACTGTGAGCCAGGCCTAATCGCCCAACATCAGTGCCCGACCTCACGAATGCTCATGGCAGAATGGAAGCAAGTCCCCGCAGCAATGTTCCAACATCTAGTGGAAAGCCTTCCCAGAAAAGTGGAGGCTGTTATGGCATCAAAGGGGAGACCAACTCCATATTAATGCCCATGATTTTGGAATGAGATGTTCGAAGAGCAGGTGTCCACATACTTATGGTCATGTAGTGTACATAAACACATGCACGCTGCAGAGTTAAAACATCTTCTCGCACCCTCTCTTTCTCTCACACTTTCTAATATACTGTTTGTCTAAATGGCCATTTGTTGTTTAAGTCCAAACATCGACCACAAATTGTGCATCAAATGGAGACACACTTGGCAGGCTTGTTGCTTCCTACCAATTCTATAGTTCTCTATCCATTGCTGTACCTGTCTAGCCCGGGCCAGTAGGTTCTGGTACTTCTTAAGGACCTCCTCCTTCTGGTCCAGGCGTCCCTGCAGGTTGTTGATGGTCTGGTGGGCCACCTTGAGGGCCGGCTGGCTCTCCCTCTGGTCCTCCTGGTGCTTGGCCAGGTCTGCCAGGAGCCTCTCCCTGTCTGCAGCCGCAGGGAGCCGCAGACGCAGCTCATTGATTACCCGGTCCCTGGAGAGGATGTTCTGCTCTGCCTTCCACAGGGCAGATTCCTTCTCCTTCAGCTTCTGCACAGGGAGAGTGGAGCAGAGGAGAAACAGCCACATAGATGAATGATGTTTAGACGTACCTTTATACAATTCCTTTTACAATCTTTTACAAGGGATGGTGCTCTAAGGCATTTCCACTAAGGAATTTCCTGTGTGTCAACTGTAGGGTAAGTAATAATATGGCAAACAAATACATGCTACAGTATAATTACCTCATCTAATATTTTGCAGGTGGCCTGGGTCTCCAGGATGGTGCGGACGTGCTCTTTGATTTTCCTCAGGGCAAAGTCCAGCTGGTGGGCCAGGGGCAGGCTTGGGTCTGGCAAGGCTCCGGTAGCCTCCTCAAACTACATACAACACACACTACGGTTAACTGAGAGGAAATCCTTGGTTGACTTGGTAGTCAACAGTTTGTGACAGGGTGAGTTATGAGTAATATACAGTATCATATCTAGGGTTGCAAAGGATGGGTATATTACTGGAAACTTTCTAAGCTACCAGAATCTTGGTATCTTTCAACAACGTTATTACAGGTGTCTAATTATCTGTGTGGCCTTATCACATGTAAAATATCTGAAACAATTAAATAAGTAAATCTGTAAAACATTATCCTAAATATAAATATGAGGGTTTTAGCATTAAATATCCTTTATATATTTTTTCTCACACTTTTATTTATTTTACTATGTCAATATTTATTTGTTGTCAATGTTTTGGCAACAAAATGGTGGCAGTTGTGAAAAAATGCAATAGTTGGAAGAGTTGCAAAGTTAATTGAAAATAATGCCATTGTTGATTAGATACTTTCTTCATTAATTAGGATATTTTCTCTTGAACCATATGATCTATCTACTTGAAACTCATGGACAATATGGACACAGATAAAAATTACGTTATTCAAGTATAAATTACCAAAGTTACAATAGATTGCCATATATTTTCTGCTAATTACCAAAATGACTGAAGATTTCAGTCACTTTGGTAAATTACTGGTAGCTTTGCAACCCTAATCATGTGTGACTAGATTATTTATTGAACATAAATTTAATATTGAGCATTCAAGTACATACACTGAGTATACCAAACATTAGGAACAACTTCCTAATATGGAGTTGCACCCCCCCTTTTGCCCGCAGAACAGCCTCAATTCGTAGGGGCATGGAATCTACAAGGTGTCGAAAGCGTTCCACAGGGATACTGGCCCATGTTGACTCCAATGCTTCCCACAGTTGTGTCAAGTTGGCTAAATGTCCTTTGGGTGGTGGAACATTCTTGATACACATGGGAAACTGTTGAGTGTGAAAAACCCAGCAGCATTGCAGTTCTTGACACAAACCGGTGCGCCTGGCACTTACTACCATACCCTGTTCAAAGGCGCTTAGATCTTTTCTCTTGCCCATTCACCCTCTGAATGGCACACATACACAATCCATGTCTCAATTGTATCAAGGCTTAAAAATCATTCTTTAACCTGTCTCCTCCCCTTCATCTACACTGATTGAAGTGGATTTAACAGGTGACATCAATAAGTGATCATAGATTTCACCTGGATTCACCTGGTCAGTCTATGTTATGGAAAGAGCAGGTGTTCTTAATGTTTTCTATATTCAGTGTATATCCAGGGCATGCAAAATTATAATTAATGGCAACCAGAAACAAAACGTTAAATTCATTCCTATTGGCAGACAGTGGGGAGGCTAGTGTACAGTAAATGAATGTCAGTGTGTTGTTGCATCCCAAATGGCACCCTATTCCCTACAGTATATAGGATACCATTTGGGCCACGACCAGTGTGCATCTGTTTGGTGTTAGACAGGACCTTCTGGGCAGAGCCTATGATTTGGTTCTGCTGTTTCTCATAAAGATCCAGCTGGCGCTCCAACTCCACCTCTCTCTGATCCCACGACAACTGACGCTCCTCCTGAACCTGGGGGGGAGAGACAGATCGTGTGTTTATGTGTGTGTGAATGTCTGTCTTTGTGAGTGTCTGTTAAACTTTGACTTGACTGTTAGTGTGTTTATGTGTTATATGAACATGCCTCTCTGTGTGTTCAACGCAAATGCCTCTGAAGCAAGATATTCAATTATCCTGTAAAACAAATGTATTTGTGTAAACAGAGCTCTATCAGACTGACTAACCCTTGTCATCATGCCATTGTGACTTTGTCTGCGTGCCAAATGGCATCCTATTCCCTATATACATGACTTTGACCAGGGCCCATATAGGGCTCTGGTCAAAAGCTGTGCACCTTATAGAGAATAGGGTGCCATTTTGGACGCAACCATTGTCCTAGCATGGCAGGATTTGGAGAACATGCATTGTCTGAAGCCACCAGTACTAGTATTTAAGGAGTCCATCTGGAGCACTGTATGTTTAGGGGTATAAAACTAAACCATCTGAGCATCAAACACATAAATAGAGACAACAAGTCCTCTATGTTCTCCTCTTGTTCCTATTATGACTGACTCTCAGAGTCATGGGGAGATGACATTACACTATAAAGCCCAGAGTCATGGGGCGATGACATTACACTATAAAGCCCAGAGTCATGGGGCGATGACATTACACTATAAAGCCCAGAGTCATGGGGCGATGACATTACACTATAAAGCCCAGAGTCATGGGGCGATGACATTACACTATAAAGCCCAGAGTCATGGGGCGATGACATTACACTATAAAGCCCAGAGTCATGGGGCGATGACATTACACTATAAAGCCCAGAGTCATGGGGCGATGACATTACACTATAAAGCCCAGAGTCATGGGGCGATGACATTACACTATAAAGCCCAGAGTCATGGGGCGATGACATTACACTATAAAGCCCAGAGTCATGGGGCGATGACATTACACTATAAAGCCCAGAGTCATGGGGCGATGACATTACACTATAAAGCCCAGAGTCATGGGGAGATTACATTACACTATAAAGCCCAGAGTCATGGGGAGATTACATTACACTATAAAGCCCAGAGTCATGGGGAGATTACATTACACTATAAAGCCCAGAGTCATGGGGAGATTACATTACACTATAAAGCCCAGAGTCATGGGGAGATTACATTACACTATAAAGCCCAGAGTCATGGGGAGATTACATTACACTATAAAGCCCAGTCACGGGACACTGAACCAATAAACCTATTTCACACTCCAAAGTGATCCCGTGAGGTAGGCTGTGTTTTAAGCCTACAAGAGTAAACAGATTCATAAATTCACTGAAGACAAAATGTAAACATGAAATTGCTCCACTCACATTTCTAATGCCCAAAATGTGTGAATATGTTCATTCGTTCAATTACTGTGTGTGTGTCTCTCTCTCTGTCTGTATGCAGCTACTATCTGGTTCTTTATTTGACTTTTATTATTATCTATCCTGATGCCTAGTCACTTTACCCTGCCTTCATGTACATATCTACCTCAAATACCTTATTATTATCTATCCTGATGCCTAGTCACTTTACCCTTCCTTCATGTACATATCTACCTCAAATACCTTATTATTATCTATCTTGATGCCTAGTCACTTTACCCTGCCTTCATGTACATATCTACCTCAAATACAGTGGGGAAAAAAAGTATTTAGTCAGCCACCAATTGTGCAAGTTCTCCCACTTAAAAAGATGAGAGAGGCCTGTAATTTTCATCATAGGTACACGTCAACTATGACAGACAAATTGAGAATTTTTTTTCCAGACAATCACATTGTAGGATTTTTAATGAATTTATTTGCAAATTATGGTGGAAAATAAGTATTTGGTCACCTACAAACAAGCAAGATTTCTGGCTCTCACAGACCTGTAACTTCTTCTTTAAGAGGCTCCTCTGTCCTCCACTCGTTACCTGTATTAATGGCACCTGTTTGAACTTGTTATCAGTATAAACGACACCTGTCCACAACCTCAAACAGTCACACTCCAAACTCCACTATGGCCAAGACCAAAGAGCTGTCAAAGGACACCAGAAACAAAATTGTAGACCTGCACCAGGCTGGGAAGACTGAATCTGCAATAGGTAAGCAGCTTGGTTTGAAGAAATCAACTGTGGGAGCAATTATTAGGAAATGGAAGACATACAAGACCACTGATAATCTCCCTCGATCTGGGGCTCCACGCAAGATCTCACCCTGTGGGGTCAAAATGATCACAAGAACGGTGAGCAAAAATCCCAGAACCACACGGGGGGACCTAGTGAATGACCTGCAGAGAGCTGGGACCAAAGTAACAAAGCCTACCATCAGTAACACACTACGCCGCCAGGGACTCAAATCCTGCAGTGCCAGATGTGTCCCCCTGCTTAAGCCAGTACATGTCCAGGCCCGTCTGAAGTTTGCTAGAGTGCATTTGGATGATCCAGAAGAGGATTGGGAGAATGTCATATGGTCAGATGAAACCAAAATAGAACTTTTTGGTAAAAACTCAACTCGTCGTGTTTGGAGGACAAAGAATGCTGAGTTGCATCCAAAGAACACCATACCTACTGTGAAGCATGGGGGTGGAAACATCATGCTTTGGGGCTGTTTTTCTGCAAAGGGACCAGGACGACTGATCCGTGTAAAGGAAAGAATGAATGGGGCCATGTATCGTGAGATTTTGAGTGAAAACCTCCTTCCATCAGCAAGGGCATTGAAGATGAAACGTGGCTGGGTCTTTCAGCATGACAATGATCCCAAACACACCGCCCGGGCAACGAAGGAGTGGCTTCGTAAGAAGCATTTCAAGGTCCTGGAGTAGCCTAGCCAGTCTCCCGATCTCAACCCTATAGAAAATCTTTGGAGGGAGTTGAAAGTCCGTGTTGCCCAGCGACAGCCCCAAAACATCACTGCTCTAGAGGAGATCTGCATGGAGGAATGGGCCAAAATACCTGCAACAGTGTGTGAAAACCTTGTGAAGACTTACAGAAAACGTTTGACCTGTGTCATTGCCAACAAAGGGTATATAACAAAGTATTGAGAAACTTTTGTTATTGACCAAATACTTATTTTCCACCATAATTTGCAAATAAATTCATAAAAAATCCTACAATGTGATTTTCTGGATTTTTTTTCTCATTTTGTCTGTCATAGTTGACGTGTACCTATGATGAAAATTACAGACCTCTCTCATCTTTTTAAGTGGGAGAACTTGCACAATTGGTGGCTGACTAAATACTTTTTTTCCCCACTGTACCTTATTATTATCTATCCTGATGCCTAGTCACTTTACCCTGCCTTCATGTACATATCTACCTCAAATACCTTATTATTATCTATCCTGATGCCTAGTCACTTTACCCTGCCTTCATGTACATATCTACCTCAAATACCTTATTATTATCTATCCTGATGCCTAGTCACTTTCCCCTGCCTTCATGTACATATCTACCTCAAATACCTTGTACCTCTGCACATTGATCTGGTACTGGTACTCCCTGTTTATACCTTATATAGCTCCGTTCTTGTGTATTTTATTCCTTGTGTTACTATTATTTATTTTTTTACTCTGCATCGTTGGGAAGGGCTCGTGAGCAAGCAAGTCTACACCCATTGTGTACAGCGCATGTGACACATAAAATTAGATTATATTTTGTGTCTGTCTGAAGTGTGTATTTTCTCTTCTCACAGTGTGTTGCTGTACGCTGTCCTCCTCCAGTGTACGGATGGTTCTCTCCTGCTCGGCCACCAGGCTCCTCAGGTAACTGATCTCCTCTCTCTGGACCCCCAGCTCCCGGCCCCGCCTCAGCTCCTGCAGTCTGACCTCCTCCATCTTCTTGTGCCACTCGTTCACCTTAGAACATTCATATAGAGTAGACAACATGAGGAAAAACATATTTTCAAATGGAAGGCAATAGACTGGAGTTTTTGTGAGGAGGGATAGTTCCTGTACTGGAGTTTGGTGAGGAGGGGTAGTTCCAGTACTGGAGTTTGGTGAGGAGGGATAGTTCCAGTACTGGAGTTTGGTGAGGAGGGATAGTTCCTGTACTGGAGATGGGTGAGGAGGGATAGTTCCAGTACTGGAGTTTGGTGAGGAGGGATAGTTCCAGTACTGGAGATGGGTGAGGAGGGGTAGTTCCAGTACTGGAGTTTGGTGAGGAGGGATAGTTCCTGTACTGGAGTTTGGTGAGGAGGGATAGTTCCAGTACTGGAGATGGGTGAGGAGGGATAGTTCCAGTACTGGAGTTTGGTGAGGAGGGATAGTTCCTGTACTGGAGTTTGGTGAGGAGGGATAGTTCCAGTACTGGAGTTTGGTGAGGAGGGATAGTTCCTGTACTGGAGATGGGTGAGGAGGGATAGTTCCAGTACTGGAGTTTGGTGAGGAGGGATAGTTCCTGTACTGGAGTTTGGTGAGGAGGGGTAGTTCCAGTACTGGAGATGGGTGAGGAGGGATAGTTCCAGTACTGGAGTTTGGTGAGGAGGGATAGTTCCAGTACTGGAGTTTGGTGAGGAGGGATTGTTCCAGTACTGGACCTCAGTCAGAAGAGAAGCTATACAATGGCAGAGTTGGACATTTGCAATTAAAAAATGGAGGGATAGCAATAAATGGTCATACCAAGGATCATTTACACTATATATATACAAAAGTATGTGGACACCCCTTCAAATTAGTGGATTCGGCTATTTCAGCCATACCCGTTGCTGACAGGCGTATAGCAACAACGGCTCAGCTGCGAAGTGGTAGGCCACATAAGCTCACAGAACGGGGCCGCTGAGTGCTGAAGCGCGTAGCGTGTAAAAATCGCCTGTCCTCGGGTTGCAACACTCACTACCGAGTTCCAAACTGCCTCGGGAAGCAATGTCAACACAAGAACTGTGTGCCGTGAGCTTCATGAAATGGGTTTCCATGGCCGAGCAGCCGCACACAAGCCTAAGATCACCATGTGTCGGCTGGAGTGGTGTAAAGCTCGCCGCCATTGGACTCTGGAGCAGTGGAAACGCGTTCTCTGGAGTGATGAATCACGCTTCACCATCTGGCAGTCCGACGGACGAATCTGGGTTTTGAAGAAGCCAGGAGAACGCTATCTGCCCCAATGTATAATGCCAACTGTAAAGTTTGGTGGCGGAGGAATAATGGTCTGGGGCTGTTTTTCATGGTTCGGGCTAGGCCCCTTAGTTCCAGTGAAGGGAAATGTTAATGCTACAGCGTACAATGACATTCTAGACGATTCTGTGCTTCCAACTTTGTGCTAACAGTTTGGTGAAGGCCCTTTCCTGTTTCAGCATGACAATGCCCCCGTGCACAAAGCGAGGTCCATACAGAAATGGTTTGTTGAGATCGGTGTGGAAGAACTTGACTGGACTGCACAGAGCCCTGACTTCAACCCGATTGAACAACTTTGGGATGAATTGGAATGGTGACTGCGAGCCAGGCCTAATCGCCCAACATCAGCGCCCGACCTCTCTAATGCTCTTGTGGCTGAATGGAAGCAAGTCCCAGCAGCAATGTTCCAACATCTAGTGGAAAGCCTTCCCAGAAGAGCGGAGGCTGTTATAGCAGCAAAAGGGGGACCAACTCCATATTAATGCCCATGATTTTGGAATGAGATATTAAACAAGCAGGTGTCCACATACTTTTGGTCATATAGTGTAGCTATTTGATTTTGAACTTTAGGACCTCTTTAGGTACTCCTCCTCCATTGTAAAAAAGATTTTGGAAGCTATAGAAATGCATTTATTACAGACACCCTAATGCATACTTATATTATGTGAACTGAACATAAAACAAATATTAAAAATAATAATATAAAAACATATTCCTTAAAGTACTTTTCTTTACAGAGTACTAATGTTACTGTCCCCACTACAACAAATAAATATTTAAATATATGTAATTTTGTCCTTTAAACATTTTATTGAAATACTGTAGAATTCCATTCATTCCTATGGAGGACTGCACCTTCTGTGGAGTACCAATGCTGTGGCTGGTGGCTTCAAAGCCTCTCATTGGCCATTACATAGCATCAGCAATACAGGGTTTATATACAGTGCATTCGAAAAGGATTCAGATCCCTTCCCTTTTTCCACATTTTGTTACGTTACAGCCTTATTCTAAAATTGCTTAAATTAATTGTTTCCCTCATCAATCTACACACAATACCCCATAATTACAAAGTGAAAAGAGGTTTTTAGAAAGTTTTGCAAATGTATAAAAAATAAAAAACTGAAATACCTTATTTACATAAGTATGCAGATCCTTTGCTATGAGAATTGAAATTGAGCTCAGGTGTACCCTGTTTCCATTGATCATCCTTGATTGGAGTCCACATGTGGTAAATTCAATTGATTGGATATGATTTGGAAAGGCACACACCTGTCTATATAATGTCCCACAGTTGACAGTGCATGTCAGATCAAAAACCAAGCCATGAGGTTGAACGAATTGTCCATAGAGCTCGAGACAGGATTGTTGAGCACAGATCTGGGGAAGGGTACAACATTTTTTTGCAGCAATGAAGTTCCCCAAGAACACAGTGGCCTCCATCATTGTTAAATGGACGTAGTTTGGAAGCACCAAGACTCTTCCTAGAGCTGGCCGCCCGGCCCAACTGAGCAATCGGGGGAGAAGGGCCTTGGTCAGGGAGGTGACCAAGAACCCGATGGTCACTCTGACAGAGGTCCAGAGTTCCTCTGTGGAGATGGGAGAACCTTCCAGAAGGACAACCATCTCTGCAGCACTCCACCAATCAGGCCTTTATGGTAGAGTCACCAGACTGAAGCCACTCCTCAGTAAAAGGCACATGACAGACCGCTTGGAGTTTGCCAAAAGGCACCTAAATGACTCTCAGACCATGAAAAACAAGACTCTCTGGTCTGATGAAACCGAGATTGAACTCTTTGGCCTGAATGCCAAGCGTCACGTCTGGAGGAAACCCATCCCTACAGTGAAGCGTGGTGGCAGCATCATGCTTTGGGGATGTTTTTCAGCGGCAGGGACTGGGAAACTAGTGAGGATCGATGGAAAGATGAACGGAGCAAAGTACAGAGAGGTACTTGATGAAAACCTGCTACAGAGCACTCAGGACCTCAGACTGGGACGAAGGTTCACCTTCCAACAGGACAACAACCCTAAGCACACAGCCAGCACGCAGGGGTAGCTTCAGAACAAGTCTCTGAATGTCCTTGAGTGGCCCAGCCAGAGCCCGGACTTGAACCCAATCGAACATCTCTGGAGAAACCTAAAAATAGCTGTGAAGCGACGCTCCCCATCCAACCTGACAGAGCTTGAGAGGATCTGCAGAGAAGAATGGGAGTAACTCACCAAATACAGGTTTGCCAAGCTTGTAGCGTCATACCAAGAAGACTCGAGGCTGTAATCGCTGCCAAATGTGCTTCAACAAAGGGCTGAGTAAAGGGTCTGAATACTTATGTAAATGTGATATTTCAGTTTATATTTTTTTTATTTTTTTTGCAAAAGAATCTAAAAACCTGCTTTTGCTTTGTCATTATAGGTTATTGTGATGAGGGGAAAACATGATTTCATCCATTTTAGAATCAGGCTGTAACGTAACAAAATGTGGAAAAAGTAAAGGGGTCTGAATACTTTCCGAATGCACTGTACATCATTGGTTCTTGCCCACACACCTTCTGAGCTCCCTTCACATCCTTCAGCGTAGCTATGAGCTCCTCTAACCCTCTCAGCCTCAGCTCCAGCTCCTGGGCCTTCCCCTCCATCCTCCTCCTCTCCTCCTCTGCTCTCCTCTTCTCCTCCTGCGCGGTCCCTCTATCCTCCTGCAGGCGCATCATGGTCTGAGAGAACTTCTCCTGCTGGGCTAAGGGCAGGGCCCCGGCAAACTGCCTGTGGAGAGACTGGATGGTCTGTCGGAGGTGCCTGGCTCGGTTCCGGCCCTCCTGGCGAGCGTGGTACAGGGATTTCTCGCTGGCGTCCAGTTTCTGCTCTGCACGTAGCTTGTAGGCCTCAAGCTGCTGGATCCGGTTGGCGGTGGCCTCTATCTTCCCCACGGCGGCTGATTCGCTGAGCTGCAGCGCTACGATGTGCTGGTGGAGCTTGGCGATCAGGGCTCTCTCGTCTGACTGGGACTGGGTGGGCAAACAAGCCAGAGCAGGACAAGAGGGACATTTTAGCATCAGCAACAATGCTAGTAGTGAGATATATTTGAGCAACATGGTAGTTAGCTATTCTTACTACCGGTATGCACAATGAATGCCCAGTCATAGTATTCCAACCTAGCCACGCCCACAACTGTTTATGTTTTAAAAGCAATGGTATCATTGTTAAACTTTGTCAACTATTGACAAGAAGAAGATTTCTCATCTCTCTTGTGGTTGAGTTACTTGAGTAGAATGAGGACGAGTTAGATGAATATGGTTAAATAGGGTTGAATAGCATCCGTGTTGTGTTGTGTTACCTGGTAGTCGAGGACCTGCCTCCTCAGAGCCTCAACCTCCTTCTCTCTGGACTGCTGTCTGGCCTCCAGGGTGGACACCTGCATCTTAGCCACGTCAGACACCTCCCTCAACCTGGATACACAGCATGGGGTTAGCACCTTATCCCATTACCAACTGCCATTATAAAACACAAGCTTACTGGGCAGTAGTAGTAAAGCTTAGTAAATCAGGTATGGGATCAGGGCAACATGCATTAGGCCAGCTTCATTAGACATACTGTACATGTAAATATAACTAGATCACAGGAGGAATTATCACAGATTTGATTTAGTACATACTTTGAGGCCTCCACCTTGAGTTCGGCCTCAGCCTTCTCCAGCTGGGTGATCCTGGCGCGGTCGGCATTGCTGGCGTCTTTAGAGACACTGTCGGCCAGCTCATCTCTCAGCTCCCGCTCCGTTCTCTGGGCCCCCAGGTACTGCTTTGTTAGCTGGGGACCAACAACACTTCAAGTTAGGGGCTCTGTGTCACTATAAAATATGGTCCAGGATACTGCATGGCCTTGTCCAGCAACGTTCTCTACTAAGGACAGGTGTTGAAAATTACCATGATCTATACACACTATCTATGCAGTGCAAATATTATTATTTATTCAATGTGTCCATGTGTTTGTATCTGTCCCAATCCAATAAACTATCAAATGGAAATGAAATTATTGTCCATTGCCACAGGAAACAGACATTAGTTTTTTTGCTTTGTCCCCTCCCTAACTCTCCTACCTCTGCGAACTTGGTCTCCAGCTCCACATTGCGCTCCTCCACCAGTCTGAGAGAGTTCCTGAGGTGTTCGTACATCTTGTGGGCGTGCTCAGCCCTCTGCCGCTCATTCAGCTCCTTCATCTCCAAGGTGGTGATCCTCCTGGACGTTGATATAATCTCACTGTTGGCCACTGCCTTCGCTGCCTTGTCCATGCTGTTCTCACCACCTGGGAATTCAAAGAATCTTCCAACTGAGATTTCGGAAAAACTCGGAAACTTCAAGAAAGTTCAGGGAACTTTGCAACCCTCGTCAGCAATTATAGGGCTTTGGAGAGACAATAAAGACTCTAAAAGTGAAGTATTTTAAATCTATACACAATACTCAGTTGTGAAGCTTACCTAATGTGTTGATGTGCTCCCAGGCTTGCTCCAGAGTGTGGAGTTTCTCCTTGGTAATCTCCAGCTCTTTATTGAGGGCAGCGATGTGCTCACGGAGGGACATGTTCTCACCCTAAAAGTATAGGGGTAAAATACAGATATGGTCTGGGTCCCCAAAAAGCTCTATAGAGAACTCAATCAATGAAAGAGGAGCCATTGCGTCAATAATTATCCACTAATAATGTTTAATTTGACACCACACAGTTAACTACTAAACGAAAGTTCTTTTTCTTCCTCTGCACTAACATGAAGACATTTGAGATTCCACCAAGTCCTGGAAAGAAGATGAGGAGAGGAATATACTGGTTATTGTCCTACCTCTAGGTGTTCTAGGTTGGTGGTCCTCTGCACCAGGTGGTTGTCTTTCTGGAGCATGTCCCTGTATTTCACCGTCAGCTCCGTGTAGTGTTTGTTGGCCCTCTCCAGCTCTGACGAGGGGACGCTGTCATCCAGGGCTTTCTGCAGCGCTGCCAGCTTATACGCTGCCATGTCCTACAAAAGTAGGAAGTAAAAAAATGCTATATCAAGCCTTGTGAAGAAAACGATTGAATTGTGGGTTAAATTATTCTCTATACCAGTCATTAAAGGTATACACTTCAAAGTTATTTCTTGGTAGTATGTCAGTCAAGCGAACCCTTCTACCCTTGAACCTTGTTTTATTGTTCCTGGATAAGTGTATGCAATATGGAAACATTTCAGACAATCAGAGGGGCACGTGTACCTTGTATCTGGTCAAGTATCCTATCCTCTGTGTGACGGAGGCCTGCATGGTGCTGAAGTCATCCCTCAGTTTGTTGTTGTCCTTGCGGAGGTGCTGCTCCTGCTCCAGCAGGGTGGTGTAGCGATGTGTCAGAGACTTCTCGTTCACACGCAGCACCGTCATCCTCCGGGCCGCCTCCGCCACCTGCCTCCGCAGCTCCTCTGGATCCTTCTGCAGTGCCTCCAGCCAGTGCTATTGGACACAGTGTGGATTAGAAATACATGGTAAATAATGTGGAAAGTTTAGAGATACAGTGTTTGTGCCACTGTAACTCTAATGAGCAATGTTTGGCTCTGTCACTCACATTGAACTCTTTGATCTTCACTGTGTCCACTTGCTTCTGCTCCTCCAGCTTGTTCTTCATCTCTGTGAATGTCTCCATCTTCTTCTGCCAGGCCTCCTTCTCACTACACCATCATAACACACAGAGATAAGTTAGAGGTTCAAATGACACAGACTTTTCTGGTGCCCTAAAAATAGGGGGCTGGGTTAGTGTTAATATTCTGAACAATAATGGCAGAGTCCATGTTGATCTTTTCAAGCATAAGGGGTTGTTCTGATTTGGTAGGTACGCAGAACCACTGTCATACTGTACATGTACAGTTAGTTTGGTCCTCTAGCTGCAGATCATCTCAACCAACTGCACTTCTGTACCTTTGGTGCTCCTTGTAGAGGAGTCCCTGCTGATGGCGAATCACAGCAAACTTCCCCTTGTACTCCTCCAAGGCTGCCACCAGCTGCTGGCTCCACTCCTCTTTGTTTTTCATCTCCTAAAAAATAACATTATGTGTGAAAATGTCTCTCAGATCATTTGGGAGATGTGTTACAGAGAAAAATACAATAAATAGTGTGTGTTTGAGATTGACTGCACTGCAGTCGCCCGACTGCTTTGTTGTCAATCTCAAACACAATCGATTAGGCTAACGGTGACGGGCGGAGTTGGGTGAGACTGACCTGTAACAGTCGAACGGCATACTCATTCAGAGAGCTGATGACCTCAGTGCTGGATAGGGCCATGTCGTCAGGGAGATTCAGGGTCCTAAAGATCCCCCCGCCCCCTCTGGACTTTCTCAGCGCCTCCATATCGCCCTCCAAACGGGTCACCTGACCAACAGAGATAGAAGGGAAACAGTTTACATTTTGGCACCTATTATAGATTTAGTCTTAAATGGTATCAATGGCAGCAGTACAGTGCACATTTACTAGACATTCGAAAGACTGCAATGAAAAAGACACAGATACGCAACAATATCCATGGAACAACTTAACGATGGAATCCACAGTAGGGGGAAACAGAGCCACTGTCCGCCCCACCACCGTAGGGGGAAACAGAGCCACTGTCCGCCCCACCACCGTAGGGGGAAACAGAGCCACTGTCCGCCCCACCACTGTAGGGGGAAACAGAGGCACTGTCCACCCCACCACCGTAGGGGGAAACAGAGCCACTGTCCACCCCACCACCGTAGGGGGAAACAGAGCCACTGTCCGCCCCACCACAGTAGGGGGAAACAGAGCCACTGTCCACCCCACCACCGTAGGGGGAAACAGAGCCACTGTCCACCCCACCACCGTAGGGGGAAACAGAGCCACTGTCCGCCCCACCACCGTTGTTATTGTTTTTGTTTTGTTGACAAAGCGGAGGTGAGGAGCGTCACGCAGCATGGTAAAAAATATTTTCTGTACATTTTCTGCTGTTCTATCACACGTGCAACGATGTCAGAGGAGAAAATAAACAGTGCTCGTCGTTTGCAGTAACTTCTTTGTTACTGTAATATTGCAGACGGACGTGTCAGTTTCAACAATTAAGGATTCCAGCTTTAAGCTATTGAGGTGGAGTGGAATTACAGTGCCTGTATGTTTGAGGTTTATATGGATTGGGTGACATTACTACTTAACATTGAGTTATTCATAGCCTGCAGGTACCTGACTGTTTCTGCCATTAACAGCACTACATTGTTGCCTTGACAAACAGTCTGCCTGTGGCAAGATAATATATAACAAGTTGACAAAATAAATAAATAGACAGACATTATTTGGCCCTTTGTGAAAAATGTATCTACACTCATAAAACAGCAAAATATCATTCTGTGGCTTTCTCATAACTTGCCCTACATACTGTACAGTAAGTGCAACCAGCCAGCTGGATACCTTTTCTTTGGCTTTGACCAGTTGACTCATGGCGCTGGCAGCTTCCTCCCGAGCTGACCTCATTTCCTGTCTGATCTCGTCGTTCCTTCCTGTCAGCTGGTCTACCTGGGCCTTCAGGTGGAGGCTGGCGTCAAACTTCCCATCAGAGTTCTTCATCTCTATTGCCTGGAACATGGCGGAGCAGGGTTGGGGTCAATTCCATTTCAATTCAGGGCATTAATGGAAATTCTAATTTTCCTCATTGATACAAAAATAAGAACAATAGAGTGACAACATATCAAATGTGGACAGCTGTGATGGTGCTACTGGCTACACTTACCTGGACCAGCTTCTCCAGAATGGGGATAGAGACAGAAGCTTGTGAGGAGGGGGTTTTCTGTTCAGTATCCTGGATGGTCTGAAGGATCTCCTTCAAACCTTGTTCTAGCTGCTTGTTCTCCTTAAACAAGTTTTCCACTAAGGAACACAGAGAGAAGACAGCAGCGCTTATCCAACTGTGTTCAGGGATTCCTTTGGACATCCATGTTTCTCACTCAATGCATTGACAGTACCTAGTCCTTTACTAGGAAATAGTATTGAGGAAGACATAGTGTGCATTTCTGACAGCGTATAGCGTGAAATGCTGTGAGTAGCCATAAAACTACTTCAACCTTTCCTACTATACGATATACCCCCAGTTTGTACATACATTTGGATTTAAACTGAGATGACAGGGTCCTCTGATGCTCCAACTCTCTCTCCTTATGGTTCAGCTCTCTCCTCAGATGCTCATACTGTAAAACACGTGGGAAAGGATGTATATAAGACAGTATATAGCCTACATAAACCATTCACAGGGGGAAAAACTGGCAGCAAGAAAAATGTCAGGGTGATGTCTTTGGTGACGTCATGGTTAGGTCATATACTGATTGATAAAGGCCATTTTTAAACGTATTTTAAGCGACCAGAATCTCCTTCTGTCATCTAACCTTGCGTTTGATCTCCTCCTCATCTGCAGAACTGAAGGTTGGTGTTGGTGTTGGTTTGAAGGATCTGGTGGGCTTGGTTTGGTCTTCAAGCAATGAGCTGGTCACTGTGTTCCCTATGATGGAGAAAAGTGGGTTTATCAGCACAAAAATACAGACAGACTTAGTTAAATGGGGGATGAAATACAAATAACTACTAACTTGTTATCAGTACTCGTATGGCATGCTGGCTAACCAACTCATATATCCCTCCTATAGTTTTGTAGCAGGGAGTGGATATTTACCTTTGTCCTTTACCATTCGCCTGATTTGTTTCTTCAGTTCAAGTCTCTCCTCTTCCAGTCGTTCGATCTGTGGATTCAAATGGGGTCATGAGGGAATCAGGGCCACTGTCTGAGCTAAAGGTTTTGTTCCAAATGGCACCATATTCCCTTTATAGTACACTACTTTTAACCAGTGTCCATAGTATAGTGCACTATGTAGGGAATATGGTACCAAATGGGACACAACCAAATTGACATCAAGAGGTTCCTTCCCATCCCAATTTACCTCTTTGGTGAGAACCTGGTTCTCTGCTTTGAACTGCCTCTGTTTCAGGGATTTGGTTCTTCTGAATTCTGTCAGATCCACTTCCTCTTTGGGCTCCAGACCTTATGAAAGAGGATGATGGATGAATACAAAAACTGAATAAAAGGATATCCAACAATGAAAATGTCTAGCTAATGAGGTCATTCACTAACTTTATGAAATATATAGTGCATTCGGAAAGTATTCAGACCCCTTGACTTTTTCCACATTTTGTTACGTTACAGCCTTATTCTAACATTGATTTTTTTTTTTTACATTTCCTCAGCAATCTACACACAATACCCCATAATGACAAAGCGTAAACAGGTTTTTAGATAAAACATTATTTATTTATTTATTTTTTATCAATGGAAATACAGTGGGGGAAAAAAGTATTTAGTCAGCCACCAAAAGTTCTCCCACTTAAAAAGATGAGAGAGGCCTGTCATTTTCATCATAGGTACACGTCAACTATGACAGACAAATTGAGAGAAAAAAAATCCTGAAAATCACATTGTAGGATTTTTAATGAATTTATTTGCAAATTATGGTGGAAAATAAGTATTTGGTCACCTACAAACAAGCAGGATTTCTGGCTCTCACAGACCTGTAACTTCTTCTTTAAGAGGCTCCTCTGTCCTCCACTCGTTACCTGTATTAATGGCACCTGTTTGAACTTGTTATCAGTATAAAAGACACCTGTCCACAACCTCAAACAGTCACACTCCAAACTCCACTATGGCCAAGACCAAAGAGCTGTCAAAGGACACCAGAAACAAAATGTAGACCTGCACCAGGCTGGGAAGACTGAATCTGCAATAGGTAAGCAGCTTGGTTTGAAGAAATCAACTGTGGGAGCAATTATTAGGAAATGGAAGACATACAAGACCACTGATAATCTCCCTCGATCTGGGGCTCCACGCAAGATCTCACCCCGTGGGGTCAAAATGATCACAAGAACCGTGAGCAAAAATCCCAGAACCACACGGGGGGACCAAGTGAATGACCTGCAGAGAGCTGGGACCAAAGTAACAAAGCCTACCATCAGTAACACACTACGCCGCCAGGGACTCAAATCCTGCAGTGCCAGACGTGTCCCCCTGCTTAAGCCAGTACATGTCCAGGCCCGTCTGAAGTTTGCTAGAGTGCATTTGGATGATCCAGAAGAGGATTGGGAGAATGTCATATGGTCAGATGAAACCAAAATAGAACTTTTTGGTAAAAACTCAACTCGTCGTGTTTGGAGGACAAAGAATGCTGAGTTGCATCCAAAGAACACCATACCTACTGTGAAGCATGGGGATGGAAAGATCATGCTTTGGGGAAAGAATGAATGGGGCCATGTATCGTGAGATTTTGAGTGAAAACCTCCTTCCATCAGCAAGGGCATTGAAGATGAAACGTGGCTGGGTCTTTCAGCATGACAATGATCCCAAACACACCGCCCGGGCAACGAAGGAGTGGCTTCGGAAGAAGCATTTCAAGGTCCTGGAGTGGCCTAGCCAGTCTCTTGATCTCAACCCCATAGAAAATCTTTGGAGGGAGTTGAAAGTCTGTGTTGCCCAGCGACAGCCCCAAAACATCACTGCTCTAGAGGAGATCTGCATGGAGGAATGGGCCAAAATACCAGCAACAGTGTGTGAAAACCTTGTGAAGACTTACAGAAAACGTTTGACCTGTGTCATTGCCAACAAAGGGTATATAACAAAGTATTGAGAAACTTTTGTTATTGACCAAATACTTATTTTCCACCATAATTTGCAAATAAATTCATTAAAAATCCTACAATGTGATTTTCTGGAGAAAAAACATCTAATTTTGTCTGTCATAGTTGACGTGTACCTATGATGAAAATTACAGGCCTCTCATCTTTTTAAGTGGGAGAACTTGCACAATTGGTGGCTGACTAAATAAAATGTTTCCCCACTGTACCTTATTTACATAAGTATTACTATGAGACTCGAAAATTGAGCTCAGGTGCATCCTGTTTCCATTGATCATCCTTGAGATGTTTCTACAACTTGATTGGAGTCCACCTGTGGTAAATTCAATTGATTGGACATGATTTGGAAAGGCACGCACCTGTCTATATAAGGTCCCACAGTTGACAGTGCATGTCAGAGCAAAAACCAAGCCATGAGGTCGAAGGAATTGTACGTAGAGCTTCGAGACAGGATTGTGTCGAGGCACAGATCTGGGGAAGGGTACTTCTGCAGCATTGAATGTCCCCAAGAACACAGTGGCCTCCATTTTTTAAAATGGAACCACCAAGACCCTTCCTAGAGCTGGCCGCCCGGCCAAACTGAGCAATCGTGGGAGAAGGGCCTTGGTCAGGGAGGTGACCAAGAACCTGATGGTCACTCTGACAGCGCTCCAGAGTTCCTCTGTGGAGATGGGAGAACCTTCCAAAAGGACAACCATCTCTGCAGTACTCCACCAATCAGGCCTTTATGGTAAAGTGGCCAGACGGAAGCCACTCCTCAGTAAAAGGCACATGACAGCCCGCTTGAAGAGACTCGCAGACCATGAGAAACAAGATGCTCTGGTCTGATGAAACCAAGATTGAACTCTTTGGCCTGAATGCCAAGCGTCACATCTGGAGGAAATCTGGTGGCAGCATCATGCTGTGGGGATGTTTTCAGCGGCAGGGACTGGGAGACTAGTCAGGATTGAGGCAAAGATGAATGGAGCAAAGTACAGAGAGATCCTTGATGAAAACCTGCTCCAGAGCGCTCAGGACCTCAGACTGGGGCGAAGGTTAACCTTCCAACAGGACAACAACCCTAAGCACACAGCCAAAACAACGCAGGAGTGGCTTCGGGACAAGTCTCTGAATGTCCTTGAGTGGCCCAGCCAGAGCCCGGACTTGAACCCGATCGAACATCTCTGGAGAGACCTGAAAATAGCTGTTCAGCAATGCTCCCCATCCAACCTGACAGAGCTTGAGAGGATCTGCAGAGAAGAATGGGAGAAACTCCCCAAATACAGGCGTGCCAAGCTTGTAGCGTCATACCCAAGAACACTCAATGCTGTAATCGCTGGCAAAGGTGCTTCAACAAAGCTTAAAGCTTAAACTATGTATTTAGATTGTAGTTAGGTATTGTAGGTAGTTATCGTGGGTTGTTGTATGTAATTATTGTAGGTTAGTATTGTATTCGACTGAGCCCGGTGAAGCACGAAGCTAGCTAACCCACTACCTGGACTAGCTAGCGGGTAACTACTGGTAACTATTTGCAACTGTGGATAGTTGTTTCACGCCTGAGAGTACCTGTAATTACACCAGCTAGCTGCCTACAATAGTTACATACAATAATGCCTACCATTCAGCTGTTTTTCTAACCTCATTGTCTGAAGCGTAACGTTAGGTAGTAAGTGGCTACTGTGCTTGAAATTTAGCTAGCTTGTTGCTACCTGGATAGCTACTAAACAATGGCTGGAACGACCTAGCGAAAAGACGCGAACTGGCTGAGTCAATTCAGTGGCTAGCTTTGCACTTGGCTAGCTAACAGTAACTGCTAGGGGTAAGTTATAACCTACATTTGTGTTTTGTTTTTACATACTGGTAGCCAGAGTCGTTCAATGGAATTCGGGACATGGGTGACTAATTAACGTTAGCTTGGCTGTGTGTTCGTGCCGTGGGAGGAGGGGTTTCTTCTTTGTCTGAAAGCAATGGCTAGCTAGTATGCTAACTATTCTAGCTAACTAACTGGCTGAATAAGTTGACGACGGACTCGCTCAAGCTGTCGGGACTAACCCACAACGTTAGACACGGACACGAATGATCTGCTTGGCGTGTTGACACACTGGTGGTTTGTTGTGGCCGAGTATTGGTGCTAAACCGTGTTGTTGGAGTCCAGCATGCTAGTTGGCTGTGGCGTCATATGACTAGGTGCCCTGGACGATTTTCACGGAAGAATACTGTACCAAGTTAGCTAGCTGAATAAACTAAGTTAGTCTAATCCTAGAAAACATTGAACCGCTGTAGTTTACAACAATTTTAGTTTCTGAGGTGGAAGTTGGGAGAGTTATATTTGGGTGTTTCAGTGAAACATAAGTGAGGGAGGCCCCACTCTCTCCTTTCCCAGATGTTTAGTTCATTTCATTCCGATCTCCTTTGCATTATTGTAGCCATTTTCTGTAGCCTGTCAACTATGCCTCTGTCTATCCCTGTTCTCTCCTCTCCGCACAGGCTATACAAACGGCTCACACCGCGTGGCTGCTGCCTCTCTAACCTGGTGGTCCCTTCACGCACCACCCACATGGAGTTCCAGGTCTCAGGCAGCCTCTGGAACTGCCGTTCTGCTGCCAACAAGGCAGAGCCTATGCTACCCTCCAGTCCCTCGAATTCTTGGCGCTGACGGAAACATGGATTACCACTGAAAACACTGCTACTCCTACTGCTCTCTCCCCGTCTGACCATGTGTTCTCGCATACCCCGAGAGCATCTGGTCAGCGGGGTGGTGGCACAGGAATCCTCATCTCTCCCAAGTGGACATTCTCTCTTTTCCCCCTGACCCATCTGTCTATCTCCTCATTTGAATTCCATGCTGTCACAGTCACTAGCCCATTCAAGCTTAACATCCTTGTCATTTATCGCCCTCCAGGTTCCCTTGGAGAGTTCATCAATGAGCTTGACGCCTTGATAAGTTCCTTTCCTGAGGATGGCTCACCCCTCACAGTTCTGGGTGACTTCAACCTCCCTACGTCTACCTTTGACTCATTTCTCTCTGCCTCCTTCTTTCCACTCCTCTCCTCTTTTGACCTCACCCTCTCACCGTCCCCCCCAACTCACAAGGCAGGCAAAAGACGCTTGACCTCATCTTTACTAGATGCTGTTCTTCTACTAATCTCACTGCAACTCCCCTCCATGTCTCCGACCACTACTTTGTATCCTTTTCTCTCTCGCTCTTCTCCAACACTACTCACTCTGCCCCTACTCAGATGGTAATGCGCCGTCGCAAACTTCGCTCTCTCTCTCCCGCTACTCTCTCCTCTTCCATCCTATCATCTATTCCCTCTGCTCAATCCTTCTCCCTCCAATCTCCTGATTCTGCCTCCTCAACCCTCCTCTCCTCCCTTTCTGCATCCTTTGACTCTCTATGTCCCCTATCCTCCCGGCCGGCTCGGTCCTCCCCTCCTGCTCCGTGGCTTGATGACTCATTGCGAGCTCACAGAACAGGGCTCCGAGCAGCCGAGCGGAAATGGAGGAAAACTAGACTCCCTGCGGACCTGGCATCTTTTCACTCCCTCCTCTCTACATTTTCTTAATCTGTTTCTGCTGCTAAAGCCACTTTCTACCACTCTAAATTCCAAGCATCTGCCTCTAACCCTAGGAAGCTCTTTGCCACCTTCTCCTCCCTGCTGAATCCCCCCCCCCTCCCCCCTCCTTCCTCTCTGTGGATGACTTCGTCAACCATTTTGAAAAGAAGGTTGACGACATCCGATCCTCGTTTGTTAAGTCAAATGACACTGCTGGTCCTGCTCACACTGCCCTACCCTATGCTTTGACTTCTTTCTCCCCTCTCTCTCCAGATAAAATCTTGCGACTTGTGACGGCCGGCCGCCCAACAACCTGCCTGCTTGACCCTATCCCCTCCTCTCTTCTCCAGACCATCTCCGGTGACCTTCTCCCTTACCTCACCTCGCTCATCAACTCATCCTTGACCGCTGGCTATGTCCCTTCCGTCTTCAAGAGAGCGAGAGTTGCACCCCTTCTCAAAAAACCAACACTCGATCCCTCTGATGTCAACAACTACAGACCAGTATCCCTTCTTTCTTTTCTCTCCAAAACTCTTGAGCGTGCCGTCTTTAGCCAACTCTCTTGCTATCTCTCTCAGAATGACCTTCTTGATCCAAACCAGTCAGGTTTCAAGACTGGTCATTCAACTGAGACTGCTCTTCTCTGTGTCATGGAGGCTCTCCGCACTGCTAAAGCTAACTTTCTCTCCTCTGCTCTTGTCCTTCTAGACCTGTCTGCTGCCTTTGATACTGTGAACCATCAGATCCTCCTCTCCACCCTCTCCGGGTTGGGCATCTCCGGCGCGGCTCAATCTTGGATTGCGTCCTACCTGACCGGTCGCTCCTACCAAGTGGCGAGAATCTGTCCCCGCACCACGTGCTCTCACCACTGGTGTCCCCCAGGGCTCAGTTCTAGGCCCTCTCCTATTCTCGCTATACACCAAGTCACTTGGCTCTGTCATATCCTCACATGGCCTCTCCTATCATTGCTACGCAGACGACACACAACTAATCTTCTCCTTTCCCCCTTCTGATAACCAGGTGGCGAATAGCATCTCTGCATGTCTGGCAGACATATCAGTGTGGATGACGGATCACCACCTCAAGCTGAACCTCGGCAAGACGGAGCTGCTCTTCCTCCCGGGGAAGGACTGCCCGTTCCATGATCTTGCCATCACGGTTGACAACTCCGTTGTGTCCTCCTCCCAGAGTGCGAAGAGCCTTGGCGTGACCCTGGACAACACCCTGTCGTTCTCCGCTAACATCAAGGCGGTGACCCGATCCTGTAAGTTCATGCCCTACAACATTCGGAGAGTACGACCCTGCCTTACACAGGAAGCGGCACAGGTCCTAATCCAGGCACTTGTCATTTCCCATCTGGATTACTGCAACTCGCTGTTGGCTGGGCTCCCTGCCTGTGCCATTAAACCCCTACAACTCATCCAGAATGCCGCAGCCCGTCTGGTGTTCAACCTTCCCAAGTTCTCTCACGTCACCCCGCTCCTCTGCACACTCCACTGGCTTCCAGTTGAAGCTCGCATCTGCTACAAGACCATGGTGCTTGCCTACGGAGCTGTGAGGGGAACTGCACCTCCGTACCTTCAGGCTCTGATCAGTCCCTACACCCAAACGAGGGCATTGCGTTCATCCACCTCTGCCCCCCTACCTCTGCGGAAGCACAGTTCCCGCTCAGCCCAGTCAAAACTGTTCGCTGCTCTGGCACCCCAATGGTGGAACAAGCTCCCTCACGACGCCAGGACAGCGGAGTCACTCACCACCTTCCGGAGACACTTGAAACCCCACCTCTTTAAGGTATACCTGGGATAGGATAAAGTAATCCCTCTACCCCACCCCCCCAAAAAATAAAATAAAACATATTGTAAAGTGGTTATCCCACTGGCTATAAGGTGAATGCACCAATTTGTAAGTCGCTCTGGATAAGAGCGTCTGCTAAATGATGTAAATGTAAACGTAAATGTACTGAGTAAAGCGTCTGAATACTTTGTAAATGTGATATTTCAGTTGTTGTTTTAAGAAATATATAATTTAGCATCAAGTTTCTAAAAAACAGTTTTTGCTTTGTCATTATGGGGTATTGTGTGTAGATTGATGAGGGGAAAAAACAATTTAATCAATTTTAGAATAAGGCTGTAACGTAACAAAATGTGGAAAAAGTGAAGGGGTCTGTATACAGTAAATAAATGTTGCGTCTGCTGTCTCTCTGTTTATTCTTTCTTTGTTGTTGTTTCTTGTTATTTTTAATTAAATGAAAGGATATAATATGCCATTTAGCAGACGCTTTTATCCGAAGCGACTTACAGTCATGCGTGCATACATTTTTGTGCATGGGTGGTCCCGGGGATCAAACCCACTACCTTGGCGTTACAAGCGCCGTGCTCTACCAGCTGAGCTACAGAGGACCACAACAATGAAAAAATGTCTAGCTAATGACATCATTCATTAACTTCATGAAATATAACACATTCCAACAGAAAATGAATTTTGCGTCTGCTGTCTCTCTGTTTTTGATTTCTTTGTTGATGTTTTTTGTTCTTTTAAATTTCCATCTGTAACATGTGTTGAGACATTGTGAAATGAACATTAAATAAAATGTGACTTGAAGTTTGTTAATTACATTTGTTTTGTGTGGGACTTACCGAGTCGTTCCCTAAGATCTTCGTTTTCGTCCAGAAGGTTGTTGATTCTCATCTCCAGCTGGTTGATCTCTCTGGTCATAGCCTCCGCCTCACGGTCTCGCACTCTCATTTGATGCTTACACTCTTTGATCTCAGCGATGGCCACCTGCAGACCGTCAGTGCCCTGCAGGACAGTAAAGAGAGACAAGAGAGATCAGCCATGGCTTTCGTACTTTGTTTAATCTAGGATACAAGCTTTGACAGACCAGACATCTCGAAAACAAAGCCTGTTGCATTAGTCATGAAAATAACCACAGGGGTAGGGGAAAATTGTTTTCTGATTAGGGTAGAAGAAGTTGACCTTGTTGGAGAACCTTAAGCAACTGAGCATGTGTGAAACCGGGCAGGCTGAGTAGACTTACAGACTCATAAAGTCTCATTTGGCTTAAGGTGTCACTGAGCTCTTTGTCCTTGTCCCTGGCGTCTGTCTCGGCTAGCTCGGCCACACGTTCTGCCTCCCGTGCTCTTGTCTCTGTGGCCTGCAGCTTAGCGGTTAGCTCGTCCAGCTTCCTCTGCTGGACAGCTGAGGGCAGACCTGGGGAAAAACTTAAAGCTATGAGCTATTGCTAACAATGCTACATCAGAGTCAATGGTTCTGTGCTACACTAGAGATACAAATGCTAACTCTAACGGCCTAAATGGCTTCCCTTTAAGAAACATTTTAGCTAAACTGGCTGAAGCAAAAAAATATACTGTAAAGTTGGCGCCAACTAACCTGCAGCGAATTCCCACACTCCCACACCTTTTCAATCTTATAGCAATGTTGGTGCATAGCAGCCTTGGCTGACACCAAGAACAAAATTCCTTTTTAACAGCATCCAGATCCATGTGCTTTTACAAGACAATTTGACACGCACCTCTGTCTTTCTTCAGGGGCTTCTTGAGTTCTTCTATGAGCAGGGCATTTCTCTCCATCTCCCCCGTATACTGCTCCACTTGCTCTGTCAGCATCTTGATTTGATTGTCCCTCTCTTGCACGGCCTTGAAGACATTCATAAACATTTTATTAGTTTGGATCCAGCATTAGTACAAAGACAACCACGAAGAGCACAGCAGGTTGTGATTTGTGGACAATAATGTGTAATAAAAGACATGAGATATTGTGAAATTAAATTAAATGAAAGCAGAGAGAGGTATGTAAAATAGACAAGAAATATGGAAGACCGAGTAACTTACACCACATAGCTCATATATGACCTGGCCACGAGTTAGTGATGCGAGTGCAAGTAAAGACAGGAGAAAACAGGAGAAAAGAACAGAATGAACAGAAGAGAAGCTGCAGTGAAAATGACAGATGGAACACAAAGATACAGTATCTTGTCTGAAGTTGGTACTGCCGATGTGCCAACATCTGTCTGTAGAGTCTGAACGGTTGGGGCTAAACACTAATCTACGACCTCCACAAGTGTCACAGGACTTGTCTGAAGGTAACACGGTACCGGGCCGAAAAACAAATGGAAGTGAATAGGGCATTTCCACGTGTAACAAATACGCGAGTGCGTAAATCCCACAAAAGCCAAAGAACCTAAACATACAAGACAGGCGGACAATAACACACAAAATGCAAACCTAACACAGGGGAACTTATAGGAGACATAATCAAGACAGAATACGAGACAGGTGCACCAACTAGACATAACCAAACAAACATCGAAAACATCAAGCGGTAGTAGCTAGTACTCCGGGGACGACGAACGCCGAAGCCTGCCCGAGCAAGGAGGAGGAGCAGCCTCGGCGGTCTCCGTGACATCAATGTTTCATCAAATACTGTTTTTATATACAGTACCAGTCAAATGTTTGGACACACCTACTCATTCAAGGGTTTTTCTTTATTTTTACAATTTTCTACATTGTAGAATAATAGTGAAGACATCAAAACTATGAAATAACAAAAAGTGTTAAACAAATCCAAATATATTTTAGATTCTACAAAGTAGCCACCCTTTGCCTTGATGACAGCTTTGCACACTCTTGGCATTCTCTCAACCAGCTTCACCTGGAATGCTTTTCCAACAGTCTTGAAGGAGTTCCCACATATGCTGAGGACTTGTTGGCTGCTTTTCCTTCACTCTGTGGTCCAACTCATCCCAAACCATCTCAATTGGGTTGAGGTCGGGTGATTGTGGAGGCCAGGTCATCTGATGCAGCACTCCATCACTCTCCTTCTAGGTCAAATAGCCCTTACACAGCCTGGAGGTGTGTTGGGTCATTGTCCTGTTGAAAAGCAAATGATAGTCCCACTAAGCCCAAACTAGATGGGCTGGCGTATCGCTGCAGAATGCTGTGGTAGCCATGCTGTTTAAGTGTGCCTTGAATTCTAAATAAATCACAGACATTGTCACCAGCAAAGCACACACACACACCATCACACCTCCTCCTCCATGCTTCACGGTGGAAACCACACATGCGGAGATCATCTGTTCACCTACCCTGCGTCTCACAAAGACATGGCGGTTGGAACCAAAAATATGAAATTTGGACTCATCAGACCAAAGGACAGATTTCCACCGATCTAATGTCCATTGCTCGTGTTTCTTGGCCCAAGTAAGTCTCTTCTTCTTATTGGTGTCCTTTAGTAGTGGTTTCTTTGCAGCAATTTGACCATGAAGGCCTGATTCACGCAGTTTCCTCTGAACAGTTGATGTTGAGATGTGTCTGTTACTTGAACTCTGTGAAGCATTTATTTGGGCTGCAATCTGAGGTGCAGTTAACTCTAATTAACTTATCCTTTGCAGCAGTGGTAACTCTGGGTCTTCCTTTCCTGTGGCGGTCCTCATGAGAGCCTGTTTCATCATAGCACTTGATGGTTTTTGCGACTGCACTTGAAGAAACGTTCAAAGTTCTTGAAATGTTCTGGATTGACTGACCTTCATGTCTTAAAGTAATGATGGACTGTCATTTCCCTTTGCTTATTTGAGCTGTTCTTGCCATAATATGGACTTGGTCTTTTACCAAATAGGGCTATCTTCTGTATACCACCCCTACCTTGTCACAACACAACTGATTGGCTCAAACGCATTAATTAACTTTTAACAAGGCACACCTGTTAATTGAAATGCATTCCAGGTGACTACCTCATGAAGCTGGTTGAGAGAATGCCAAGAGTGTGCAAAGCTTTCATCAAGGCAAATGGGGGCTATTTGAAGAATCTCAAATATAAAATATATTTTAATTTGTTTAACACTTTTTTGGTTACTACATGTCATAGTTTTGATGTCTTCACTATTATTCTACATTTACATTACATTTTAGTCATTTAGCAGACGCTCTTATCCAGCGTCTGCTAAATGACTAAAATGTAATGTAAATGTAGACTAATAGTGAAGACATCAAAACTATGACATGTAGTAACCAAAAAAGGAGCAATTAGGGTTAAGTGCCTTGCTCAAGGGCACATCGACAGATTTTCACCTAGTTGGCTCGGGGATTTGAACCAGCGACCTTTCGGTTACTGGCACAACGCTTTTAACCACTAAGCTACCTGCCGTCCCTGACAATGTAGAATAATAGTCAAAATAAAGAAAAACCCTGGAATGAGTAGCTGTGTCCAGACTTTTGACTGGTACTGTATATATATATTTTTATACCTACAGGGGTCCTAAAATTCTAAATCAAATAGCTACATGATGCTTGGTATGACCATCTTAAAACAATTCCATATGTTAGCTTAGTAGAAACCCAGCCCCTGGCACGTAGTTAAAATATGTTCACTGTTGAAATATATGTATCTTTTAACAGACAGATATTTCAAAGATAAAGAAAGATAAACAAAAAACACATTGTTTGAACTGATAGATTTAGAGATTTCCTAATAAAAAATTTGTATTTAACCTTTATTTAACCAGGTAAGCCAGTTGAGAACAAGTTCTCATTTACAACTGCGACCTGGCCAAGATAAAGCAAAGCAGTGCGATAAAAACAACAATAAAGTATAAAATGCCACTGTTTTTAAAATAATTTGCATGTGTCGTTCCATGTACTGTAAGTACCAAACACCACACAAAAAGTTCCCTCACAGGAACAATTAACTATCTCAATTGAAGTATGAAAATGTATGCACTCACTACTGTAAGTCGCTCTGGATAAGAGCGTCTGCTAAATGACTCAAATGTAAAAGTAAAATTCCGATCTAGCCAAGTTTCTTAGATGTATTTATATGTGTTTATTTATATAAAGATAAGGATTTTCAGCTTTGAGACGGACCTGCTGCAAGGCGATGATGTTGCTCTTGTCTGTGTCCATCTGGGCCGAGCGTAGCTTGTCCCTTAACTCGCGGATCATCTGCTGGTACTCCATGATCTCCTCATCCTTCCCAGCCAGCACTCTCTGAAAATCACAAATCACAAACACAACCAAGGCCACTCACAGAAACGCAGAGATCCCAGGGCCACTGACTGAAAACCACACAACTGCAACTAACCAGGCAGTATGCCTTGACGAAGACAGGCCCAAAGCCAAAATGTTTTAATTTATGCTGACTGACTACTAATGTTTGAAGTGTGAAGAATAAATGTAAATATTCCCTCTACACATAATTAGCTGTGTGTTGTCAAGTTCTTTAATGATTCAGAAAACATACAGACAGCAGCATGCAGTACTTGATACCGTCAGTGTATCACCTGCTGCCTTTTCTCCAAGCCAGGTAAATGATGTGAGAACACCCACCTTCCATTCGTCCACCTTGGCGTTGACGGCTGCCATGACAGGGTCATCTTCCTCCGCCCGGCTCTGAATCTGCTCCGTCAGCTCTCTGACCTGAAGTGAAGAACACAGCACACAGTAGTACATTGTTTTTATTCAGCACCAATGGATGTACGTTATTTACAGTGTCAATTCACAAAAATGTTTCGATATTAGAAATGCTTCATAAAGTCTATGCAAAGCAGTGCTGAAACTTTCCCAGGTTCAACCTTTACATTTGTCCGTATAACCAGAAAACCAGTTTGCAACCTGTAATTTTGTCCCTCTGGGCTACCTGTAGCTTGGCGTGGTCCCTCTCCTTCCTCAGCTGGTCCATGATGGAGTCTGTCTGCTGCACGACGATCTTCATCTTGTTGTACTCGTCCGTCATCTTCTCCATCTCCTTCACTGACTCCTCTAGGCTCTTCTGCATCTGATCGTTCTGTGTCTTCAGGTGGGCTACCTCTTCCTCCGCACGCTAGAGGTAGAGGAGTGAGGACACAGTTCTGGGGTTAGTACAGTAAGCAATGTAAATCATGCATTGATATCAATGGAAGATTTTGTCCTTGTGTTTCTCAAGTCAGGACTTGTCCCCAATATCCTTTTGACACTACTGAGCCAAGTCAAGCCGAGTTGTACTGCGCTGGTCTGGTTACGCATTAGGAAAATATCCAAATCAGCGCAGTACTCTTCGAGGCAGACTCTTTGAAAGGGTATACTGTAAGTGCAGTTTGGTGTCTGCAGTACCTGCACGTCTTCCATGCACTGGTAGAGCTGTCTGTTGGCTGAGTTGAGCCTCCTCTGTGTCTCAGTACTCTCCTCTCTGGACTGGACCGGCTCCTTCTGGTCCAGCTCCCTCCTGTAGAAGTCTACATCCTGCTGGAGCTGCTCGTTCTGACACACACCAAGGAGAAACAGTTAGAGAGGAGTAGTGGGACCCAGTGCCTAATCTACTCTCATAGGTTAAATGCTAACTACTACATCATCATATACTTGTCCAACCACATACTACAACACACACTTATACTGGTGTACAGTCGTGGTCAAAAGTTTTGAGAATGACACAAATATTAAATATTAATTAAAGTCTGCTGCCTCAGTTTTTATGATGGCAATTTGCATATACTCCAGAATGTTATGAAGAGTGATCAGATGAATTGCAATTAATTGCAAAGTCCCTCTTTCCCATGAAAATGAACATAATCCACAAAAAACTTTTCCACTGCATTTAATCCCTGCCACAAAAGGACCAGCTGACATCATGTCAGTGATTCTCTCGTTAACACAGGTGAGAGTGTTGACGAGGACAAGGCTGGAGATCACCCTGTCATGCTGATTGAGTTAGAATAACAGACTGGAAGCTTTAAAAGGAGGGAGGTGCTTGAAACCATTGTTCTTCCTCTGTTAACCATGGTTACCTGCAAGGAAACACGTGCCGTCATCATTGCTTTGCACATAAAGGGCTTCACAGGCAAGGATATTGCTTCTAGTAGGATTGCACCTAAATCAACCATTTATCGGATCATCAAGAACTTCAAGGAGAGAGGTTCAATTGTTGTGAAGAAGGCTTCAGGGCGCCCAGGAAAGTCCAGCAGGGGCCAGGACCGTCTCCTAAAGTTGATTCAGCTGCGGGATCAGGGCACCACCAGTGCAGAGCTTGCTCAGGAATGGCAGCAGGCAGGTGTGAGTGCATCTGCACGCACAGTGAGGCGAAGACTTTTGGAGGATGGCCTGGTGTCAAGAAGGGCAGCGAGGAAGCCACTTCTCTCCAGGAAAAACATCAGGGACAGACTGATATTCTGCAAAAGGTACAGGGATTGGACTGCTGAGGACTGGGGTAAAGTTATTTTCTCTGATGAATCCCCTTTCCGATTTTTTGGTGCATCCGGAAAAAGCTTGTCCGGAGAAGACAAGGTGAGCGCTAACATCAGTCCTGTGTCATGCCAACAGTAAAGCATCCTGAGACCATTCATGTGTGGGGTTGCTTCTCAGCCAAGGGAGTGGGCTCACTCACAATTTTGCACACAGCCATGAATAAAGAATGGTACCAACACATCCTCCGAGAGCAACTTCTCCCAACCATCCAAGAACAGTTTGTTGACGAACAATGCCTTTTCCAGCATGATGGAGCACCTTGCCATAAGGCAAAAGTGCTAACTAAGTGGCTCGGGGAACAAAACATCGAAATGTTGGGTCCATGGCCAGGAAACTCCCCAGACCTTAATCCCATTGAGAATTTGTGGTCAATCCTCAAGAGGCGGGTGGACAAACAAAACCCCACAAATTCTGACAAACTCCAAGCATTGATTATGCAAGAATGGACTGCCATCAGTCAGGATGTGGCCCAGGGTGGATTGCAGAGGTCTTGAAAAAGAAGGGTCAACACTGCAAATATTGACTCTGCATAAACTTAATGTAATTGTCAATAAAAGCCTTTGACACTTATGGAATGCTTGTAATTATACTTCAGTATACCATAGTAACATCTGACAAAAATAACTAAAAACACTGAAGCAACAAACTTTGTGAAGACCAATACTTGTGTCATTCTCAAAACGTTTGACCACGACTGTATACTGTCATACACATATTATGAACAGTTAACACACACTTATACTGGTATATACGGTCATACACGTACTATGAACAGTTAACACACACTTATACTGGTATATACGGTCATACACGTATTATGAACAATTAACACACACTTATACTGGTGTATACTGTCATACATATATTATGAACAGTTAACACACACGCAGACAGACACACACTAGTGTTTTCTTCACTTAGACTAACACGTATTTTCACCTTTAAAGGTCCAATGCAGCTGTTCTTATCTCAATGTCAAATCATTTTTGGGTAACAATGAAAAACTTACTGTGATTGTTTTCAATTAAAATGGTCAAAAATAAACTAAAATAGCTTCTTCACAAAGAGCAATATCTCAAGCAATAATTTTGCTAGCACTGTCAGGGAGTGATCTTAGTGGGGATGGGGAAACTGAAAACTAGCTGTTACTGGCAGAGAGGTTTGGAACTCTCTTTCTTATTGGTATATTGAGAAATGCAAAAACTCCATCCCACCAAAACAGGCTGAAATTTCAGGCGGTCTTTTCAAACAGCTCTTACACTAAAAAGGGCATTATCATCATTTGGGCACAACGTAGCAAATCATTTTGAAACGGCAAACAAAAATAAATGTTCAGGTAGTGCCTCCCCAATTCAGACATGACCAAGCTGTCACTAACCTCTCTTTTCAGCTTCCTGCTCTCATCCTCAGCCTCCTCTGCCCGAATCATCAACTGTGGGAACATATGGGAGATATTAGGTGCATGGGAACTGTGAACGCAATGGGAGGTGACTTTGTATAGGCTACATACAGTAAAATCAATGTAACATTTTGCACTAGTAAGACATTGCATGACATGCTTTTCAAAGTAGGAAGGTCTTAGTATAGTATTGAGTACACAATGACACAAATTGACACTAGCTTGCTATGGAATTAATGACGTCTTATAACATAAGGTCATACTTCCTCATTGATTTTCTTCTCCTTGCTCGTCTCTTTCTCCAAATGTTGGATGTCCTTCTCTCTACGGTCCAACTGGGCTTCCAGTGTGCGCATCTCGCCCCGCATGAAGCGAGTGTCTGGCCCGCCGCCAACGCCCGACTTCTTGGCCATCTGGACAGGAAATCAAGCAGACAACAAACTCTCAGACTCCCTCTGTTTACAACACTTACTCATGTAATTAAACTACCACCAGGCTCTCAAAACAAGATTAGTTTATGTGTCCATTTGCTTCTATGAAAGTGTAAAAAAGTCCCAGGGCAAAATTATTGTTCAGGAAACGCAGAGAAAAGCACAACAAACCGCAGCTTAGCAGAGCACTCTAATCTCCTTAAGTGCCGTCATTCTATGGTCACAGCTTACAATCTCCTTTGTGGACAGTGAGTGACTTTACTATTGGCTGAGAGGTGTACTAAGTCCTATTGAAGGAAACTGAGCAGCATGAGGTGAAATGACCTGTGGTCCAATTCAATCAAAACTGCTATCCAGAACCGGCAGTTTCGATTGGACCCTAAAGCTTCACCGTTTCATTTAATGACAACATTCACACCAAGCCTTACCTCTAACTCTTGTTCCCACTTTAACTCCTTGGCCTTCCACTCATTTTCTGTAAGACACAAAATAGATACTGTTGTAGTATCGACTGTGGGCCATTCATTTCAAACACTAGTCCCAACAACTGGATTGCAAATAATGCTTTATGCACATACCCGATCTAGCTTGTTCTGTCCCGGCATTATCGATGAGTTCAAATGCCATGGTAACCTCCTCTTTCTTCAACTGCAAAAATATATAAAGATTTTGAAAGGCTTGGGTGGTATATCGTATATAGAAAAGGTTGGTCAGCACACCTTGTTATTGGATTTTCAACTTAAGTTTACAATTGTAATAAAAAAATAAAGAAAAGTATTATTGGCACCCTGGAGCTAGTACTTGGTTTCACAGCCTTTGGCCAAGATAACTGCCGACAAACACTTATTGTAGCCATCAATGAGCTTGCTGCACCTTTCTATTGACAATTCGGCATACTTTTCAGCAGAAAACTGCTCTAATTCTTCTATATTTGAGGGGTACCCGCCACCAACTACAGTTTTCAGATCCCACTATAGGTTTTGGATGTGATTCAGATCTGTTATCTTCACTGGCCACTACAGAACAGTCCAGCATCTCTTCTTAACCATTCCTAGATGCTTTTTGATGTGTGTTTTGGTTTGTTGTCCTGCTGGAAGACCCACAACCTTCAGTGGAGACCCAGTTTTTGGACACTGGTCTGACCATTGGACTACAAAACACCTGATAATCTGCTGATTTCATTATGCCTAACAAACCTAAATCCTGGGAGAAATGTTATGTGGACCAATTAAATGATTTTAGAGCTCTTTGGCAATACAGACCAGCGCTGTGTTTACTGAGCACCAAATTAAGCATAATTCAATGAACATGCTGTGGGGTTGCTTTGCTGCCTCTGGTACTGGAGGCCTTGATTGTGTGCAAGATATTAAATCAGTAGATTATTAAGGTGTTTTGAAGTGCAATGTTCAATCCAGTGCCCAAAAACTGTGTCTCTGTTGAAGGTTGTGGGTCTTCCAGTAGGACAACAACCCCAAACACACATAAAAAGCACCTTAGAATGATTAAAAAAGAAACACTGGACTGTTCTGGAGTGGCCAGTGAAGAGCATAACATATGGCGAGAGCTGGAAACAGCAGTTGGTGGAGTGCACCCTTCAAACATTGAAGAATTAGCGCAGTTTCGTGCTGAATAGTGGGCCAAATTGCCAGTAGAAAGGTGCAGCAAGCTCTTTGATGACTACAAGAATCATTTGTGGCAGTTATCTTGGCAACCAAGTACTAGCTCCAGGGTGCCAATAATTTTGTCCATGCCACTCATCTTTATTTTCCTAAATAAAAATGGTAAACTTTAATTTACAAAAATGTAATTGGTTTCTGCAATGTTGAACATCGAATAAAAAGGTGTGGAGACCAAAAGTTATTTTCAATTTCAACTTGTTTTAGAAGAAATAGGTAATTATTTAAGAAAAGTGCAAGGGTTCAATATATTTGACAGCAACTGTACGTAACATGAAACTGAGACTATAACAGATGCATACTGTAAATCCACACACAAGCAGGTCAAGAGATGAAGCAAATATAATCAAACTGTACTCTATTACTTATACCACACTGTGTAGAGCTTATTCCTTCACACCAACTACATTATGTATTCCACTGATATTAACATTGGATGAAATCATTTCAGGATTTCATTTCAGCACAGTGATGGAACACAGTTTTAGTGAGCTTGAGTAATGCAGCTCTGGATGTGTCTGGGTAATTATAGCATGGGACACCTTCAGAAGGCCCTGAGCGACTCGCAAGAGCTGAACAATTTCCTCTGGGCTTCCATCTTTCAGCTCCCGCTCCCATCTTTTGACCTGCAGAGAAATAGAGCACCAAGGCTGTTCAATTAAACATAATGCGAATTTGACCTCAGGCAGAAACACATCAACAACTGTACTGCTAGGTGCAAAATGAAGTAAACCCTGTGCATAGCAGTCTAGACCCAGGAACAAGTACTGCTTGGTATTTTATGCATGTTCCTGTCTCACTGGTATCAGAGGTCAAAATTGCTTACATGTTTGTTTAGTCTACAAGCCAGGTGCTTTCCTAGCCAAATAGGGAAATGGTAGGGGGATCAAAATTAGGTGCACAGAAGAGGATTAGTCTGTTTTTAGGCATTTTGGTGACACAGGCAGTCTGTAATTTGGCAGCAGGCAGCGGAGTCCTTTGCGTTGTTTACACCGACAAATCAGTCTGATGCTTTTGTCAGGGGCAGCAGGGACCGACCACTCACTAGATTGGACTATTTGATTGAAACACACTTGGGAAACAGTACTATCAGATTAGAATATTTGAGGTGCACGCATGGACACCTAGGAACAGGTATGTGTGTTTCGGGAACAGTAATGTCACTGTACCTGTAAAAACATGTGGTTGATTATCTCTGCATCTCCGCTCTCCTGCAGCTGTTCTGGGTCAGCATCCATCACCATTCTCCAGTCAAGATGAGGAGGCATTGTGACAATTGTGTTACCTAACAGGAACTGGGGAACAAATTGATGGACAGACACACATTGTAAGTTAGGGTAATGCTGTAAAGGGACAACATATAGCTATGGCTATTATCCTTGCAAAATGCATTTTAGTTGTGGCTATGTAGCTAGCTAACGTTAGCTGCTGCTATTTGCTTCAAGATTAGCTAAACATTGCATTGGCATTGGGCGACACAAAATACATTCAACAATGCATATGAATAACATATGGTGATATGCATGCAACTGGGTTATTTTCCTTTTATCAGTAAGTAGCTTTTATCTAACCTTTTTTTTCATATGACGGCTGCAACGTACTGTTTGGCTAGCTCACTTGCTATTTTAGATAGCCATCTTTAACTGCTGCTCCAGTTGCTAAGTTACCGTTGACAACAGTCGTAAATCGATTCGTGCAACCTGCTACTTTACGGCTGATAACGTCGAGTCACTAATGCAAAAGCTATTTAGTGAGCCAAAGAGCTTTCTGTCCACTTTAGTACACGTTTCACGTTTTATGGAAAATACATTGTATCCCCACCTTTTTTTTTTATAGTGTCAGTGGATGTGTGACAACAACATTATAGTCACGGCTGTTTCAGAAACCACTGCCACTTTTTACCTTCAACTTTGCCCCGGAAATGTTTTGGGATTTATTGCGAGCCTTTTTTGATGGCCTTTATGTTCATACTAGTTGCTAGCGTATGCAAAATCAGAACGTCAATGGCCGATAAAATACTCTAGTTCACGTATGTTTCTGTATTTTCACACTTCTTCTAACATTGCTATTGAATATATTTAAGGAAATGTAAGCTATTTTTATCAGTAGTTTGTAAACGAGATAATCAAGTCAAATGCTAGATAGCCAAACAATTTACCTAGTTTAACCAACGTAACACTAGCAGGCATAGAAATACCTACTGTAGCTAGCTAACGTTAGAGTTTTTGTTTTGCGTCTAATTAGTCGCAATTACTGCATAACTACATGATAATGTTTGACGTTTATTGAAGTTAAATGTAACATGTATAACTAACATAACTGAAACGGCATGATTCCAATCGTGTTCTCGATGTATAGCTTAGCTAGCTAGTGAGGAACGCATACTAACGCCGGGGACCAGAGCTAGCACACTACATTGGAGCCTTTCAAGTTTTAATATGATCTCCCTGGTCATCGTCAGTATTAATCGAATCTGTCTGCGTTGTATGGGAACATAAATCAAACAGAGTTTACTAGAAGGCATACATTGTTGTGATGCCAGTCTCTTGTCACCTGGCAGCACCATGCAGTGGCAGTGGCATCCTAGCAAATCTGGGCTTGGCACATTGTATCGTGTGAACCATGATGTAATAATGAACAAGGATAACCTCTAGTGTGATCTCTCCTGTCCTGCTCTTACTTCATCTATCATAGTGATCAATGAAGCCGTTGGTCAGCGATGGCTGTCGTGTCATGGATGGAGATCTTGCTTTTGACTGGACTGGTGGTGGGGTGTTACTGGAACAGCCTGTCCTGCGGCTTTGTGTTCGACGATGTCTCGGCCATCCTGGACAACAAGGACCTGCGGCCCGTCACCCCTCTCTGCAACCTCTTCCTCAATGACTTCTGGGGCACGCCCATGGCTGAGGTGATTTGAATCTCTGTGTCTGGTGTATACATCTGGTCTTTCATTGGACACTGTGTTAACAAACCTCCAAACGAGCTTCAATGCCATACAGCACTCCTTCCGTAGCCTCCAACTGCTCTTAAACGCTAGTAAAACTAAATGTATGCTCTTCAATCGAACGCTGCTTGCACCCGACTGCCCGGCACACCTGTTTTATTTAAATTCATTCCAGGTGACTTCCTTATGAAGCTGGTTGAGAGAATGCCAAGAGTATGCAAAGCTGTCATCAAGGCAAAGGGTGGCTACTTTGAACAATGTCAAATATAAAAAATATTTTGATTTGTTTCACACTTTTTGGTTACTACATGATTCCATTTGTGTTATTTCACAGTTTTGATGTCTTCAGTATTATTGTACAATGTAGAAAATAGTAAAAAATAAAGAAAAAGCCTTGAATGAGTAGGTGTGTCCAAACTTTTGACTGGTTCTCTCTCTCTCTGTGTGTGTGTTTTTTTTTTCATACTGGCCCCCCGTGGGAAACGAAGCCACAACCCTGGCGTTTCAAGAGCCATGCTCTACCAACTGAGCTACACAGGGCTATACACAGAGAGAGAGAGAGAGAGAGTACCAGTCAAAAGATTGGACACCTACTCATTCAAGGCCTTTTCTTATTTTTTTTTTTACTATTTTCTACGTTGTAGAATAATAGTAAATACATCAAAACTGTGAAATAACACAAATGGAATCATGTAGTAACCAAAAAAGTGTTAAACAAATCAAAATATTTTTTATATGGGAGATTCTTTGCATACTCTTGGCATTCTCTCAACCAGCTTCATGAGGAAGTCACCTGGAATGAATTTAAATAAACAGGTGTGCCTTGTTAAAAGTTAATTTGTGGAATTTCTCTCCTTAATCTGTTTGAGCCAATCAGTTGTGTTGTGACAAGGTAGGGGTGGTATAAGACCAAGTCCATATTATGGCAAGAACAGCTCAAATAAGCAAAGAGAAACGACTGTCCATCATTACTTTAAGACATGAAGGTCAGTCAATCCGGAAAATGTTAAGGACTTTGAAAGTTTCTTCAAGTGCAGTCGCAAAAACCATCAAGCCCTATGTTCAAACTGGCTCTCATGAGGACCTCAGATAGCAGCCCAAATAAATACTTCACAGAGTTCAAGTAACAGACACATCTTAACATCAACTGTTCAGAGGAGACTGCGTGAATCAGGCCTTCATGGTCGAATTGCTGCAAAGAAACCACTACTAAAGGACACCAATAAGAAGATGGACATTAGACCGGTGGAAATCTGTCCTTTGGTCTGATGAGCCCAAATTTGAGATTTTTGGTTGCAACCGCCGTGTCTTTGTGAGACGCAGAGTAGGTGAACGGATGATCTCCGCATGTGTGGTTCCCACCGTGAAGAACAGAGGAGGTGTTATGGTGTGGGGGTGCTTTGCTGGTGACACTGTCTGTGATTTATTTAGAATTCAAGGCACACTTAACCAGCATGGCTACCACAGCATTGTGCAGCGATACGCCATCCCATCTGGTTTGGGCTTAGTGGGACTATCATTTGTTTTTCAAGAGGACAATGACCCAACACACCTCCAGGCTGTGTAAGGGCTATTTGACCAAGAAGGAGAGTGATGGAGTGCTGCATCAGATGACCTGGCCTCCACATTCCCCCGACCTCAACCAAATTGAGGTGGTTTGGGATGAGTCGGACCGCAGAGTGAAGGAAATGCTGCCAACAAGTGCTCAGCATATGTGGGAACTCCTTCAAGACTGTTGGAAAAGGATTCTAGGTGAGTGTGCAAAGCTGTCATCATGTGCGCCGACCCATGGGTCTGCGACAGAGCCTGGACTCGAACCAGGATCTCTAGTGGCACAGCTAGCACGACGCAGTGCCTTAGACCACTGAGCCAACAAGTGCTCAGCATATGTGGGAACTCCTTCAAGACTGTTGGAAAAGCATTCCAGATGAAGCTGGTTGAGAGAATGCCAAGAGTGTGCAAAGCTGTCAAGGCAAAGTGTGGCTACTTTGAAGAATCTCAAATATAAAATATATTTTTTAACACTTTTTTGGTTTATACATGATTCCATATGTGTTGTTTCATAGTTTTGATGTCTTCACTATTCTACAATGTAGAAAATTGTACAAATAAAGAAAAACCCTTGAATGAGTAGGTGTATCCAAACCTTTGACTGGTAATGTATGTATGTGTGTATACTAGATTACTGATAGGGGACGATGTGTTGAAGCCACTGTGCCACCATCTTGGCACTCTCCAACCACTGAAAAAAATATTTTGTAAGCTATAGAAATACATTTATTAATGTCCACATTTGTTTTTGCCACATTTATTCTATAATAGACTACTTTAAATTATATTATGTGAGCTAAACAAAAATGAAAAAATATAATTTTTGGTTGTTGAGATTACTGATTTTACTGTCCCCACTACAACAACAAAATAATGTAATTCTGGCCTTGAAACATTGAATTGAAATACTGTAGAATTCCATTCATTCTTATGGAGGACTGCTCCTACTGGAGAGTGCCAATATGGCCGACCAGTGGCTTCAAAGCCTCTCAATGGCCAATACATAACATTAGTAATCCAGGGTTTATGTACATAATTGGTTTCTGCACATGAGCTTAGCTAGCCAACGTTGCCATAGCATCACCTACAAGCTTGGTTGGGGGTTTCTTTTGGAGAAGCAGTTTCTGCCCATCTTCATATTGTACTGTCTTTTGACTCAGTAGCGCATTGACGCTAAATGAAGTCATTTAAGATGGCGTCTCATGGAGACATAGCATGCGCAGTTTGAGCTATTACAGGAAGTGACGTTGCAGGCTTGCGCAGTGCTTCCCCCTCATTGAGTAGCTAAATTTAAGGGTGACCTGGGTACAGCAAGTTGCCGTTAGCAACTCAATTGTCCTTAACTTCTTCTGGGTGTGATTATAAAAAATAAAATAAAAAACGGTTCAAGGACATCTGGTGTATTAGACCCAGTTATTGGTACAATGATTATCTTCGCAACATTTTGTTATTTACACAAAGATTGACCACGAAGATTGACAACTGTAAGACCATGATAAGCTGTAGACCACACTATGTACCAAGAGAGTTTCATTCTATATTTTTTGTAGCCATCTATTTACCACCACAAACCGATGCTTGCACTAAGACTGCACTCAACGAGCTGTATAAGGCCATAAGCAAATAAGAAAATGCTCATCCAGAAGCGGCGCTCCTAGTGGCCGGGGACTTTAATGCAGGCAATCCAAATTCAGTTTTACCTAATTTCTACCAGCATGTCACGTTTAACCAGAGGGGGAAAAACTTTAGACCACCTTTACTCCACACACAGAGAGGCATACAAAGCTCTCCCTCGCCCTCCATTTAGGCAAATCTGACCATAATTCTATCCTCCTGATTCCTGCTTACAAGCAAAAGCCAAAGGGGGCTTCTGAGTGGCGCAGTGGTCTAAGGCACTGCATCGCAGTGCTGGAGGCGTCACTACAGACCCTGGTTCGCTCCCGGGCTATATCACAACCGGACGTGATCGGGAGTCCCATAGAGCGGCGCACAATCAGCCCAGCGTCGTCCAGGTTAGGAGAGGGTTTGGCCGGGGGGGCTTTACTTGGCTCATCGTGCTCTAGCGACTACTTGTGGCGGGCCGGGCGCCTGCAGGCTGACCTTGGTCGTCAGGTGAACGGTGTTTCCTCCGACACATTGCTGCGGCTGGCTTCCGGGTTAAGTCCATTGACGACGTTGTCCCCACAGTGACCATACGTACATATCCCAACCAGAAGCCATGGATTACAGACAACATCCACACCGAGCTAAAGGCTAGAGCTACCACTTTCAAGGAGTGGGACACTAATCCGGACGCTTATAAGAAATCTCGCTATGCCCTCCGACGAACCATCATACAGGCAAAGCGTCAATACAGGACTAAGATTGAATCCTACTACACCGGCTCTGATGCTCGTCGGATGTGGCAGGCCTTGCAAACTATTACGGACTACAAAGGGACACCCAGCCGCGAGCTGCCCAGTGACGTACCAGACGGGCTAAATGCCTTTTATGCTTGCTTTGAGGCAAGCAACGCTGAAGCATGCATGAGAGCACCAGCTGTTCCGGACGGCTGTGTGATCACGCTCTCCGTAACTGATGTGAGCAAGACCTTTAAACAGGTTAACATTCACAAGGCCGGGGGGCCAGACAGATTACCAGGACGTGTACTCAGAGCATGCGCGGACCAACTGGCAAGTGTCTTCACTGATATTTTCAACCTCTCCCTGACCGAGTCTGTAATACCTACATGTTTCAAGCAGACCACCATAGTCCCTGTGCCCAAGAAAGCGAAGTTAACCTGCCTAAATGACTACCGACCCGTAGCGCTCACGTCAATAGCCATGAAGTGCTTTGAAAGGCTGGTCATGGCTCACATCAACACCATCATCCCGGAAACCCTAGACCCACTCCAATTCGCATACCGCCCGAACAGATCCACAGATACCGCAATCTCAATCGCCCTCCACACTGCCCTTTCCCACCTGGACAAAATGAACGCCTATCTGAGAATGCTGTTCATTGACTACAGCTCAGTGTTCAACACCATAGTGCCCACAAAGCTCATCACTAAGCTAAGGACCCTGGGACTAAACACCTCCCTCTGCAACTGGATCCTGGACTTCCTGACGGGCGGTCCCCAGGTGGTAAGGGTAGGCAACAACACATCTGCCACGCTGATCCTCAACACGGGGGCCCCTCGAGTGCGTGCTTAGTCCCCTCCTGTTCTCCCTGTTCATCCACGATTGCGTGGCCAAGCACGACTCCATCACCATCATTAAGTTTGCTGATGACAACAGTGGTAGGCCTGATCACTGACAACGATGAGACATCCTATAGGGAGGAGGTCAGAGACTTGGCAGTGTGGTGCCAGGACAACAACCTCTCCCTCAATGTTGACCAAGACAAAGGAGCTGATCGGGGACTACAGGAAAAGGAGGGCCGAACACTTCCCCATTCACATCGACAGGGCTGTAGTGGAGCGGGTTCAGAGTTTCAAGTTCCTTGGTGTCCACATCACCAATAAACTATAATGGTCCAAACCCACCAAGACAGTTATGAAGAGGGCACGACAATGCCTTTTCCACCTAAGGAGACTGAAAAGATTTGGCATGGGTCCGCAGATCCTCAATGTTCTACAGCTGCACCATCGAGAGCATCCTGACCGGTTGCATCACCACCACCGTAAGGCGCTACAGAGGGTAGGCCAAACTTCCTGTCATCCAGGGTCGATATACTAGGCGGTGTCAGAGGAAGGCCCAAAAAATTGTCAGACTCCAGCCACCCAAGTCATAGACTGTTCTCTCTGCTACCGTACGGCAAGCGGTACCGGAGTGCCAAGTCTAGGTCCAAAAGGCTCCTTTACAGCTTCTACCCACAAGCCATAAGACTGCTGAACAATTAATGAAATGGCCACCCGGACTATTTATATTGACCCCCCCCGTTGTTTATCATCTATTCAAAATCACTTTACCCCTACCTACATGTACAAATTACCTCAACTAACCTGTACCCCAGCACATTGACTCGGTACCGGTACCCCCTGTATATGGTAGTCCCCTGTAGCTCAGTTGGTAAGGCATGGCGCTTGCAACGCCAGGGTTGTGGGTTCGTTTCCCATGGGGGGCCAGTATGAAAAATGTATGCACTCACTAACTGTAAGTCGCTCTGTATAAGAGCGTCTGCTAAATGACTAAAATGTAAATATATAACCTCGTTATTGTTATTTTATTGTTAGTTTTTATTGAATACAAATTTTTCTGAAAACTTTCTTGAACTGCATTGTTGGTTAAGGGCTTGGAAGTAAGCATTTCACGGTAAGGTCTACACCTGTTGTAGTCAGCGCATATGAAACAAAAATTGATTTGACATTTTTCTATTCACTATATTGGGGGATCCTATTTTCTGCTAACAATGCCTGCAGTACCACGGTCTGCCTTGAACTTCTATGGCTTCAATCAGAGGGGGCAGTCCGTTCTCCCCTGCATGCACCATGTCATACTTTGTTTATGCTCCCCAAGCAAAAAATGCATATGAACAAGTGATTAGGGATTAGTTGAATTTGAGCTGAGAGTAGTTCAAATGTATATTATGGTCAATTAATCAATGGCTGTGAATATTGGTGATTTATGATTCTTCCTATAATAACAACGATTGTCAGAGGATTTGAACTGCAAGTTCCAACAAAATCACCTATATTCACAACGGCCCTATTTTGTGCCGGAGCGTGGTTCCCTTAGTATTGGTTCACAAAATTCGAAAAGTATTTGTATTTTGGAACTAGATGTTCATACACGTTTGAGGACGTTACAGCATATCGCACCCACCTGCTCTAACTGTTATTACCATCCTCTATCCCTACGTTGGTTTTAGGTGGTTTTAACAACCAATTGGTATACTATGTTCAAGATTAGTCAATTCAACACTGACAGGACCTGGTGCCAGAACTACATTCCTGGAGTGAAAAGTAACACAGCAGGGTTGACTTGCATACAATGCCAAGAGAACTTTGAATTGATGTCTCAACTATCCTCAATCGGTCTTAATGCATTTGAAGCTAATAACTCCCTCTCATATCGTTGTCCTATTACAGGAGCGGAGCCACAAGTCCTACCGGCCCCTGACAGTGCTCACCTTCCGTCTGAACTATCAATTCAGTGAGCTGAGTTCTGCATCCTACCACCTGCTCAACGTGGGGCTGCATTCTGTGGTGTGTGTTCTCTTTCTGAGGTTCTGCCGGCTGTTCCTGGACAAGACCTCCAGCTTGGTGGCGGCCCTGCTGTTCGCTGTTCACCCCATCCACACAGAGGCCGTAAGTCTGCTGTTCTAGGATCAGATTAACTCTCTGCTGTTCACCCCATCCACACGAAGGCTGTAAGTCTGCTCATACTGTAGGCACAGATCTAGGATAATCTTAAGGTTTTAATGTCACATGCACAAGTGTAGTGAAATACCTTTCTTGCCAGCTCCAAACCCAAAAATGCAGTAATCAATATCAATACGAAGCACTAAAAATAACATAAGGTAGAACAAATCACACGAGAAATAGAAATAAGGAGAAGGAGAAAGTAAGAAGCTATATACAGGGTCAGTTCCAATACCATATTTACAATGTGCAGGGATACTGGAGTGATAGAGGTAGAGGGGTAAGGTGACTAGGCATCAGGATATATGATAAACAGAGTAGCAGCAGTGTAAATTATTGTGTGTGTGTATAGAGTCAGTATAAATGTGTGAGTGTGTAGATGTTACAGGCTTTGGTTTTTCCATTTATATTTCGAGGTTGGACATTAGCACGTTGGGCGCACCGATTGATGTCACCTCGTTAGTTAGTATGTTTTACACCTGTGCTGGTTTGTCATGTCGTTAGTCAGAAGGCGGTTCACCTGTGTTGCAGTTGACTTGAGAGATGTGGAGGGTAAACACCTTCAGTTGGCTCTCCCTATTTAAGTTCTAAAAAAGCAATCCATTATCTGATCTTGCCTGTTTTTGTTTCGCTCCACTTTTTGGTTAGCTTCCTGTTTTTAAGTTTGATGTGGGTTTTTATTTTGTTTGCCACTTCTTGGGCAAGTTTAGTGGGTGCTCATGGTGGTTGTCGTTTATGTCCCAGTTGTTGTTGCTTTCATTGGACACCCCCATGAGTGTCTTTCAGAACCCCTCCTAAAACTCCACCTGTTTTGTTTTGGCTGTTGTCAGTGACTCTTTGTTAGTTCCCCCTTCTGTTTGAGCAACATTTTTGATTTTCTTGCTGGGGAACGTAACAAAATGGCGGCTCGTCCGGGATCTTGTTTCCCAGGAGTATGGTAGTCGCTCTAATCCCCAACTCTGAAGCTCTGCTGTGCCCAGATATTTGAGTGTTCAAAAGACACTTTTGTGGTAGTTTGTCACTGACATCCACCCTGAGGGTTATAAGAAAATGGTGCCGACATAGAGGGCTGCCTTGCTTCTAGCTCTTAGGAAACTTTGCAGTATTTTATTTTTTTATGTATTATTTCTTACGTTATTAGCCCAGCAAATTGTTTGTGTTATTACATACAGCCGGGAAGAACTATTGGATATCAGAGCGGCGGTAACTCACCAGCACTACGACCAGGAATACGACTTTCTTTGTTTGCACCCCCCAGAGCAATTGAACTGATTCCAGAGGCTGACCCAAAAATACGCCGGAGGAGATGTACTCGAAGCGGCCTTTTAGTCCGACTAAGGAGGCGTGCACGCAACCCACCGCTTCCGAGTATATTACTCGCTAATGTTCAATATCTGGATAATAAAGTTGAGGAGCTCAGGGTGAGGGTTACTTTCCAGAGAGACATCAGGGATTGTAACATACTCTGTTTCACGGAAACATGGCTCTCTAGGGATATACTGTCTGAGTCGGTCCAGCCAGTTGGGTTCTCAGTTCATCGCGCAGACAGGAATAAATATCTCTCCGGGAAGCAGAAGGGCGGAGGTGTTTGTTTTATGATTAACGACTCGTGGTGTAATTGTGATAACATACAGGAACTCAAGTCCTTTTGTTCACCTGACCTAGAATACCTCACAATCAAATGCCGACCGAATTATCTCCCAAGATAATTTTCTTTGGTTATTGTTACAGCCATGTATATACCCCCTCAAGCCGATACCAAGACGGCCCTCAAAGAACTTCACTGGACTTTATGCAAACTGTAAAGCACATATCCTGAGGCTGCATTTATTGTAGCTGGGGATTTTAACAAAGCAAATTTGAGGAAAAGGTTGCAGAAGTTCCATCAACACATCGACTGTAGTACTCGCACTGCTAAAACACTTGACCACTGCTACTCCAACTTTCGGGATGCATACAAGGCCCTCCCCCGTCCTCCATATGGCAAATCTGACCACGACTCCATTTTGCTCCTCCCTTCCTATAGGCAGAAACTCAAACAGGAAGTACCCATGCTAAGGACTATTCAACGCTGGTCTGACCAATCGGAATCCACGCTTCAAGATTGTTTTGATCATGCGGACTGCGATATGTTCCGGGTAGCTTCAGAGAATAATTTGTATTTGTATTTTTTTGTATTTATGATGGATCCCCATTAGCTGCTGCTAAGGCAGCAGCTACTCTTCCTGGGGTCCAGAATAATATCGACGTATATACTGATACGGTGACTGCGTTTATCAGGAAGTGTATAGGATATGTTGTACCCACTGTGACTATTAAAACCTACCCTAACCAGAAACCGTGGATAGATGGCAGCATTCGCGCAAAACTGAATGCGTGAACCACCACATTTAACCATGGCAAGATGACTGGGAATATGGCAGAATACAAACAGTGCAGTTATGCCCTCCGCAAGGCAATCAAACAGGCAAAACGTTAGTATAGGGACAAAGTGGAGTGGCAATTCAACGGCTCAGACACGAGATGTATGTGGCAGGGTCTACAGACAATCACGGACTACAAAAGGAAAACCAGCCACGTCGCAGACGCCGACGTCTTGCTTCCGGACAAGCTAAACACCTTCTTCACCCGCTTTGGGGATAATACAGTGCCACTGACGTGGCCCGCTACCAAGGACTGTGGGCTCTCCTTTTCCGTGGCCGACGTGAGTAAGACATTTAAGCGTGTTAACCCTCGCAAGGCTGCCGGCCCAGATGGCATCCCTAGGCGTGTCCTCAGAGCATGCATGCGCAGACCAGCTGGCTGGTGTGTTTACGGACATATTAATTCCAGTCTGCTGTCCCCACATGCTTCAAGATGGCCACCATTGTCCCTGTACCCAAGAAAGCAAAAGGTAACTGAACTAAATGACAATCGCCCCGTAGCACTCACTTCTGTCATCATGAAGGGCTTTGAGACTAGTCCAGGATCATATCACCTCTACCTAACCTGCCACCCTAGACCCGCTTCAATTTGCTTACCTCCCCAATAGATCCACAGACGACGCAATCGCCATCACACTGCCCTATCCCATCTGGACAAGAGGAATACCTACAGTTGAAGTCGGAAGTTTACATACACCTTAGCCAAATACATTTAAACTCCGTTTTTCACAATTCCTGACATTTAATCCTAGTAAAGATTCCCTGTTTTAGGTCAGTTAGAATCACCATTTTATTTTAAGAATGTGAAATGTCAGACTAATAGTAGAGAATTATTTATTTCAGCTTTTATCACATTCCCAGTGGGTCAGAAGTTTACATACACTCAATTAGTATTTGGTATTATTGCCTTTAAATTGTTTAACTTGGGTCAACTTTCGGGTAGCCTTCCACAAGCTTCCCACAATAAGTTGGGAGAATTTTGGCCCATTCCTCCTAACAGAGCTGATGTAACTGAGTCAGGTTTGTAGGCCTCCTTGCTCGCACACGCTTTTTCAGTTCTGCCCACAAATATTCTATAGGATTGAGGTCAGGGCTTTGTGATGGCCACTCCAATACCTTGACTTTGTTGTCCTTAAGCCATTTTGCCACAACTTTGGAAGTATGTTTGGGGTCATTGTCCATTTGGAAGACCCATTTGCGACCAAGCTTTAACTTCCTGACTGACGTCTTGAGATGTTGCTTCAATATATCCACATCATTTTCCTTCCTCATGATGCAATCGATTTTGTGAAGTACACCAGTCCCTCCTGCAGCAAAGCACCCCTACAGCATGATGCTGCCACCCCCGTGCTTCACGGTTGGGATGGTGTTCTTCGGCTTGCAAGCAACCCCCTTTTTCCTCCAAACATAACGATGGTCATTATTGCCAAACAGTTCTATTTTTGTTTAATCAGACCAGAGGACATTTCTCCAAAAAGTACGATCTTTGTCCCCATGTGCAGTTGCAAACCATAGTCTGGCTTTTTTATGGCGTTTTGGAGCAGTGGCTTCTTCCTTGCTGAGCGGCCTTTCAGGTTATGTTGATATAGGACTTGTTTTACTGTGGATATAGATACTTTTGTACCTGTTGCCTCCAGCATCTTCACAGGGACCTTTGCTGTTGTTCTGGGATTGATTTGCACTTTTCGCACCAAAGTACGTTAATCTCTAGGAGACAGAACGCGTCTCTTCCTGAGCGGTATGACGGCTGCGTGGTCCGATAGTATTTATACTTGCGTACTATTGTTTGTACAGATGAACGTGGTACCTTCAGGCGTTTGGAAATTGCTCCCAAGGATGAACCAGACTTTTCTTTTTCTGAGGTCTTGGCTGATTATTTTTTATTTTCCCATGATGTCAAGCAGAGAGGCACTGAGTTTGAAGGTAGGCCTTGAAATACATCCACAGGTACACCTCCAATTGACTCAAATGATGTCAATTAGCCTATCAGAAGCTTCTAAAGCCATGACATCATTTTCTGGATTTTTCCAAGCTGTTTAAAGGCACCATCAACTTAGTGTATGTAAACGTCTGACACACTGGAATTGTGATACAGTGAATTATAAGTGAAATCATCTCTCTGTAAAGAATTGTTGGAACAATTGCTTGTGTCATGCACAAAGTAAATGTCCTAACCGACTTGCCAAAACTATAGTTTGTTAACAAGACATTTGTAGAGTGGTTGAAAAACTAGTTTTAATGACTCCAACCTAAGTGTATGTAAACTTCCGACTTCAACTGTTCATTGACTATAGCTCAGCATTCAACACCATAGTACCCTCCAAGCTCATCATTAAGCTCAAGGCCTTGAGTCTGAACCCTGCCCTGTGCAACTGGGTCCTGGACTTCCTGACGGACCAACCCCAGGTGGTGAAGGTAGGAAACAACACCTCCACTTCGCTGAACCTCAACACTGAGGCCCCACAAGGGTTCGTGCTCAGCCCCCTCCTGTACTCCCTGTTCACCCATGACTGCGTGTCCAAGCATGCCTCCAACTCAATCATCATGTTTGCAGGCGACACAACAGTAGTAGGTTTGATTACCAACAATTACGAGACAGCCTACAAGGAGGAGGTAAGGGCTCTGGGAGTGTGGTGCCAGGAAAATAACCTCTCACTCAACGTCAACAAAACAAAGGAGATGATCGTGGACTTCAGGAAACAGCAGAGGGAACACCCCCCTATCTACATCGACGGGACCGCAGTGGAGAAGGTGGAAAGCTTCAAGTTCCTCGACGTACACATCACTGACAAACTGAAATGGTCCACCCACACAGACAGTGTGGTGACGAAGGCGCAACAGCGCCTCTTCAACCTCAGGAGTCTGAAGAAATTTGTCTTGGCACCTAAAACCCTCACAAACTGTTACAGATGCACAATTGAGAGCATCCTGTCAGGCTGTATCACCTCCTGGTACGGGAACTGCACCACCCGCAACCCAGGGCTCTCCAGAGGGTGGTGCGGTCTGCCCAACGCATCACCGGGGGCAAACTACCAGCCCTCCAGGACACCTACAGCACCCGATGGGGGGGGGGGGAGGGGTAAAAATCAAACGTAACAGTCAGTATCTGGTGGGGCCACCAGCTGCATTAAGTACTGCAGTGCATCTCCTCCTCATTGACTGCACCAGATTTGCCAGTTCTTGCTGTGAGTTGTTACCCCACTCTTTCACCAAGGCACCTGCAAGTTCGCAGACATTTCTGGGGGGAATGGCCCTAGCCCTCACCCTCCGATCCAACAGGTCCCAGACGTGCTCAATGGGATTGAGATCCGGGCTCTTCGCTGGCCATGGAAGAACACTGACATTCCTGTCTTGCAGGAAATCACGCACAGAACGAGCAGTATGGCTGGTGGCATTGTCATGCTGGAGGGTCATGTCAGGATGAGCCTGCAGGAAGGGTACCACATGAGGGAGGAGGATGCCTTCCCTGTAACGCACACCGTTGAGATTGCCTGCAATGACCACAAGCTCAGTCCGATGATGCTGTGACACACCACCCCAGACCATGACGGACCCTCCACCTCCAAACCGATCCCGCTCCAGAGTACAGGTCTCGGTGTAACTCTCATTCCTTCGACGATAAACGCGAATCTGACCATCACCCCTGGTGAAACAAAACCGCGACTCGTCAGTGAAGAGCACTTTTTGCCAGTCCTGTCTTGTCCAGCGACGGTGGGTTTGTGCCCATAGGCGACATTGTTGCCGGTGATGTCTGGTGAGGACCTGCCTTACAACAGGCCTACAAGCCCTCAGTCCAGCCTCTCTCAGCCTATTGCGGACAGTCTGAGCACTGATGGAGGGATTGTGCGTTCCTGGTGTAACTCGGGCAGTTGTTATTGCCATCCTGTACCTGTCCTGCATGTTTGATGTTCGGATGTACCTATCCTGTGCAGGTGTTGTTAGACGTGGTCTGCTACTGCGAGGACGATCAGCTGTCCGTCCTGTCTCCCTGTAGTGCTGTCTTAGGCGTCTCACAGTACGGACATTGCAATTTATTGCCCTGGCCACATCTGCAGTCCTCATGCCTCCTTGCAGCATGCCTAAGGCACATTCACGCAGATGAGCAGGGACCCTGGGCATCTTTCTTTTGGTGTTTTTCAGAGTCAGTAGAAAGGCCTCCAGATATTTGGTCACTGCTCCTCCAAAGTGTTCTTGTGGGACAAGTTCAGAAAGTGTACATCGCTTTATCTCTTGAACAGAGCTCAGATTATGACACTGTTAAAGCTGCTATCCTTCGGGTTTACGAGTTGGTCCCAGAGGCATACAGACAACAGTTCCGTAAATTAGAAAACAGAATCACAAAGCCATGTTGAGTTTGCGAGGGAACAAGCATGTCTTTTTGATCGGTGGTGTGGTTCTCAAGAGGTCAAGGACCTTGAGGATTTAAAGACACTCATACTTCTCGAGCAGTTCAAGAATTGCCTTCACAAAAGGGTTGCCACCTACATTAATGAGCACAAGGATCTCACTCTTGAGAAAGCTGCAGTCCTTGCAGATGAGTTTGTGTTGACACATAAAACTACCTTCTAGGGTTGGGCGGTATCCAGATTTTCATACCGTCCTTCTCTCACCCTGAGATTTACGGTATTACCGTTTTAGTACACAAGGGGGTGCCAAAAACCGCATAAAAGCTCATTGGGCGTCTATTACCAAAATGCTAACAAAATTAGCACAAGGAATAGCGAATCTCCATGGCGGCTGCTAGCTAAATATGCTAACGAGCGCAAACAAATATAAACAAATTGCAAGGACATGCAATCCAGCTCATAAAGTTATACATACAGTGCATTTGGAAAGTATTGAGACCCCTTCCCTTTTTCCACAATTTGTTACGTTACAGCCTTGTTCTAAAATGGATTAAATAATACTTTTTCCTCAGCAATCTACACACACTACCCCATAATGACAAAGTGAAAACAGGTTTTTAGAAATTTTTGCAAATGTATAAAAAACAGAAATTACCTTATTTACATAAGTATTCAGACCATTTGCTATGAGACTCGAAATTGAGTTCAGGTGCATCCTGTTTCCATTGATCATCCTTGATGTTTCTACAACTTGATTGGAGTCCACCTGTGGTAAATTAAATTGCTTGAACATGATTTGGAAAGACACACACATGTCTATATAAGGTCCCACAGTTGACAGTGCATGTCAGAGCAAAAACCAAGCCATGAGGTCGAAGGAATTGTACGTAGAGCTTCGAGACAGGATTGTGTCGAGCCACAGATCTGGGGAAGGGTACCAAAAAATGTCTGCAGCATTGAAGGTCCCCAAGAACACAGTGGCCTCCATCATTCTTAAATGGAAGAAGTTTGGAACCACCAAGACTCTTCCTAGAGCTGGCCGCCCGGCCAAACGGAGCAATCAGGGGAGAAGGGCCTTGGACAGAGAGGTGACCAAGAACCCGATGCTCACTCTGACAGAGCTCCAGAGTTCCTCTGTGGAGATGGGAGAACCTTCCAGGAGGACAACAATCTCTGCAGCACTCCACCAATCAGGCCTTTATGGTAGAGTGGCCAGACGGAAGCCACTCCTCAGTAAAAGGCACATGACAGCCCACTTGGAGTTTGCCAAAAGGCACCTAAATGACTCTGACCATGAAAAACAATATTCTCTGGTCTGATGAAACCAAGATTGAACTCTTTGTTCTGAATGCCAAGCGTCACGTCTAGAGGAAACCTGGCACCATCCCTATGGTGAAGCATGGTGGTAGCAGCATCATGCTGTGGGGATGTTTTTCAGCGGCAGGGACTGGGAGACTAGTCAGGATCAAGGAAAAGATGAACTGAGCAAAGTACAGAGAGATCCTTGATGAAACCTGCTCCAGAGCGCTCAGGACCTCAGACTGGGACAAAGGTTCACCTTCCAACAGGACAACGACCCTAAGCACAAAGCCAAGACAATGCAGGAGTGGCTTCGGGACATGTCTCAATGTCCTTGAGTGTCCCAGCCAGAGCCCGGACTTGAACCCGATCGAACATCTCTGGAGAGACTTGAAGCGACGCTCCCCATCCAACCTGACGGTGCTTGAGAGGATCTGCAGAGAAGAATGGGAGAAACTCCCCAAATACAGGTGTGCCAAGCTTGTAGCGTCATACCCAAGAAGACTCGAGGCTGTAATCGCTGCCATAGATGCTTCAACAAAGTACTGAGTGAAGGATCTGAATGCTTATGTAAATGTGACATTTGCAAAAACCTTTTTTTGCTATGTTATAATGGGGTATTGTGTGTAGATAGATGAGGGGGAAAAAAACTATTTAATCCATTTTAGAATAAGGCTATAACGTAAAATTTTTTGGAAAAAGTAAAGGGGTCTGAATACTTTCCGAAGGTAGGGTCTCCTGAATTTCATTTTTGTTGAGTTTGGACATTTACAAGCAGATGTGAACGAGAGACATTGTGAAAATGTACAATGTTTTTACGCATGCTTGTCTGAAGGAAGAACAGTACTGGCTCTCCAGCAGCATGTCTTCACGCTGTGTCTGTGTGGAGTCTGAAGTCATTAGGGCAACGGGCCTGCCTGCTCTGCTTGGAGAAGAGGGAGGAGGAGCAGACTGCCGAGAATGAAGAGGAGAAAAAACTCAAGGAGATCAAGATGGCAGCTGTACAGATACAGTGGGGGGAAAAAAGTATTTAGTCAGCCACCAATTGTGCAAGTTCTCCCACTTAAAAAGATGAGAGAGGCCTGTAATTTTCATCATAGGTACACGTCAACTATGACAGACAAAATGAGAAAAAAATTCCAGAAAATCACATTGTAGGATTTTTTATGAATTTATTTGCAAATTATGGTGGAAAATAAGTATTTGGTCAATAACAAAAGTTTCTCAATACTTTGTTATATACCCTTTGTTGGCAATGACACAGGTCAAACGTTTTCTGTAAGTCTTCACAAGGTTTTCACACACTGTTGCTGGTATTTTGGCCCATTCCTCCATGCAGATCTCCTCTAGAGCAGTGATGTTTTGGGGCTGTCGCTGGGCAACACAGACTTTCAACTCCCTCCAAAATTCTCTATGGGGTTAAGATCTGGAGACTGGCTAGGCCACTCCAGGACCTTGAAATGCTTCTTACGAAGCCACTCCTTCTTTGCCCGGGCGGTGTGTTTGGGATCATTGTCATGCTGAAAGACCCAGCCACGTTTCATCTTCAATGCCCTTGCTGATGGAAGGAGGTTTTCACTCAAAATCTCACGATACATGGCCCCATTCATTCTTTCCTTTACACGGATCAGTCGTCCTGGTCCCTTTGCAGAAAAACAGCCCCAAAGCATGATGTTTCCACCCCCATGCTTCACAGTAGGTAAGGTGTTCTTTGGATGCAACTCAGCATTCTTTGTCCTCCAAACACGACGAGTTGAGTTTTTACCAAAAAGTTATATTTTGGTTTCATCTGACCATATGACATTCTCCCAATCCTCTTCTGGATCATCCAAATGCACTCTAGCAAACTTCAGACGGGCCTGGACATGTACTGGCTTAAGCAGGGGGACACGTCTGGCACTGCAGGATTTGAGTCCCTGGCGGCATAGTGTGTTACTGATGGTAGGCTTTGTTACTTTGGTCCCAGCTCTCTGCAGGTCATTCACTAGGTCCCCCCGTGTGGTTCTGGGATTTTTGCTCACCGTTCTTGTGATCATTTTGACCCCACGGGGTGAGATCTTGAATGGAGCCCCAGATCGAGGGAGATTATCAGTGGTCTTGTATGTCTTCCATTTCCTAATAATTGCTCCCACAGTTGATTTCTTCAAACCAAGCTGCTTACCTATTGCAGATTCAGTCTTCCCAGCCTGGTGCAGGTCTACAATTTTGTTTCTGGTGTCCTTTGACAGCTCTTTGGTCTTGGCCATAGTGGAGTTTGGAGTGTGACTGTTTGAGGTTGTGGACAGGTGTCTTTTATACTGATAACAAGTTCAAACAGGTACCATTAATACAGGTAACGAGTGGAGGACAGAGGAGCCTCTTAAAGAAGAAGTTACAGGTCTGTGAGAGCCAGAAATCTTGCTTGTTTGTAGGTGACCAAATACTTATTTTCCACCATAATTTGCAAATAAATTCATAAAAAATCCTACAATGTGATTTTCTGGATTTTTTTCCCTCAATTTGTCTGTCATAGTTGACGTGTACCTCTGATGAATTACAGGCCTCTCTCATCTTTTTAAGTGGGAGAACTTGCACAATTGGTGGCTGACTAAATACTTTTTTCCCCCACTGTAACTCATCCAAAGGGCTTTGACTTCTCAAACACGGCAGAAAGCTAACACAATATGATGCCACCTCACCTTATTAATTCAGCCACTTGCTTAGATAGTAAGTTAAACTTAGGGGTCATGTTAATGCAGAATTCTGCGTTTTTCAGGCAGGAAAGAAAGGTAAAACGCATTAGAAATATTGTGCTGCGTTTTGTAGATGCATATCTAAAAAGCTTCTTATTGTAATTTCTGCTCTGCATCAGACTGTTGTGCTTCAGTTGCACTTCTAAACTCGGATGAGATTTCACCAACGGGCATTCTATCATCACAAGCAGGCATTCTATCAACAGACAGCGCTCTAATGTATGTGTAGCTACCTTTCACTGGTCATTTTCTCGGTCTAGCCAGCCTATTTATCTCCAGTAAAATGCAAGATTGAACTTTAAGCAAAACGTTACGAAATGTAGCTGTCGACATCATTTCTGTGATAGGCCTAAACATTAGAAATATGATGGCCATGCATCATTTTATTTATTTATATATATATATATATACAGTGGGGAGAACAAGTATTTGATACACTGCCAATTTTGCAGGTTTTCCTACTTACAAAGCATGTAGAGATCTGTAATTTTTATCATAGGTACACTTCAACTGTGAGAGACGGAATCTAAAACAAAAATCCAGAAATCACATTGTATGATTTTTAAGTAATTAATTTGCATTTTATTGCATGACATAAGTATTTGATTCATCAGAAAAGCAGAACTTAATATTTGGTACAGAAACCTTTGTTTGCAATTACAGAGATCATACGTTTCCTGTAGGTCTTGACCAGGTTTGCACACACTGCAGCAGGGATTTTGGCCCACTCCTCCATACAGACCTTCTCCAGATCCTTCAGGTTTCGGGGCTGTCGCTGGGCGATACGGACTTTCAGCTCCCTCCAAAGATTTTCTATTGGGTTCAGGTCTGGAGACTGGCTAGGCCACTCCAGGACTTTGAGATGCTTCTTACGGAGCCACTCCTTAGTTGCCCTGGCTGTGTGTTTCGGGTCATTGTCATGCTGGAAGACCCAGCCACGACCCATCTTCAATGCTCTTACTGAGGGAAGGAGGTTGTTGGCCAAGATCTCGCGATACATGGCCCCATCCATCCTCCCCTCAATACGGTGCAGTCGTCCTGTCCCCTTTGCAGAAAAGCATCCCCAAAGAATGATGTTTCCACCTCCATGCTTCACGGTTGGGATGGTGTTCTTGGGGTTGTACTCATCCTTCTTCTTCCTCCAAACACGGCGAGTGGAGTTTAGACCAGAAAGCTCTATTTTTGTCTCATCAGACCACATGACCTTCTCCCATTCCTCCTCTGGATCATCCAGATGGTCATTGGCAAACTTTAGACGGGCCTGGACATGCGCTGGCTTGAGCAGGGGGACCTTGCGTGCGCTGCAGGATTTTAATCCATGACGGCGTAGTGTGTTACTAATGGTTTTCTTTGAGACTGTGGTCCCAGCTCTCTTCAGGTCATTGACCAGGTCCTGCCGTGTAGTTCTGGGCTGATCCCTCACCTTCCTCATGATCATTGATGCCCCACGAGGTGAGATCTTGCATGGAGCCCCAGACCGAGGGTGATTGACCGTCATGTTGAACTTCTTCAATTTTCTAGTAATTGCGCCAACAGTTGTTGCCTTCTCACCAAGCTGCTTGCCTATTGTCCTGTAGCCCATCCCAGCCTTGTGCAGGTCTACAATTTTATCCCTGATGTCCTTACACAGCTCTCTGGTCTTGACCATTGTTGGAGTCTGTTTGAGTGTGTGGACAGGTGTCTTTTATACAGGTAACGAGTTCAAACAGGTGCAGTTAATACAGGTAATGAGTGGAGAACAGGAGGGCTTCTTAAAGAAAAACTAACAGGTCTGTGAGAGCCGGAATTCTTACTGGTTGGTAGGTGATCAAATACTTATGTCATGCAATAAAATGCAAATTAATTACTTTAAAATCATACAATGTGATTTTCTGGATTTTTGTTTTAGATTCCGTCTCTCAAAGTTGAAGTGTACCTATGATAAAAATTACAGACCTCTACATGCTTTGTAAGTAGGAAAACCTGCAAAATCGGCAGTGTATCAAATACTTGTTCTCCCCACTGTGTGTGTGTGTGTGTATGTGTATATATATGTGTGTGTATGTATATATATATATCACAACATGCAACAATTTCAAAGATTTTATTGAGTCACAGTTCACATAAAGAAAGCAGTCAATTGAAATAAATAAATTAGTACCTTTAAAAGAAAAGTAGGTTTGTGGATCAGAAAACCAGTCAGTATCTCGTTTGACCACCATTTGCCTCATACAGCACGACACTTCTCCTTTGCATAGAGATGATCAGGCATGCGTGACAGTTGAAAAGGCTGTTGATTGTGGCCTGTGGAATGTTGTCCCTCTCCTCTTCAATGGCTGTACGAAGTTGCTGGATATTGGTGGGAACTGGAAGACACTGTCGTACACGTCAATCCAGAGCATCCCAAACATGCTCAATGGGTGACATGTCTGGTGAGTATGCAGGCCTTGGAAGAACTGGGACATTTTCAGCTTCCAGGAATAGTGTACAAATCCATGCGACATGGGGCTGTGCATTATTTACATTTTACATTTTCGTCATTTAGCAGACGCTCTTATCCAAAGTTAGTGAGTGCATACATTTTCATATTATCATGCTGAAACATGAGGTGATGGCGAAGGATGAACGGCACAACAATGGGCCTCAGGATCTCGTCACGGTATCTCAGTGCATTCAAATTGCCCTCGATTTAAAATGCAATTGTGTTCATTGTCCGTAGTTTATGCCTGCCCATACCATAACCCCATCACCACCATGGGGCACTCTGTTGACACTGTTGACATCAGCAAACCGCTCGCCCACACAAAGCCATAAACATGGTCTGCAGTTGTGAGGCCGGTTGGATGTACTACCAAATTCTCTAAAACGACGTTGGAGGCAGCTTATGGTAGAGATATTCACTGTCAATTCTCTGGCAACCGCTCTGGTGGACATTCCTGCAGTCAGCTTGCCAATTGCACTCTCCCTCAAAACTGTGACATTATGTTGTGTGACAAAACTGCACATTTTAGAGTGGCCTGTTATTGTCCCCAGCACAGGTGCACCTGTGTAATGATCATGCTGTTTAACCAGCTTCTTGATATATACTACGCCTGTCAGGTGGATTGATTATCTCGGCAAAGGATAAATACATTCTCAGTAACGGGGTTGTAAACAAATTTGTGCACAAAATCTGTGAGAAATAAGCTTTTTGTGCGTATGAACAATTTCGGGGATCTTTATTTCAGCTCATGAAACATGGGACCAACACTTTACATGTTGCGTTTTATATTTTTGTTTAGTGTATTTTCTGCGAAGGAAAGCTATAGTTGCGTGCCGCTGATCACTCTTGGAACAAAAAAAACACTGATTTTTTTTATATAAAATGCGACCGCTGTCAGTACACAGCTGGACTCACCTGCTCCCGCTTTCTCCTGTTGTGCTACTTACAAACACGTGACTGGCTCAACTGTTCTGGGGAACTACTTAAGCTTCATTTTGTTAGTATGGCAGGCCATCTTGGGGTCAACAAGACGTATGACCATATCTTGCGTAACTTATTCTGGGCTGGTCTGAAACAGGATGTTGTTGCTTACTGTAAATCATGTTGTGTTTGACAGAGGTCAGGTAAACCAAATCAAGCTGTACCAGTTGCACCTTTGCTGCCTATTCCTGTTTTTGTCAAACCTTTCAGCAGAGTCTTGGTGGACTATGTTGGTCCTTTGCCTGAAGCAAAGAGTGGTAATCAGTTTCTCTTGACCATCATGTGCACTGCCTCTCGTTTCCATGAGGCCATTCCACTGAGGAAAATCACGGCTCCTAGTATTGAAATTGTTTTCAACGTTTGGACATCCGCAGGTATTGCTATCAGACCAAGGTTCAAATTTCATGTCAAAGGACTTCCAGCAAGTGGTAAAGCAGTTGGGTGTTACTAGGGCTGTGGCGGTCATGACATTTCATCAGCCGGTGATTGTCAAGCAAATAACTGTCGGTCTCACGGTAATTGACCGTTAATTAACATAAACACATTTAGCATTTCCTGGCTTCCACACATAGCCTACAAGCCATTTTAAAAGTCTAATAAATTAATGTAATATAGCCTACACCTTCACAATAAATCCATTATTTATTTTAGACATGTCTAAAGAAGCATGATATGAAGAAAATGTAGTCTATTTCAGAATAAAATAATAGCATACTCTGAGTCGTCCTTATGTTAGGTCCTGACGTGGCTATGCCAAATGGCTGTGGGCTATACTAGTTCATTTAGTAGACAAGATTTGCTTATAATTCGGTGGCGTTATTTTATATTATTTTATAGAATGAAGAATCCAATTGAACAAAGATATGAGGGTGTGCGCACATGTGGCTATTCTGTGTTGAGTGGTTAAAAAATAAAATAGGTACTCCTATTTTCTTAATTTAGAGTTATTAATGTAACTTTAGTTCTACAAACATTGGGCTATATGTTTTGATTTTTAATACATTGTAAGGCTGCATGATGAGACTATTGATTTGAAAAAAGTCGCTTGAAAGGCATGAGCTCTGCTTAGTTTTTTGCGCAGCCTGTACACACTCCAATAGTCTCTCATTCAGAATTTGACAAGCAGTTGATAATGCCTCGAATGTCACGGCGGCGTCCACTTTGGCCGTAATGCCCCCTAAATAAATCCATGCCTTTTGCGGCCCTGAGTGTGCTGCGCAATCCGAAGCACCTCTCACTAACATGGCTCTCCGTAGACACATCAAAACGAATACAATTTTATTTGTCACATACACGTGTTTAGCAGATGTTATAGCGGGTGTAGCGAAATGCTTGTGCTTCTAGCTCCGACAGTGCAGTAATATCTAACAAGTAATATCAAAAAATGTTACAACATATACCCAATACACACAAAACTAGTAAGGAAGGGGATTAAAAAATATACACAGTGAGGGGAAAAAAGTATTTGATCCCCTGCTGATTTTGTACGTTTGCCCACTGACAAAGAAATTATCAGTCTATAATTTTAATGGTAGGTTTATTTGAACAGTGAGAGACAGAATAACAACAAAAAAATCCAGAAAAACGCATGTCAACATTTTTATCAATTGATTTGCATTTTAATGAGGGAAATAAGTATTTGACCCCTCTGCAAAACATGACTTATTACTTGGTGGCAAAACCCTTGTTGGCAATCACAGAGGTCAGACGTTTCTTGTGTGCAAACCTGGTGGCCAACTACATCTCAGGAGGGATTTTGTCCCACTCCTCTTTTGCAGATGTTCTCCAAGTCATTAAGGTTTCGAGGCTGAAGTTTGGCAACTCGAACCTTCAGCTCCCTCCACATATTTTCTATGGGATTAAGGTCTGGAGACTGGGTAGGACACTCCAGGACCTTAATGTGCTTCTTCTTGAGCCACTCCTTTGTTGCCTTGGCCGTGTGTTTTGGGTCATTGTCATGCTGGAATACCCATCCACGACCCATTTTCAATGCCCTGGCTGAGGGAAGGAGGTTCTCACCCAAGATTTGACGGTACATGGCCCTGTCCATCGTCCCTTTGATGTGGTGAAGTTGTCCTGTCCCCTTAGCAGAAAAACACCCCCGAAGCATAATGTTTCCACCTCCATGTTTGACAGTGGGGATGGTGTTCTTGGGGTCATAGGCAGCATTCCTCCTCCAAACACGGCGAGTTGAGTTGATGCCAAAGAATCATTCAGATGTTCATTGGCAAACTTCAGACGGGCATGTATATGTGCTTTCTTGAGCAGGGGGACCTTGCAGGCGCTGCAGGATTTCAGTCGTTCACGGCGTAGTGTGTTACCAATTGTTTTCTTGGTGACTATGGTCCCAGCTGCCTTGAGATCATTGACAAGATCCTCCCGTGTAGTTCTGGGCTGATTACTCACCGTTCTCATGATCATTGCAACTCCACGAGGTGAGATCTTGCATGGAGCCCCAGGCCGAGGGAGATTGACAGTTATTTTGTGTTTCTTCCATTTGCGAATAATCGCACCAACTGTTGTCACCTTCTCACCAAGCTGCTTGGCGATGGTCCTGTAGCCCATTCCAGCTTTGTTTAGGTCTACAATATTGTCTCTGACATCCTTGGAGAGCTCTTTGGTCTTGGCCATGGTGGAGAGTTTGGAATCTGATTGATTGATTGCTTCTGTGGGCAGGTGTCTTCTATACAGGTAACAAGCTGAGATTAGGAGCACTCCCTTTAAGAGTGTGCTCCTAATCTCAGCTCGTTACCTGTATAAAATACACCTGGGAGCCAGAAATATTTCTGATTGAGAGGGGGTCAAATACTTATTTCCCTCATTAAAATGCAAATCAATTTATAACATTTTTGACATGCGTTTTTCTGGATGTTTTTGTTGTTATTCTGTCTCTCACTTTTCAAATAAACCTACCATTAAAATTATAGACTGATCATTTCTTTGTCTGTGGGCAAATGTACAATATCAGCAGGGGATCAAATACTTTTTTCCCTCACTGTACATATATGGACAAGCAATGACAGAGCGGCATGGACTAAGATGCAGTAGAATATTATTGAATAGAATGCAGTGTATACAGTGGAAGTCGGAAGTTTACATACACTTAGGTTGGAGTCATTAAAACTCGTTTTTTTCAACCACTCCACAAATTTCTTGTTAACAAACTATAGTTTTGGCAAGTCGGTTAGGACATGTACTTTGTGCATGACACAAGTCATTTTTCCAACAATTGTTTACAGACAGATTATTTCAATTATAATTCACTGTATCACAATTCCAGTGGGTCAGAAGTTTACATACACTAAGTTGACTGTGCCTTTAAACAGCTTGGAAAATTCCAGAAAATGATGTCATGGCTTTAGAAGCTTCTGATAGGCTAATTGACATCATTTGAGTCAATTAGAGGTGTACTTGTGGATGTATTTCAAGGCCTACCTTCAAACTCAGTGCCTCTTAGCGTGACGTCATGGGAAAATCAAAAGAAATTAGCCAAGACCTCAGAAAAGAAATTGTAGACCTTCACAAGTCTGGTTCATCCTTGGGAGCAATTTCCAAACGCCTGAAGGTACCACGTTCATCTGTACAAACAATAGTACGCAAGTATAAACACCATGGGACCACGCAGCCGTCATACTGCTCAGGAAGGAGACGCGTTCTGTCTCCTAGAGATGAACGTACTTTGGTGCGAAAAGTGCATATAAATCCCAGAACAACAGCAAAGGACCTTGTGAAGATGCTGGAGGAAACAGGTACAAAAGTATCTATATCCACAGTAAAACAAGTCCTATATCGACATAACCTGAAAGGCCGCTCAGCAAGGAAGAAGCCACTGCTCCAAAACCGCCATAAAAAAGCCAGACTACGGTTTCCAACTGCACGTGGGGACAAAGATCGTACTTTTTGGAGAAATGTCCTCTGGTCTTATTAAACAAAAATAGAACTGTTTGGCCATAATGACCATCGTTATGTTTGGAGGAAAAGGGGGGTTGCTTGCAAGCTGAAGAACACCATCCCAACCGTGAAGCACAGGGGTGGCAGCATCATGCTGTGGGGTGCTTTGCTGCAGGTAGGACTGGTGCACTTCACAAAATAGATGGCATCATGAGGAAGGAAAATTATGTGGATATATATTGAAGCAACATCTCAAGACATCAGTCAAGAAGTTAAAGCTTGGTCGCAAATGGGTCTTCCAAATGGACAATGACCCCAAGCTTACTTCCAAAGTTGTGGCAAAATGGCTTAAGGACAACAAAGTCAAGGTATTGGCGTGGCCATCACAAAGCCCTGACCTCACTCCTATAGAACATTTGTGGGCAGAACTGAAAAAGCGTGTGCGAGCAAGGAGGCCTACAAACCTGACTCAGTTACACCAGCTCTGTCAGGAGGAATGGGCCAAAATTCACCCAACTTATTGTGGGAAGCTTGTGGAAGGCTACCCGAAACGTTTGACCCAAGTTAAACAATTTAAAGGCAATGCTACCAAATACTAATTGAGTGTATGTAAACTTCTGACCCACTGGGAATGTGATGAAATAAATTAAAGCTGAAATAAAGAATTCTCTCTACTATTATTCTGACATTTCACATTCTTAAAATAAAGTGGTGACTGACCTAAGACAGGGAATTTTTACTAGGATTAAATGTCAGGAATTGTGAAAAACTGAGTTTAAATGTATTTGGCTAAGGTGTATGTAAACATCCGACTTCAATTGTACATATGAGATGAGTAGTGCAAGATATGTAAACATTATTAAAGTGACTAAGTGGCCAGTGATTTCAATAGGCAGCAGCAGCCTCTAATGTGCTAGTGATGGCTATTTATCAGTCTGATGGCCTTGAGATAGAAGCTGTTTTTCATTCTCTCGGTCCCAGCTTTGATGCACCTGTACTGACCTCACCTTCTGTATGATAGCGGGGTGAACAGGCAGTGGCTCGGGTGGTTGATGACCTTGATGATCTTTTTGGCCTTCCTTTGACATCAGGTGCTGTATGTGTCATGGAGGGCGGGTAGTTTGCCCCCGGTAATGCGTTTGGCAGACTGCACTACCCTCTGGAGAGCCCTGCGGTTGTGGGCGGTGCAGTTGCTGTACCAGGCGGTGATACAGGCTGCGTGTATCAGGCCTTCATGGTCAAATTGCTGTAAAGAAACCACTACTAAAGGACACCAATAAGAAGAAGACACTTGCTTGGGCCACGAAACACGAGCGGTGGACATTAGACCGGTGGGAATTTGTCATTTGGTCTGGAGATTTTTGGTTCCAACCGCCATGTCTTTGAGACATGGTGTGGGTGAACGGATAATCTCCGGATGTGTTATTTCCCACCGTAAAGCATGGTGGAGGAGGTGGGAGACCCATGGGCGGCGCACAATTGGTCCAGCGTCGTCCAAGGTAGGGGAGGGTTTGGCCGGCAGCGTAGTGGGTTATTTTCCCACGGGGGGCCAGTATGAAAAAAATAAAATAAAAACATGTATGCATTCACTAACTGTAAGTAGCTCTGGATAAAAGCGTCTGCTAAATGACTAAAATGTAAAATGTAATGTAAATGTGTTATGGTGTGGGGGTGCTTTGCTGGTGACACTGTCTGTGATTTATTTAGAATTCAAGGCACACTTAACCAGCATGGCTACCACAGCATTCTGCAGCGATACGCCATCCCATCTGGTTTGGGCTTAGTGGGACCATCATTTGTTTTTCAAGAGGACAATGACCCAACACACCTTCAGGCTGTGTAAGGGCTATTTGACCTAGAAAGAGAGTGATGGAGTGCTGCATCAGATGACCTGGCCTCCACAATCCCCCGACCTCAACCCAATTGAGGTGGTTTGGGATGAGTTGGACCGCAGAGTGAAGGAAAAGCAGCCAACAAGTGCTCAGCATATGTGGGAACTCCTTCAAGACTGTGTGCAAAGCTGTCATCATGTGCGCCGACCCATGGGTCTGCGACAGAGCCTGGACTCGAACCAGGATCTCTAGTGGCACAGCTAGCACTGCATGCCTTAGACCACTGAGCCACTCGGGAGGCCCCTGTATAACACTGTTTTGGTTACTACATGATTCCATGTGTTATTTCATAGTTTTGATGTCTTCACTATTATTCTACAATGTAGAAAAAGAAAAACCCTTAAATGAGTAGGTGTTCTAAAACTTTTGACCGGTAGTGTATCCTTTTTGTTGTTTTTACAGCTTTTCTGCTACATATACATTTTATACACATTTTGCATACACATTTTACATACATGTTACTTTTATATACAGCAATCACATAACAATAATACATTACTGAACATAAGTTCTTTAAACCCACCCCTCAGCCACTCTCAGCCCATCCCACCAATCACCATAGACCACCCTCGTTTAGTTTCCATGTGCCATATATATTTTTCAATTGTGCTGTGATGTTTTACATACATTTTGAACCTTTCTAATCATATAGTATCCACAGATTGTGAGCCAAAGATGAAACCTTTCCTACAAGTATTGTTATATTATTTATTGACTGATTATTGCTTTCCAAATCACCCAACACTGCTATTTGTAAAGTACATTTTAAGTGAATGTTTTGAATGATTTTTTTCAAACCATTCCTGAACCTGTGACCAGAAACAAGCTACATAGGGGCAATACCAGAGTAAATGATCTAGTGATTCTGTCTCTTCACAGCAAAATCTACAGAGCTGAGATTGTTGTATGCCCCATAATATATTGCATTCTGTTGGTGGCAAGAATTTTGTATAATAATTTAAATTGAAAAACTCAGTGTTGAATCAAGTGTATTTTCAGTTCATAAACCATGTGCCATGGAATCGGTACATCGAAAATCTCTTCCCATTTATTTTGCAAGCTGTATGGCGCAGCTGTCAACATTTTTGTCCTCAAATGAAACTGGTATATTTTTCTATGTATGCCAATTCACACAAGTTCCCTACCTTCTCCCTCTTCCAATTGCCTCCTCCATTTTTGTGGTAATGCTGCAATCAGTTGGTTGTAAGTTTGGATTGAGCAGACATTCCCATATATTTTCGATAGCTGCATATGTGACATAACTCCACCATTTCTATTCATAATATCATTAATAAATATACTTTTTTTTTTTTTTTTTTTGTTAAATGTTTTTCTTTTTATTAATCAGTATATTTTCTCAGATGTGCCAACTCAAATGCGCTAGAGCATGACATTGACGTTGGAGACTCTGCCCCAATCAAACAACATGCCTATTGACTGAATCTTGAAAAGAGTGAGATACTCCACAGTGATGTGGAGTTCATGCTTGAGCACGGCATTGCACAACATATAGTACCCTGTATATTAGTACCTAGAAAGGATGGTTCTCTGGGGTTTTGTTCTGATTTTTGGAATAGCAATGCTGTTACTAAGTCAGACTCGTACCCTTTGCCCAGGGTCGACGATTGTGTGGACCATGTTGGCGCTGCTAAGTATTTTAGCAAGTGCGATCTGCTGAGGGGATATTGGTGGGTCCCTCTAGCTGAGCACGCCAACGAGCTGTCTGCTTTTGTCACTCCTGATGGTTTGTTTTCCTACCTTCGCCTCCCGTTTGGGTTACGAAATGCTGGGACCCTTTTGGTCTCTCTACCGGTGCTAGCTTCTCCGGATTTCCGTAGTCCATTTGCTTTGTACACCGATTCCAGCGATGTAGGAGCAGGGGCTGTGCTCCTATCTGGTGTGACCACCATTTGCCTCATGCAGCGTGACACGTCTTCTTCGCATAGAGTTGATTAGGCTGTTGATAGTGGCCAGTGGAATGTTGTCACACTCTTCAATGGCTGTGCAAAGTTGCTGGATATTGGCGGGAACTGGAACACGCTGTCGTACACGTCGATCCAGAGCATCCCAAACATGAATGGGTGACGTGTGGTGAGTATGCAGGCCATGGAGGAAATGTGACATTTTCAGCTTCCAGAAATTGTGTACAGATCCTTGTGACATTGGGCCGTGCATTATCATGCTGAAACATGAGGTGATGGTGGTGGATGAAAGGCACGACAATGGGCCTCAGGATCTCGTCATGGTATCTCTGTGCATTGAAGTTTAAAGCGAAGCACATGTGCGGAAAATGCGGGCTAGACATCTGGCAAAACCAAACGCATATGCATCTGGTGAACATCGGGCATAAGTACCACTACGTGCGGTTGTAGGCTCCGACAAAGTTCTGGCAGTGTCAGAAATGTTTGTCCTTAATCATGTACTGTGGCTGGTGTTATGAGCCGATCCCGGTGATTGGCCAATAGGAACCCGGCCGGCACTGAGTATGCACACAATAATACGATTTTTGTAAATAGTCAGATTAGTATAATAGTTTGATTTAAACGTTTACATGCTTTACAAGAAGAACGTTTTCCTTAATAATCGTGTTTACATGACACATCTGAAATCGGGCAACCTGATGGGATTTTGATAAATGCACAAAATCGCTGATCAAAATAAACATTCTACCACATGTTCTTTTTGGGAAGCCTATTTGATTCTGAGTTCGGACATATAAAGTTTGTATGTGAGAACTATTTCTAAGATGCATACTTTCTGTTTTTCCGAACTTGTGCATAAGCATAGAGGGAGGCTTGCGCTGCTGTTGGTGGCACATGGGCAGATAAAATACACTACTGCAGTTGATGTAGCCTCGCAAGCCAATCACAGAATGTGACGACAGACCTGAAAGAAATCGCACAATTTGGCCAGGATGATATCAACATTTTGAATTTTGTAACATCGCACAGTGTGACATGTAATAATCGTAAAAGACTGAATCCGACATACAGTGTGGGAAGGCCTTTACTCTCCCCAAATCCTTACCCCAACTATTAGGCGTGGAGTGCCTTGTAATAACAAATCAATAAGAAAAGTGCACAGGGCACAGAGGGAGAGGGCAAGAGTTGCTCAACTTTGTGTAGTAGGTGTGGTATATGAGTTGTACAGACCTGCATTCAGTTAGTGACATGAAAAGAATGGAATTCAAAAGTTGGCGTCAGTTCCTTCGCAGTATTTGGTTTATTGAATTGGACATTGATTAATGTATTTTTCAATACATGAATTGGGGATGAACTCGAATTGAACCCATCACTGTCATTACTGTCTACCTCAACAACTTCTCTCCTCTAGCCCTTACCCCCATTTTGTACTTGTATTTTGCCCCATTCAATAGAGTTGCACTGGCGACCAGACAGGCCTTAGAAAACAGAATAGAAGAATAACAAAGTCAACGTTCTGCTGCTCCGGTGAAGGGAGTGGTAATGTTACACAGATCAGTGCTCTCTCGAACTCCCTCTCATCTTCCTCATGGTGTTCTCTCCTTCAGCTGAGTGCAGCCTCTCAATTCTTTGAAAGGGCCCATTTCACTCAGTCAAAAAGAAGCCCCTGCCCCGGCCAATGCAATCACGTTATCTTGATCAGGAATCTCTCTCTCAACGGATCATTTGTTTTGCATTTGATGCACTGAGCACTGAAGGTCCCCTTCATGATAAACACCGACAAAGAGACCGTTGTGAGCCTCTTAGTGGCTGTCTTTCTGAATGTGTAGTTCAGTGTATTTGTGCTGCATCTGTGTCTGGTATCTGAACATAGTGAACATATTTAATTAGAACTGCGTTTATATGACATTTATTATCCTAAAGATGGAACTGAGTCGACCTCACCCGGACCATTTTCAGCAAAGCAAAAATATTTTTCAACACGCATCTGTTTCTTATTGGACAAGTTCAGGTTGTACCTCAATGCGTTTCCAAATGTTTTCTACCAACTCAACATGACCTAGATCTGCTCTGTTCATGGTGAAGGATCTGCAAACCCAGCCGCTCCTGTGTAAAGAAAACGTGCAGTTCCATGTGCTCGCATAAGGTGGCAGTCAGCATTCACATATTTCTGCTAGAGGCCCCTATACTGCAAGAGCCACCTCTGTGGTCTCCCTCCATGATTTATGTCTCTCATTTGTTTACATCTACCATAAGCTGCCTCCAACAACGTTTTAGAGAATTTGTCACTACGTCAAACCGGCATCACAACTGCAGACCACGTGTATGGTGTTGTGTGGGTGAGCGGTTTGCTGATGTTAACGTTGTGAACAGAGTGCCCTATGTTGGGGTTATGGTATGGGCAGGCATAAGGTACAGACAACGAACACAATTACATTTTATCGATGGCAATTTGAATGCACGGAAATACTGTTACGAGTTCCTGAGGCCCATTGTGAGGCCCATTTTATTTTTAAGGTACTGTATCTGTGACCAACGGATGCATATCTTTATTCCCAGTCATGTGAAATCCATAGATTAGGACCTAATTAATTTATTTCAATTGACTGATTTTCCTTATATGAAGTGCAACTCTGTAAAATCTTTGAAATTGTTGCATGTTGTGTTTCATATTTTGCTTCAGTATGAATAGCCAAGAAAAACAAGGACAAAGTCTCACTTCAGTAGACTTTAGTTTCAAGTAAATTAGACCAACTTTTATGCCTGTGCGCAGTGCTTCTAAAAATCAACATTTCACTCAGCTCTTCAAGAGTGCACAGCCCCCAGCCAGGGAGTGTTGCAGCGTGAGGTGGGATAGGCTATATAGGGTTTGTAGTTCTTTGATTTTGTGAAATGTAATTTACCAACTATGAAACAAAATGGCAGAAATACTTTGAAAACAGCTACTGCAGCATTTATTTTACTATACGGTGTATTCGGAAAGTATTCAGACCCCTTGACTTTTTCCACATTTGGTTGCGTTACAGCCTTATTCTAAAATGTATGAAATAAGAACAAATCCTCATCAATTTACACACACTACCCCATAATGACAAAGCCAAAACAGGTTTTTAGACATTTTTTCTAATGTATTAAAAATAACAAAACGGACACCTTATTTAAATAAGGATTCAGACCCTTTGCTATGAGACTCGGAATTGAGCTCTGGTGCATCCTGTTGATCATCCTTGATGTGTCTACAACATTGGAGTCCACCTGTGGTAAATTCAATTGCTTGGACATTATTTGGAAAGGCACACACCTGTCTATATAAGGTCCCACAGTTGACAGTGCATGTCAGAGCAAAAACCAAGCCATGAGGTCGAAGGAATTGTCTGTAGAGCTCCGAGATAGGATTGTGTCGAGGCACAGATCTGGGAAAGGGTACCAAAAAATGTCTGCAGCATTGAAGGTCCTCAAGAACACATTGGCCTCCATCATTTTTGAATGGAAGAAGTTTGGAACCACCAAGACTCTTCCTAGAGCTGGCTGCCCGGCCAAACTGAGCAATCGAGGGAGAAGAGCCTTGGTCAGGGAGGTGACCAAGAACCCGATGGTCACTCTGACAGAGCTCCAGAGTTCCTCTGTGGAGATGGGAGAACCTTCCAGAAGGATAACCATCTCTGCAGCACTACACCAATCAGGCCTTTATGGTAGTGTGGCCAGACTGAAGCCGCTTCTCAGTAAAAGGCACTTTACAGCCGACTTGGAGTTTGCCAAAAGGCACCTAAAGGACTCTGACCATAAGAAACAAGATTCTCCCGTCTGATGAAACCAAGATTGAACTCTTGGGCCTGAATGCCAAGCGTCACATCTGGAGGAAACCTGGCACCATCCCTACGGTGAAGCGTGGTGGCAGCAGCATGCTGTGGGGATGTTTTTCAGCGGCAGGGACTGGGAGACTAGCTAAAGAAACAAGGTTCATTAAATCAATTTCCTTGTAACAGATGACATTCATATTCTGACAGTCTCTGAAACTCACAGATAATACCTTTGATGATATAGTGGTAGCAATACATGGTTGTAAGATCGACAGAAAAGACAGAAATGCCAAAGGTGAAGGTGTGGCTGTTTTTATATTCAGAACCACATTCCTGTAAAGCTTAGAGAAGATCTCATGTTAAATACTGTTGAAGTAATATGGCTACACGTTAATCTGCCTCACCTAAAGCCCATTCTGGTGGGAGGCTGCTATAGACCACCAAGTGCCAACAGTCAGTATCTGCATAATGTGTGAAATGCTTGAAAATGTATGTGATATCAATAGAGAGGTATACTTTTGGGGTGATTTTAAATATTGACTGGCTTTCATCAGGCTGCCCACTCAAGAGAAAGCTTCAAACAATAACTAGTGCCTGCAACCTGGTTCAGGTTATCAATCAACCTACCAGGGTAGTTACAAACACTACACGAATGAAATCATCAACATGTATTGATCATATCTTTACTAATGCTGCAGAAATTTGTTTGAAAGCAGTATCCAAATCCATCGGATGTAGTGATCACAATATAGTAGCCATATCTAGGAAAACCAAAGTTCCAAAGGCTTGGCCTAATATTGTGTATAAGAGGTCATACAATACGTTTTGTAGTGATTCCTATGTTGCTGATGTGAAGAATATTTGTTGGTCCGTGGTGTGTAATGACGAGCAACCAGACGCTGCACTTGACACATTTATGAAATTGCTTATCCCAGTTACAAATAAGCATGCACCCATTAAGAAAATAACTGTAAAAACGGTTGAATCCCCATGGATTGATGAGGAATTGAATAATTGTATGGTTGAGAGGGATGAGGCAAAAGAGATGGCAAATAGGTCTGGCACACAACCGATTGGTAAACGTACTGCAAATTGAGAAATTATGTGACTAAACTGAATAAAAAGAAGAAACTACGCAATGAAACGAAGATAAATGACTTAAGGAATGATAGTAAAAAGCTTCGGAGCGTCTAAAATGAAATTTTTCGGCAAAAAGGCAAACTCCGCTCCATCATTCATTGAATCAGATGGCTCATTCATTACAAAACCCACTGATATTGACAACTACTTTTAAAAAAAATTTATTGGCAAGATTAGCAAACTTAGGCATGACATGTCTATCAACAATGACAAGCCACTGGGGTCTGACAACTTGGATGGAAAATTACTGAGGATAATAGCGGACGATATTACCATTCCTATTTGCCATATCTTCAATTTAAGCTTACTAGAAATTGTGTGCCCTCAGGCCTGGAGGGAAGCAAAACTTAAGCTAAGAATAGTAAAGCCCCTTTTAACTTGCTCAAATAGCCTACCAATTAGCCTGTTACCAAACCTTTGTAAAATGTTGGGAAAAATTGTGTTTGACCAGATACAATGCTATTTTACAGACTTTCAGCACGCTTATAGGGAAGGTCATTCAACAAGCACAGCACTTACACAAATGACTGATTGGCTGAGAGAAATTGATGATAAATAGATTGCTGGGGCTGTTTTGTTAGATTTCGGTGTTGCTTTTGACATTATCGATCATAGTCTGCTTCTGGAAAAACGTGAAAAATTGCAATTGGCTCAGGACAGGGCAGCACAGCTGGCCCTTGGATGTACACAGAGGGCTAACATTAATAATATGCATGTCAATCTCTCCTGGCTCAAAGTGGAGTAGAGATTGACTTCATCACTACTTGTATTTGTGAGAGGTATTGACATGTTGAACGCACCGAGCTGTCAGTTTGAACTACTGGCACACAGCTCAGACACCCATGCATACCCCCACAAGACATGCCACCAGAGGTCTCTTCACAGTCCCCAAGTTAATATCAGACTATTGGAGGCGCACAGTATAAGCAACGTTTGGTGTTCGCCAAAAGGCATGTGGGCGACTCCCCAAACATATGGAAGAAGGTGCTCTGGTCAGATGAGACTAAAATTGAGCTTTTTGGCCATCAAGGAAAACGCTATGTCTGGCGCAAACTCAACACCTCTCATTACCCCGAGAACACCATCTACACAGTGAAGCATGGTGGTGGCAGCATCATGCTGTGGGGATGTTTTTCATCGGCAGGGACTGGAAACTGGTCAGAATTGAAGGAATGATGGATGGCGCTAAATACAGGGACATTCTTGTGGGAAACCTGTTTCAGTATTCCAGAGATTTGAGACTGGGACGGAGGTTCACCTTCCAGCAGGACAATGACCCTGAGCATACTGCTAAAGCAACACTCGAGTGGTTTAAGGGGAAACATTTAAATGTCTTGGAACGGTCTAGTCAAAGCCCAGACCTCAATCCAATTGAGAATCTGTGGTATGACTTAAAGATTGCTGTACACCAGCGGAACCCATCCAACTTGAAGGAGCTGGAGCAGTTTTGCCTTGAAGAATGGGCAAAAATCCCAGTGACTAGATGTGCCAAGCTTATAGAAACATACCCCAAGAGACTTGCAGCTGTAATTGCTGCAAAAGGTGGCTCTACAAAGTATTGACTTTGGGGGGGTGAATAGTTATGCACGCTCAAGTTTTCAGTTTTTTTTGTCGTATTTCTTGTTTGTTTCACAATAAAAAATATTTTGCATCATCAAAGTGGTAGGCATATTGTGTAAATCAAATGATACAAACCCCCAAAAATTCAATTTTAATTCCAGGCTTTAAGGCAACAAAACAGGACAAATGCCAAGGGGGGTGAATACTTTCGCATGCCACTGTATTGTAATGTTTTTAAAATGTATAACTGCCTTAATTTTGCTGGCCCCAGGAAGAGTAGCTGCTACCTTGGCAACAGCTATTGGGGATCCATAATAAATACAAATACAAAATGAACAGAGAAAAGTACAGAGAGATCCTTGATGAAAACCTGCTCCAGAGCACTCATGACCTCAGACTGGTGCGAAGGTTCACCTTCCAACAGGACAATGACCCTAACACATAGCAATGACAGCGCAGGAGTGGCTTCGGGACAAGTCTCTGAATGTCCTTGAGTGTCCCGGCCAGAGCCTGGACTTAAACCCGATCGAACATCGCTGGAGAGACCTGAAAATAGCTGTACAGTGACGCTCCCCATCCAACCTGACAGAGCTTGAGAGGATCTGCAGAGAAGAATGGGAGGATCTCACCAAATACAGGTGTGCCAAGCTTGTAGCGTCATACCCATGAAGACTCGGATATAATCGCTGCCAAAGGTGCTTCAACAAAGTACTGAGTAAAGGGTCTGAATACTTACTTAAATGTGATATTTCTGTTTTTTAAATAAATTTGCGAAAAATTCTAAAAACCTGTTTTTGCTTTGTCATTATGGGGTATTGTGTGTAGATTGGTGAGGGGATAATTATTTTTTAAATCCAGTTTAGAATAATGCTGTAATATAACAAAATGTGGACAAAGTCAAGGGGTCTGAATACTTTCCGAATGCACTGTAAATGTGATCATACTTGACTATTTCTATTCACAAATGCCAGTGAAATGTGGCTAGTGAAATGGACATCTTACCTGCCAATGCCAAAATCTACCTGCATGTGGCGGGATGTTAATTTTAGGACTTGATGCCTAGGCTAGGTGCCGGTTATCTTTTTGATTGTTTTTACAGCCTGGAATCTGCTGCGACCTGATTCACCCAGCTTGTGGTTTTCATGGAGAATCAGGTTGCAGCAGATTCCAGGCATGGTGAGAGTGATGTTGAAAGGCTTGAACTTCCAGAGATACCGAGGAGGAAGTGTTTTAAAGGATGTTGATTGATTAGAATGATTCATGAGAAAACAACATATTTGTGACAGAAATGTTGACATCGAATGTTTACTTTCATCTTTGTACCTCTGACTGGTGATGGTCAGTGCTATCCGGAATCCTTGGGACGTCCTTACCCTAACCTTAACACCTACCCTAACCATAACCCTTACCATTTTACATTTTAATGGGGGTAGGGATGTCCCAAGGATCCCTGATAGCATGGACCGACAGGTGATGGGTGTCATGGGGAGAGTGGTCCTCCTCGATTGTTTGACGAGAAAATAACATATTTGTGCCAGAAATGTTGACTTTTTTACTTTTGGTTCCTCTTACAGGTGACAGGTGTCGTAGGAAGAGCGGAGCTCCTGTCCTCCATCTTCCTCCTGGCTGCGTTCCTGGCCTACACCAGATCTAATGGAGCCGATCAATCCATCGGTGAAACTACTGTTACTGTAGCCCTCCACCAATACTGTCCCCCTGTTTTGAGAGACACACACACACACACACACACACACACACACACACACGTTTCAGAGGAAAACAGGACAATGAGATGCATGCTCCTACTCACTAGTCTGTCATTCGGTGAGTCTACTGTACCCCTCCCCCTGTTGTTTGCGTGCAAACAAACTGAGCCCTCAGAGGACAACAAGACCCATGACCTGACTCGTTATGGCACCCTCATATGCGGTCGCTTTGCACCGCACACCTTAGACAGCTGGAAGCATTCTGAGTGTCAGGTATCCGCTTCAACTGGATAGAAAAACGTATTACAGTCTGCGCGTAGGCGGGCGTGTTGAGAGATAAAGGCATTTGCGCTGTGAAAGATGACAGTTGAAGATGGAATTCATTCCCAATGAATCATGATAGGGTTTGATTTCTGTGAGATTACGGTTATCATAAGGACAGCTGTCTGAATGGGGAAGTGAAGTGACTGAAAGAATGTGTGAATTGTTTTTTAAGAAAAGTAACAAGGTAGATAATAACTCAGGGAATCATGATGGGGTTTAATTTCTGAGTAATGACAGTTATCATGAGAGAGGGATGAATGGGGAAGTGACTTACTGTTGTCACTGTTTTTCTCTCATATTTTACTCAGGTTGAACCATGGTGATCTAGCCTCAGTAGGGCCAGTTTTAGAGGTGAATTGAGTTTTGTTGGTTTATACAGCCTTTAACCAAATACAGTATTAAACATTGTATGTTATTGTTATATCAGACAACCTAGTTCTTAGGTTTTCCCTTCCGTCAAGCACTCACTTCGTCTGTGTTCCTTGGAGCGTCAAGCAGATCTGGAACACACACCTCTGCAACTGACCCTTCGCTAAGCCCCGCCCCAGACTTTTAGGCAACCAATCGAAGCGCTCCAATGTATAGCCACTGTCGTTGAGTCCGACACCTCTGACAAGTTCACGTTTGAAATGCATGAAAGCCAGCTAGCTCTGTCTTATTGACCACCAGACTTTGCTAATGCTAGCTAGCTAGCCACCATTTAATTTGTTTTCTCTAAATGTAGCTATGTTAGCTAGCTAGCTAGCCATGTTATTAATACAACTCCCATCTTATGTCGACATCAGCAAACGATTTGAGGGCACCAAGGTTATGACCTCTGGCAACATCCCATTCTCTATGTTCCTTCTTTTTTCAACTTTGTCTCTTTCTTTCTCTCTCGCTAGTGTGGACTCCCATTGCTGTGACTGTGGTTCTGGTGGCTGCAGCCACTTTATGCAAGGAGCAAGGCATCACAGTCATCGCCATCTGCTGTGTCCACGAGGTGTTTGTTGCACAAGGGGTACGTTTGGAGAGGAGAAGTTGGTGCTCAACCAATGTGAAACAAGGTGCAATCATAAAATGATATGAGCTTTTGCAAAGAAAAGGCTTAACGCTCACTTACAATTAAAAACATTATACTTTATTAATATAGTGTAATTTAGGTCAAAAACAGGATGTTTAGAGCGTCAATGGCCCTCATCAGAATGACAACAAAATGGGAATGGACAAAATTGCACAAGGGGTAATTGCACGTAACCTCGCTCCACAGTGCAACACTCGCCATCGATTCAACAATTACTCACACTGCACGCCCTCGCTGACAAAACCCCAGTAATAGATTTGAGTTATGGGACGATTCTCTTTTATTTAGTTTTTTTTATGTTACTGGCTTGCTCCCATTTTTACTACAGAAGGGGTACTTGAAAAGGAATGATGGTGAGCAGCTGTTTTAGCGGCTCTCCCTCGTCTCTGACACTTTATCAACGCTAAGGCCTCTGCTTTCAGATGAAGGAGAGTCTTTGCTTTGGCTCCTGATGCGTTTGTATTCAGATGAAGGAGAGTCTTTGCTTTGGCTCCTGATGCGTTTGTATTCAGATGAAGGAGAGTCTTTGCTTTGGCTCCTGATGCGTTTATATCATGGAACTCGTTTGTCTATTTTTGCCCCCAAATATGAAAGAATCTTGATCCATTTGGTTATGTCAGTTGAGGATTTGTTTGCACTTCATAGAACAGCCAAAGTTTGGTTTAAAAGCTTGATTTCACTCTGTTGATTTGCCTTCAAGCATCGTATTCGGACAAGGCTAGTCCTTGTATCAATAAAACATTGTTAACTGATCAGTGTTTCTCAACCGGAGGTCGACTAGACTAGAATGAAAAATCTACACAACTGACCTCTCACCACATTGTGAATCCCGTGTACAGATCAGTCATTTAATTGTTTTTCTCGCTGTCTTTATCTCTCAATCCCCCTCTCCCTCTCTTTCTCTCGGTCTCTCTCTCCCTCTGTATGTCTCCCTCTCACCCTCCTCTCTCAGTTTACACTGCCCGTGCTGTTGGATACTCTCCTCCAGGTGCTGAGGGGTAAAGATGGTTTCCCCTATGCTGTCCTGCAGACGCTCCTTAAGCTCATCGTCCTCATCATCAGCACCTTGCTGCTGGTCATCATCAGGGTCCAGGTCATCCAATCACAGCTTCCTGTGTTTACCAGGTGGGTGGAGCCGTGGATGCGTTTCCATGACGGCAAAGGTAGTGTTCATATTTTTGTGTTTCTGTTAGAATCCATGTTTATGCTCATGTTCGCTGTTCACCCCGCCAGTACATAGTCTGTTGCCTAATCAGTGACCGCTGTTCGACCTTAAAAGTGTAGGCCTAGATACAGTGAGAAACGGATCGCGTTTACAAGATCGATTGAGAAAATGAATACATATTGAACCTGCATTTTCAAGACGTTGAAATGTTTGTTTTGTGGTTTAAGGGCTGTTGTTGCAGTCCCCCGGATAGGATCGACTGGGCTCTAAAGTTTTGGTCGCATATGCTCCTAGATATTTTGCTGTGCGACCTGTCATTTTAATTTGGGAGCATTGTGCCTATAAAAAAAAATATCCTAGAGAATAATTGCTGTAATGATTAGGCTTCACTGTACCGTTGTTTCCAAGTCGTAGGGCCTGTGAGTGTGCATATAGAAAAATAAAAGGTCAATAAAGATACAAGGTTAACTCAGTTCGTGCAGCTATTTAGTTAGCTATTTATCAGTCTTATTGCTTGGTGATAGAAGCTGTTCAAGAGTCTGTTGGTGTCAGACTTGATGCGCTGGTACCGCTTGCCGTGCGGAAGCAGAGAGAACAGTCTATGGCTTGGGTGGTTGGAGTCTTTAAAGATTTTCTGGGCTTTTCTTCCACACCACCTCCTTGATATAGATGTCCTGGATGGCAGGGAGGTCGGCCCCAGTGTAGCGCCATGCGATCAGGGACGGTGCTATTGCCATACCAGGCAGTGATGCAACCAGTCAAGATGCTCTCAATGGGTACAGCTTTGGGACTTTTTGAGGATTTGAGGGCCCATGCCAAACTTTTTCAACCTCCTGAGGGGGAAGACTGTGCATGTGTGTTTGGACCATTTTAAGTCTTTAGTGATTTGGACACCGAGGAACTTGAAGCTCTCGACCTGCTCGACTGCAGTCCTGTCGATGTGAATTGGGGCGTGCTCGTCCCCCCCCCCCCCCCCTTTCTGTAGTCCACGATCAGTTCCTTGGTCTTACTGACGTTGAGGGAGAGGTTGTTGCTCCGGCACCACACTGTCGTGGGCCGTTGTAAATCTACTCGCGGGCCGTTTACCATTTGCCTACACTTTGTACAGTAATGTTACCTTATTGGCTAGCTAATAGGGCTGACCCTATTTAGTCGACTGGTCGATTGTTTGGTCGATAGGCTGTTGGTCGACCAAGATTTCTTTAGTCGAGCAGTAGCAAAAAATATATATATCCTTGTGTACAAGACACCAGTCTGATTCGCGCCTGTCTGAGTGGACTAATCCATTGTGGAGGTTGTGGGGATGGCACAGTCCATCAGTCTATGACGTGCTACTAAAATTGTATATGGTTATATTACATAGTAACAATGGTGCAACACTAATAAAACATTTATTTTTATTTTTGTATAATTTTTTTATTTTGTACCCCTTTTTCTCCCGAATTTCGTGATATCCGATTGGTGGTTACAGCCTTGTCCATAGGGGAGTTGCAGCGATGGGAGACATGCGTCCCCTGAAACATGACCCTGCCAAGCCGCACTGCTTCTTGACACACTGCTCGCTTAACCCAGAAGCCAGCCGCACCAATGTGTCGGAGGAAACACCGTCCAGCTGACGCCTGAAGTCAGCTTGCAGGCGCCCGGCCCGACACAAGGAGTCGCTAGAGCGCGTTGGGACAAGGAAATCCCGGCCGGCCAAACCCTCCCCTAACCCGGACGACGCTGGGCCAATTGTGCGCCGCATCATGGGGCTTCCGGTCACGGCCAGCTGTGACACAGCTTGGGATTGAACCCCAGGCTGTAGTGCGCCTCAGCACTGCGATGCAGTGCCTTAGACCGCTGCGCCCTACTTGGGAGGCCCATGTACGTTTTTATATTCGTACACCGTAAAAAAAAAAGTATAAGACGCTCATGGTCTTGTCAAATAGCTGTAATTTACCCTTACTGCTATCACTAATTGGTGGCGTGTTCCACTAAGGCGGTAAGCCCAGAGACAGCAAGGTACGACGGCCATGAGTGTGAATCTCCGTCAGGGTAAGGTTTTTATTTGTGGAAAAAACTATCCTCTGTTGGTCCTCGAGTCAAATAATGCATGATTATAAAAATGAATATAAAACGTTGTCCATGTAAGTGTAGCCTACAAGTCTGTTATAGCCTATAGTAGTGGCGATTATTTATGTAGGCTACCTGGGATTTCGTTATCTGATAACTTTTTTTTCTTTCACTGTGTAAATTGACTGGATATATTCACTGCAGTATTAAAGCTACAATATGTAACTTTATAGCCTATTGGAAGAGAGATGCATGCTTGCTGTTGCTTGCAGAGTGTAAAATAGGCTACAGCATTAAGAACTGGTGGGGAGTTGGAAAGGAGAGAGAGTGCATCTATCTCAGTGTCAGAAAAAGCCCATATTTTCCTATGGTATCCTGGCACCGATACATCCTGACAAAATACTCCATATAAGTAGCCTGCTAATGTACCTTTCTGTACCTTCTAAACTGTTGAGAATAGACTCATAACTGATGAAAATGGTTGCAAAAACAGGCCTAGGCTAGTTATTTCACTGCAGTTTACAGCCTATAGACAATAATTGTGTACTCACTTGATGACAATAATAAATTCCTCACTGCATTGTTGTTGTAGCTTAGGTAGAATTTTCTTAAACGTATGCCTAATCAATAGGGGAGCTTAACATGCCCGGTGATTGCGGAGTGCAGCCTGGAGGAACGCACAGATCTGCCATTTCATAATCTGTAAACGTTTCTTTCTTGCGCTTTGACAGGTAAATATTTATAGCCCTAATATTTAGCTAATGAATGGCCTAATATCTAGCTAATATTTAGCTTCTTACTTTGGCTACACATCTGTAGCCCCACTCTCTTCCAGCTGTTCCCGTGCGCAATAGGCTATTCCTCTTCTCTTGAAATCCCAAGAAAAGCTTTTTTTTACTAGGCCTATTTGAGGAAAGAAGCAGGCTTGCTCTAGCTAATTGCTGTATGTAAAACAGGCCCACAGCATAGGCCAAATTAACTGATTGGGAAAGTTGAGGTCAGTGTGCGTTGGTGTGATCACTTTGGCAGGTTATGACAGCATTGTTGCACTGATGCATTGCAAATAGATGCACTGAACATGACGGACATAGCGCAGTGAAAAATTATATCGAAAGGAATTGACAGCCATTCGAAAAAAGGAAATCACTTGCAAACCACTTGAGCAGCAAGACAAGCAATAACATGCTGTAAAAGATGCACAGGCTAAACAGCGTTTGTTGTTGAATTTCTAGATTTAAATACATATTTTTATATTTTTCATTGTATGTACATTGAAGTATTATTAGGTATTTGGTATTTTATTAGGATCCCCATTAGCTGTTACAAAAGCAGCAGCTACTCTTCCTGGGGTCCACACAAAACATGAAACATGACATAATACAGAACATTTAATAGACAAGAACCGCTCAACAGAACTACAGTGGGGAAAAAAATTATTTAGTCAGCCACCAATTGTGCAAGTTCTCCCACTTAAAAAGATGAGAGAGGCCTGTAATTTTCATCATAGGTACACGTCAACTATGACAGACAAAATTAGAATTTTTTTTCCAGAAAATAACATTGTAGAATTTTTAATGAATTTATTTGCAAATTATGGTGGAAAATAAGTATTTGGTCAATAACAAAAGTTTCTCAATACTTTGTTATATACCCTTTGTTGGCAATGACACAGGTCAAACGTTTTCTGTAAGTCTTCACAAGGTTTTCACACACTGTTGCTGGTATTTTGGCCCATTCCTCCATGCAGATCTCCTCTAGAGCAGTGATGTTTTGGGGCTGTCGCTGGGCAACACAGACTTTCAACTCCCTCCAAAGATTTTCTATGGGGTTGAGATCTGGAGACTGGCTAGGCCACTCCAGGACCTTGAAATGCTTCTTACGAAGCCACTCCTTCGTTGCCCGGGCGGTGTGTTTGGGATCATTGTCATGCTGAAAGACCCAGCCACGTTTCATCTTCAATGCCCTTGCTGATGGAAGGAGGTTTTCACTCAAAATCTCAAGATACATGGCCCCATTCATTCTTTCCTTTACACGGATCAGTCGTCCTGGTCCCTTTGCAGAAAAACAGCCCCAAAGCATGATGTTTCCACCCCCATGCTTCACAGTAGGTATGGTGTTCTTTGGATGCAACTCAGCATTCTTTGTCCTCCAAACACGACGAGTTGAGTTTTTACCAAAAAGTTCTATTTTGGTTTCATCTGACCATATGACATTCTCCCAATCCTCTTCTGGATCATCCAAATGCACTCTAGCAAACTTCAGACGGGCCTGGACATGTACTGGCTTAAGCAGGGGGACACGTCTGAAACTGCAGGATTTGAGTCCCTGGCGGCGTAGTGTGTTACTGATGGTAGGCTTTGTTACTTTGGTCCCAGCTCTCTGCAGGTCATTCACTAGGTCCCCCCGTGTGGTTCTGGGATTTTAACTCACCGTTCTTGTGATCATTTTGACCCCACAGGGTGAGATCTTGCGTGGAGCCCCAGATCGAGGGAGATTATCAGTGGTCTTGTATGTCTTCCATTTCCTAATAATTGCTCCCACAGTTGATTTCTTCAAACCAAGCTGCTTACCTATTGCAGATTCAGTCTTCCCAGCCTGGTGCTGGTCTACAATTTTGTTTCTGGTGTCCTTTGACAGCTCTTTGGTCTTGGCCATAGTGGAGTTTGGAGTGTGACTGTTTGAGGTTGTGGACAGGTGTCTTTTATACTGATAACAAGTTCAAACAGGTGCCATTAATACAGGTAACGAGTGGAGGACAGAGGAGCCTCTTAAAGAAGAAGTTACAGGTCTGAGAGAGCCAGAAATCTTGCTTGTTTGTAGGTAACCAAATACTTATTTTCCACCATAATTTACAAATAAATTCATAAAAAATCCTACAATGTGATTTTCTGGAATCTTTTTCCTCATTTTGTCTGTCATAGTTGACGTGTACCTATGATGAAAATTACAGGCCTCTCTCCTCTTTTTAAGTGTGAGAACATGCACAATTGGTGGCTGACTAAATACTTTTTTCCCCCACTGTACATAAGTAAAAGAAACGGCACACAGCCTACATATCAATACATGCACACCAATATCTAGGTCAAATAGGGGAGAGGCGTTGTGCCGTGAGGGGTTGCTTTTTCTGTTTTTTGGACTGTGAAAAGACCCCTGGGGGCATGTCTGGTGGGGTAAGTGTGAGTCAGAGCTGTGTGTAAATTCACTATGCAAACAATTTAGAATTTAACACATTCGTGTTTCTTGTAAAAAGAAGTGATGCAGTCAGTCTCTCCTCAACTCTTAGCCAAGAGAGACTGGCCTGCATAGTATATACAGTGGGGAGAACAAGTATTTGATACACTGCTGATTTTGCAGGTTTTCCTACTTACAAAGCATGTAGAGGTCTGTAACTTTTATCATATGTACACTTCAATTATGTTAGAGACAGAATCTAAAACAAAAATCCAGAAAATCACATTGTATGATTTTTAAGTAATTAATTTGCATTTCATGACATAAGTATTTGATCACCTACCAACCAGTAAGAATTCCGGCTCTCACAGACCTGTTAGTTTTTCTTTAAGAAGCCCTCCTGTTCTCCACTCATTACCTGTTTTAACTGCACCTGTTTGAACTCGTTACCTGTATAAAAGACACCTGTCAACACACTCAATCAAACAGACTCCAACCTCTCCACAATGGCCAAGACCAGAGAGCTGTGTAAGGACATCAGGGATAAAATTGTAGACCTGCACAAGGCTGGGATGGGCTACAGGACAATAGGCAAGCAGCTTGGTGAGAAGGCAACAACTGTTGGCGCAATTATTAGAAAATGGAAGAAGTTCAAGATGACGGTCAATCACCCTCGGTCTGGGGCTCCATGCAAGATCTCACCTCGTGGGGCATCAATGATCATGAGGAAGATGAGGGATCAGTCCAGAACTACACGGCAGGACCTGGTCAATGACCTGAAGAGAGCTGGGTCCACAGTCTCAAAGAAAACCATTAGTAACACACTACGCCGTCATGGATTAAAATCCTGCAGCGCACGCAAGGTCCCCCTGCTGAAGCCAGCGCATGTCCAGGCCTGTCTGAAGTTTGCCAATGACCATCTGGATGATCCAGAGGAAGTATGGGAGAAGGTCATGTGGTCTAATGAGACAAAAATAGAGCTTTTTGGTCTAAACTCCACTCGCCGTGTTTGGAGGAAGAAGAAGGATGAGTACAACCCCAAGAACACCATCCCAACCGTGAAGCATGGAGGTGGAAACATCATTCTGACAAGACCCGAAACACACAGCCAGGGCAACTAAGGAGTGGCTCCGTAAGAAGCATCTCAAGGTCCTGGAGTGGCCTAGCCAGTCTCCAGACCTGAACCCAATAGAAAATCTTTGGAGGGAGCTGAAAGTCCGTATTTCCCAGCGACAGCCCCGAAACCTGAAGGATCTGGAGAAGGTCTGTATGGAGGAGTGGGCCAAAATCCCTGCTGCAGTGTGTGCAAACCTGGTCAAGACCTACAGGAAATGTATGATCTCTGTAATTGCAAACAAAGGTTTCTGTACCAAATATTAAGTTCTGCGTTTCTGATGTATCAAATACTTATGTCATGCAATAAAATGCAAATTAATTACTTAAAAATCATACAATGTGATTTTCTAGATTTTTGTTTTAGATTCCTTCTCTCACAGTTGAAGTGTACCTATGATAGAAATTACAGACCTCTACATGCTTTGTAAGTAGGAAAACCTGCAAAAAGACTTGTTCTCCCCACCGTATATTAGCCCTCTGATTACAATGAAGAGCAAGATGTGCCACTCTGTTCTGGGCCAGCTGCAGCTTAACTAGGTATTTCTTTGCAGCACTTGACCACATGACTGGACAATACTCAAGATACAACATAACTAGAGCCTGCAGGACTTGCTTTTTGGAGTGAGGTATCAAAAAAGTGGAGCATCTCTTTATTATGGACATACGTCTCCCCATCTTTACAACTATTTAATCTATGTTTTGACCATGACAGTTTACACCATAAGGTAACACCAAATAATTTAGTTTCCTCACCTTGTTCAACAGCCATACCATTCATTACCAGATTCAACTGAGGTCTAGAGCTTAGGGATTGATTTGTACCAAATACAATGTTCTTAGTTTTATAGATGTTCATGACCAGTTTATTACTGGCCATCCAATTCAAAACTGACTCCAACTCCTTGTTAAGGTTTTTACTGACTTCATTAGCTGTGATTGCTGACACATACGGTGAGGGGAAAAAAGTATTTGATCCCCTGCTGATTTTGTACGTTTGCCTACTGACAAAGACATGATCAGTCTATAATTTTAATGGTAGGTTTATTTGAACAGTGAGAGACAGAATAACAACAAAAAAATCCTGAAAATATAAATTATATAAATTGATTTGCATTTTAATGAGGGAAATAAGTATTTGTCCCCTCTGCAAAACATGACTTAGTACTTGGTGGCAAAACCCTTGTTGGCAATCAGAGGTCAGACGTTTTTTGTAATTGGCCACCAGGTTTGCACACATCTCAGGAGGGATTTTGTCCCACTCCTCTTTGCAGATCTTCTCCACAGTTTATATCCCTGGATATCCTAAATATAAGTCCATGATCAGATTCTATCATTGTATAATTCCCCAATGGAATGTGAAATATTGTTTTTGGTTCTAGGTTTTAAACCTTAACAGGGTCAGGGAGTGTCCGGCTCAACTAAATCAGAAGAACTTGGGAACATTTTAAATCTTCATTATTTAGGAATCTCCAGTCAGTCACAGACAGAAACAACCTGATGGGATCATGTGGATTACATTCCTAAAGATTAGCTTTTGTTGTAATCGTTCAGCAGTTAATCCTCTGCCTGTCTCCAGATTGTATCGCAGAATTAGTGTTATCAGAAGAATAACCAGTTCCCAGACATAATAATGCTGCATATTTGGATAATCACAATCTATATGTGTGGGAGCTAACAGTCATTGGTTTATCCCTTATCGATGACATGTAGACTATAACTCTAACTCTCGTGGTCCTGAGGTATGTGGATCATGAATACCAGCCCCTTCACAGTCATGAGAGGCTATTTTCTTTGGAACCAAACCAGGGTCAATGGAAGGTAGTGAAGGCTGAAAAAAAGATTATACTGAAGCCATTGTGGTAGTAGTAATAATAATTTATTAAACCTTTTTATAGCACTTTTTCATTACTCTCTCAAAGCGGGAAAAAATACATGCAATTTTGAAAAACATAAGATAATACTCTTTTTAACAACCAAGGAGCTTGTTGTGTAGCATTGTGTTGCGAATTCCATTCTGTGAGCGGTGAGGCAGACATAAGGCTACCAGCCACACACGCTTTGAGTGTGTGGAGCCGGGAACGGTCCCGGTGTGGTGCAAAAACGTTTTACACTGAACAAAAATATAAACGCAACAATTTCAACGATTCTACTGAGTTACAGTTCATATAAGGAAATCAGTCAATTGAAATAAATTCATTAGGCCCTAATCTATGGATTTCACATGACCGGGAATACAGATATGTTTCTGTTGGTCACAGATAGGTAGGGGCGTAGATCAGAAAACCAGTCAGTGATCACCATTTGCCTCATGTAGCGCGACACATCTCCTTCGCATAGAGTTGATCAGCTTATTGATCGTGGCCTGTGGAATGTTGTCCTACTCCTCTTCAATAGCTGTGCGACACTGCTGGATATTGGCGGGAACTGGAACACGCTGTCGTACATGTCGATCCAGAGCATCCCAAACATGCTCAATGGGTGACATGTCTGGTGAGTTTGCAGGCCATGGAAGAAGTGGGACATTTTCAGCTTCCAGGAATTGTGTACAGATCCTTGCGACATGGGGCCGTGCATTATCAAACTGAAACTTGAGGTGATGGCGGCGTTTGTGAGGCCGGTTGGATGCACTGCCAAATTCTCTAAAATGACGTTGGAGGCGGCTTATGGTAGAAGAATTAACATTCAATTCTCTGGCAACAGCTCTGGTGGACATTCCTGCAGTCAGCATGCCAATTGCACGCTCCCTGAAAACTTTTGACAACTGTGGCATTGTGTTGTGTGACAAAACTGCACATTTTAGAGTTGCCTTTTATTGTCCCCAGCACAAGGTGCACCTGTGTAATGATCATGCTGTATAATCAGCTTCTTGCTATGCTACACCTGTCAGGTGGATGGATTATCTTGACAAAGGAGAAATGCTCACTAACATGATGTAAACAAATTTGTGCACAAAATCTTAGCGAAATAAGCTTTTTGTGTGTGTGGAAAATTTCGGGGATATTTTATTTCAGCTCAGGAACAAACCTTTACATGTTGTGTTTATATTTTTGTTCAGTGTAATTTGTCCACACGCAGAGCTTAATTTCCCTCTCCTCACGTGCGAGTACAACACGTTGCCAAGTTTACATTCCCTGGATAGCCTAGCTCACGCTAAAATGGCTATCATAGGCTAAACCAGAGAAATATAAAGAAAGGTTATGATAAGGGTATAGGCTATAACACCATCGTGGAAACAGGTGCTGTGCGAGTGAAATCCCCAGTTTGGAAGGATAACAATACGGTAGATGGTTACACTGCATGCACAAAGTGCAAGCAGGTAGGCCTATTTGTTTTTCGGTAACTGTTAATTGTCAGTTAATTATTACATTAATTCAGGCTTTTGTTCATTAGGACATACGCAGGCCATATAAAGTGTAAACGGGTGCTGCTGGCAAAAGTTTGAGTTGACTTATTAAATACTTTTAGCAGCCTATATTTTCTTATTCTGGGAAGTCCCTCCCTCTGGCACTCACAACTTGAATGCGCCTCGAGAGGAATATTTTTCTCGCAGAACACACAACAAGCCGCCTAGGTAAATAGATAAACTATTCTACTATGGGGTTGTCAGATTGTTCTATTCATTACTCGTTTTGTTTGGAGATTGAAAGTAAATGTGGACTGTTCCAGCATCTTCAAAATGCGCCTCAGCTGAAGCAATAATAATTTTGCTTCAGCTGGCCACCTGTTTGAAAAGAGAGTCTCTGAAAATGCATCTCATTCCACTGGAGGGAGTCCTTTAGTCACCTCAGAACAGATTGTAGATGCACTAAACTCACATACTTTAATTTCATTTCAACTAGGGTTTTCACAATACCAGTATTACGATACTACGATACCTGATTTTCCATGGCAAAAGGAAAACACAAAGCAGACTAATGTATGTAAAGTGATGTGTACTATAGCTTGGAAAAGGAACATGTGGGTAACAGTATAAGGCTGCTTGTTTCCAACATTAGGACTGTTTTCCTCAGGAAATTCAGTTTCCTTCATGTTTGGTTTCCTATCGCGATACCGGTATTGTGACAACCTTAATTTCAACCATTTGATGTCTATGATGTACTAAGTGCTTTCCTAAAGATTGATGCCAAATTCACTTGATTCATTCTTACTGCAGCCCTCTGCCCCACATATTGCAGAACCATTGACCTATATTTTTTTACTAGACAATTGTTTCTGCCGCTATCCCTAAGATCTGGAAAGCGGCACCTGTCCTCCCCCTACAAAAAGGAGGAAATCCTTCAGACTTAGACAACTACAGCCCAATTTCCAAGTGATCTTGCCCTTCCAAAGTTTGACAATCCCTGGCCAACTCTCAGCTAAGAACTTTTTTAATTTCTCACTCTTCTTAATGTGCACCAATCCGGTTAGGGCTGACCCTATTTAGTCGACTGGTCGATTGTTTGGTCGATAGGCTGTTGGTCGACTGAGATTTCTTTAGTCGAGCAGTAGCAAAAAATAAATCAGAATATCATGGTGTGCAAGACACCTGTCTGATTTGAGCTGAGTGGACTGATCCACTGTGGTGGTTGTGGGGATGGCACAGTCAATCAGTCGAAGACGTGCTACTGAAATTGTATATGGTTATATTACATAAGAACAATGGTGCAACACTAATAAAAATAATAATATTTTATAACAAATGCGGTCACTGTCCACGGTTCTGAAACGCATCAGTGCGCTGTTGAATTGCCACCTTTTCCTACTATGTTGCTATTTGCATAATAGCGAAGTTAACCAGCATATTGGTGTTGAGAACAATGATACGTGGGCAGCAGCAGAATGAGGAGATGAGAAAACAGCCCTCGCCTTATTGTCTAAGAAGTGAGGAGAGAGGAAACTGATTGGTGGAGTGCTGCAGAGATTGTTGTCCTTCTGGAAGGTTCTCCCATCTCCACAGAGGAACTCTGGAGCTCTGTCAGGGTGACCCTTCTCCCCCGATTACTCAGTTTGGCCGGGCAGCCAGCTCTAGGAAGGTTCCAAACTTCTTCCATTTAAGAATGATGGAGGCCACTGTGTTCTTGGGGACCTTCAATGCTGTAGAAATTCACCACAGGTGGACTCTCAAGGATGATCAATGGAAACAGGAGGCACGTGAGCTCAATTTCGAGTCACATAGCAAAGGGTCTGAATACTTATGTAAATAAGATCTGTTTTTATATTTAATACATTTACAAAAATTTCTAAAAACCTGTTTTCACTTTGTCCTTATGAGGTATTGTGTGTAGATTGATGAGGGACATTTTTTATTTAATCAATTTTAGAATAAGGCTGTGACGTAACTAAATGTGGAAAAAGTGAAGGGGTCTGAATACTTTCCGATTGCACTATATCTACAGAAATAAGACAGATCCTGCTTCTGTTGCCTGTTTGAATGTTTGTTTAATAGCTTACTGATTCCGTGAGCACCAAGCCACACACAACGACATGTCAAGTAAACTATTTCACAAATTCTGCAGTTTTTAATCTTTGCTTTGCTGTAATAAAGGCTTTACACTTTTTTTCGTTAGAACAGCCTCTCTGGTATTATTTATAATTTTTTTAGTGTTAACACTGTTACACATTGTTGGAAAAATAATGCTATTTTTTCTTGATCTCCTTCTTATTGTTGTTATTATTATTTTAATAAGTAATGTCATTATCATTAGTAGGCTTAGTATAGCAGCCTTGTATAACCACCATCGAGCTGTAGCCCTAAGAGCACATCTTGTTTAGTCTTAATACCTTAGCTTACTTAGGCCTATATTTCAATATTTCTGTAGGCTACTGTATCAATCAGTCATTCATTCGTTCATGTCATTACACAGCATACGAGTCATTCATGATTTTGAAACGTTACAACAGACTCTCTGGTATGCTTATACCTTATTTAGTGTTTACATTGTTCCAAACGGTCAGAAAAATTATATTGTAATCTATACAGCACCTGTTTGGCACCCATAATGTGTACGCAGCGCTTGCTCCTTACCTTCTTTTTGTTTATCTCCAGTATTTTCCACAACTAGTCACATTTATTCCACACATCTGACTTTCCCTTTACCTCCTGAGCAACCTGTAAATATTCCCCCGTTTCACGTTTATTTGTCACATCCTCTGCATCCATTTTGCTGTAACACGTTATGGTGTTCAGAGTTTATAACCAAAGAGACAATTTCTCTCAACCAGTGGCATATGGGCTTTTTAGGTGAGCGCTGATGCCGCCCTTTGATAAGCAGTGCCTACTTTGTCCAAGGCAGGGGCGCATTGTATTTTGCTTGTCCATTTCCAGCATGCCTCTCCAGGGTGCTGTTGGAGAGACGCAACGTCTTGTCAAAATAATTATCTAACAAAAATCCTGTAGCAGATATAGGATATGGTAGAATGAGTATCTGGCCTTTTCTGAAGCCTACAAGCTGGAGATAAAATGTATGACAATGTAATGAGACTGACACTTTTTACTTCATGCAGGTTTCTCTGATCAAATAGCCTAACCTAAATGGCGCTCAATCAAATAAAACAAATGAGCTGTCATGTTAAAGCAACATATCCTAAAAACAGGACAGGTCAAAGTAAAATGGACAATATGGAATGGACAATCAACTGTTGTCCAGGAGTTTCAACCCATTGTCATGATCAGTGGTTTCAAGTTTGTATCTGTACATTTTGACAAGCTGATCATAGCGAAAAATAAAATTATTCTGCATTTCACTCTGTGTAAACACATTGCAAATAGGCTTGTGATAACTCCTGATAAAGTTGGGTAGCTTTAATAGCTAAATTGATTAGTCACATGATCAGGACTAATAAAGCCAATGTAACGGCCTGTTTTGCAGGCCGACATGGTAGGCTACACCCCAATAATCACGAGCCAACATATGTCGTTTTTTTGGTGTTTTACAAACGGTAGGCTTACCACATACAGTGAGGGGGAAAAAAGTATTTGATCCCCTGCTGATTTTGTACGTTTGCCCACTGACAAAGACATGATCAGTCTATCATTTTAATGGTAGGTTTATTTGAACAGTGAGAGACAGAATAACAACAAAAAAATCCAGAAAAACCCATGTCAAAAATGTTATAAATTGATTTGCATTTTAATGAGGGAAATAGGTATTTGACCCCTCTGCAAAACATGACTTAGTACTTGGTGGCAAAACCCCTTGTTGGCAATCACAGAGGTCAGACGTTTCTTGTAGTTGGCCACCAGGTTTGCACACATCTCAGGAGGGATTTTGTTCCACTCCTCTTTGCAGATCTTCTCCAAGTCATTAAGGTTTCGAGGCTGACGTTTGGCAACTCGAACCTTCAGCTCCCTCCACAGATTTTCTATGGGATTAAGGTCTGGAGACTGGCTAGGCCACTCCAGGACCTTTTAATGTGCTTCTTCTTGAGCCACTCCTTTGTTGCATTGGCCGTGTGTTTTGGGTCATTGTCATGCTGGAATACCCATCCACGACCCATTTTCAATGCCCTGGCTGAGGGAAGGAGGTTCTCACTCAAGATTTGACGGTACATGGCCCCGTCCATCGTCCCTTTGATGCGGTGAAGTTGTCCTTTTGATTGGTCCTTTTGATTGGTCTATGATTTGTGCAGTTCCGGACCGGCCTTGATTTCCACATCCACCGACATTGGTTTTTGGTCCGGTCGTGACCAAATCTGAACCAATCATAGACGTCTATGTTTGGCTCAGATTTGGTCCGGTCCATACCGGCCTTGGTGTGGTCCAAACATAGATTATTTTCAACTTTCATTCAGAACCAAAAATGCAGGTGATTTTAACATCCGGGAAAAAAATATTTCCAATGTCTGTCAAATACGTATTTTCAATATCAGGAAAATAAGTATTATCAACTTTCATTCAGAACCGAAAATGAACCTGATTTCAACGTCCCGAAAATACGTATTTTTCAATGTCCGGAAAATATGCCTTTTCAGCGTCCTTGAAAATAAATATTTTAAACATGGAAAATACCTTTTCACCTTTCGTTCAGAACCTACATTGAACGTAACTTCAACTTCTGGAAAATACATATTTTGGTCTCTCCTATGGCAGCAGAACTACTAAGACCGGGCCTGGCTATAGGTCAGGCCCTATTCGGATGGGATTAGTTTTACCTGGGTGAGGTTGGGTAATGTAATTATGTGCACGAGCACAAAGTACCACATCTGTCATTTTTGTCCCGTCCGAATCGGCCATGGCAGTAACAATTCCAGCCAGAATAACTTACAGTTTTTTGGCGAACTCCAATGTCCTCTGATAATATTAGTCCCGTGCGAATCGACATCCTTGTGTTTTGAGAGAACTGGTGTTGCTCGCAGTTTGCGGAAGATAACAATAACTAATTCGATAAATTGAATGAAGTGCTGCGCATAAGCTATATATAAATGGCCTACATGTAGCCTAGCAACTTTCACAGTGAATGCTTTTGTTTATATGTTTTGTTCGTATGAATTGAATATTGCCATATGCATCAGTAAAAAATATTGAGCCTATTTAATGCAACCCTTGCTGTTAATAGTTTGCAAAGCAGCAGCATTTAACTGACCTAAACGTTTGGAAATGATAAATTGACTTTCTCATCCATAGCCTTAAAATGCATCTCAAGTGCAATTGCACTGTTTAGCTCACATCTGAAGGCTGGGGGGCATTTAGGACGTACTGCGGATTGCTAAAATATCCGAATGATTATGATCACACTTCCTCAATTCAAATATTATGGCGACACTATAGGAAATATGGTTTGGTACGGTTTAGAAACTTGGGAACCAAGCTTGTGTTATCAGTGTGGCCCTATCACCTGGACATGTGGAAATACTGTATCTTCACGCCTATAATAAAAACTTCCAGGCTTGCGTCATAACTGTCAATTTATTGGAAAAAAATAAAGAATTACAGGGGGCAGTTTGGAAAAAAACTAATCCCGTCCGAATCGTCCTCTGGAATAACGGACATTCTGGAGTGATAATTACATAACCAACGTTCTCTAGTATACTAGTCACGTGTGAATAGGTATTTGGTCACATGCATGCGATGCATACATGTGTCATGTAAAACGAGCAAGGGTTGAGGGAATAGTGAATGTTTTTTCTAAACAAATGAGGGATTTTGGTAACAGAATTTCTCAGTCAGAAATGGCTGTAATTATGTTGCAGCTTCAGCGCCACGGACAGCGCGATAAACACTTTGATGTTCTGTGGTGGTTGCTGCAGCAGGGAGGAGAGGGAGATGACTCTTGCTAGTCACAGTCACTCGCTATCTTTTTTTTTTAACACAGCGCAGCAAGTCTGAGCCCGGCCCGGCACAATCTAATCAATTGCTGGTCGGACTCCCTCTAGTCATTTGTGTGTCTTAATTATTTAATCAAAACGTGTGCTTAAAGCATCAGACAAGCTCAGTGAATATAGTTGATTTTAATAAAACACATAGGATGTGTCAATATATGGAAAAATACACATTAAAACATTTCAACCAATCAATTGGTCAAAAGAACAGATGACTCTTGGTCGACCAACTAACTTGGCCCTTATCTTAAATAGTTCACTTCTGTGTTGGGAAGCATTGGATCAGCATTCTCGTCGCATCTCCTGTTAGTACCTTTTATGTAGGGAAGCTAATGATCCATCATGTATGACATTCCTGGGAGTGTGTAAACTTGTATTTTTTATTACCATAGCATTTTTGTATGTTCTCTATAGTTATGTACTTGAATGTATCAATTTACCAATTCGGCCACTTGGGTACATTTGGGCAAACTCGTGAGGGACACCTGGGTGACTTCATACTAAATGTTATGTAGCTCCCTCATTCTTGAAGGTATCAGTCTGACACTTTGCACATACACTGTTGCCCTTTTGTAGACAACATCTAAATTACCTCCAGCTTCCTATCTGAATGTATGGCTTTTATTTTTCATGTCAAATATGATGCAACAAAAATGAAAATAGAAAACATGTTTTTTTTTGTTTTATCTTTTACCAGATCTTTTGTGTTATGTTCTCCTACATTAATTTCACATTTCCACAAACTTCAAAGTGTTTCCTTTCAAATAGTACCAAGAATATGCATATCCTTGCTTCAGGTCCTGAGCTACAAGCAGTTAGATTTGGGTATGTCATTTTAGGAGGAAATTGAAAAGAAGGGTCTGATCCTTAAGAGGTTAAACTTTATTTTATCAGTGAGTCATACTGACACCAAGGTTTCTTCAAATGAGCCCTGAATTACAGAAATTACAACAATTACAGAAAAACACACTTCAAAATATAAATACATAATGAAAGCAGAAAGAAAAACAGTCATAAGTAAACACATTCATCAGTAATAAGGTCCTCAATCAGCTTTCTGAATTACCCTAGAGGCACCAAAACATCACATTGTAAGAACATTTAGAAGATTTTTCCACAAATAATGTGCAAGAAAACTAAAAGCTGATTTACCTAACTCGGTAGAGACCAAAGGAAAGTCTAAAGTTTAGTAATGATGTTAGGTACAGTGGGAGTTTTTGTAAAAGGGCTTTATACATGAAAACATAGCAATGTATCAACCTTGTGGTAGAGAATGCAGTGATGTGTACTAAAATTGTCGCCCGTAATAAAGCGCAGTGCGCTATGATAAACTGCATCTAACGGCTTTAATTAACTGGCAGCTGCGTTCATATAGATGATGTCACCATAGTCTAGGACCCATTGGAACGTCTACTGATTAATCTGTTATCTACTATTTAGTGAGAGGCATGGCCTATTTTGTAAAAGATAAGCATTTTTATTCTCAGCTTCTTAACTAACTCATTAATATGCTTTTTAAAAGACATATTTTCATCTATCCAAATGCCCAGATGTTTGTAAGCAGGGACACAATAAATATGGACACCATCCAAAGTACATATGTTTAAATCATCAGTTATTTTTATGTGCTCTAGAGAACAACATATACTTAGTTTTACCTGCATTCAATATACATTTCAGGTCAATCACGTTTTTCTGTAATACAATGAATGCAGACTGTAGTTCAGACTGTGGGGGCAATAGCAACAGTATCATTGGCATACAAGTGCAGGTAAAACATTTTTACAGACAAGTCAATATTGGTAATGTAAACCGTAAAAAGTATAGGACCCAAAATTGACCCCTGCGGGACACCTTTTGTTATGTCCAGAAAACCTGATTTAACACCATCAGTAGCTACACATTGAGTTCTATCTGTCAAGTACTTTTACACCAGTTACAATTCAGCCTGGTCTAGAAAGGCCTCTGAATTAGCAGTGAGTGATCAACAGTATCGAATGCCTTTGACGGGTCAATAAAGAGGGCAGCACAATGTTGCCTTTTATCCATACAGTTAACCACATCATTTATGACTAGGGATGCAGCAGAGATAGTGCTATGACCTGGTCTAAAACTGACTGATGTACATTTAGAACATATTTCAAAGATAAGAAAGATCCTAGCTGAGAATTAATCAACGTTTCTAATATTTTAGCTAGGCAAGAAAGTTTAGAAATAGGTTCATAATTATTTAGGTCACAAGGGTCACCACCTTTGTGAAGGGGGAAGTACATGGGCTACCTTCCAAACCTTGGGGATAGTACCAGATATAATTGTCAGAAGAAAAAAAAGGTTAATGATTCAGCAATCTGGGGCAGAGAGCTGCAGCAAAAATGGATCAAGCATATCAGCCCCAGTGGATTTTGTTTACATTAATCTTAAGCAAGGCATCTAGCACATCACAGGTAGTAAATTGTTGAAATTAAAAGAAAGATTCACTAGAAGTTGACTGGTTAACCGTCAAGCCAGCTACAGAGGGAAGCGCAGTCGATTGACTGACCAGGGTCAACTTGACGAGAACATTTGTTTAAAATGTTTTACTTCCTCATTCAAAATCTCCTTTGGTGAGATAAGGATTTCTCCATAGTTTGTAACTATACTGAATAAAAATATAAATGCAACATGTAAAGTGTTGGTCCCATGTTTCATGAGCTGAAATAAAAGATCCCAGAAATGTTCCATACGTACAAAAAACATATTTCTCTCCAATTTTGTGCACAAATTTGTTTACATCCCCGGTAGTGAGCATTTCTCCTTTGCCAAGATAATCCATCCACCTGACAGGTGTGGCATATCAAGAAGCTGATTAAACAGCATCATTACACAGGTGCACCTTGTGCTGGGGACAATAAAGGCCATTCTAAAATGTGCAGTTCTGTCACACAACACAATGCCACAGATGTCTCAAGTTTTGAGGGAGCGTGCAATTGGCATGCTGACTGCAGGAATGTCCACCAGAGCTGTTGCCAGAGAATTGAATGTTCATTTCTCTACCATAAGCCACCTCCAACGTCGTTTTAGAGAATTTAGCAGTACGTCCGACCGGCCTCACAGCCGCAGACCATGTGTAACCATGCCAGCCCAGGACCTCCACATCTGGCTTCTTCACCTGCGGGATCGACTGAGATCAGCCACCCAGACAGCTGATGAAACTGAGGAGTGTTTCTGTCTGTTATAAAGCCTCATTCTGATTGGCTGGGCCTGGCTCCCAAGTGGGTGGGCCTATGCCCTCCCAAGCCCACCCATGGCTGTGACCTTGCCCAGTCATGTGAAATCCATAGATTAGGGCCTAATTTATTTATTTCAATTGACTGATTTCCTTATATGAACTGTATCTCAGTAAAATCGTAGAAAATGTTGCATGTTGTGTTTATATCTTTGTTCAGTATATTTTCTGTAGGTTATTTTTGGTTGCGTTTCTATATTGAAGGTTTAGGAAAAAGTAATTTGCTGTTTTCTAGATAATTGAAACCCTATCTTTCCTCAAAGAATTCCTCAAAGTCCTTTTTGTTTTGCGTTTTGTAATGTTAGATTTTCTATTACTGTTGTAAGTCTTTTCTACATTGACCGATACCGTTTTTGTTTTTGCAATGGAAATTGAATTGAATGGCCTCTAAAGGCACATTTAAAGGCATCCCATGCGAGAAGTGGGTCCGCTGAACCTGTATTGTGCTTGAAAAATGTGTATGAATTCCTTAGTTTTTGCTAAGAAAGTGTCAGTCATTAAACCCTGGTTAAGTTTCCAATACCCCCGTCCTCATGGAAAGTCTGTCATAGTTAAATGGAGGGATATAAGTTGATGATCTGATTTGCATTCGATCCTCAATCAATACTTTTTTTTAAACTTTTGGCACCATAGAAAATGATACCAGAAAATAATCAATCTTACTAGCTTGATTAAGCCTCCTCCAATTATATCTTACGAGATCCAGGTTTTTAAGCCTCCAAATATCAATTCCAATGTGTTTTTAATATTTGGAATCTCTGAGCACCAGAGGGTGATAGTTGGTAGTATGATTGCCTTTACGGTCCATTGACATATTTAAAACTGTGTTGTAGTCCCCTACCATTTATAATTGTTATCTGTATCTTGGAGACTAATTAGATTATTATAAATATTTTCAAAGAAGTTTGGATCATCATTATTCAGTGCATATAGATTTAGGAGCCATATCTGTTTATCATCAAGTAGTATATTAATTGCAATCCATCTTTCTTGAGGATCTATTTAAACGGATTGAACCTCAAGATCTACGTTGTTTTTTTAAATAGGATCATAACACCTTTTGAATTCCTTAGCCCGTGACAGAAATGGATTTGACCATTCCACTCTTATTCCCAGGCCATTTCTTCAGAATATATTTAATGAGTTTCCTGTAAACAATAAATATGGTAATCCTTTTCCTTTAGCCAAGTAAAAACTGCTCTTCTTTTCCTATTGTCAACAAAACCATTGGAATTATCGCTAGCTATACTCAATTACCATGATGGGTTATATTTTGAGATACACTATACATACAAAAGTATGTGGACACCCCTTCAAATTAGTGGATTCGACTATTTCAGCCACACCCGTTGCTGACAGGTATAAAATAGAGCACAAAGCCATGCAATCTCCATAGACAAACACTGGCAGTAGAATGACTTTACTGAAGAGCTCAGTGACTTTCAACGTGGCAAGGTCATAGGATGCCACCTTTCCAACAAGTCAGTTCATCAAATTTCTGCCCTGCTGAGCTGCCCCGGTCAACTGTAAGTGCTGTTATTGTGGAGTGGAACGGTCTAGGAGCAACAACGGCTCAGCCGCAAAATGGTAGGCCACACAAGCTCACAACGGGACCGGCAAGTGCTGAAGCGCGTATGGTGTAAAAATCGTCTGTCCTCAGTTGCAACACTCACTACCGAGTTCCAAACTGCTTCTGGAAGCAACGTCAGCACAAGAACTGTTCGTCGGGAGCTTCATGAAATGGGTTTCCATGGCGGAGCAGCCGCACACAAGCCTAAGATCACCATGCGGAATGCTAAGTCTGCTGGAGTGGTGTAAGGGGGTGTATTGGACTCTGAAGCAGTGGAAACGCGTTCTCTAGAGTGATGAATCGCGCTTCACCATCTGGCAGTCCAACGGACCAATCTGGGTTTGGCGGATGTCAGGAGAACGCTACCTGCCCGAATGCATAGTGCCAACTGTAAAGTTTGATGGAGGAGGAATAATGGTCTGGGGCTGTTTTTCATGGTTCGGGCTAAGCCCCTTAGTTCCGTGCACAAAGCAAGGTCCATACAGAAATGGTTTGTCGGTTGGTGTGGAAGAACTTGACTGGCAGGCACAGAGCCCTGACCTCAACCCCATCGAACACCTTTGGGATGAATTGGAACGCCGACTGCGAGCCAGGGCTAATCGCCCAACATCAGTGCCCGACCTCACTAATGCTCTTGTGGCTGAATGGAAGCAATGTTCCAACATCTAGTGGAAAGCCTTCCCAGAAGAGTGGAAGCTGTTATAGCAGCAAAGGGGGGACCAACTCCATATTAATGCCCATGATTTTGGAATGAGATGTTCGACGAGCAGGTGTCCACATACTTTTGGTCATGTAGTGTACTTACCACTATCCTTACCACTATTTTGAGATACTTATCCATATGTACCAGTACCACCAGAATCAACGCCTGTCCGTTATCCACGTAGCTGTACTATGATAGATGCCCTGCTAAGCATATTGTAGCTCCAGCTGGCTCTAAGTTGTCCTCCAGTTTCACTCCCGCAAAAACTTCCCCCCATCCCAGGTAAGGTTGTCGTCCCTGTGACTGGCAGACCACCCCCGTACACATGGATCCTAGGGCCCTTAAGAAGTTGGGTCCCATTCATTGAAAACAGCACAAAGTGCCACTTAAAGGACAAAAACCGGGTTAGCAACCATTAGCATTTCTAACACTTTCGCCATGGTTGTACTACATGTCATTATTTCATTTTTTCTGCATACATTCATTCATTCATTCATTCCCACAATTGATGAATAATATGCCTGATAGTGTAGGCACTTCCTACGAAGGATTGTTACCTTTAACAAGGACCGGCAGTAGAACATCGACATTTAGGCAAGCAGATATTATAGCTTGTGATTCCATCCTATACGGGCCCTAACATCATTACCCCTCCATTTCCACTCACTCTTCTCCAGGTTTGACAACCCCGCGGCTGTCAGCCCAACTCCGGTCAGGCAGTTGACCTTCAACTACCTGTTGCCATTGAATGCCTGGCTCCTTCTGAACCCCTCGGAGCTGTGCTGTGATTGGACCATGGGGACCATCCCACTGGTGGAGAGCCCTCTGGACCTGAGGAACCTGGCCACCCTGGCCTTCTACAGCCTGCTGAGCCTGCTGGCATACCACAGCCTGCGCCACTCACACTCCTCCGCCAAGACCGTCCTCATGGTGAGTGGAGTGAGAGTTTGTGGTTTATAAAGACTTGTGATACGGTGCATTAGTGAATCTCGCTGCCTTTTTTATTGGTTGTTGTGGTTTTGCCAGATCAGAAGACATTTATTTTTCTACTTTTACTATTCCACATTGCATTGTCCAATATGCATTTGGCAGCTGTCATGGAAATTATTATCTATGGTGTGGAATTTTTCTGCACTAGAATGGTTTGTTGTGTCTGACCTGAAGTTGCCAGTTGTAACTAGAGCTGTTACGGTGACCGTATTACCACCACACCGGCGGTCACGGGTCATGACGGCAGTCAAATTCCACGTGACCGTTTAGTCACGTAATTAGGCTTCTCCAAGCTCCAATGCTGCTGATGGTCATTAGTAGCCTACCAAACTTGCTAACTGCCTGGAACTGCCTCCCGAGTGGCGCAGTGGTCTAAGGCACTACATCGCAGTGCTAGCTGTGCCATTAGAGATCCTGGTTCGAGTCCAGGCTCTGTTGCAGCCGGCAGCGACCGGGAGACCCATGGGCGGCGAACAATTGGTCCAGCGTCGTCCAAGGTAGGGGAGGGTTTGGCCGGCAGGGATGTGGGTTAGTTTCCCACGGGGGGCCAGTATGAAAAATAAATAAAAATGACATGTATGCGTTCACTAACTGTAAGTCGCTCTGGATAAGAGCGTCTGCTAAATGACTAAAATGTAAATGTAACTCAGCACTCTATTGTCCCTCTAATCACTCTGACATCAATGCAAATGAACTCGAATCTAATCAAACACTTCATGAGTGCCCATGAGCTCATGTTGTGCAACCTTTCTATAGTGCTATGCAATTGATGACCTCTAGTAAAAAGAGGAGGATCCCATCAGCTTTCTATAGGCTAGGCCTACTATATTTATTTATCAACTTTCCTAATATTAAGTACATTGCTTCACTTTGCAACAGGAGTATAGCCTACCTGGCTGGCATGATAATGAACCACGTTAAAAGCTGTCCATTCACTGTTTACGTGCATAGATTACATGTACAGTGGGGAAAAAAAGTATTTAGTCAGCCACTAATTGTGCAAGTTCTCCCACTTAAAAAGATGAGAGAGGCCTGTAATTTTTATCATATGGACACGTCAACTATGACAGACAAAATGAGAAAAAAAAATCCAGAAAATCACATTGTAGGATTTTTAATGAATTTATTTGCAAATTATGGTGGAAAATAAGTATTTGGTCAATAACAAAAGTTTCTCAATACTTTGTTACAGTGAGGGGAAAAAAGTATTTGATCCCCTGCTGATTTTGTACGTTTGCCCACTGACAAAGACATGATCAGTCTATAATTTTAATGGTAGGTTTATTTGAACAGTGAGAGACAGAATAACAACACAAAAATCAAGAAAAACGCATGTAAAAAATGTAATATATTGATTTGCATTTTAATGAGGGAAATAAGTATTTGACCCCTCTGCAAAACATGATTTGTACTTGGTGGCAAAACCCTTGTTGGCAATCACAGAGGTCAGACGTTTCTTGTAGTTGGCCACTAGGTTTGCACACATCTCAGGAGGGATTTTGTCCCACTCCTCTTTGCAGATCTTCTCCAAGTCATTAAGGTTTCGAGGCTGACGTTTTGCAACTCGAACCTTCAGCTCCCTCCACAGATTTTCTATGGGATTAAGGTCTGGAGACTGGCTAGGCCACTCCAGGACCTTAATGTTCTTCTTCTTGAGCCACTCCTTTGTTGCCTTGGCCGTGTGTTTTGGGTCATTGTCATGCTGGAATACCCATCCACGACCCATTTTCAATGCCCTGGCTGAGGGAAGGAGGTTCTCACCCAAGATTTGATGGTATATGGCCCCGTCCATCGTCCCTTTGATGCGGTGAAGTTGTCCTGTCCCCTTAGCAGAAAAACACCCCCAAAGCAGAATGTTTCCACCTCCATGTTTGACGGTGGGGATGGTGTTCTTGGGGTCATAGGCAGCATTCCTCCTCCTCCAAACACGGCGAGTTGAGTTGATGCCAAAGAGCTCGATTCTGGTCTCATCTGACCACAACACTTTCACCCAGTTCTCCTCTGAATCATTCAGATGTTCATTGGCAAACTTCAGACGGGCCTGTATATGTGCTTTCTTGAGCAGGGGGACCTTGCGAGCGCTGCAGGATTTCAGTCCTTCACGGCATAGTGTGTTACCAATTGTTTTCTTGGTGACTATGGTCCCAGCTGCCTTGAGATCGTTGACAAGATCCTCCCGTGTAGTTCTGTGCTGATTCCTCACCATTCTCATGATCATTGCAACTCCACGAGGTGAGATCTTGCATGGAGCCCCAGGCCGAGGGAGATTGACAGTTCTTTTGTGTTTCTTCCATTTGCGAATAATCGCACCAACTGTTGTCACCTTCTCACCAAGCTGCTTGGCGATGGTCTTGTAGCCCATTCCAGCCTTGTGTAGGTCTACAATCTTGTCCCTGACATCCTTGGAGAGCTCTTTGGTCTTGGCCATGGTGGATAGTTTGGAATCTGATTGATTGATTGCTTCTGTGGACAGGTGTCTTTTATACAGGTAACAAGCTGAGATTAGGAGCACTCCCTTTAAGAGTGTGCTCCTAATCTCAGATCGTTACCTGTATAATAGACACCTGGGAGCCAGAAATCTTTCTGATTGAGAGGGGGTCAAATACTTATTTCCCTCATTAAAATGCAAATCAATTTATACAATTTTTGACATGCGTTTTTCTGGATTCTTTTATTGTTATTCTGTCTCTCACTGTTCAAATAAACCTACCATTAAAATTATAGACTGATCATTTCTTTGTCAGTGGGCAAACGTACAAAATCAGCAGGGGATCAAATAATTTTTTCCCTCACTGTATATACCCTTTGTTGGCAATGACACAGGTCAAACGTTTTCTGTAAGTCTTCACAAGGTTTTCACACACTGTTGCTGGTATTTTGGCCCATTCCTCCATGCAGATCTCCTCTAGAGCAGTGATGTTTTGGGGCTGTCGCTGGGCAACACGGACTTTCAACTCCCTCCAAATTTCTCTATGGGGTTGAGATCTGGAGACTGGCTAGGCCACTCCAGGACCTTGAAATGCTTCTTACAAAGCCACTCCTTCGTTGCCCGGGCGGTGTGTTTGGGATCATTGTCATGCTGAAAGACCCAGCCACGTTTCATCTTCAATGCCCTTGCTGATGGAAGGAGGTTTTCACTCAAAATCTCACGATACATGGCCCCATTCATTCTTTCCTTTACACGGATCAGTCGTCCTGGTCCCTTTGCAGAAAAACAGCCCCAAAGCATCATGTTTCCACCCCCATGCTTCACAGTAGGTATGGTGTTCTTTGGATGCAACTCAGCATTCTTTGTCCTCCAAACACGACGAGTTGAGTTTTTACCAAAAGGTTCTATTTTGTTTTCATCTGACCATATGACATTCTCCCAATCCTCTTCTGGATAATCCAAATGTACTCTAGCAAACTTCAGACGGGCCTGGACATGTACTGGCTTAAGCAGGGGGACACGTCTTGCACTGCAGGATTTGAGTCCCTGGCGGCATAGTGTGTTACTGATGGTAGGCTTTGTTACTTTGGTCCCAGCTCTCTGCAGGTCATTCACTAGGTCCCCCCGTGTGGTTCTGGGATGGTTCTTGTGATCATTTTAACCCCACGGGGTGAGATCTTGCATGGAGCCCCAGATCGAGGGAGATTATCAGTGGTCTTGTATGTCTTCCATTTCCTAATAATTGCTCCCACAGTTGATTTCTTCAAACCAAGCTGCTTACCTATTGCAGATTCAGTCTTCCCAGCCTGGTGCAGGTCTACAATTGTGTTTCTGGTGTCCTTTGACAGCTCTTTGGTCTTGGCCATAGTGGAGTTTGGAGTGTGACTGTTTGAGGTTGTGGACAGGTGTCTTTTATACTGATAACAAGTTCAAACAGGTGCCATTAATACAGGTAACGAGTGGAGGACAGAGGAGCCTCTTAAAGAAGTTGTTACAGGTCTGTGAGAGCCAGAAATCTTGCTTGTTTGTAGGTGACCAAATACTTATTTTCCACCATAATTTGCAAATAAATTCATTAAAAATCCTACAATGTGATTTTCTGGATTTTCTTTTCTCAATTTGTCTGTCATAGTTTACGTGTACCTATGATGAAAATTACAGGCCTCTCTCATCTTTTTAAGTGGGAGAACTTGCACAATTGGTGGCTGACTAAATACTTTTTTCCCCACTGTATATATTTCTTTCCATGCCCCTGTTCCGAGACAGGTGCATGATAATGGTCCATTCTAAATCAAAACTAATTTCACACATGTATTATTTTGTATATGTAATCACAACATTAAATTAAGAATAGTCTGATGGGTGACAATATTAGCCTATCACTTGTGAATGATGCCCAGCTTGTGCAGTAAGGCAGGGAACAGCGCATGCCTTTTTTTGCGACTTTTTTGAATCATAGTCGCAAACCTCATATCGCCTAGCCCATAGGCCTATATGTTTTGATAAGGTTTGTATTGCAACTAAAGTGGCCAAATAACTATTTAAAATTAAGCACATTAATCTGCTTTATAACCGGTGTAGAGCCTAACTGGCATACACATTCTGTGCATGAGTTTCAAGTTTGGGGAAGATAATTTTAGCCGTAAAAATGCACTTTTATAATAAAGCATTACATGCATAATCGTATTTGCCGTCACTTTCGAGAACAGTGTTTTCCCGCTAATTGATTGCATTTTGGAACATTTGCGCTTATAGCCTACTGCCATTGCATTCGCTCTTATAGCCTACTGCCATTGCATTCGCGCTTATAGCTTACTGCCATTGCATTCGCGCTTATAGCCTATTGTGCACATTGCTGCGCTTCTAATGTGAAGAAATAGCCTTAAAATCAACATTTTAAGATAAACATTCTGATCTGTTGCATCAGCCTCATTGCTTTTAAATGTGTTTTTTTTATGCTAGTGGTTGTATTAATTTGGGACCTATCGCATCCCACAACTGTCCCAGACTATGTTTGGAATATTTATTTCTTGCACAGAAGGACAAGTTGACCAATAGAATAGGTCAACTTTTGTGCTATGGGGGATAGTAGATTGACATAGGATAGTGCTTTTGCAGTTCGTTAGGCCTACTCATCTTGTTGGCTGACGAAAAGTAGGCTAAATGTGGACAGTTCTAACATCTTCAATTTGCGCCTCGGAATAGAGGGACCCGCGCAGTTGCGTCCCCGATGTGTCTGTCTTCATTCACTTGTAACCTACTTCTTAGCTGAAATGCCTGTGAGAAGGACCCGATCACATGACGGGCATTGGCTACGTCTGAGAGAGCCATGTGAATGCGAGGTGCTTCGGAGCATGGCAGCCAGGAATTATAATGATTATATTCAGCCCAAGGGCACAACAGCCACTTTGGCCGCAAAAGGTATGGATGTTTTAGGGGGCATTACGGCCACACAAAGGGGTTGCCAATGGGAAATTCGAGACCTGGTGAGAATATTATCAAGTGCTTGTCAAATTGTGAATGAGAGACTGATTTAAGTGTTTGCAGCTTGCGACTTAAAAAAAAAACATTATTAGAGTCCCATCATGCAGCCTTAGAATGTATTAAAAATCTAAACATATAGCCCAATGTTTGTATCACAACTAAAATAACTCTAAATTAAGCATATAGGAGTACCTGTTTCTTTGTTAACCGCTCAACACAGAATAGCTGCATGTGCGCACTCCCTTTGAAATCGTTTACTCCCTTTGAAATCGTTTGGAGAAAATATCCTTTCTCTTTTATTAAGCTATATTCAATTATATTCTTCATACAATGAAATAATAATAAATAATGCCACGGAATTCTAAGCAAATCTTGTCTGCTAAATGAACTAGTGTAGCCCACAGCCATATGGCATAGCCATGTCAGGGCCTCGCATAAGGACAACTCAGAGTATGCTATTCTGTTCTTCTGAAATAGACTACATTTTATTCATATCATGTTTCTTTAGACCTAAAATAAATAATGGATTTATTGTGATGGTGTAGGCTATATTAAATGGATTTATTATACTTTTTAAAATGTAGATGTTCCACAGGTCTGCATCAGTGGCTTGTAGGCTACGTGTGGATGCCAGGAGATGCTAAAAGTGTTTATGTCAATTAACGGTCAATTACCGTGAGACCGGCAGTTATTTGCTTGACAATCACCGGCTGACAAAATGTCATGACCGCCACAGCCCTAGTTGTAACCTTAATTGTTTATAAACCTGACCATCCAGATGGTTGACATTTTGTGTACATATCACCCACCAAAGCCCTTTGCAAAGGTCATTACATAGCCTAATTATAGGTACGATAAAGACATCACTGTGGAGTTCCCACATTGAGCCCATAAGTTCGACTTGTTCTGCTTGTAGAGTGAATGATGACCTCTTGGCGTTGGGTTTCACTCACTGTGCCTCTGCTTTACACACAGCCTAACCCTTTTGTGTTTATAAAGTCAAGATATGGCCCTACATCAAGACAATTCATATTCTGTCCGACATACCATAGAAGCCTGGGATGTTGTTTTACTCTTTTGTCACAACAGATGACATCTCTCCGTATCCTCAGCCTGGCTCAGCACCACTTCTGTTGTCTCCTGGAATGACCCTGCTTGGCAGATTTAGTGCACTGGATCCGCTCTACTGTATCCTCTGCCTGCCCATAGATAGAGGAAGAGAAAGTGATAGAACGGAGTGAGGAGGAGTGTATCTTGTGTAACAGAGTAACAGACCCATGACTTCTTCCTCAATGTGTTCTCTCTGAGAATCAACACGGGTCAGTGAACTGGCTCACAATGTTGCTTTTACCCTCCTTATGAGGCAAAGACCACAAATCACAATAATAATGTAGAAAAAATAGTTTACTCTGGTTTCTAAGAGAAAGTGAGCTCATAGCTCATATTGAACAGGTTGCTTAAGGATATGATGAGACTACATATACGTCCTATTTGGTTTGGCGATTATTACGAGTGAATCTTTAATTTTTTGTTTTTTAGAAATCCTTCATAGCCTACTCATTTTAGACCAACAGGAAACATTATTGTTTTGGCTACATTGACAGATTGCTTCTGTACTTCGTATAGTGTCTTCCAAACCAAACTATTTGAGTACACCACCGTTGCCAAACTCAGAATGTCTGTCCTGATGATAGTGGAAATTACATAAAATGCCAGTTTTTGTTAGAAGCCAGGCTATAATTTTTCACAACACTTGAGGCTGCATGATAATCTAGAACATCGGAGGTATCCTAATATAGAATTAGGCCTAGAACTCTGAATTGTCCCTTATGGGCTGGGTTCCGAGACCCAGATTAATAAGCCTAGTCTTGCTCTCCTGGACACTTTCAGTTGAGAATCTCCATTTGAAAGTTCTTAATCTGGGTTTGGGAAGCCACCCAGCCCTTTTAAGGTGTGCAATTTGAATGAGCTGTTGTGTTGTGTCAGCAAGGGATGCTGGTGATCAACTGCCTTCTTCCCAGGCAGTGGCAAGTTTAGCATGTAAATCTTGGTGGGGCAAACTCAACCAATTTTTTTAGATGCATACCAGCGACGCCACAACACTAAACAATACATTAAATGACAAACGGTGCCCACAAACTGTGAGGTCCTACATAAAGCTCTCCCGACAGTGGAGCTTTCCTTTCAGCTCCATGGAGTGAATCCTTACCACCACTACACCAGGCTATCAGTGGAGCCTCGTCTGGCAGCGCAACAGTTCATTCAGCCTTATTTACTTGCCTTTTAAAATCCATAGCTGATATACAGTTGAAGTCGGACGTTTACATACACCTTAGCCAAATACATTTAAACTGATTTTTGCACAATTCCTGACATTTAATCCTAGTAAAAATTCCCTGTTTTAGGTCAGTTAGAATCACAACTTTATTTTAAGAATGTGAAATGTCAGACTAATAGTAGAGATAATTATTTATTTCAGCTTTTATTTCTTTCATCACATTCCCAGTGGGTCAGAAGTTTACATACACTCAATTAGTATTTGGTAGCATTGCCTTTAAATTGTTTAACTTGGGTCAAACGTTTCGGGTAGCCTTCCACAAGCTTCCCACAATAAGTTGGGTGAATTTTGGCCCATTCCTCCTGACAGAGCTGGTGTAACTGAGTCAGGTTTGTAGGCCTCCTTGCTCGCACACACCTTTTCAGTTCTGCCCACAACGTTTCTATAGGATTGAGGTCAGGGCTTTGTGATGGCCACTCCAATACCTTGACTTTGTTGTTCTTAAGCCATTTTTCCACAACTTTGGAAGTATGTTTGGGGTCATTGTCCATTTGGAAGACCCATTTGCGACCAAGCTTTAACTTCCTGACTGATGTCTTGAGATGTTGCTTCAATATATCCACATAATTTTCCTTCCTCATGATGCCATCTATTTTTTGTGAAGTGCACCAGTCCCTCCTGCAGCAAAGCACCCCCACAGCATGATGCTGCCACCCCCGTGCTTCACGAATGGGATGGTGTTCTTCGGCTTGCAAGCATCACCCTTTTTCCTCCAAACATCACGATGGTCATTATGGCCAAACAGTTCTATTTTTATTTCATCAGACCAGAGGACATTTCTCCCAAAAGTACAATCTTTGTCCCCATGTGCAGTTGCAAACCGTAGTCTGGCTTTTTTACGGCGGTTTTGAAGCAGTGGCTTCTTCCTTGCTGAGCGGCCTTTCAGGTTATGTCGATATAGGACTCGTTTTACTGTGGATATACATACTTTTGTACCTGTTTCCTCCAGCATCTTCACAAGGACCTTTGCTGTTGTTCTGGGATTGATTTGCACTTTTCGCACCAAAGTACGTTAATCTCTAGGAGACAGAACGCGTCTCCTTCCTGAGCGGTATGACGGCTGCGTGGTCCCATGGTGTTTATACTTGCGTACTATTGTTTGTACAGATGAACGTGGTACCTTCTGGCGTTTGGAAATTGCTCCCAAGGATGAACCAGACTTGTGGAGGTCTACAATTTTTTTTCTGAGGTCTTGGCTGATTTCTTTTCATTTTCCCATGGTGTCAAGCAAAGAGGCACTGAGTTTGAAGGTAGGCCTTAAAATACATCCACAGGTACACCTCCAATTGACTCAAATGATGTCAATTAGCCTATCAGAAGCTTCTAAAGCCATGACAACATTTTCTGGAATTTTCCAAGCTGTTTAAAGGCACAGTCAACTTGGTGTATGTAAACTTCTGACCCACTGGAATTGTGATACAGTGAATTATAAGTGAAATAATCTGTCTGTAAACAATTTTTGGAAAAATGACTTGTGTCATGCACAAAGTAGATGTCCTAACCGACTTGCCAAAACTATAGTTTGTTAACAAGAAATTTGTCAAGTGGTTGAAAAACAAGTTTTAATGACTCCAACCTAAGTGTATGTAAACTTCCGACTTCAGCTGTAGCTGACTTGCTTAAATAAATATGGTTTCTACTGATTCCTTGTAGATTTGTGTAACTCGATAAGAACCACATTCTTCTTCAATAATAATAAATGCTGACATGCGTTTTGACTTTTGAACCATACACAAACTTTATTACGTTTATGTTCAATAAATTTATAATGTTTTTATTCTTATATCATTAACACTTAGCTCGTTATAAGCTAGTGCAAGCAAACAAGCTCTGACGAGGTAGGCCTGTACGTTCAGCACTTTCGAAATGGACAGCGACAGAAATGTCAATACATCTTAGTTCAAATAAATTCAGGAAGATGTTGACGCCTTAACTTTAGTCTTTAAGTCAAGAGACAGAGGGAGGGGAGAGAGAGAGAGTCAGTGGTTACAATTTGAAAGATTATATTATGTGGTCTAAAGATGAAGGAAAATACAATCATGAGGATCAACTTTTATATACAATATACCGGCGCATACACAGCACATTGCACAAACAAAACAACCCTTGCATTATCAACTGGAATTACATGGGTCTATTACTGAACTTTTTGTTGAACTCAAATATTTGAATGGGGAGAGACTCACAGGCAAACATGGTTAAAGACCTAACAACATTATATAGTATCCCTTCCTGGTGGTGAAAAGAACTTGAGCTAAGTATAATACACAAAGTAAGCAAAACAATGAAATGCATCATTCTAACAGAAGGGCCTTGGTCAGGGAGGTGACCAAGAACCCGATGGTCAATCTGACAGAGCTCCAGAGCTCCTCTGTCGAGATGGGAGAACCTTCCAGAAGGACAACCATCTCTGCAGCGCTCCACCAATCAGGCCTTTATGGTATAGTGGCCAGACAGAAGCCACTCCTCAGTAAAAGGCACATGACAGCCCGCTTGGAGTTTGCCAAAAGTCACCTAAAGACTCTGACTATGAGAAACAAGATTCTCTGGAAACAAAGATTGAACTCTTTGGCCTGAATGCCAAGCGTCACGTCTGGAGGAAACCTGGCACCATCCCTATGGTGAAGCATGGTGATGGAAGCATCATGCTGTGGGGATGTTCTTCAGCGGCAGGGACTGGGAGAGTAGTCAGGATCGAGGGAATGATGAATGGAGCAAAGTACAGAGAGATCCTCGAAGGAAAACCTGCTCCAGAGCGCTCAGGACCTCAGACTGGGGTGAAAGTTCTCCTTCCAACAGGACAACAACCCTAAGCACACAGCCAAGGCAACACAGGAGTGGCTTCGGGACAAGTCTCTGAATGTCCTTGAGTGATCCAGCGAGAGCCCGGACTTGATCCCGATTGAACATCTCTGGAGAGATCTGAACATAGCTGTGCAGCAATGCTCCCCATCCAACCTGACAGAGCTTGAGAGGATCTGCAGAGAAGAATGGGAGAAACTCCCCAAAAACAGGTGTGCCAATTTTGTAGCGTCATACCCAAAAAGACTTGAGGCTATAATCGCTGCCAAAGGTGCTTCAACAAAGTTCTGAGTAAAGGGTCTGAATACTTATGTAAATGTGATATTTTCTGTGTTTTTATTTTTATAAATTTGCAAAACAATCTAAAAACCTGTTTTTGCTTTGTCATTATGGGGTATTGTGTGTAGATTGATGAGGGAAAAAAACAATTTAATCCATTTTAGAATAAGGCTGTAACTTAACAATATGTGGAAAAAGTCAAGGGGTCTGAATAATTTCCAAATGCACTCTATAAAATTAATATGACAAAGGAGATGTACAAACTATGGCATAAGGGAACGATGAGCGGATAAGTGGCTAGATGTAATTTCGATTAAGAAACGGACGTAGCCTATAAGCCTATTTGTTCAACCACACAATTTAATGTGTGCTATAATTCTGGCAAGCACGTACTTATTCTCCTCCGCTTGTTGGTTGTAAAAGTAGATGGCTCATCTATATGCGGTGTTTAGCTGAGCCACAATGTTGGATTTCTCCATTTACCCAAGCTAAACAGTGTTGTCTACATGTGATGCACAATTCTCATGTTTTGAGACCCTTTCAGACAAGTGTTTTAAATCCTTAAACCCAGACTTGGACCACACACCCTCTCCACCGAATAGCAGGCAGGGGAAGCAACATAGTGATTGCTTTGCGACTCTCACAGTTACCCACTGCTTCCTTCCAAACCACTCATTTTTGAATTTGAGATTTCCAACTTGTTGTGTAATGTTTATGTCCAATGGCTTCATCTTAAGATAGCTAGGTGGGACAAACACATATCACAGGCATAGTAAGTACACTTTGCGTCAATAAAGTTGCTCTCAGCAAAGTCAGAGCTTCTGCAATTGTGTTGGTTCAAGAAATATATACAGTACCAGTCAAAAGTTTGGACACACCTGCTCATTCAAGGGTTCTTCTTTATTTTGACTATTTTCTACATTGTAGAATAATAGTGAAGACATCAAAACTATGAAATAACACATATGGACTCATGTAGTAACCAAAAAAGTGTTAAACAAATCAAAATATATTTTATATTTGAGATTCTTCTTTGAGATTCTTCAAAGCCACCCTTTGCCTTGATGACAGATTTGCACACTCTTGGCATTCTCTCAACCAGCTTCACCTGGAATGCTTTTCCAACAGTTTTGAAGGAGTTCCCACATATGCTGAGCACTTGTTGGCTGCTTTTCCTTCACTCTGTGGTCCAACTCATCCCAAATCATCTCAGTTGGGTTGAGGTCGGGGGATTGTGGAGACCAGGTCATCTGATGCAGCACTCCATCACTCTCCTTGGTAAAATAGCACTTACACAGCCTGGAGGTGTGTTGGGTCATTGTCCTGTTGAAAATCAAATGATAGTCCCACTAAGCCCAAACCAGATGGGATGGCGTATCTCTGCAGAATGATGTGGTAGCCATGCTGGTTAAGCGTGCCTTGAATTCTAAATAAATCACAGATAGTGTCACCAGCAAAGCACCCCCACACCATCACACCTCCTCCTCCATGCTTTACGGTGGGAACTACACATAATGAGATCATCCGTTCACCCACACCGCGTCTCACAAAGACACAGCGGTTGGAACCCAAAATCTCCAATTTGGACTCCAGACCAAAGGACACATTTCCACCGGTCTAATGTCCATTGCTTGTGTTTCTTGGCCCAAGCAGGTCTCTTACTCTTATTGGTGTCCTTTAGTAGTGGTTTCTTTGCAGCAATTCGACCATGAAGGCCAGATTCACACAGTCCCCTCTGAACAGTTGATGTTGAGATGTATCTGTGACTGGAACTGAAGCATTTATTTGGGCTGCAATTTCTGAGGCTGGTAACTCTAATGAACTTATCCTCTGCAGCAGAGGTATCTCTGGGTCTTCCATTCTTGTTGCGGTCCTCATGAGAGCCAGTTTCATCATAGCGCTTGAGGGCTTTTGCGACTGCACTTAAAGAAACTTTCAAAGTTCTTTACATTTTCTGTATTGACTGACCTTCATATCTTAAAGTAATGATGGACTGTCGTTTCTCTTTGCTTATTTGAGTTGTTCTTGCCATAATATGGACTTGGTCTTTTACCAAATATGGCTATCTTCTGTATACCCCCCTACCTTGTCAAAACACAACTGATTGGCTCAAACGCTGGGTCTTCCAACAAGAATGGAAGACCCAGAGATACCTCTGCTGCAGAGGATAAGTTCATTAGAGTTACCAGCCTCAGAAATTGCAGCCCAAATAAATGCTTCACAAATTAACTTTTATCAAGGCACACCTGTTAATTGAAATGCATTCCAGGTGACTACCTCGTGAAGCTGGTTGAGAGAATGCCAAGAGTTTGCAAAGCTGTCATCAAGGCAAAGGGTGGCTATTTGAAGAATCTCAAATATAAAATATATTTTGATTTTTTTAACACTTTTTTGGTTAATACATGATTCCATATGTCTTATTTCATAGTTTTGATGTCTTTACTATTATTCTACAATGAAAAAAAAAATAGTAAAAATGAAGAAAAACCCTTGAATGAGTAGGTGTGTCCACATTTTTGACTGGTAGTGTATATTTATTTATGTATTTATTTATGTTTTTGGTGGTGGGGGGGGATTGAGTTGAGTACACGTATTATTTAAGATACTCTTTGAAGACGTAGGGTTTCAGGTGCTTTCGGAAGATGGGCAGGGACTCTGCTGTCCTGGTTCCAACATTGGTGGCCAGGACAGAGAACAGCTTGGACTGGGCTGAGCGGGAGCTGCCCAGTATGGGTGGGAGGGCCAAGAGACCAGAGTTGGCAGAACAGCGTGCTCGGGTTGGGGTGTAAGGTTTGAGCATAGCCTGAAGGTATGGAGGTGCAGTTCCTCTTGCTGCTCCGTAGGCAAGCACCATGGTATTGTGGTGGATGTGAGCTTCGACTGGAAGCCAGTGGAGTGTGCGGAGAAGCGTGGTGACATGGGACAACTTGGGAAGGTTGAAAACAAGGTGGGCTGCAGTGTTCTGGATAAGTTACAGGGGTTTGGTGTCACAAGCGGGGAGCCCAGCCAACAGCAAGTTGCAGTAGTCCAGACGGGAGATGACAAGTGCCTGGATTAGGACCTGCGCCGCTTTCTGTGTGAGGTAGAGTCGTACTCTACGGATGTTGTAGAGCATGAACCTGCAGGAGCGGTTCACTGCTTTGATGTTTGCAGAGAATGACAGGGTGTTGTCCAGCGTCATACCAAGGTTCTTTGCCCTCTAAGAGGGCGACACTGTGGAGTTCTCAACCGTGATGGAGAGGTCTTTGAGCTGGCAGGCCTTCCCCGGGAGGAAGAGCAGCTCCGTCTTGTCAAGGTTGAGCCTGAGGTGGTGTACCGACATCCAAGCTGAGATATCTGCCAGGCACGCAGAGATGCATGGTCGCCACCTGGGTGTCAGAAGGGGGGAAGGAGAAAAGTAGTTGAGTGTCATCCGCATAGCAATGATAGGAGCGACCATGTGAGGATATGATGGAGCCGAGTGACTTGGTGTATAGAGAGAAGAGGAGAGGGCCAAGAACCGAAACCTGGGGGACACCAGCAGTGAGAGTACGTTGTGCAAGTTATGAGCAGTCAGCAGTTCACACACCAAGTACGCTACTGGGAAGACGGGCAGCACTTAAAGTAGATGGCCCTAGCTAGCAAAAAGACACTACTAGACAACAGATGAATACAAAATTATACTTATCACTCCTGGAGATATCAGGAGTCCTCTAGCTATAGAATATGACAAGGATTGAAAATGATTTGCCAGTAGATTGTCGACATGATTCATGATGACATCTTATCTAGCTTGCTAGCTAAGATTTTTAAAATATGTTGACATATAACGTGATTTAACATCATTTTATCTGTGGCCAATGACCTTGAGCCTTCTTGGATGGGCACTTCTACTGTATATCTGTGGTAGCACCCCAGGGGGGCTTGAACTGCCTAGATCTCCCGTAGATTCTACAGTGCAACCAGAGAAGATTAACAACACCTAAGCTCTTTGCTTTCGCTGGCTGCCCCTCCACCACAGAAAGCACTGAGCTAGGCTGAAACAGCTGCATTTTGGAGCCTCATTACTCAAAGAAAGAGACCAAGTTTGTATGCTGCTTTATTATTATTATTTTTACATCTGCTGAACTGTAAGTGACACTAATTATTGCAAGACTTACATGCAAAACAGGTGGTGGTCGAAACAGGTGGGGCTCTGAATGACGGGTCACCAATATTCCCAGGGGTGTTGTAGAATCTAGGCTACTACAGATTGCTCAATTTGGAACACTTACCAGAGTTATTTAACTAATGTTCCAGATTGGTGGAATTTCGAAGCTTGTTGTTTTGCAATGAGCAAATAATTGGTGGAATTACAAAGCTTGTTGTTCACCAATATGAAGATTCTGATTCCAAAAGGAGGGAAACAAAACATGATGGGGTGAGAAGAAAAGAAGCCACATCAACAAAAAACTAACGAAAACAGAAATGTGGAACTTGTTATTATTTATAGATCTACTTTGGCTCTTAAATACCTTTTCTAGGACCTGGCATCCAGTTTGACTTTGTAGCTACCTGCTGTGATGAGAGCAACATGATGATGTAGTTCCACCCCTGGAGGATGAGGAGGTTAGCCCTAAGTCGTGCTGCGTTAAACTCAAATGTAATGTTAATGGTTATTACATAATGCATATTTTGTAATGTAGCTGTTTCAAACCCTTTCATCCAGGTTGACTTTGGCCCTCGGATCTCCCTGAGCAAGTGAAAACAGACCACAGGAAAAACACATACCTTGCATTGTTTCGCACTGGGCCCCCGGCCCTGTCTCTTGTTTTCGCTAGGCGTCTGCAGGTCCATAAAACACACCCTCCCTGACTGTCTCCCTGGGCCCTCTGAAGCGCTGCCAAAAGCAATCATGCTGTTCATTATAGATATCATATAATAACGCATAGGTAGGGGGGAGAACTCTGGGTAATTCACGACTAGGACCATATAGCGGAGAGAGAGTGATTTAGTTTGATAACTGATGAAAGAGCGGGTTTTCTCTCCATTGGCTCAAAGGGGTTCTAATGCAGCGTTTCCGTTAGGAGAATATGGCGCCGGACATTTGACCCGCAACATTTTAATTTACCAGACATTTGAGAAATCTGCCGGACCCATATGCATTGGGTGCGTAACCTTATTAGGGCTTCCACCCACGGTGCTCAGAATTACAGAAATCACATTTAGATTATGGTAATTAATATTAACAGAACATGCAGGTCGAGGATGCAACGATGTGCGGTCCTTCTTACCGATGTGCACTTTGAAGATGTTAGAATAACTGTCCACATTTACTTTTCCTCAGCCAACAAGACGAGTAACAAACAGCAAAATCACTACCCTATGTCAATCTACCATCCCCCACAGTAGAAAAGTTTACATAATCTGTTGGGCAGCTTGTCGAGAAAAGAAATGGCCTATTCCAAACAGACTCTGGGACAGATGTGGGAAGATGAATCCCAAATTCATACAACCAGTAGGCCTAGGCTACATAAATAAATTTACACCACATGACCAAAAGTATGTGGACACCTGCTCGTCGAGCATCTCATTCCAAAATCAAGGGCATTAATATGGAGTTGGTCCCTCTTTTGATGCTATAACAGCCTCCACTCATCTGGGAAGGCTTTCCACTCGATGTTGGAACATTGCTGTGGGGACTTGCTTCCATTCAGCCACAAAAGCATTAGTGAGGTCGGGAACTGATGTTGGGCGATTAGGCCTGGCTCGCAGTCGGCGTTCCAATCATCCCAAAGGTGTTCGATGGGGTTGAGGTCAGGGCTCTGTGCAGGCCAGTTAAGTTCTTCCACACCGATCTCGACAAACCGTTTCTGTATGGACCTCGATTTGTGCACGGGGGCATTGTCATGCTGAAAAAGGAAAGGGTCTTCCCCAAACTGTTGCCACAAAGTTGGAAATACAGAATCGTCTAGAATGTCATTGTATGCTGTAGCGTTATGATTTCAATTCACTGGAACTAAGGGGCCTAGCCCGAACCATGAAAAACAGCCCCAGACCATTATTCCTCCTCCACCTATGCACTTGGGCAGGTAGAATTCTCCTGGCATCCGCTAAACCCAGATTTGTCCGTCGGACTGCCAGATGGTGAAGTGTGATTCATCACTCCAGAGTCCAATGTCGGTGAGCTTTACACCACTCCAGCCGTTGCTTGGCATTGCGCGTGGTGATCTTAGGCTTGTGTGTGGCTGCTCGGCCGTGGAAACCCATTTCATGAAGCTCCCAACTAACAGTTATTGTGCTCACGTTGCTTCCAGAGGCAGTTTGGAACTCGGTAGTGAGTGTTAAACCGAGGACAGACGATTTTTACAGTCTTCAGCGGTCCCGTTCTGTGAGCTTGTGTGGCCTACCACTTTGTGGCTGAGCCGTTGTTGCTTCTAGATGTTTCAACTTCACAATAACAGCACTTACAGTTGACCGGGGCATCTCTAGCAGGGCAGAAATTTGACCAACTGACTTGGAAAGTTGGCATCCAGTGCCACATTGAAAGTCATTGAGCTCTTCAGTAAGGCCATTCTACTGCCAATGTTTGACTATGGAGATTGCATGGCTGTGTGCTCGATTTTATACACCAGTCTGCAACCGGTGTGGCTGATATAGCTGAATCCACTAACTTGAAGGGGTGTCTTTTGTATATGTGACCGACCGCCTCGATTCAGTCTTATGTAGCAACATTTGAAATGTTTTTTTTTTTTTTACATTGGATAAAAGTAGAGACTAAGAGCTAGACAATTCTATATCATACACTGTAGTTGAGGAACAATGGGAAAGTAATTCTGCTTTGAAAGTTGATAAACTTGTAACCCCACTTTTGAGAAAATGGCCCTTGAATGTACTGGATAGTTATTCTTTGTCTACACCCATTCAGCATTGTTCACACACTCTTAAGCCTTAGCCCCACCCATCTCTTTAAGGATTCACATATGAGGCCATGTGGTGTAAACACGCTATATCAAATAAAATCTATGTTTATTTGTCACATGCACAGGATACAGAAGTTGTAAACGGTACAGTGAAGTGGTTACTTGCATAGTAACAATATCAAAAACAGAAAGTGTCCATATATAATATTTTATCATTATTAGATTACATTTACCCGACACACTTGTCTAAATTGATGGGTCATGTGAAGGAAATGCTATAACCACCCACAGCCATATCTAGCTAAGTGGATTCATGAAATACAATAGATGGCCGTAATCACCCCCAGATACACCTGGCTAATTTGATGGGTCATGTAATAATCCGGCCGAAGTGGAGTCTTTTGTTTAGACATGTAGCTAGCTAGCTAAACAATGAACCGGCATAATCCCAACTCATACTACTACCAATACAAACATTGTCATAGCTGTAGTATTGTCACGACTTCCGCCGAGGCTGCCTCCCCTCCTTGTTCGGGCAGGCTTCGGCGTTCGTCGTCGCCAGAGTACTAACCACTGCCGCCACAAACATCATATCAATTGTCTTGTCAATCACACACACCTGGTTCTATTCCCCTAATTAGTACATGTATAAGTGTTCCCTCTGCCCCCTTGTCCTTGTGGGTGATTGTTTGTTGTGGAGGTTAGTAGCTCGGTGGAGCTCTTGTATTTGGTATCGACGGGAGTATTTTTCCCGTGTGCCTTGTATTTTCCAGTGCACCTGTTTGACGCATTTCTGCGTAAACCTGTATTTTTCGGATTAAAGCCTGTTTCTGTGATTTACCATCCTGCGCCTGACTCCTTCAACACCACCTTATCACAAGTATGAATCTGCAGGTAGCTAAAGCTAACAAACTAGGTTCAATGTTAGCGAGCCAGCAAGCTAATGTTTGCTAGCTAACTAACAGTACGCTTTAACTTGCAATAAAAATGACTTAAGAAATGATTAACTTATATGTGAAAATGTAGCTAGACTCTTACCGTATACATGGATGAACGCTTCACGGAGGACTGGATCAATTTAACTCGGTTTTGTTTGTAGCTACATCTTGTTTGGCCAGCGTTGTCAAGTCACTCCGGTTCACACTGACCTTGGCATGTACAGAAAGTAGCCCATCACTTTTTCCAACTGATCTGTCTAGCGCTTGCTACATTCAGGGCATCAATGTTGTTGAGAAAAATAGCAAAACTTTTGTAGTTATTGATGGCTAACGTTATATCTTTCAAAAACGGCGAGGTAGAAAGGACTGTCAACACATACTGAACAGCTCATGTTATAGACAGAAGCGTGTTACATGGCAGACCAATCCAAACTCATCTCCCAGCATGTCCAGCCCATCCATTATCTCAGCTAATCATGGCTAGTGGGAAGGTTCATGTCTTTTTCTGTGGCTAAACCAACTATGCTCGTAATTTTAACAATTTTATTCGTATTTATGGATGGAATACAAGTTTGTTATTAAGGCACATGAAAGTTCACATGTTCCAGAAGGCATTTCTGCCAAAAAACGCATTTTGATAAAAAATAAATGTTTACATTCAAATGCCTCTCCTGTGAAGTAGTGACGTGCGACATACGCCTAGTTTCCTGAAACGAGTCACATATATAATCTATGTTAAAAAGCAATGAGTCTGATGCAACAGATCAGAATGTTTAGCTTAAATGTTGATAAACTGTTATTTCTTCACATTATAACCGCAGAAATGATGTTCCATAATACAATTAGCGGGAAAACACCTTTATCAAAAGGGCACTGCCCATGCCAGCGGTTAATGTGACAAAATATCCTTTAGAGATTTAGAAAGAGAGGAGGTAAGACATGCCTCATAATATGTATTAGAACGTTCAGGTTTTAAACAATTAACTATATATTTTTCAAAATACATAGTCGACTGCCTCCAGACTCAGTGGTGTGTGACGTGCTGATGAAGTCTGCCTTCCGTTGTCATTTGAGATGCTGTAGCAGCAGCTCTCGCGCTGTCTGACAGATTTTCTGCTCAAAGTCTCTGTATCTGTATGCTGTACGCGTGTGATTAGATATATAAAGAATATACTGTAGCCTACACATGCGCCAATTTAATTTCACCAAATTATGCAAATTAACCTATAGACTGATAAGCATGACTATATTTACATTTTACATTTTAGTCATTTAGCAGACGCTCTTATCCAGAGCAACTTACAGTTAGTGAGTGCATACATTATTTTAATTTTTTTTCATACTGGCCCCCCGTGGGAATCGAACCCACAACCCTGGCGTTGCAAACGCCATGCTCTACCAACTGAGCTACATCCCTGCCGGCCATTCCCTCCCCTACCCTGGACGACGCTGGGCCAATTGTGCGCCACCCCATGGGTCTCCCGGTCGCGGCCGGCTACGACAGAGCCTGGATTCAAACCAGAATCTCTAGTGGCACAGCTAGCACTGCGATGCAGTGCCTTAGACCACTGCGCCACTCAAATGAATTTCCATCGACTGGTATTTCCATCAATGAATAGGTTACAAAGCATTATTTTGCCATGGGATTTTTTCTTCAACTCCTGGACAATTGGCCGGTGCCAATTTTATTTAGCCGACTCTTAACGGCTAACGGAAACCCTGTTCTGATGGTATGGGTGATGTATGGCAATTCAATGTTTTGGTAGACAGACACAATAGAGACACATTTTTTAACTAGTGTCACAACACAGACCTAAATATTTCTCTGTCATTCAAGGCTCCCATAATTCCATTAGGCAAAACCTCTCCCACCATCACTGTCAAAGTTGCAGCTCCAGCAGCCATTGCGCCCTTTCCAAATAGACTATTTTTCAAGTTACAAAGTTTTTTCCCCATGTGCACAGGATACAACAGCTGTACAACAGTACAGCGAAATTCTTACCTTGAGAGCTCTTTCCTAACAATGCAGTGATAATAACAGTAGTAAAAGTATGAATAAAAACCACACAATAACTACGATGAGAGTTGAAGAAACACGAGAATTCAAGTATATACAGGTCAATGGCAGTACCTTATTCAATGTGCAGGGGTATTGGAGTGGTTGAGGTGGGTTTATACATACAAAGTGACTGGTAGTAGGAATATATAAATACTCATGGTAATATATCAATTAGATGTAAACAGGAGTAAAAGTGACCAGTAGCAGGATAAATACTAATGTTAATGGCAATCAATAATTAATGGACAGCAGCGTAATGGAGTAATACATCTAATCAATAATCATTTTAGCAGCAGTGTAGGTTGTGTTTGAGTGGCTAGGGACCTGTGGATGGGCATAGAGTCAGTGTGGATAGTCTGTGGGAGAGGGAGAGCAGTAGTTGTTAGCCATTTAACAGCCTTATGGCCAGGGGATAGAAGCTGCTTAGAAGTCTATTTGTCTGAGCCTTGATGAACCGGTACCGCCTGCCGGAGGGGAGCATGGAGAACTTGAAGAATTTGTTGTGAATTACTTGAAAACGTCATACTTTATTCAGCCGCGGGATGATTTTTGTTGGAGCAGATGATCAGGTGGCCGGAGCATAATTATAATAATTTGTACACTGCAAATTGACCACAATTAAGTCTAAAAAGAGATTGTATTTGAAAACAATCATTTTATACCTTGAATTACATTTTATATTTTTTCAATGAAAAACTTTTGGGGGGGCAAAGAAATCACCCACCCCTGCAATAGGCTTACATCAAAACGATAAAACATCAAAATGTGTATCAAATCTTACAGAAGTGCATAATAACCGGTTGTAAAGTGGTGCAATTGACCTTTAACGGTAAATGAAGGGCGTGGTTTTGGCTCAGCCTTGTTAGGTTGTGTCTGAAACTGTACCACAATGGAACATTTGTTATTTTACAGTTTACATTACAGTTATATCCTGATATAGGCCTAATCCTCTACAAACTCATAATTCAAAGCTCCATGACAAGTTCTGAATCCACTGAAGCAATTGCTTCATTGTGAACTGCGTTTGGCCTTTTGTACATCTCCAACATCAAATATTATTTTTGAATACTCTGACAGCCTAGTTTTTGAGGTGTCAAATGGGGGCCACTTTAAATCATATTGCAGGCAGGTAAACTGCCTACGGACGTTATGTTTGACAACCCTGGTTAACTAAGAATTTACCACAGCACACTGCTGAATTTAACAGTCACACAATCTCAGTTTAAACTGCTGAACTCAATACGACAGTCATTGAATTCCATACTGCACACCACCTCCTCTGCTACCTCGAGGCTCAGACCTAGGCCTCTGTAGTAAATCCTACCTACTATGCTATTGCTATGCTTCTGTTATGTCTGGATTAGCATTTCTTCTTCCTTTTTTGTGTGTGAGACAATAAAAGTAACATAACATGCATTGCATTCCCTGCCAAGTTTTTTTTGTACCCTCGTTTGCCTCCCTAGTTCACAACCAGTAAAAAGCTTTAAAACGTCTCCTGGGTTTCCTCCAAAAATTGCTCTGTAATTGCAACAGATAGGAGGTAAGGAATTGAGTGACATGCATTCCGGGAAAATTCAACCTTGCTTAATCTATCATGTAGAGGGCTCTACTGATATGGTGTGCGAAGTGATAAGTAACTCCTCTAACTTGCTTATCCTGGTGTCCTCCCATCAACCTGAATTGGTCACTTATAATTAACTATAAATTATAGTTGGGCAAACTATCTTGCCATATTTATCATGTGGATATGCTAACATGGAAGGGAAAGTCTTAAACCGATATAGTGTGTGTACTCTGTGTGTATATACTGAGTTTCCAAACAGCTGAAATCTATGTTAACCCATTGCTCAGTGCCAGTGCACTCCTAAGAAGAGCATCTTATAGTACAACAGTAAGTGTTTAAGTATGCTCATTCAAGCTGTATTCCTCCTCCTCTTCCTCCTCCTCCAGGCCCTGTCTTTGATCGTGCTTCCCTTCATCCCGGCCTCCAACCTCTTCTTCCCCGTGGGCTTTGTGGTGGCAGAGAGGGTGCTCTATGTGCCCAGTATGGGATTCTGTGTCCTCGTGGCACACGGCTTCAGGATTGTCTCCCATAAGAGGTGAGTATTACAGTAGCCTGGTCCCAGATCTGTTTGTGCGGTCTTTCCAACAATGACCAAAGGAGTTGGCAAGACGACAAAACAGATCTGGGACCATTTGGAGAGAGTAGTTTCCTTCCAACACAAACTCGCATGGAGTGTAATGGGGTAATAAACGTCTCCCAAGCATAAAATAAGCGCTTTCAAAATGGACCGATCTCAGGGATGGTTTACCGGACACAGATAATAAACCTAGTCTTGGACTAAGAAGCACTTTCAATGGTCCAAGACTAGGCTTAATCTGTGTCCAGGAAACCAGCCCTCAGTGTCTCTGTAGCCACAATTCAAAACCAAATTGAACCAATAGACACCATTATAAATTTGAGTGGGGGTATTATTTGTGCTTTCTATTGTCTTTTACAGTATTTTAACAGAATCACAATTTTTCTAATCGCTTTCTCCCTCTATTGACCAGACACTTGAGGAAGATCTCCTGGCTGATGATTGGAGTGCTCCTCGCCACACACGCAGTCAAGACCTTCAACAGAAACTGGGACTGGGAATCTGAATATACACTGTTTACCTCAGCCCTGAAAGTATGTCGTCCAGATCTCCTCATTTTTGGCCTAACTTACAATAAACTCTCCAAGATTGTTCTCCTCGTTTGTTCTTCCTCATAGTTTTCTTCTTCTGTTGATTGCCTTGTCTCCCCTCAGGTCAACAAGAACAACGCCAAGCTATGGAATAATGTTGGTCATGCTCTGGAAAATCAAAACGATTATGAAAAAGCTCTGAGATATTTCCTTCAGGCCACCCGGGTCCAACCAGGTAAGACATCTCCCATTATTGACTGGTGGACTTCAAAGCTATGGTTGAAGATGAGACGATGACAAGATATCAAGATTTTGATCAATATAATGTAATTGAGTCTGCTCAACGGTGTTATGGTGGAAAACATTGAGTTAAAGTACTTGTATTGTAATTTAAAGTACTTGTATTGTAATTTAAAGTACTTGTATTCTAATGTAAAGTACTTGTATTGTAATTTAAAGTACTTGTATTGTGTGAAAAGGCACTTATTGTCTGAGATCAGTTTTCAACATAGTCAGTTTTCAATTGAATCACGCAAAGCCTTGCTAATCTCTTCTACAGCTACAGATAGTACATTTTTATGTTGGAGAAAAAAAGAGGAGTTGCATTTCTTTAAGATGTTGCCTTGGACATGAGCCATTTTTTACATTCAGAATCACTTCATCAAGGGGAAATATATTATTATTTCTAATAAAGATACACATACATCTACATATATTTCAGGATGTTGTGTATCCCTGCAAATAACAGAATTCATGTTCATGTTGACATAACAATAGCTTTTCCAACAAAAGTGGTCTCTTGGCACAACTTACCCCTGGTATGGGTTAAGCTGAGCATAGGGACAGGGTAAGTTGAGATGCCTTGGGGTAAGTGGGTGATGGTGTACTGTTACAGTGGGTGATGGTGCTGGTAGGTCAAAGTTTAATTCATGGAATGGGGGTGTGGTATATTGTCTATCTTAAATGTATGCCTACATTCAGATATACTGTAGATCTCTCTGTTCAACATCACTTACCCTTCCATTTCTTGACCAGCTGTCTGGGACAGGGATGTTGTTTCCATGTGCCAATTCGTAGGCAAGTTTACATTTACATTTTACATTTTAGTCATTTTAGCAGACGCTCTTATCCAGAGCGACTTACAGTTAGTGAATGCATACATGTTTTATTTCATTTATTTATTTATTTATTTTTTATACTGGCCCCCCGTGGGAAACAAACTCACATCCCTGCCGGCCAAACCCTCCCCTACCTTGGACGACGCTGGACCAATTGTGCGCCGCCCATGAGTCTACCGGTCGCGGCTGGCTGCTACAGAGCCTGGACTCGAACCAGGATCTCTAGTGGCACAGCTAGCACTGCGATGCAGTGCCTTAGACCACTGCGCCACTCGGGAGTTAGCGACTTACAGTCATGTGCGCATACATTTTTTACATATGGGTGGTCCCGGGGATCGAACCCACTACCCTGGCGTTACAAGCGCCATGCTCTACCAATTGAGCTGGTCTGTGAGATTCTTGATATATTTAGCAAGCTCAGACTCCATGTCATCAGATAATACCTTGTGTGCCTCTGCTACTCTATCACAGCCTCTCTTTCACATGTTTGTTTTTTGTTGTTGTCAGTGAACCTCTTCAGTGTCATTCAGTCTATTTTTTCATCCCTTACTGCTGCTCCAATGGACTTCTTCCCTTGTCTCACTTCCTTGGCTGCTCTCTCAAGAACCTCAAAGGGGGCTTACGTTTGTATACACGGGGCATGATGATGTCTGCTTTGTAACAATACAAATGCACTATCTTGAGTTCATATGCACGACATATTGCATAGAACAGACCAAATGTAATAATTTGTATGGGGTATGTTTGCCATTGGCTCAACTTACCCCATGGCCATTGGCTCAACTTACCCCATGGCCATTGGCTCAACTTACCCAGAGGCAAACATTTTGACTATATTATCCCACACAGCTAGAAGGATGCACTTTCATGTTAGGTTTAGGACCTCATATTGTAGCTTAGAAAGACCCAGCTGATGAGCATCTGCTAAATTACTCAAATGTAAATGTATATAACAATCTACTTCGGTTTAGATACAAGCATCATGAAACCTATAATACAATACATTCATTTGACTCTGTTTTTTGGATCTAACGTGCTTAACACTTTTTCCATGTGGTTTCTTCCGTCACAGACTCCCTGAAATGATGACCTCTTCCTAAATATTTGGTCACATGATTAATTTTGTTTATGGTTTCCTAGAAACAAGGAGTGACAGGGTGACAGGGCTGATTTGTCATACAAGTTAGCATATGACATGGTTGACTTTTGTAGAACTAAGACTTTATGACATGGCTGTCCTCATAGAACTTCACTTTTGTGACTATGCAGGCATATGAAACAAATTAATATACTGGGAGGCTAATCTATGCTTACTCAATGTATTGGCCTATGTAAACTGGCAGGTAAGCCTTCTCTACCAACATGGCGTGTACATACTGGTCGTGTCATTGAGCAGTCATACTTGGTTGAGATTTCAATATTTACGAAGTTTCACCACCCAATAGTGTTTTCCAAAGGTTAACTCTGTAAGCACATTAACCCGCTCAGGATTTCCTGCTTAGCTAATCTTTCAGCATCAGTCTGTTGTCATAACTGTGATGTTGAACACTTCACTCCAGCCTGCTGGTTCCCAGAAGGCAATTGTTTTGGCTTTGTTACAAGGAAGCTGTTTTTTTTATTTATTATTTTTGGACAAGGAACGCAAAAGTCATTTAAACTTGATGCCTATCACCATCCACTCCAAGGTTACACGCCTACACAATTACGTTATTAGATTCCATAGAATGAAACATGATGTTGAAAGGTAACCATTAAGTGTTTCACACTTTCGATATACACTTCTCTTGTACAGTGCTGTGAAAAAGTATTTGCCCCCTTTCTGATTTTCTCTATTTTTGAATATTTTTGTACTGAATGTTATCAGATCTTCAACCAAAACCTAATATTAGAGAAAGGGAACCTCAGTTTACAAATAACTGAAACTACTTATTTTATTTATTTAATTAACAAAGTTATGCAACACCCAATTCCCCTGTGTGAAAAAGTAATTGCCCCCTTACACTCAATAACTGGTTGTACCACTTTTAGCTGCAACGACTGCAACCAAATGCTTCCTGTAGTTGTTAATCAGTCTCTCACATCGCTGGGGAGGAATTTTGGCCCACTCTTGCATGCAGAACTGCTTTAACTCAGCGACATTTGTGGGTTTTCAAGCATGAACTGCTAGTTTCAAATCCTGCCACAACATCTCAATTGGCATTAGGTCTGGACTTTGACTAGACCATTCCAAAACCCAATTTCGTGATATCCAATTGGTAGTTACAGTCTTGTCCTATCGCTGCAACTCCTGTACGGACTCGGGAGAGGCGAATGTCGAGAGCCATGCGTCTTCTGAAACATAACCCTGCCAAGCCGCACTGCTTTTTGACACACTGCTCGCTTAATTGGCGACCGTGTCAGCGTGCATGCGCCCGGCCCGCCACAGGAGTCGCTAGAGCGCGATGGGACAAGGACATCCCGGCCAGCCAAACCCTCCCCTAACCCGGATGACGCTGGGCCAATTGTGCGTCGCCTCATGGGTCTCCCGGTCACGGCCTGGGATCGAACCTTTATCTAATATTAGGTTTTGGTTGAAGATCTGATAACATTCAGTATCAAAAATATGCAAAAGTAGAGAAAATTAGAAAGGGGGCAAATACTTTTTCACAGCACTGTGGATACAGAACTGTATAGTATGCAAATACTAGATCTAAGTACATCTCTAAAATACGCCTTTACAAGCCATTTCTCACTAGCCAACTGCCGATTTTGAACTAATTAATTATCCTGTGACATCCCCGTGGCTTTGGCAATCTTAACCACGTCAATGCCTCATAAGCTGCTCTGCTCGTTAAAACCTAAACCCCACAGCCACCCGCCGCCACAGTAGAGCTGTGTTGTGTGTGTGGTCCTATTGAATGGTTGTGTCCCAAAAGTAGTGCACTATGTTGAAAATAGGGTGCCAATTGGCATACACAATGTTCCTCTAAACTCCTTCAGATCAGATCAGATGTACTGCCAGTGTCCAGCCAAGCCACCATCTGACTGCCTGGGCATGTGCTACTAATCTCTAACACCCACGCAGGCTGGAGATCCCTGCCAAATTGTCATAGCTAACCCATGTGCCTTCTCCTGTGGCATGTCCCTGCAGATGACATCGGAGCCCATATGAATGTGGGAAGGACCTACAAGAACCTGAACAAGTCCAAGGAGGCTGAGGACGCCTACCTGGTTGCCAAATCCCTCATGCCACAGGTATGTGACAAGGCCACACACACCCAGGTGTATTTAAGAGGGAAAACATCAGTCGTGTTTGTTATTCCCACTGTTTCACCTTCATCATCCTTTGAGGGACATGACTACGTGAGGAATCGGTAGCTGGGAGGTAACAGCAGCGAGTGGGAGGAACAGTGTTGTTCATTGTGCCAGGGCCAGGCTTTTAGACCAAATCCCTCTGCGGGTTAAGTTGTGTTTTCTATGTGTTGCCAGCTGCATTCACCCTTCTGTATTTATATGATTTATTTAACTATTTTATTTATCCAGACAAGTCAGTTATGAACAAATTCTTATTTACAATGCCGTCCTGGCAATGCTTGATAGATCATTGAGCATCAGGACAATCTTAAAGGAGCACCTGAGGACCCCTGCCTTTTGAAAAGCATACCTTTGGCATGAATTGGTCACTTTAATAGTCATTAAATTATGTTTAGCTGTCTAATGCTAAGCAGTGCAAGTCATTTCGCAACAAAGCCTCCTTCACTCATGCTGCCAAACATGCCCTCGTTAAACTGACTATCCTACCGATCCTTGACTTCGGCGATGTCATTTACAAAATAGCCTCCAACACTCTACTCAGCAAATTGGATGTAGTCCGTTTTGTCACCAAAGCCCCATATACTACCCACCACTGTGACCTGTACGCTCTTGTTGGCTGGTCCTCACTACATATTTGTCGCCAAACCCACTGGCTCCAGGTCATCTATAAATCACTGCTAGGCAAATCCCCGCCTTATCTTAGCTCATTGGTCACCATAGCAGTACCCACCCGTAGTCTGCGCTCCAGCAGGTATATCTCACTGGTCATCCCCAAAGCCAACACCTCCTTTGGCCGCCATTCCTTCCAGTTCTCTGCTGCCAGTGACTGGAACGAACTGCAAAAATCTCTGAAGCTGGAGACTCTTATCTCCCTCACTAACTTTAAGCATCAGTTGTCAGAGCACCTTAACGATCACTGCACCTGTACACAGCCCATCTGAAATTAGCCCACCCAACTACCTTATCCCCATATTGTTATTTATTTTGCTAATTTGCACCCCAGTATCTCTATTTGCACATCATCTCTTGCACATTTATCATTCCAGTGTTAATACTAAATTGTAATTATTTTGCACTATGGCCTATTTATTGCCTTACCTCCATAACTTCCTACATTTGCACACACTGTATATATATTTTCTGTTGTATTTTTGACTATGTGTTATTTACCCCATATGTAACTCTGTGTTGTTTTTATCACACTGCTTTGCTTTATCTTGGCCAGGTCGCAGTTGTAAATGAGAACTTGTTCTCAACTGGCTTACCTGGTTAAATAATTAGTGAGGGAGATAAGGGGCACTTCTTCGCTTGACAGATTGTTGATCATCAGTTAAATGTAAAAGATCTCCTGAGGACTTGTCTTTGTAAAAGGGTACCTTTGGCATTAATTGATCATTTTAATAGTCAGTTTAATAGTCTTAGGTCATGCTCACCTGTCTAATGCTAAGAAATGCTGCTCTGTCGCCTCTGCTATGATGAGGTTATGTTGTTAGAGGTCAATGGGAAGCTCACCTGATTTCCTACCCCAATCCCTCAAAGTTGTTAATCTCAGGAATGAAGTCAAATAAGGAAATGGCAGTGCCTCAGGCTGGCCTACCAGTAACGCTGCCAACTCCAGACTACACATCCCGCTGGGGTCTGGGATTCAAGCCCTGTCTCGGCCATTCTGTCTGTACCTCTTTACTGTCGGACTCTCTGTAACTGCCCAGTTCCCACTATTCTATCATTCATGAAAAATGAATATGAAATGAGTTTGGTGATCCAATCTACTTGTAAAAAAAAAAGAAGTTAAAAAAATTGCAAGAAAAACTATTTATCGAAGCTTATTTGATCTGAACTAACCTTGCGATGGTTCAGCTTTTAAACAAATTACAATTTTGTGAATCAGCAGCGGGGTTGATTTCTTTAATTTTAGCGTCACAAAACAGTACAGGCGAGGCCTTGTTGTATCTTTTGAAGAGATTTCTCAGCTAAAGCACGCAGGCGGCTATGGCCATCATGTATCCATGGCCCCATGCTGACGAGCCTGAACAGGATTTCCGCGTGGGGCCCAATGATAATTGCTTCGATACAGTACACTTATGTTGATCATATTTATATCCAGATTTCCGCTTATGTCTGGGAATCCAACAACCGACAACCCCATGGAATGAAACTAACGATACGGTGCTTTAGTACGTGTTTGATAAGGCTCTGTGATCCTGAAGATGGAGGAAATGTACACTGATTGAATAGAAAAGCATAGCCCTTGCTTGCCTCAGTCTGTCATGTTCTCATGATTTATTTGAGAAACTGTGTACTCTGATTCAATAGATGGTTTTCTTCAGTAGAAGAAAACTCCAAATATATATTCTCCCCCTCTAGCTGTGTGTGGCTAGTGTAGGAATGTATAACTGTCTTGTCTGAATGGGATAGTATAGACTTATGACATAATTGTCTTCCTAGAAAATCCCACTGTAATGTGGGATACAATGTTGGCCATGACAGAAGCAGATTGCCCACATCAGAGGCTGCCAGTGGCTTTGAAATTATATTATAATTATATTGATGTTCTAGTTATGCTCAATCATTATTTGCCATCCAAGATGGTGTGACTTGTTTTCTCAGAGAGTTGTCTTTTCTGTTGGTTGCTTTGTAATTTCTCTCTCTGCCTAGCTTTCCTTGAGAAAATAAGGACATACCGAAACATTGGTAGGCTCCTGAAAAATATATATTTTTAAAGCCCTCTTTGTTTGTGCACACTGCTCTCATGATCTACATTCCCTGCGCTCTCTGGTGGTTAAAGTTAACCTGGAATAGAAAACTAGTGTCCAGTACCCCTAACCTATAACCTATCAGAGCTAACAAAAACAACTGCAAATGTGTTGTATAGTGTGATCTAATACCGTCCATGTGTAATAAATATCATGAATCAATCATCAACACATTAGAGATCAGGACTCTTCTATTATTATGCCCTTCCAGATCATTCCAGGGAAGAAGTACGCCACCCGCGTGGCGCCCAACCACCTGAACGTGTACATTAACCTGGCCAACCTGATCCGTACCAACGACTCACGGCTGGAGGAGGCTGACCAGCTCTACAGACAGGCCATCAGCATGAGGCCCGACTTCAAACAAGCCTATATCAGCAGGCAAGGCCCCTTTACTAGCATCATATATCAGCAGGCCCCTTATCTAACATTATATACAGTGTCTTCGGAAAGTATTCAGAACCCTTGACTTTTTCCACATTTTGTTACATTCAGCCTTATTCTAAAATTGATTACATAGTTTTTTCCCCTCATCAATCTACACACAATAACCCATAATGACAAAGCAAAAACAGGTTTTTAAGACATTTTTGCTAATTTATATATATTTTTTAATCACATTTACATAAGTATTCAGACCCTTTACTCAGTACTTTGTTGAAGGACATTTGGCAGCGATTACAGCATCGAGTCTTCTTGGGTATGACGCTACAAGCTTGGCACACCTGTATTTGGGGAGTTTCTCCGGGCTCTGGCTGGGCCACTTAAGGACATTCAGAGACTGCTTGTCTTGGCTGTGTGCTTAGGGTCGTTGTCCTGTTGGAAGGTGAACCTTCGCCCCAGTCTGAGGTCCTGAGCGCTCTGGAGCAGGTTTTCATTAAGGTTTTCTCTGTACTTTGCTCCGTTAGTCTCCCAGTCCATGCCGCTGAAAAACAACCCCACAGCAAGATGCTGCCACCACCATGCTTCACCGTAGGGATGGTGCCAGGTTTCCTCCAGACGTGACGCTTGGCATTCAGGCCAAAGAGTTCAATCTTGGTTTCATCAGACTAAAGAATCTCGATTCTCATGGTCTGAGAGTCTTTAGGTGCCTTTTGGCAAACTCCAAGCGGGCTGTCATGTGCCTTTTACTGAGGAGTGGCTTCTGTCTGGCCACTATACCATAAAGGCCTAATTGGTGGAGTGCTGCAGAGATGGTTGTCCTTCTGGAAGGTTCTCCCATCTCCACAGAGGAACTCTGGAGCTCTGTCAGTGACCATCGGGTTCTTGGTCACCTCCCTAACCAAGGCCCTTCTCCCCCGATTGCTCAGTTTGGCCGGGCGGCCAGCTCTAGGAAGGGTCTTGGTGGTTCCAAACTTCTTCCATTTAAGAATGATGGAGGCCACTGTGTTCTTGGGGACCTTCAATTCTGCCGAAAGGTTTTGGTACCCTTCCCCAGATCTGTGCCTCGACACAATCCTATCTCTGACAATTCCTTCGAACTCATGGCTTGATTTTTGCTCTGACATGCGCTGTCAACTGTGGAACCTTATATAGACAGGTGTGTGCCTTTCCAAATCATGTCCAATCAATTGAATTTACCACAGGTGGACTCCAATCAAGATGTAGAAACATCTCAAGGATGATCAATGGAAACAGGATGGACCTGAGCTCAATTTCGAGTCTCATAGCAAAGGGTCTAAATACTTACAGTTGATGTTTGAGGTTTACATACACCTTAGCCAAATGCATTTAAACTCAGTTTTTCACAATTCCTGACATTTAATCCTAGTAAAAATTCCCTGTCTTTGGTCAGTTAGGATCACCACTTGATTCTAAGAATGTGAAATGTCAGAATAATAGTAGAGAGAATGATTTATTTAAGCTTTTATTTATTTCATCACATTCCCAGTGGGTCAGAAGTTTAAATACACTCAATTAGTATTTGGTAGCATTGCCTTTAAATTGGCCTCCTTGCTCGCACACGCTTCTTCAGTTCTGCCCACAACTTTTCTATAGGATTGAGGTCAGGGCTTTGTGATGGCCACTCCAATACCTTGACTTTGTTGTCCTTAAGCCATTTTGCCACAACTTTGGAAGTATGCTTGGGGTCATTGTCCATTTGGAAGACCCATTTGCGACCAAGCTTTAACTTCCAGACTGATGTCTTGAGATGTTGCTTCAATATATCCACATAATTTTCCTTTCTCATGATGCCATCTATTTTGTGAAGTGGACCAGTCCCTCCTGCAGCAAAGCACCGCCACAGCATGATGCTGCCACCCCCCGTGCTTCACGGTTGGGATGGTGTTCTTTGGCTTGCAAGTGTCCCCCTTTTCCTCCAAACATGACAATTCATCAGACCAGACGACATTTCTCCAAAAAGTACGACCTTCAGGCGTTTGGAAATTGCTCCCAAGGTTGAACCAGACTTGTGGAGGTCTACACATTTTTTTCTGCAAAGAGGCACTGAGTTTGAAGGTAGGCCTTGAAATACATCCACAGGTACACCTCCAATTGACTCAAATTATTTCAATTAGCCTATCAGAAGCTTATAAAGCCATGACATCATTTTCTGGAATTTTCACAAACAAATACATGTTTAAACCAGTGGAGTCTCCTCAGAACAGGAAGGGGAGGACCATCCTCCTCAGTGATTTTCATAAAACATACAAATACTGAAACTTTAAAAAAGTTCTCCTTTTTAGATAAATCTATACTAAATATATTCACGTCACCAAATAATTGATTAAAACTGTTTTGCAATGAAGGTCTACAGTAGCCTCAACAGCACTCTATAGGGTAGCACCATGGTGTAGCCGGAGGACAGCTAGTTTCTGTCCTCCTCTGGGTACATTGACTTCAATACAAAACCTAGGAGGCTTGTGGTTCTCACCCCCTTCCATAGACTTACAAAGTAACTATGACAACTTTCGGAGGACGTCCTCCAACCTATCAGAGCTCTTGCAGCATGAACTGACATGTTTTCCACCCAATCAAAGGATCAGTGAATGAACCTAGTACTGAAAGCATAAGCTACAGTTAGCTAGCACTGCAGTGCATAAAATGTGGTGAGTAGTTGACTTAGAGAGAGAAAGACAATAGTTGAACAGTTTTTAACAAATTAATTTCTTTAAAAATGAAGACACAAAAGAGAGCGAGAGAGAGAGCTAGCTATATTTAGTATTTTCTTCACTTTCACTATGTTACCTAGCTGGCTATGGCTATCCAACACTGGAACTCTTCCAAGTAATAATATAATAATAATAATAATATGCCATTTACCAGACGCTTTTATCCAAAGCGACACAGTCATGTGTGCATACATTTTTGTGTATGGGTGGTCCCGGGGATCGAACCCACTACCCTGGAGTTACAAGCGCCATGCTCTACCAATTGAGCTACAGAGGACCACATACAAGTCAAGGTTAGCTTTTGGTTTGATTAATTTATTGCCACCGGGGCCCGCCGGTGTAACTGCTAAACTGCTTGGTAACTGTACACTGTACTGCATGATTGTAGCGGGTTTACTAACGTGTTAGTTCGAGTAGCTATGTTTGTATTTGTATTTATTATGGATCCCCATTAGCTGCTGCCAAGGCAGCTGCTACTCTTCCTGGGGTCCAGCAAAATTAAGGCAGTTATACATTTTAAAAACATTACAATACATTCATAACATATTTCACAACATATTAAGTGTGTGCCCTCAGGCCTCTACACTACTACCACATAACTATAACACAAAATACATGTGTACATGTGTGTATAGTGCGTATGTTATCGTGTGTTTGTATGCATATTAATAAAGATTGAAAAAAGTAAGGGGCCTAGACAGGTGATGGGTTGTGAACTGACGTCCACAAGCGAAGGAAAAAGGTGAGAGGAGGCGAGTGTGAATGCGTGAATTAATTATACAACGATCAAAGGGATCACGCTGTTTGTATGTGGCTGCTATGAAAGAGAAAGGGGTGTATTCATTCTGCAGATTCTGTTGAAAAACCTTTCTTTGTTTTTGATGGTAGGCCACTCTGGTAGGTCTATATTATGACCATTGTTAAAACTTACTTAAATCGGGTCCAGCCTCAGTGTTCACAGTAATGGTGCGCTGGAAGTTGCACAGAATTTTCACAACATTCAAGTGTGCGCTCAGCAAACCTTGCTCTTCAGTTTCACCAGCTGTCCGGTGGCTGGTCTCAGACGATCCGGCAGATGAAGATGTGGAGGTCCTGGGCTGGCGTGGTTACACGTGGTCTGCGGTTTTGAGGCCGGTTGGATGTATTGCCAAATTCTCTAAAACGACGTTGGAAGTGGGTTATGGTAGCGGCAACAGCTCTGGTGGACATTCCTGACGATGATACATTTACATGTATGTAGGGAAAGTATTCAGACCCCTTGACTTTTTCCACATTTTGTTGTGTTACAGCCTGAATTCAAAATTGATTAAAAATATATATATTCTCACCCATCTACACACAATACTCCATAATGACAAAGTGAAAACATCTTTGTAGAAATGTTTCAATTGTATTTAAAATAAAATACATACATCTCATTTACATAAGTATTCACACCCCTAAGTCAATATTTGGTATAAGCACTTTTGGCAGCGATTATAGCTGTGAGTCTTTCTGGGTACGTGTCTAAGAGCTTTCCACACCTGGATTGTGCAACATTTGCCCATTATTCTTTTTAAAATTATTCAAGCTCTGTCAAATTGGTTGTTGATCATTGCTAGACAACCTTTTTCAGGTCTTGTTATAGATTTGCAAGTACATTTATGTAAAAACTTTAACTCGTTCACTCAGGAACATTCATTGTCTTCTTGGTAAGCAACTCCAGTGTACATTTGGCCTTGTGATTTAGGTTATTGTCATGCTGAAAGGTGAATTCATCTCCCAGTGTCTGGTGGAAAGCAGACTGAACCAGATTTTCCACTAGGATTTTGCCTGTGCTTAGCTCCATTAATTTTTTATCCTGAAAATCTCCCCTGTGCTTAACGATTACAAGCATACCCATAACATGATGCAGCCACCACTATGCTTAAAACAATTGGAGAGTGGTACTCAGCAATGTGTTGGATTGGATTTGCCCCAAACATAACACTTTGTAATCAGGACAAAAAGTTAATTGTTTTGCAAAATCTTTTGCACTATTACTTTAATGCCTTTTGCAAACAGGATGAATAGGTGAATCCATCCTCAGTTTTCTCCTATCACAGCCGTTAAACTCTGTAACTGTTTTAAAGTCACCATTGGCCTCATGGTGAAATCATTGAGTGGTTTCCTTACTCTCTGGCAACTGAGTTAGGAAGGACGTCTGTATCTTTGTAGTGAATGGGTGTGTTTATACACCATCCAAAGTGTAATGAATAACTTCACTATGCTCAAAGGGATATTCAATGTCTGCTTTTTTAATTTGTACCCATCTACCAATAGGTACCCATCTTTGCAAAGCAATGGGAAACCTCCCTGGTCTTTGTGGTTGAATCTGTGTTTGAAATTCGCTGCTTGACTGAGGGACCTTACAGATAACTGTATGTGTGGGATACAGAGATGAGGTAGTCATTCAAGAATCACGTTAAACATTATTATTGCACACAGAGTGAGTCCATTCAACGTATTATGTAACTTGTTAAGCATATTTTTACTCCTAAACTTATTTAGGCTAGCCATAACAAAGGGATTGAATACTTATTGAGTCAAGACATTTCAGCTTTTCATTTTTTATTAGTTGGTAAACATTTTGAAAAATGTAATTCCACTTTGACATTATGGGGTATTGTGTGTAGGCCAGTGACAACAAAATCTAAATTTAATCCATTTTAAATTCAGGCTGTAACACAACAAAATGTGGAAAAAGTCGAGGGGTGTGAATACTTCCTGAAGGCACTATATACTGTGTCATACTGTGTACTGAACAAAAATATAAATGAAACATGGAAAGTGTTGGTCCCATGTTTCATGAGCTGAAATAAAAGATCCCAGAAATGTTCCATACTTCACAAAAAGGTTATTTCTCTCAAATGTTGTGCTCAAATTTGTTTACATCCCTGTTAGTGAGCATTTCTCCTTTGCCAAGATAATCCATCCACCTGACAGGTGTGGCATATCAAGAAGCTGATTAAACAGCATGATCATTACACAGGTGCACCTTGTGCTGGGGACAATAAAAGGCCACCAACGCAAGGGCTCGTGCAATTGGCATGCTGACTGCAGGAATGTCCACCAGAGCTGTTGCCGCTACCATAACCCGCCTCCAACGTTGTTTTAGAGAATTTGGCAATACGTCCAACCGGCCTCACAACCGCAGACCACGTGTAACAACGCCAGCCCAGGACCTCCACATCTTCATCTGCAGGATCGTCTGAGACCAGCCACCGGACAGCTGGTGAAACTGAGGAGCAAAGTTTGCTGAGCGCACACTTGAATGTTGTGAAAATTCTGTGCAACTTCCAGCGCGCCATTACTGTGAACACTGAGGCTGGACCCGATTTAAGTAAGTTTTAACAATGGTCATAATGTAGACCTACCAGAGTGGCCTACCATCAAAAACAATGGAGAAAATGCATTCCATAACATTTTAACATGGAAATAGCTGTTATACCATTCAGCCTACAATAGCAGTCAATGTGTGGTGTTCAATGTAGGCCTACATTCCATGAGACTTTGGAAAAAAACATGCAGGGCTTGACATTAACCTGTTTATCCACTTGTCCTTCAGACAAGGTGGTGACTGAAAATGGTGTTGTTGTTTGATGCAAGAAACCACTTTACAAAATAAAATGCATTATTATTCCCATACCATTATTACAGAGAATCAGACAAATTATGCTACCCTCTTCCTATGTGCTACTTAGCTTATTCAAGACCGTCTCAAAATTAAACAATGCCCCTTTAAGACATAATAAAAGCTCTTTACCTGACTCGCTTTTCAAAGATGTCTAGAAATGTGTACGTTTTGTGCTTTTGTAGGAAGCAATCCCTCCCCTATTGCTGACGACAAATGATCTATAACTAGGCTAATAACTCACTAACTAGCAAAGGATATGAACAGAATGAAAAAAAAGGCAAATGAAAATGTAACAATGTAGGCTGTATCACACTTGAATCAGAAATCTTTTAAATATTGCAATAAATGGTAATGGAATGGTGAAACGTTAGCAACTATTGTAGTATAATATTGATTTAGCAAATATAATTTTTTTAACTTGTGAAAGCAACAATGAAACATTTCAACAAGGGAACAAAGCGCTCTCCACTGGCAGGCTTCTGTTGCTCTCCCGTATACTGTAGTGTGAATTGATTTGTCTCGATCAACTTAAGTTTACATTTTAGGCATTTAGCAGACGCTCTTATCCAGAGCGACTTACAGTTAGTGTATACATACACTAGTGCATACATTATTTTATATTTTTGTATTTTTTTTAATACTGGCCCCCCGTGGGAACGCCATGCTCTACCAACTGAGCTACATCCCTGCCGGTCATTCCCTCCCCTACCCTAGGCCAATTGTGCGCCGCCCCATGGGTCTCCCAGTCGCGGCCGGCTACAACAGAGCCTGGATTCGAACCAGGATCTCTAGTGGCACAGCTAGCACCGCAGTGCCTTAGACCACTGCGCCACTCGGGAGGACAAGTTCTCACCCTTCTTGCCGTTCACCTATGTTCTCTATGACGGTGATAAGAAGCTTCCTCGTGTGCATTCCATGTGCATTTATTTATTATAGTTTGTCAGGATATTGACCACCTATTTTAGTGTTATATTTGATATCTGAAATAGGGTATTAGGGGGTATCATTTATTTACCTTTATTTAATCAGGGAGTCACCATTGAAACCAGTGTCTCTTTTACGAAGGAGCCCTGCATATACAATTTCATAAAATACATCAAAAATCCAATACAATATAAAACAAAGTACAGCACAACACATATTGCACAGACAAACATAAATATACACAATATACACAAAACACAATCAACTAAAACAAACACATTCTTTATTATAATAATCCTCTGTCCGCTGCCTGAACTGTCCTAGGGACACTAACACATCCATTACAAATGTATTTTGGAGATCATTCCAAACATGTGGAGCAAGAAAACTAAAGTCAGACTCATTTTAAATCTTAACAGTGAAGTTAGGTAAGTCGGAAGCTTGTTGAGCAGGGCTTTGTAAACAAAAAGAGTGTAATTATGTGATCTATCTTAGTTCAAAGAGGTCCATCCAACCTTTTGGTAAAGAATGCAGTGGTGAGTAATAAAACTGTCTCCTGTGATAAAACGAAGGGCGCTATGTAAAACGGCATCCAGTGGTTTAAGAGTAGAGGCAGCTGCACTTTGATAAATAGTATCACCATAATCAACAACAGGTAAGAGCAAGGGATGACAATAGAGAGTTGATGTAGATAAGATGAGAAGTGTATGAAAATGTATGCACTCACTAACTGTAAGTCGCTCTGGATAAGAGCGTCTGCTAAATGACTAAAATGTAAAAAATGGTTCTTACTGTTTGTTTTCTTTCAATTTAATAGCCAGTCGTGAAGGTGAGCTTAGATTTGGCTTCAGTAATGCTACCGTCAGCTGCTCCATTCCTCCAGAACCAAAATGGAGACTTAATTTCACCTTTATTTCTGTGCAAACCCAGAGGGGAGCTGCTGCTGAAGATGAACAAGCCGTTGGAGGCCAGGGACGCCTACCTGCGGGCCCTGGACCTGGACAGCACCAACGCTGACCTCTGGTACAACCTGGCTATCGTCAACATCGAGATGAAGGAACCCTCGGAGGCCCTGAAGAACTTCAACCACGCCCTGGAGATCAACCCACGCCACAAACTGGCCCTCTTCAACTCTGCCCTGCTCATGCAGGAATCTGGTGAGTGATTTAGGGACTCAGGCTGAGCACCCCAGGGTTGTGTTCATTTAGTAAGCACCTGTTTTGTAACAGAAAGGAAAACAATACTTTCTTATTGGACAGGTTCAGGTGGTCCCACCTCCTGTTTCAGCCCGTTTGCTTCCGTTTCGCTCTTCGTGAATATGACCCCGGCTCAGCCAGGGCATATAGCAGTGGGGAAGGTTGTTTCTTTAGTTAACCTTATTTAACCATGAAGTCCCATTGAGATTAAGAAGCTTGGATTCCAATGAAGACTTGGGAGGGAGACAGCTGCTGTGGTACAGAAACACAGGACCTTTGTACACTTTTGATGGTGTTAAAGTTAACCTGGAATTGCAAGTAAGTGCCAGAGAACTGAACTCTGACACCCCAACTCGAAATTAGGAAAGTGTTCTTAATGTTCTGTACACTCAGTGTATATTTCACAATGCCTGGAGGAGAAGGAGAAATGTACTGTTTTTGTAGTATGGCTACAGTGAGGGAAAAAAGTATTTGATCCCCTGCTGATTTTGTACGTTTGCCCATTGACAAAGAAATGATCAGTCTATAATTTTAATGGTAGGTTTATTTGAACAGTGAGAGACAGAATAACAACAAAAAAATCCAGAAAAACGCTTGTCAAAAATGTTATAAATTGATTTGCATTTTAATGAGGGAAATAAGTATTTGACCCCTCTGCAAAACATGACTTAGTACTTGGTGGCAAAACCCTTGTTGGCAATCACAGAGGTCAGACCCATTTTGTCCCACTCCTCTTTGCAGATCTTCTCCAAGTCATTAAGGTTTCGAGGCTGACGTTTGGCAACTCGAACCTTCAGCTCCCTCTACTGATTTTCTATGGGATTATGGTCTGTAGACTGGCTAGGCCACTCCAGGACCTTAATGTGCTTCTTCTTGAGCCACTCCTTTGTTGCCTTGGCCATGTGTTTTGGGTCATTGTCATGCTGGAATACCCATTCACAACCCATTTTCAATGCCCAGGCTGAGGGAAGGAGGTTCTCACCCAAGATTTGACGGTAATTGGCCCCGTCCATCGTCCCTTTATGCAGTGAAGTTGTCCTGTCCCCTTAGCAGAAAAACACCCCCAAAGCATAATGTTTCCACCTCCATGTTTGACGGTGGGGATGGTGTTCTTGGGGTCATAGGCAGCATTCCTCCTCCTCCAAACACGGCGAGTTGAGTTGATGCCAAAGAGCTCGATTTTGGTCTCATCTGACCACAACACTTTCACCCAGTTCTCCTCTGAATCATTCAGATGTTCATTGGCAAACTTCAGACGGGCATGTATATGTGCTTTCTTGAGCAGGGGGACCTTGCTGGCACTGCAGGATTTCAGTCCTTCACGGCGTAGTGTGTTACCAATTGTTTTCTTGGTGACTATGGTCCCAGCTGCCTTGAGATCATTGACAAGATCCTCCTGTGTAGTTCTGGGCTGATTCCTCACCGTTGTCATGATCATTGCAACTCCACGAGGTGAGATCTTGCATGGAGCCCCAGGCCGAGGGAGATTGACAGTTATTTTGTGTTTCTTCCATTTGCGAATAATCGTACCAACTGTGCTCACCTTCTCACCAAGCTGCTTGGCGATGGTCTTGTAGCCCATTCCAGCCTTGTGTAGGTCTACCATCTTGTCCCTGACATCCTCAGAGAGCTCTTTGGTCTTGGCCATAGTGGAGAGTTTGGAATCTGATTGATTGATTGATTGCTCCTGTGGATAGGTGTCTTTTATACAGGTAACAAGCTGAGATAAGGAGCACTCCCTTTAAGAGTGTGCTCCTAATCTCAGCTCGTTACCTGTATAAAAGATACCTGGGAGCCAGAATTCTTTCTGATTGAGAGGGGTTCAAATACTTATTTCCCTCATTAAAATGCAAATCAATTTATAGCATTTTTGACATGCGTTTTTCTGGATTATTTTGTTGTTATTCTGTCTCTCACTGTTCAAATAAACCTACCATTAAAATTATAGACTGATCATTTCTTTGTCAGTGGGCAAACGTACAAAATCAGCAGGGGATCAAATACTTTTTTCCCTCACTGTAGATGGTAGCTGTACTTGCTATGATTATTGTATGAGTATAATGTGTACAATTTGATTTTGTTTTGAATACAAGGAAAATGGTACTGTGTTTAGTTTTAGTGTCTTGTACGCCCCCCCAAAAATATATAGTGTAAACGCTAGATAACTGGAAATAGTTTTTGTTGAAGGACAATAGACATCATCAATTAACAACTAGAAAAGGACAGTTGTTTTGGTGTTGGTAGCTTATACAGTTTTGGCGCTACAGGTGGCAGCGGAAGAAAAAAAAAAAAAAGTATGTCAGATTTCTAAAGAAGTTGTTGCTTTCAGCAAGCACACCTAATGAGTCACTCATCTAGTCATATATTTAATCAATAAGGCCCGAGAGGTTGTGGAATATAGCCAATATACCACGGCTAAGGGCTGTTCGTATGCACGACGCAACGCAGAGTACCTGGATACAGCCATTAGCCGTGGTATATTGGCCATATATCACAAACCCCCGAGATGCCTTGTTGCTATTATAAACTGGTTACCAATGTAATTAGAACAATTAAAAGTAGATTTGTTTGTCATACCTGTGGTATACTTTCAGCCAAACAGCATTCAGGGCTCAAACCAATCAGTTTCTAATATAGACAATAGTCATTAACAGATAAGAGATCAGTACTCTAAGGACTTTTATTATTCTACTGAATAGGCTTGGTTTCGTTGGAACTGGAACCCTTTATGTGTACTGCCGGTAGCTCTGTAGACAAAATTAATGTTTACCCAAGCGAGTTCACTGACAAGTTCACTGTCCTGGCACTGCCTTGGTTCCTCCTCCTCCCTCCTTCCTCCCCTCCCTCTCCTCTTCCTGACATTGCGTCCTCCTCTCCTCCTCCCCCTCCCTGTCCTCCCCTCCTCCCCCTCCGTCCTCCTCCCAGCCGCTCTCTTTACCCAAGCTCGTTTTCAGTGTAACTAATCCTCTTTGTAAGAGCCTGAGCAGTGCTCCCTAACCCTGTAGCTAAATTTAAACACATCCAAGTCAGGGCGAAAGTCCCAGCACCCAACACTTCGAGATTTTTTTGACATTTGCAGACTAACATTTTACATTTACATTTTAGTCATTTAGCAGACGCTCTTATCCAGAGCGACTTACAGTTAGTGAATACATATTTTTTTATACTGGCCCCCCGTGGGAATTGAACCCACAACCCTGGTGTTGCAAACGCCATGCTCTATCAACTGAGCTACATCCCTGCCGGCCATTCCCTCCCCTACCCTGGACGACGCTGGGCCAATTGTGCGCCGCCCATGAGTCTCCCGGTCGCGGCCGGCTGCGACAGAGCCTGGACTAACAAGTTATACCGGTGTTATTAATGGTCCCCCATGGCGCAAGCAAGCAAACGTACCATGATAGCAGGTCGGGTCGACAAGGATTTCAGATTCGGGGAATTGGACAAAAATGCATTTGACTCGCGGGCAGACTGCTCCAAACTCTAATTCACAGATAAGCGATGGTACTTAAATCGGCCACACCAAAATAAATGCACCTTAACACTACCCACTAGCTGCCCGAATCACACATGGTTCACTGCAGCTGTGAAAAGACAGATTCATTTCGACTCTTGGTGTGATTGTTGATATACAGAGCGTTGGAAAAGTATTCAGACCCCTTCCCTTTTTCCACATTTTGTTACTTTACAGCCTTATTCTAAAATTGGTTAAATACAAAATTGTCCTCATCAATCTACACACAATACCACATAATGACAAAGTGAAAACAGGTTTTTAGATTTTTTTGGCAATTTTATAAAAAATAGAGCTGCTGTCAGTATCACTGCGCCCGTCCAGTGTCACTGCGCCCGTCCAGTGTCACTGCGCCCGTTTTTCTGACAGTTGTTTATATCCATCCAAGAGCGAACCATGTCAATGCAGCTGACATCATTTTTAACGTCACTCAAGAGCTTGATGCGATTCCCCCTGATGCGCCCAAATTCGTCATGGGGGATTTCAATAGCTGTACTCTCAAGCGCACTTTGAGTACTTACACCCAGTATGTGACTTATCTAACAAGGAAAAATAAGAGAATTGACTTATGTTACAGCTCGGTCCCCTAAGTGTATTTATCCTTGGCCAGACCTCCACTGGGTGGATCAGATCATAACGCTGTCCTTCTAAGACCAACAGTTACTGAAAAGGGAGAAGGTGGTGGAAAAATAGGTGTGGGACAATGACAGTATTGATCAATTGCAGGGATGCTTTGATTGTACTACCTGGAGTGTATTTGAAGAATCATCAGCTGACCAGAACAACATGACTGACGTAATATCTGGCTATATTGAATTCTGTGTTGATTTGGCGATCCCCAAAAAAACATGTAACAACAAACCATGGGTGACCAAGGAGTATCGCCTAAAAAACATGGAAGATACAGTTGAGGTCGGAAGTTTACATACACCTTAGCCAAATACATTTAAACTCATTTTTTCACAATTCCTGACATTTAATCCTAGTAAAAATTCCCTGTTTTATGTCAGTTAGGATCACCACTTTATTTTAAGAATGTGAAATGTCAGAATAATAGTAGAGAGTGATTTATTTCAGCTTTTATTTATTTCATCACATTCCCAGTGGGTCAGAAGTTTACATACACTCAATTAGTATTTGGTAGCATTGTCTTTAAATTGTTTAACTTGGGTCAAATGTTTCGGGTAGCCTTCCACAAGCTTCCCACAATAAGTTGGGTGAATTTTGGCCCATTCCTCCTGACAGAGCTGGTGTAACTGAGTCAGGTTTGTAGGCCTCCTTGCTCGCACACGCTTTTTCATGTTCTGCCCAAACATTTTCTATAGGATTGAGGTCAGGGCTTTGTGATGGCCACTCCAATACCTTGACTTTGTTGTCCTTAATCCATTTTGCCACAACTTTGGAAGTATGCTTGGGGTCATTGTCCATTTGGAAGACCCATTTGCGACCAAGCTTTAACTTCCTGACTGATGTCTTGAGATGTTGCTTCTCTATATCCACATCATTTTCCTTCCTCATGATGCCATCTATTTTGTGAAGTGCACCAGTCCCTCCTGCAGCAAAGAACCCCCACAGCATGATGCTGCCACCCCCGTGCTTCACGGTTGGGATGGTGTTCTTCGGCTTGCAAGCCACCTCCTTTTTCCTCCAAACATAACGATGGTCATTATGGCCAAACAGTTCTATTTTTGTTTCATCAGACCAGAGGACATTTCTCCAAAAAGTACGATCTTTGTCACCATGTGCAGTTGCAAACCGTAGTCTGGCTTTTTTATGGCTTTTTTGGAGCAGTGGCTTCTTCCTTGCTGAGCAGCCTTTCAGGTTATGTCGATATAGGACTAGTTTTTACTGTGGATATAGATACTTTTGTACCTGTTTCCTCCAGCATCTTCACAAGTTCCTTTGCTGTTGTTCTGGGATTGATTTGCACTTTTCGCACCAAAGTACGTTCATCTCTAGGAGACAGAACGCGTCTCCTTCCTGAGCGGTATGACGGCTGCGTGGTCCCATTGTGTTTATACTTGCATACTATTGTTTGTACAGATGAACGTGGTACCTTCAGGCGTTTGGAAATTGCTCCCAAGGATGAACCAGACTTGTGGAGGTCTACAATTTTTATTCTGAGGTCTTGGCTGATTTCTTTTGATTTTCCCATGATGTCAAGCAAAGAGGCACTGAGTTTGAGGGTAGGCCTTGAAATACATCCACAGGTACACCTCCAGTTGACTCAAATTATGTCAGTTAGCCTATCAGAAGCTTCTAAAGTCATGACATCATTTTCTGGAATGTTCCAAACTGTTTAAAGGCAGCTTAGTGTATGTAAACTTCTGACCCACTGGAATTGTGATACAGTGAATTATAAGTGAAATAATATGTCTGTAAACAGTTGTTGGTAAAATGACTTGTCATGCACAAAGTAGATGTCCTAACCAACTTGCCAAAACTATAGTTTGTTTCCTAACAACAAACCATGGGTGACCAAGGAGTATCTCCTAAAAAACATGGAAGATATTTCCTAACAACAAACCATTGGTGACCAAAGAATTGAAAGTGGTGCATAACAAGATGAAACAAGTGTTTGCCTCCGGGAATCCATTCGAAAGAAAAGAGGTACAGAGAGAGGTGGTGAACAAAGAGATAAAAAAGGTGAGATGTCAGTGCAAGGATAAGGTGCAACAGATAATGTCACTGGGAGACTCTCGGTCTGCCTGGATGGGTATTAAGAATATGTCAAACGCCCCCTTTAAAAGGGAGGCAACGTATCGATCCCTGCCCGGACGAGAGGGTGTGCTGCTCTACAGCCAATGAACTAAACAAGTTCTTCACCTGCTTTGAAGAAGGGGGCGGCCCCGCTCCCCCAGCTTGTCTGGAGGGGGATGTCATGGCAACTAGAGCGCGCTTGTCATCAATGAGGAAGTCATACAATGAGTGTTCAAAAGCACTGGAGCACGAAAGAGCCCGGTGCCTGATAACGTAAGTGGTCGTGTCTTGAAACACTGTTCCACTCAGCTGAGGGGTGTCTTCTGCTCTCTCTTCCAGCGGTCCCTGGATACATTGGAAATTCCATCTTTATTGGAAAAATACATTGTTGTACCTGTCCCAAAAACCTCTCATCCATCTGCATCAAATGACTACAGACCTGTCGCTCTTAACTCTCTCTTGATTAAATCTCTTGAAAAGATCATCAAGGTATACATAATCAACACCACCAAACACCTTCTTGACCCCCTCCAATTTGCATACCAGTCGGAGAGAGGAACAGATGATGCCATCCTCTCACTCTTATGTCTGGTGAACATGCATTTGGAGGGCAGTAACACCCATGTGTGTATCATGTTGGCAGATTTGTGCTCGGCATTTAACACAATCAATCCGTTGGTCCCCGCGGACAGACTGAGAGGAGACTTCGGACTTGATGCTTATCACATGGATCAACAACTTCCTAACTGATAGGTCTCAGCAGGTAGGAGTTGGCAACACACTCTCTGAGGTGCGCACTACTCCAGTTGAAACCCCATAGGGCAGTGTTCTTTCAACAGTACTATACATACTGTATACAGACAGCTGCAGGAGCCGGTTCCCAGGGCGCCAACTGATCAAATATGCTGACGACACTGCTTTGGTCAGTCTTCTCCAAGGAAATGAGATGGAGCACGGACCGGCTCTGAATGATTTTACTGTCAGGTGTGAGTCATCCCTTCTAAAAATTAATTACATCAAAATCAAAGGACATGGTGATTGACTTTCGAAGGAACACGACCATGCTCACACCATCACTGATAAAACGTGAGCCCATTGAAATAGTGGAGGAGTACAAATACCTTGGGCTAGTCATTGACAACAATCTGTCCTGGGATCAGTATACTGACACTATTTTTAAGAAAGGGCAACAGAGACTGTATTTCCTACGGAAACTGCACTTTTTTCATGTTGATCTAACCATGGTTCTCTTTAATAAATCATTCATTGAGAGCATTCTGTCCTACTGCTTGACCTGCTGGTTTGGGAATATCAAGGTTGCACAGAAAAATTGGTTGGGCAAGATAGTCAGGACTTCATGGGGCAGCAACAAATCAAGGAGCAGCAACAGCAATAACTGTCATCTCTCTACCTGGACAGAGCCCTCCAGAAGGTGAATAAAATAGTGGTTGACGCTTCCCATCCACTCCACTCTGAATTCCAGCTCCTTCCCTCTGGCCGTAGGTACAGACTATAAAAAAAAAAATATATATATATATATTTTATTCCGAATGCAATTCTGCAACTTAACAAAATGTTGGACTAACTGCACTTACCCTGCCTATTTCCTTGTAAATATCCTTTGCTATTTGTTTATATTTTTTAATATGTGATGTGTCTTATGACTGCTGCAAAATGAATTGCCTCTCTGAGGACATTAACATTTTCTATGGAGAACCTTCCAGAAGAACACACATTTCTGCAGTACTGCACAATCAGGCCTTTATGGTAGAGTGGCCAGACGGAAGCCACTCCTCAATAAAAGGCACATGACAGCCCGCTTGGAGTTTGCCAAACGGCACCTAAAGGACTCAGACCATCAGAAACAAGATTCTCTGGTCTGATGAAACCAAGATTGAACTCTTTGGCCTGAATGCCAAGCGTCACGTCTGGAGGAAACCTGCCACCATCCATACGGGGAAGCATGGTGGTGGCAGCATCTTGCTGTGGGGATGTTTTTCAGCGGCAGGGAGACTAGTCAGGATCGAGGGAAAGATGAACGGAGGAAAGTACAGACAGATCCATGATGAAAACCTGCTCCAGAGTGCTCAGGACCTCAGACTGGGGCGAAGGTTCACCTTCTAACAAGATAACAACCCTAAGCACGCAGCCAAGACAATGAAGGAGTGGCTTCAGGACAAGTCTCTGAATGTCCTTGAGTGGCCCAGCCAGAGCCTGGACTTGAACCCGATCTAACATCTCTGGAGAGACCTGAAAATAGCTGTGCAGCGACGCTCCCCATCCAACCTGACAGAGCTTAAGAGGATCTGCAGAGAAGAATGGGAGAAACTCCCCAAATACAGGTGTGCCAAGCTTGTAGCGTCATATCCAAGAAGACTTGAGGCTGTAATCGCTGCCAAAGGTGCTTCAACAAAGTACTGAGCAAAGGGTCTGAATAGTTATGTAAATGTAATATTTCAGTTTATTTTTAATATATTTGCAAAAAATTATAAAAACCTGTTTTTGCTTTGTCATTTTGTGGTATTGTGTGTAGATTGATGAGGGGAAAACAATTTAATCCATTTTAGAATAAGGCTGTAACGTAACAAAATGTGGAAAAAGTCAAGGGGTCTGAATACTTTCCGAATGCACTGTAGGTGCTCTAATGATGCTGTCACTCACCACCACTTTTTTGGTCGTGATTCCCTGTACCCTTTTCGTGTTCTCTCTCTTTAGTATTATTCTCACTCGTTTAACAACGGAGGCCCAACTGTTGATTGAGTTGTGAGTTTTTGATGAAGTGCCAAGAGAGTCTTGCTGGCACTCTAAGGGGTTGTTTGTTAGAGGCAGTGCACGGCACACCCAGCATAGCTCACAGGAACAGGGTAAATACGATAAGATACATTTTTAAAAAACAGAAAACTCTTGGAACACTCTTTAGATGCATGCACCCCGATAGGATGGTGTAATAAAATGTGACACTGTGTAAATATTATTGTATGCCACTACTATCTTATCGTATTTGCAATCAAATCTGGACCTGTGGCTTGCTGGATGAGCTTTAACCACTAAACCAGTATAGTGACTGTACCGTTAGAACACCTTTATTAACAAATCTCACCTACCTCCAGCTAAATACACACTGACTGTTGTTATGCCCTACCCATGGGTGTCAGACAAATGGCCCATTCAATCCAGCCTGCGGGGGATTTGAGTGTATATATATATATAATATATTTGAGATTCTTCAAATAGCCACCCTTTGCCTTGATGACAGCTTTGCACACTCTTGGCATTCTCTCAACCAGCTTCACCTGGAATGCTTTTCCAACAGTCTTGAAGGAGTTCCCACATATGCTGAGCACTTGTTGGCTGCTTTTCCTTCACTTTGCGGTCCAACTCATCCCAAACCATCTCAAATGGGTTGAGGTTGGGTGATTGTGGAGGCCAGGTCATCTGATGCAGCACTCCATCACTCTCCTTCTAGGTCAAATAGCCCTTATACAGCCTGGAGGTGTGTTGGGTCATTGTCCTGTTGAAAAACAAATGATAGTCCCACTAAGCACAAACCAGATGGGATGTCGTATCGCTGCAGAATGCTGTGGTAGCCATGCTGGTTAAGTGTGCCTTGAATTCTAAATAAATCACAGACAGTGTCACCAGCGAAGCACCATCATACATCCTCCTCCATGCTTCACGGTGGGAACCACACATGCAGAGATCATCCGTTCACCTACTCTGCGTCTCACAAAGACACGGCGGTTGGAACCAGAAATCTCAAATTTGGACTCATCAGACCACAGGCCATTACTCGTGTTTGTTGGCACAAGCAAATCTCTTATTATTATTGGTGTCCTTTTGCAGTGGTTTCTTTGCACCAATTCGACCATGAAGGCCTGCTTTCACGCAGTCTCCTCTGAACAGTTGATGTTGAGATGTGTCTGTTACTTGAACTCTTTGAAGCATTTATTTGGGCTGCAATTTCTGAGGCTGGTAATGCATTCCAGGTGACTACCTCATGAAGCTGGTTGAGAGAATGAGGTTGAGAGTGTGCAAAGCTGTCATCAAGGCAAAGGGTGGGTACTTTCAAGAATCTCAAATATAAAATATATTTTGATTTGTTTAACACTTTTTTGGTTACTACACGATTCCATATGTGTTATTTCATAGTTTTGATGTCTTAACTATTATTCTACAATGTGGAAAATAGTCAAAATAAAGAAAAACCCTTGAATGAGTAGGTGTTCTAAAACTTGTGTATGTATATATGTGTATGTGTGTGTGTGTGTGTGTGTATATATATTTACCTAAGTGTATGCAAACTTTTTTTTTTTTTCGTCATTTAGCAGACGCTCTTATCCAGAGCGACTTACAGGAGCAATTAGGGTTAAGTGCCTTGCTCAAGGGCACATCGACAGATTTTTCACCTAGTCGGCTCGGGGATTAGAACCAGCGACCTTTCGGTTACTGGCACTATGCTCTTAACCACTAAGCTACCTGCCGCCCAAACTTCCGACTTCAACTGTATACAGTTGATGTCGGAAGTTTGCATACACTTAGGTTGGAGTCATTAAAACTCGTTTTTCAACCACTCCACAAATTTCTTGTTAACAAACTATAGTTTTGGCAAGTCGGTTAGGACATCTACTTTGTTCATGACAAAAGTAATTTTTCCAACAATTGCTTACAGACAGATTATTTCACTTATAATTCACTGTATCACAATTCCAGTGGGTCAGAAGTTTACATACACTAAGTTGACTGTGCCTTTAAACAGCTTGGAAAAGTCCAGAAAATGATGTCATGGCTTTAGAAGCTTCTGATAGGCTAATTGACATCATTGGAGTCAATTGGAGGCCTACCTTCAAACTCAGTGCCTCTTTGCTTGACATCATGGGAAAATCAAAAGAAATCAGCCAAGACCTCAGAATAAAATGTGTAGACCTCCACAAGTCTGGTTCATTCTTGGGAGCAATTTCAAATGCCTGAAGGCTCCACGTTGATCTGTACAAATCAAATCAAATCAAATCAAATTGTATTGGTCACATGCGCCGAATACAACAGGTGCAGACATTACAGTGAAATGCTTACTTACAGCCCTTAACCAACAGTGCATTTATTTTAAACAAAAAAAGTAAGAATAAAACAACAACAAAAAAAGTGTTGAGAAAAAAAGAGCAGAAGTAAAATAAAGTGACAGTAGGGAGGCTATATATACAGGGGGGTACCGTTGCAGAGTCAATGTGCGGGGGCACCGGCTAGTTGAGGTAGTTGAGGTAATATGTACATGTGGGTAGAGTTAAAGTGACTATGCATAAATACTTAACAGAGTAGCAGCAGCGTAAAAAGGATGGGGTGGGGGGGCAGTGCAAATAGTCCGGGTAGCCATGATTAGCTGTTCAGGAGTCTTATGGCTTGGGGGTAGAAGCTGTTGAGAAGTCTTTTGGACCTAGACTTGGCACTCCGGTACCGCTTGCCGTGCGGTAGCAGAGAGAACAGTCTATGACTAGGGTGGCTGGAGTCTTTGACAATTTTGAGGGCCTTCCTCTGACACCGCCTAGTATAGAGGTCCTGGATGGCAGGAAGCTTTGCCCCAGTGATGTACTGGGCCGTACGCACTTCCCTCTGTAGTGCCTTGCGGTCAGAGGCCAAGCAGTTGCCATACCAGGCGGTGATGCAACCAGTCAGGATGCTCTCGATGGTGCAGCTGTAGAATTTTTTGAGGATCTGAGGACCCATGCCAAATCTTTTTAGTCTCCTGAGGGGGAATAGTCTTTGTCGTGCCCTCTTCACGACTGTCTTGGTGTGTTTGGACCATGATAGTTTGTTGGTGATGTGGACACCAAGGAACTTGAAGCTCTCAACCTGTTCCACTACAGCCCCGTCGATGAGAATGGGGGCGTGCTCAGTCCTCTTTTTTTTCCTGTAGTCCACAATCATCTCCTTTGTCTTGGTCACGTTGAGGGAGAGGTTGTTGTCCTGGCACCACACGGCCAGATCTCTGACCTCCTCCCTATAGGCTGTCTCATCGTTGTCGGTGATCAGGCCTACCACTGTGTTGTCGGCAAACTTAATGATGGTGTTGGAGTCGTGCCTGGCCATGCAGTCATGGGGGAACAGGGAGTACAGGAGGGGACTGATCACGCACCCCTGAGGGGCCCCGTGTTGAGGATCAGCGTGGCAGATGTGTTGTTACCTACCCTTACCACCTGGGGGTGGCCCGCCAGGAAGTCCAGGATCCAGTTGCAGAGGGAGGTGTTTAGTCCCAGGATCCTTAGCTTAGTGATGAGCTTTGAGGGCACTATGGTGTTTGGACGCTGAGCAGTAGTCAATGAATAGCATTCTCACGTAGGTGTTCCTCTTGTCCAAGTGGGAAAGGGCAGTGTGGAGTGCAATAGAGATTGCATCATCTGTGGATCTGTTGGGGCGGTATGCAAATTTGAGTGGGTTTAGGGTTTCTGGGATAATGGTGTTGTGAGCCATGACCAGCCTTTCAAAGCACTTCATGGCTACAGATGTCAGTGCTACGGGTCGGTAGTCATTTAAGCAGGTTATCTTAGTGTCCTTGGGCACGGGGACTATGGTGGTCTGCTTGAAACATGTTGGTATTACAGACTCAGTCAGGGACATGTTGAAAATGTCAGTGAAGACACGTGCCAGTTGGTCAGCACATGCTCGGAGTACACGTCCTGGTAATCCGTCTGGCCCTGCAGCCTTGTGAATGTTGACCTGCTTAAAAGTCTTACTCACATCGGCTACGGAGAGCGTGATCACATAGTCATCCGGAACAGCTGGTGCTCTCATGCATGCTTCAGTGTTGCTTGCCTCGAAGCGAGCATAGAAGTGGTTTAGCTCGTCTGGTAGGCTTGTGTCACTGGGCAGCTCGCGGCTGTGCTTCCCATTGTAGTCTGTTATAGTTTTCAAGCCCTGCCACATCCGACGTGCGTCAGATCCGGTGTAGTACGATTCAATCTTAGTCCTGTATCGACTCTTTGCCTGTAAGCGTCCGGGTTAGAGTCCCGCTCCTTGAAAGCGGCAGCTCTACCCTTTAGCTCAGTGCGGATGTTGCCTGTAATCCATGGATTCTGGTTGGGGTATGTACGTACAGTCACTGTGGGGACGACGTCATCGATGCACTTATTGATGAAGCCAGTGACTGATGTGGTGTACTCCTCAAAGCTATCTGAAGAATCCCGGAACATGTTCCAGTCTGTGCTAGCAAAACAGTCCTGTAGTTTAGCATCTGCGTCATCTGACCACTTTTTTATGAACCGAGTCACTGGTGCTTCCTGCTTTACTTTTTGCTTATAAGCAGGAATCAGGAGGATAGAGTTATGGTCAGATTTGCCAAATGGAGGGCGAGGGAGAGCTTTGTATGCGTCTCTGTGTGTGGAGTAAAGGTGGTCTAGAGTTTTTTTCCCTCTGGTTGCACATTTAGCATGCTGGTAGATACAGTGGGGAAAAAAGTATTTAGTCAGCCACCAATTGTGCAAGTTCTCCCACTTAAAAAGATGAGAGAGGCCTGTAATTTTCATCATAGGTACATGTCAACTATGACAGACAAATTGAGAAAAGAAAATCCAGAAAATCACATTGTAGGATTTTTAATGAATTTATTTGCAAATTATGGTGGAAAATAATTATTTGGTTACCTACAAACAAGCAAGATTTCTGGCTCTCACAGACCTGTAACTTCTTCTTTAAGAGGCTCCTCTGTCCTCCACTCGTTACCTGTATTAATGGCACCTGTTTGAACTTGTTATCAGTATAAAAGACACCTGTCCACAACCTCAAACAGTCACACTCCAAACTCCACTATGGCCAAGACCAAAGAGCTGTCAAAGGACACCAGAAACAAAATTGTAGACCTGCACCAGGCTGGGAAGACTGAATCTGCAATAGGTAAGCAGCTTGGTTTGAAGAAATCAACTGTGGGAGCAATTATTAGGAAATGGAAGACATACAAGACCACTGATAATCTCCCTCGATCTGGGGCTCCACGCAAGATCTCACCCCGTGGGGTCAAAATGATCACAAGAACGGTGAGCAGAAATCCCAGAACCACACGGGGGGACCTAGTGAATGACCTGCAGAGAGCTGGGACCAAAATAACAATGCCTACCATCAGTAACACACTACGCCGCCAGGGACTCAAATCCTGCAGTGCAAGACGTGTCCCCCTGCTTAAGCCAGTACATGTCCAGGCCCGTCTGAAGTTTGCTAGAGTGCATTTGGATGATCCAGAAGAGGATTGGGAGAATGTCATATGGTCAGATGAAACCAAAATAGAACTTTTTGGTAAAAACTCAACTCGTCGTGTTTGGAGGACAAAGAATGCTGAGTTGCATCCAAAGAACACCATACCTACTGTGAAGCATGGGGGTGGAAACATCATGCTTTGGGGCTGTTTTTCTGCAAAGGGACCAGGACGACTGATCCGTGTAAAGGAAAGAATGAATGGGGCCATGTATCGTGAGATTTTGAGTGAAAACCTCCTTCCATCAGCAAGGGCATTGAAGATTAAACGTGGCTGGGTCTTTCAGCATGACAATGATCCCAAACACACCGCCCGGGCAACGAAGGAGTGGCTTCGTAAGAAGCATTTCAAGGTCCTGGAGTGGCCTAGCCAGTCTCCAGATCTCAACCCCATAGAGAATTTTGGAGGGAGTTGAAAGTCCGTGTTGCCCAGCGACAGCCCCAAAACATCACTGCTCTAGAGGATATCTGCATGGAGGAATGGGCCAAAATACCAGCAACAGTTTGTGAAAACCTTGTGAAGACTTACAGAAAACGTTTGACCTGTGTCATTACCAACAAAGGGTATATAACAAAGTATTGAGAAACTTTTGTTATTGACCAAATACTTATTTTCCACCATAATTTGCAAATAAATTCATAAAAAATCCTACAATGTGATTTTCTGGATTTTTTTTCCTAATTTTGTCTGTCATAGTTGACGTGTACCTATGATGAAAATTACAGGCCTCTCTCATCTTTTTAAGTGGGAGAACTTGCACAATTGGTGGCTGACTAAATACTTTTTTTCCCCACTGTATTACAGTGAGGGAAAAAAGTATTTGATCCCCTGCTGATTTTGTACGTTTGCTCACTGACAAAGACATGATCAGTCTATAATTTTAATGGTAGGTTTATTTGAACAGTGAGAGACAGAATAACAACAACAAAATCCAGAAAAACGCATGTCAAAAATGTTATAAATTGATTTGTATTTAAATGAGGGAAATAAGTATTTGACCCCTCTGCAAAACATGACTTAGTACTTGGTGGCAAAACCCTTGTTGGCAATCACAGAGGTCAGACGTTTCTTGTAGTTGGCCACCAGGTTTGCACACATCTCAGGAGGGATTTTGTCCCACTCCTCTTTGCAGATCTTCTCCAAGTCATTAATGTTTCGAGGCTGACGTTTGGCAACTCGAACCTTCAGCTTCCTCCACAGATTTTCTATGGGATTAAGGTCTGGAGACTGGCTAGGCCACTCCAGGACCTTAATGTGCTTCTTCTTGAGCCACTCCTTTGTTGCCTTGGCCGTGTGTTTTAGGTCATTGTCATGCTGGAAAACCCATCCACAACCCATTTTCAATGCCCTGGCTGAGGGAAGGAGGTTCTCACCGAAGATTTGACGGTACATGGCCCCGTCCATCGTCCCTTTGATGCGGTGAAGTTGTCCTGTCCCCTTAGTAGAAAAACACCCCCAAAGCATAATGTTTCCACCTCCATATTTGACGGTGGGGATGGTGTTCTTGGGGTCATAGGCAGCATTCCTCCTCCTCCAAACACGGCGAGTTGAGTTGATGCCAAAGAGCTCGATTTTGGTCTCATCTGACCACAACACTTTCACCCAGTTCTCCTCTGAATCATTCAGATGTTCATTGGCAAACTTCAGACGGCCCTGTATATGTGCTTTCTTGAGCAGGGGGACCTTGCTGGCGCTGCAGGATTTCAGTCCTTCACGGCGTAGTGTGTTACCAATTGTTTTCTTGGTGACTATGGTCCCAGCTGCCTTGAGATCATTGACAAGATCCTCCCGTGTAGTTCTGGGCTGATTCCTCACCGTTCTCATGATCATTGCAACTCCACGAGGTGAGATCTTGCATGGAGCCCCAGGCCGAGGGAGATTGACAGTTCTTTTGTGTTTCTTCCTTTCGCGAATAATCGCACCAACTATTGTCACCTTCTCACCAAGCTGCTTGGCGATGGTCTTGTAGCCCATTCCAGCCTTGTGTAGGTCTACAATCTTGTCCCTGACATCCTTGGATGCTCTTTAGTCTTGGCCATGGTGGAGAGTTTGGAATCTGATTGATTGATTGCTTCTGTGGACAGGTGTCTTTTATACAGGTAACAAGCTGAGATTAGGAGCACTCCCTTTAATAGTGTGCTCCTAATCTCAGCTCGTTACCTGTATAAAGGACACCTGGGAGCCAGAAATCTTTCTGATTGAGAGGGGGTCAAATACTTATTTCCCTCATTAAAATGCAAATCAATTTATAAATTTTTTTGACATGCGTTTTTCTGGATTTTTTTGTTGTTATTCTGTCTCTCACTGTTCAAATAAACCTACCATTAAAATTATAGACATTATAGACTGATCATTTCTTTGTCAGTGGGCAAACGTACAAAATCAGCAGGGGATCAAATACTTTTTTCCCTCACTGTAGGTAGAACGGATTTAAGAGTCCCTGCATTAAAGTCCCCGGCCACTAGGAGCGCTGCCTCTGGATGAGTGTTTTCCTGTTTAATTATGGCCTTATACAGCTCATTGAGTACAATCTTAATGCCAGCATTGGTTTGTGGTGGTAAATAGACAGCTATGAAAAATATATCTTGGTAAATAGTGTGGTCTACATCTTATCATAAGATACTCTACCTCAGGCGAGCAAAATCTCGAGACTTCCTTAGTATTTCATTTTGTGCACCAGCTGTTGTTTACAAATATACACAGACCGCCACCCCTTGTCTTACCGGAGTCAGCCGTTCTATCCTGCCGATGTAGCGTATATCCCGTCAGCTGTATGTTGTCCATGTCGTCGTTCAGCCACGACTCGGTGAAACATAAGATATTACAGTTTTTAATGTCCCGTTAGTAGGATAACCGTAATCGTAGGTCATCTAAGGTATTTTCAAATGATTTAACATTGGCTAATAGGATTGATGGAAGAGGCAGTTTACTCACTCGCCGTCGGATCCTTACAAGGCACCCCGACCTACGTCCACGATATCTCCGTCTCTTTCTCCTGCGAATTACGGGGATTTGGGCCTTGTCGGGTGTGTGTAGGATATCCTTCGCGTCCAACTCGTTGAAGAAAAAATCTTCGTCCAATACGAGGTGAGTAATCGCTGTCCTGATATCCAGAAGCTCTTTTTGGTTATAAGAGACGATGGCAGAAACATTATGTACAGAATAAATTACAAATAACGGGAAAAAACACACATAATAGTACAATTGGTTAGAGGCCTGTAAAACGGCAGCCATCTTCTCCGGCGATCCTGTGCAGGTGTTTTTACACGTGGTCTGCCACTGCGAGGACGATCAGCTGTCTGTCCTGTCTCCCTGTAGCGCTGTCTTAGGCGTCTCACAGTACGGACATTGCCATTTATTGCCCTGGCCACATCTGCAGTCCTCATGCCTCCTTGCAGCATGCCTAAGGCACGTTCACGCAGATGAGCAGGGACCCTGGGCATCTTTCTTTTGGTGTTTTTCAGAGTCAGTAGAAAGGCCTCTTTAGTGTCCTAAGTTTTCATAACTGTGACCTTAATTGCCTACCGTCTGTAAGCTATCAGGGTCTTAACGACCGTTACACAGGTGCATGTTTATTAATTGTTTATGGTTCATTGAACAAGCATGGGAAACAGCGTTTAAACCCTTCACAATGAAGATCTGTGAAGTTATTTGGAATTTTACAAATTATCTTTGAAAGACAGGGTCCTGAAAAAGGGACATGTATTTTTTTGCTGAGTTTATATATATATATATATATATATATATATACATACACACACTACCGTTCAAAAGTTTGGGGTCACTTAGAAATGTCCTTGTTTTCGAAAGAAATTCATTTTTTTTGTCCATTAAAATAACATAAAATTGATCAGAAATACAGTGTAGACATTCTTAATGTTGTAAATGGCTATAGTAGCTGGAAACGGCAGATTTTCAATGGAATATCTACATAGGCGTACAGAGGCCCATTATCAGCAACCATCAGTCCTGTGTTCCAATGGCACGTTGCTAATCCAAGTTTATCATTTTAAAAGGCTAATTGATCATTAGAACACCCTTTTGCAATTATGTTAGCACAGCTGAAAACTGTTGTGCTGATTAAAGAAGCAATAAAATTGGCCTTCTTGAGGCTAGTTGAGTATCTGGAGCATCAGCAATTGTGGGTTCGATTACATGCTCAAAATGGCCAGAAACAAAGAACTTTCTTCTGAAACTTGTCAGTCTATTCATGTTCTGAGAAATGAAGGCTATTCTTTGTGAGAAATTGCCAAGACACTGAAGATCTCGTACAACGCTGTGTACTACTCCCTTCACAGAACAGCGCAAACTGTCTCTAACCAGAATAGAACGAGGAGTGGGAGGCCTCGATGGATGTAGGACAATTTACTTTGCAAATTAACGGCGATTAAATATAATCAATGTTAAGTGCGGCCGTTCGGACCTCAGGGAAGCCCGAATGCGGCCCTGCGGGGCAAAATTAGCTTGTCACCCCTGCCCTGACCGTTATTTCTGCGTGAGTGTTTGTGCCTGTGTGATCTCCAGTTGGCCACGTTAGCTACCGCCGGCGACATAGTGATTTAGCTGCCCAGTGGAAACACCCAGTGTACACCTGTACACTGATCATTCACACCAGCTTGTCGTTGTGCATCTCGAGGGCAGTAACGTTAGCTTATTGGCATGTCACTGTGACATCCAGATGGTGACCAATATTACAAGTTATTTCTCTATCGGCCATCGAATTAAACATCTTTATTTTAGCATTTTTTATTAGTGTCCGGCTGTTGTTGCCAGATAGCCAGCACACCTAGCTATCAGGTGGGTAGCAGAGGAGGCTGGTGGGAGGAGCTATAGGAGGACGGTCATTGTAATGGCTGGAATGGAATAAATAGAACGGTATCAAACACATCATACATATGAAAACCACATGTTTGACTGTTCCATTAATTCCATTCCAGCCATTACAATGAGCCTGTCCTCCTGTAGCTCCTCCCACCAGCCTCCTCTGGTGGGTAAGTTTGTTCGAAGTCGGAGTTCAGACCGAGTGTGATCTCACTTTGACATTAGCTGTATCCCTTCTAGCCATCACCGCTGACCAGCTAAATGCCATTTAGGAAAGGAAGGGAAAGGGGGATACCTAGTCAGTTGCTCAACTGAATGCATTCAACTGAAATATGTCTTCCGTATTTAGCTAAATGCACTGAGCTAGGGCAAAGCAAAGTTAGCTCTAATACCGATTGCTACCACTGGTGCTGGTGTTGATCAGCATGTTGTTTGTGCAATGGCATGTTCTGAGGCCCAACTGTTGCTTCAGTTGTAGGTGTGAATTTGATGGGGTGCCAAGAGACTCTTGCTGTCACCCTAAGGAGTTGTTGGTCAGAGGCAGTGCCACCCAGCATAGTTCAAAGGCACAGGGCACATACGATAAGTTCATAAATAACGAAACTCTTAGCACACTCTTTAGATGCATGCAACCGATAGGGTGATGTAATAAAACATGACACTCAGACAGCATAAACTGTGTGTAAATATTATTGTATGCCATTCCTCCTATCGTATGTATTTATACAATCTGCAACTGTGACTAGGGCTGGGCTGTTAACCAATTTTTTTTAAATAACGTTATTGATACACAGACCGGTTTGGATTTTTACTTTACCTTCGTTACATAATGGTATTTCAATGTTTGGTTTGTTAAATGTAATATAAATGTCATAACTGAGTGATGAAAGTAGAAAAATGATGGTATCCGTCCATTCTTACGGCCAGTAAGAGACTGCTAACAGTTCAGAACTGCTCATTTGCTAGCGAGAGCTTTGCTTTGGGTGGGTCATTTCTAGACGGGATACAGCTTTTGTCAAAAGTCAATTTTTTTGTTGTTGCATTTTACCTAAACCTTTTCCTAACCTTAACCTAATTCTCCTAACGTGCTACGTTATTTATCCAAACCTGCTGTGTAAGTTCTCCTAAACCTGCTAGGAAAAGTCCATTTTGACAAAAGCTCTATCGCTTTTAGACAAACCGCGCTGGCACTTTTTTGCCATGAATCTTGCCTGTGAGGCAGGTGGGTGCCAAAAGCACGTTAGAAATCACCTTTGTGGCAAAAGTAAGAACTGCCATTGAATCCATTGAAAATGCATGGTCAAAGAGGAAATAACTATTCTGATAATGGAAAAGTGGCTTTTCCCACAAAATAGAGGCATACAAAGACAAAACAAATGTTTTACAGTGTGGAAATGATAACGAATGAGTGAAGGAAATGCAGAAATAGATGAAAATGCAGAAAAATATAAAACAATCAGAAGAGAGAGAACCCCATTAATACCATTTAGAATGTATTTGTTCCCACCCTAAGGGTCATGCACTACTCATGAAGCGTATTTATAACTTTTATTATTCAAAAACATAAAATACAGTCATACTGACCCAGCCAGCCCTACCTGTGACGTGCTGAATGTGCGTGCCCCACCTTTAACCACTAGCCGGTACAGTGACTGTACAATTGTAATGCCTTCATCAACAAATCACACCTACTTCCAGCTAAATTAACAATTACTGTTGTTGTTATGCCCTAACTAACTGTTATTCCTGCGCGTGTGTGTGTGCGCACGCGTGCCTTCTGTGTGTGCTCTCCAGGTGAACCCAGGTTCCGTCCGGAGGCCAATCGTCGTTTCCTGACCTACGTCCAGGAGGAGCCAGACGACGCCAATGGCTACTTCAACCTGGGCATGCTGGCCATGGATGCCAACGAGAACACTGCGGCCGAGCGCTGGATGAGGGAGGCCATCCGTCTACAGACAGGCTTCCGTAGCGCCCTCTTCAACCTGGCCCTGCTCTACTCGCAGTCCCGACGGGAGCTGGATGCCTTGCCTGTATTAGACGAGCTGCTGCGCCACCACCCAGAGCATGTTAAAGGTTTGATTCTCAAGGGGGATATCCTGATGAACCACAAGAAGGACACCCAGGGAGCCAAGGTCTGCTTCCAGAGGATCCTCCGTATGGACCCCACCAACGTGCAGGGGAAACACAACCTGTGTGTGGTCTACTTCGAGGAGCGAGATCTGCCGAGAGCGGAGCGCTGCCTGGAGGAGACGCTGGCCCTGGCACCCCACGAGGAGTATGTGCGTCGCCACCTGGGCATCGTGCGCAGTAAGATGGCCGCCATGTCCGTGGCAGGGCAGCCGCTGAGCCCAGCGCCAGAAGAGGGAGCAGCTACGCCAGCCACGGAGGAGGAAAAGAAGGGGGGAAGAGGAAAGGAAGAGGAGGAGGAAGGAAAGGGAGCCACCGGCAGCGCTGGGGTTGGGGAGGGGGCCGGGAATAAGAAGAATGTGCGGAAATCCTTCTCGGCAGAAAGCCTCGGCGGCGGCGACAGCCAATCAGAGCTTCTGGACGACGGCCAGGCTGACAAGCAGCAGCGGACTAAGAGCAAATCCACAAAAGAGATTAAAGACATAGAAAAGAAACGGGCGGCCGCCTTGAAGAGACTGGAGGAGATTGAGCGCATATTAAGCGGTGATTAACCTTGTTGTTATTTACCACAGCGCAGGACTACTTTTTGTACAGCTATTACAGCTCCTGAATCACAGACGTGATGCGTCCCAAATGGCACCCTATTCCCTATATCAGCAGGCAAGGCCCTTTGCACCACTTTTGACCAGGGCCCATAGGGTAGTAGCCCATAGTAGTGCACTATATAATATAATGAATAGGTTGGCATTTTGGACACAGACAAAAACCTGTTTGGTTTTCATAAACAAACGCCCTCCTCACTTCATCATGCATGCTTTAACTCCTTGGTTATTGTTTGTTTTGTTTATCATGCTTACCGGCTGCCCGGCCTGCTGCGTCCCTTTATTTTAACACCATTGTGAAAAACAAAAAGGGAATAGTGGTGTGTTTTTTCTCTGCACAGCACCATAAAAGAACAGTGTGTAGTTTTTTTATATCTTCGCTACAAATGCAAAACCATGTGTTGCTTTTTCTGAATGCCATTTTATCGTATGCTAATTATTTATGCTTGTTTGATTTTCTATGTATACTAGCCAACTTGTTGATCACTGGATTTGATTGTATTTCTATGTGTGACTCACTCACTGTTGTGCATAGACAAGTATTGTATATTTTTTTAAGGAATGATTGCATCACAAACAATTAAAGGAAATGACGTAAAGGACACTACATGGCCCAGTTCAGGCAAGCAGGATCTCTGTTTGTTGTATGCATCTCCAAATAACCCGCTGCTACAGCTGCTGCAGCTGCATATTACACTACACTACACTACACTACATTACACCCCATGGTGCAGACAGACACCTAGCCCCGCATCCTCTGACATCATATGTTTACTATTTTCCCATATTGATCCCACCCTGAGCTTCCTGTTTTCCACACCGTCAGTGTTGCTCTGCTCATAGCACAGCCCTTATCTTACAGTGTTGCCATTTGGAGCTGTTGTCTCATATTCACTTCATGTCTGTCCAACACACACACGCCACCCGACCCACCACAAGGCAGGTCTATGGTTTCCTGTGAGTTTTCTCAGAGCGTATTAGTCTTCACGTATCTTTATACTGTATATCTTATTGCAGCAATAACAGGCATTGTTTGTGTGAAGATTGACACATGCTATCCCCTCCTCTCCCCCCTCCCCTCTCCCATGTTCCCTCAAGCTGTGCCATGTGTTGTTTCTCATTTACACAAGAAGATTCCTCTCTCAATGAGGGTTGATTTCACAGCACTCTTCTTGTACTGAATTATTTTAAGGCTAAATTCCTTAGAATCCACTTTATTTTTGTCTTGTTGCAGCTCACCTCGTTGACCTCTCTCTCTCTGTCTCTCTCTCTGTCTCTCTCTCTGTCTCTGTCTCTGTCTCTCTCTGTCTCTCTGTCTCTCTCTCTGTGTCTGTCTCTGTGTCTCTGTCTTTGTGTCTCTCTCTCTCTCTCTCTCTCTCTCTCTGTCTCTGTCTCTCTCTGTCTCTCTCTCTCTCTCTCGCTCTCTCTCTCATATCAAGTCTAACACATACAGTGAATAAATCACAGGATTTTCCCACACTCGTCTTGCTCTTACGCTCATCTGCAACCATCCGAATAATGCTTTTTCAAAATCAATTGCGATGCTATCTTCATTTTCTTGGCTGTCATTCTCTTAAACACTAAGATTATCGTTGAGTTGGAACTACCTGGAATTTCATTGTTTTGATGTGTGATGATCTAGAGACTTGTTACGGACCTATGAGGAAACAAAAACAATTATCCTCGCCTATCATTGTTTGGCTTGTCTTTATAACCTGATTTAACCCCTCAGTGTACCATGATGTTTTGTATCCTGGTGATTAGTTGCAGACAGATACTGTAATGTGCAGTGTCAATCTGTTCCTTTCTCTTCACACTCACTGAATAGTGATGGTGTGTCCATCTGTTAACAGATGGGACAAATCAACCATTTCTGTCCGTAACGATTACCCAAAAGGAAAATCTGCTGACAACCTAAATTAGAAACATTGTCAGTGTGATATGATGGTTGGCCTGAGACCTACACGACACGTATGACCCCTTAACTCTTCAAGCATTTTCAACATGATCATGCATTACTTATCATTGAGCTCCTAAAAAACTACTTATTGTGCTAGTAAGTGTGTGTGTGTACAGATGCATGTGCATTTCTTACATGCACTGTAAACTCTCAGTACTGTCATTGTTTGCCACTTGAAATATATGGTACGTTTAGCATAGCTATTGTTTATCATGCAATACAAGTGCTCTGAGAGCATTGAAAGCATACCTTTAAAGAACTGTCTTGCCTGTAATGATATCAGTTGTACAGAGCACATCAGTCAATCAGCCACTAAAATCGCTGCCTAACATTTCAATTATTTTCAATCACCATATTTATCACTTTGGTCCTACATAGGCCTATATGTTCACCTGCAATTTAATTGATAAATTAATTATTTTTCTTTTGAATTACTTTTGTATGGTAACCAAAAAACACTTTCTTTAATTTTCAAAGCTATATCCCTTTTTGTAATAGGAGCCTGGATGTTGTGTTGACTCCTGGGTGGGTGATGGTGGTGGAGGGTTCAGGGTTGTGGTTTTCAAATAAAGGCTGTTTACGTTAAGACTGCATCTCACCTCTACATGTTATTTTTCTGTATGTCTTAGAGCTAACAGCTAGTCTCCTTAGGCAGACCAGTTGCCTTCCACATTAACAATGTTCCAGCATACCTAGGTCTGGGATTTCCGAGACTAGCTAACAACAGGAGGTGCTACACATTGTCAGAGGTTGTACAAATAGTTATATATATATACAGTCGGGAGAACAAGTATTTGATACACTGCCGATTTTGCAGGTTTTCCTACTTACAAAGCATGTAGAGGTCTGTAATTTTTATCATAGGTACACTTCAACTGTGAGAGAATCCAGAATATCACATTGTATGATTTTTAAGTAATTAATTTGCATTTTATTGCATGACATAAGTATTTGATACATCAGAAAAGCAGAACTGAATATTTGGTACAGAAACCTTTGTTTGCAATTACAGAGATCATACAATGTTTCCTGTAGGTCTTGACCAGGTTTGCACACACTGCAGCAGGGATTTTGGCCCACTCCTCCATACAGACCTTCTCCAGATCCTTCAGGTTTCGGGGCTGTCGCTGGGCAATACGGACTTTCAGCTCCCTCCAAAGATTTTCTATTGGGTTCAGGTCTGGAGACTGGCTAGGCCACTCCAGGACCTTGAGATGCTTCTTACGGAGCCACTCCTTAGTTGCCCTGGCTGTGTGTTTCGGGTCGTTGTCATGCTGGAAGACCCAGCCACGACCCATCTTCAATGCTCTTACTGAGGGAAGGAGGTTGTTGGCCAAGATCTTGCGATACATGGCCCCATGCATCCTCCCCTCAATACGGTGCAGTCGTCCTGTCCCCTTTCCAGAAAAGCATCCCCAAAGAATGATGTTTCCACCTCCATGCTTCACGGTTGGGATGGTGTTCTTGGGGTTGTACTCATCCTTCTTCTTCCTCCAAACATAGCGAGTGGAGTTTAGACCAAAAAGCTCTATTTTTGTCTCATCAGACCACATGACCTTCTCCCATTCCTCCTCTGGATCATCCAGATGGTCATTGGCAAACTTCAGACGGGCCTGGACATGCGCTGGCTTGAGCAGGGGGACCTTGCGTGCGCTGCAGGACTTTAATCCATGACGGCGTAGTGTGTTACTAATGGTTTTCTTTGAGACTGTGGTCCCAGCTCTCTTCAGGTCATTGACCAGGTCCTGCCGTGTAGTTCTGGGCTGATCCCTCTTCTTCCTCATGATCATTGATGCCCCACGAGGTGAGATCTTGCATGGAGCCCCAGACCGAGGGTGATTGACCGTCATCTTGAACTTCTTCCATTTTCTAATAATTGCACCAACAGTTGATGCCTTCTCACCAAGCTGCTTGCCTATTGTCCTGTAGCCCATCCCAGCCTTGTGCAGGTCTACAATTTTATCTCTTATGTCCTTACACAGCTCTCTGGTCTTGGCCGTTGTGGAGAGGTTGGAGTCTGTTTGATTGACTGTGTGGACAGGTTTCTTTTATACAGGTAACGAGTTCAAACAGGTGCAGTTAATACAGGTAATGAGTGGAGAACAGGAGGGCTTCTTATAGAAAAACTAACAGGTCTGTGAGAGACGGAATTCTTACTGGTTGGTAGGTGATCAAATACTTATGTCATGCAATAAAATGCAAATCAATTACTTAAAAATCATACAATGTGATTTTCTGGATTTTTGTTTTAGATTCCGTCTCTCACAGTTGAAGTGTACCTATGATAAAAATTACAGACCTTTACATGCTTTGTAAGTAGGAAAACCTGCAAAATCGGCAGTTTATCAAATACTTGTTCTCCCCACTGTATATATACACACACACTACCGTTCAGAAGTTTGGGGTCACTTAGAAATGTCCTTGTTTTTCGAAAGAAAATCTTTTTTTTTGTCCATTAAAATAACATCAAATTGATCAGAAATACAGTGTAGACATTGTTAATGTTGTAAATGGCTATTGTAGCTGGAAACGGCTGATTTTTAATGGAATATCTACAGAGGCCCATTATCAGCAACCATCAGTCCTGTGTTCCAATGGCACGTTGTGTTTGCTAATCCAAGTTTATCATTTTCAAAGGCTAATTGATCATTAGAAAACCCTTTTGCAATTATGTTAGCACAGCTGAAAACTGTTGTGCTGATTAAAGAAGCAATAAAACTGGCCTTCTTGAGACTAGTTGAGTATCTGGAGCATCAGCAATTGTGGGTTTGATTACAGGCTCAAAATAGCCAGAAACAAATAACTTTCTTCTGAAACTCGTCAGTCTATTCCTGTTCTGGGAAATGAAGGCTTTTCCATGCGAGGAATTGCCAAGAAACTGAAGATCTCGTACAACACTGTGTACTACCCCCTTTAACAGAACAGCGCAACCTGGCTCTAACCAGACTAGAAAGAGGAGTGGGAGGCCCCGGTGCACAACTGAGCAAGAGGACAAATACATTAGTGTCTAGTTTGAGAAACAGACGCCTCACAGGTCCTCAACTGGTAGCTTCATTAAATACAGTGAGGGAAAAAAGTATTTGATCCCCTGCTGATTTTGTACGTTTGCCCACTGACAAAGACATGATCAGTCTATAATTTTAATGGTAAGTTTATTTGAACAGTGAGAGACAGAATAACAACAACAAAATCCAGAAAAACGAATGTCAAAAATGTTATAAATTGATTTGCATTTTAATGAGGGAAATAAGTATTTGACCCCTCTGCAAAACATGACTTAGTACTTGGTGGCAAAACCCTTGTTGGCAATCACAGAGGTCAGACGTTTCTTGTAGCTGGCCACCAGGTTTGCACACATCTCAGGAGGGATTTTGTCCCGCTCCTCTTTGCAGATCTTCTCCAAGTCATTAAGGTTTCGAGGCTGGCGTTTGGCAACTCGAACCTTCAGCTCCCTCCACAGATTTTCTATGGGATTAAGGTCTGGAGACTGCCTAGGCCACTCCAGGACCTTAATGTGCTTCTTCTTGAGCCACTCCTTTGTTGCCTTGGCCGTGTGTTTTGGGTCATTGTCATGCTGGAATACCCATCCACGACCCATTTTCAATGCCCTGGCTGAGGGAAGGAGGTTCTCACCCAAGATCTGACGGTACATGGCCCCGTCCATCGTCCCTTTGATGCGGTGAAGTTGTCCTGTCCCCTTAGCAGAAAAACACCCCCAAAGCATAATGTTTCCACCTCCATGTTTGACGGTGGGGATGGTGTTCTTGGGGTCATAGGCAGCATTCCTCCTCCTCCAAACACGGCGAGTTGAGTTGATGCCAAAGAGCTCCATTTTGTTCTCATCTGACCACAACACTTTCACCCAGTTCTCCTCTGAATCATTCAGATGTTCATTGGCAAACTTCAGACGGGCATGTATATGTGCTTTCTTGAGCAGGGGGACATTGCGGGCGCTGCAGGATTTCAGTCTTTCACGGCGTTGTGTGTTACCAATTGTTTTCTTGGTGACTATGGTCCCAGATGCCTTGAGATCATTGACAAGATCCTCCCGTGTAGTTCTGGGCTGATTCCTCACCATTCTCATGATCATTGCAACTCCACGAGATGAGATCTTGCATGGAGCCCCAGGCCGAGGGAGATTGACATTTATTTTGTGTTTCTTCCATTCGCAGCAACTGTTGTCACCTTCTCACCAAGCTGCTTGGCGATGGTCTTGTAGCCCATTCCAGCCTTGTGTAGGTCTACAATCTTGTCCCTGACATCATTGGAGAGCTCTTTAGTCTTGGCCATGGTGGAGAGTTTGAAATCTGATTGATTGATTGCTTCTGTGGACAGGTGTCTTTTATACAGGTAACAAACTGAGATTAGGAGCTCTCCCTTTAAGAGTGTGCTCCTAATCTCAGCTCGTTACCTGTATAAAAGACACCTGGGAGCCAGAAATCTTTCTGATTGAGAGGGGGCCAAATACTTATTTCCCTCATTAAAATGCAAATCAATTTATAACATTTTTGACATGCGTTTTTCTGGATGTTTTGTTGTTATTCTGTCTCTAACGGTTCAAATAAACCTACCATTAAAATTATAGACTGATCATTTATTTGACAGTGGGCAAACGTACAATATCAGCAGGGGATCAAATACTTTTTTCCCTTACTGTAGTACCCGCAAAACACCAGTCTCAACGTCAACAGTGAATAGGCGACTCCGGGATGCTGACCTAGGCAGAGTTGCAAAGAAACAGCCGTATCTCAGACTGGCCAATAAAAAGAAAAGATTAAGATGGGCAAAATAACACAGACACTGGACTTTTTCTTTGCATCTCTGCCTAGGTCAGCATCCCGGAGTCGCTTCTTCACTGTTGACATTGAGACTGGTGTTTGGCGGGTACTATTTAATGAAGCTGCCAGTTGAGGACCTGTGAGGCGTCTGTTTCTCAAAGTAGACACTGATGTCCTCTTGCTCAGTTGTGCACTGGGGCCTCCCACTCCTCATTCTATTCTGGTTAGAGCCAGTTTGCGCTGTTCTGTGAAGGGAGTAGTACACAGCGTTGTACGAGATCTTCAGTTTCTTGGCAATTTCTCGCATGGAATAGCCTTCATTTCTCAGAACATGAATAGACTGACGAGTTTCAGAAGAAAGTTTTTTGTTTCTGGCCATTTTGAGCCTGTAATCGAACCCACAATTGCTGATGCTCCAGATACTCAACTAGTCTCAAGAAGGCCTGTTTTATTGCTTCTTTAATCATCACAACAGTTTTCAGCTGTGCTAATATAATTGCAAAAGGGTTTTCTAATGATCAATTAGCCTTTGAAAAGGATCAACTTGGATTAGCAAACACAACGTGCCACTGGAACACAGGACTGTTGGTTGCTGATAATGGGCCTCTGTACGCATATGGCGAAAGTATTCACCCCCCTTGGCATTTTTACTATTTTGTTGCCTTACAACCTGGAATTAAAATGGATTTTTGGGGCGTTTGTATCATTTGATTTACACAACATGCCTACCATTTTGAAGATGCAAAATATTTTCTGTGTGTGAAACAAACAAGAAATAAGACAACAACAACAAAAAACTTGAGCGTGCATAACTATTCACCCCCCCCCCCCCCCAAAGTCAATACTTTGTAGCGTCACCTTTTGCAGCAATTACAGCTGCAAGTCTCTTGGGGTATGTCTCTATAAGCTTGGCACATCTAGCCACTGGGATTTTTGCCCATTCTTCAAGGCAAAACTGCTCCAGCTTCTTCAAGTTGGATGGGTTCCGCTGGTGTACAGCAATCTTTAAGTCATACCACAGATTCTCAATTAGATTGAGGTCTGGGCTTTGACTAGGCCATTCCAAGACATGTAAATGTTTCCCCTTAAACCACTCGAGTGTTACTTTAGCAGTATGCTTAGGGTCATTGTCCTGCTGGAAGGTGAACCTCCGTCCCAGTCTCAAATCTCTGGTAGACTGAAACAGGTTTCCCTCAAGAATTTCCCTGTATTTAGCGCCATCCATCATTCCTTCAATTCTGACCAGTTTCCCAGTCCCTGCCGATGAAAAACATCCCCACAGCATGATGCTGCCACCACCATACTTCACTGTGGGGATGGTGTTCTCGGGGTGATGAGAGGTGTTGGGTTTGCGCCAGACATAGCGTTTTCCTTGATGGCCAAAAAGCTCAATTTTAGTCTCATCTGACCAGAGTACCTTATTCCATATGTTTGGGAGTCTCCCACATGCCTTTTGGCGAACACCAAACATGTTTGCTTATTTTTTTCTTTAAGCACTGGCTTTTTTCTGGCCACTCTTCCGTAAAGCCCAGCTCTGTGGAGTGTATGGCTTAAAGTGGTCCTATGGACAGATACTCCAATCTCTGCTGTGGAGCTTTGCAGCTCCTTCAGGGTTATCTTTGGTCTCTTTGTTGGCTCTCTGACTAATGCCCTCCTTGCCTGGGCCGTGAGTTTTGGTGGGTGGCTCTCTTAGCAGGTTTGTTGTGGTGCCATATTCTTTCCATTTTTTAATAATGGATTTAAATGGTGCTCCGTGGGATGTTCAAAGTTTCAGATGTTTTTTTATAACCCAACCCTGATCTGTACTTCTCCACAACTTTGTCCCTGACCTGTTTGGAGAGCTTCTCTTCATGGTGCCGCTTGCTTGGTGGTGCCCCTTGCTTAGTGGTGCCCCTTGCTTAGTGGTGTTGCAGACTCTGGGGCCTTTCAGAACAGGTGTATATATACTGAGATCATGTGACACTTAGATTGAACACAGGTGGACTTTATTTAACTAATTATGTGACTTCTGAAGGTAATTGGTTGCACCAGATCTTATTTAGGGGCATCATAGCAAAGGGGGTGAATACATATGAACGCACCACTTTTCCGTTATTTATTTTTTAGAATATTTTGAACAAGTAATTTTTTTCATTTCACTTCACCAATTTGGACTATTTTGTGTCTGTCCATTACATGAAATCCAAATAAATATCCATTTAAATTACAGGTTTTAATGCAACAAAATAGGAAAAACGCCAAGGGGGATGAATACTTTTGCAAGGCACTGTAGATATTCCATTAAAAATCAGCCGTTTCCAGCTTTAATAGCCATTTACATTAACAATGTCTACACTGTATTTCTGATCAATTTGATGTTATTTTAATGGACAAAAAAACTGCTTTTCTTTTGAAAACAAGGACATTTCTAAGTGACCCCAAACTTTTGAACGGTAGTGATATATATACAGTGGGGAGAACAAGTATTTGATACACTGCCAATTTTGCAGGTTTTCCTACTTACAAAGCATGTAGAGGTCTGTAATTTTTATCATAGGTACACTTCAACTGTGAGAGACGGAATCTAAAACAAAAATCCAGAAAATCACATTGTATGATTTTTAAGTAATTAATTTGCATTTTATTGCATGACATAAGTATTTGATCACCTACCAACCAGTAAGAATTCCGGCTCTCACAAACCTGTTAGTTTTTCTTTAAGAAGCCCTCCTGTTCTCCACTCATTACCTGTATTAACTGCACCTGTTTGAACTCGTTACCTGTATAAAAGACACCTGTCCACACACTCAATCAAACAGACTCCAACCTCTCCACAATGGCCAAGACCAGAGAGCTGTGTAAGGACATCAGGAATAAAATTGTAGACCTGCACAAGGCTGGGATGGGCTACAGGACAATAGGCAAGCAGCTTGGTGAGAAGGCAACAACTGTTGGCGCAATTATTAGAAAATGGAAGAAGTTCACGATGACGGTCAATCACCCTTGGTCTGGGGCTCCATGCAAGATCTCACCCTGTGGGGCATCAATGATCATGAGGAAGGTGATTGATCAGCCCAGAACTACACGGCAGGACCTGGTCAAGAGAGCTGGGACCACAGTCTCAAAGAAAACCATTAGTAACACACTACGCCGTCATGGATTAAAATCCTGCAGCGCACGCAAGGTCCCCCTGCTCAAGCCAGCGCATGTCCAGGCCCGTCTGAAGTTTGCCAATGACCATCTGGATGATCCAGAGGAGGAATGGGAGAAGGTCATGTGGTCTGATGAGACAAAAAAATAGCTTTTTGGTATATACTCCACTCGCCGTGTTTGGAGGAAGAAGAAGGATGAGTACAACCCCAAGAACACCATCCCAACCGTGAAGCATGGAGGTGGAAACATCATTCGTTGGGGATTCTTTTCTGCAAAGGGGACAGGACGACTGCACCGTATTGAGGGGAGGATGGATGGGGCCATGTATCGCGAGATCTTGGCCAACAACCTCCTTCCCTCAGTAAGAGCATTGAAGATGGGTCGTGGCTGGGTCTTCCAGCATGACAACGACCCGAAACACACAGCCAGGGCAACTAAGGAGTGGCTCCATAAGAAGCATCTCAAGGTCCTGGAGTGGCCTAGCCAGTCACCAGACCTGAACCCAATAGAAAATCTTTGGAGGGAGCTGAAAGTCCGTATTGCCCAGCGACAGCCCCGAAACCTGAAGGATCTGGAGAAGGTCTGTATGGAGGAGTGGGCCAAAATCCCTGCTGCAGTGTGTGCAAACCTGGTCAAGACCTACAGGAAACGTATGATCTCTGTAATTGCAAACAAAGGTTTCTGTACCAAATATTAAGTACTGCTTTTCGGATGTATCAAATACTTATGTCATGCAATAAAATGCAAATTAATTACTTAAAAATCATACAATGTGATTTTCTGGATTTTTGTTTCAGATTCCGTCTCTCACAGTTGAAGTGTACCTATGATAAAAATTACAGACCTCTACATGCTTTGTAAGTAGGAAAACCTGCAAAATCGGCAGTGTATCAAATACTTGTTCTCCCCACTGTGTATATATATATATATATATATATATATATACACATACATACACACACACACACACACACACACACACACACAGTTGAAGTCGGAAGTTTACATAGACCCTAGCCAAATACATTTAAACTCAGTTTTTCACAATTCCTGACATTTAATCCTATTAAGAATTCACTGTCTTAGGTCAGTTAGGATCACCACTTCATTTTAAGAATGTGAAATGTCAGAATAATAGTAGAGAGAATGATTTATTTCAGCTTTTATTTCTTTCATCACATTCCCAGTGGGTCAGAAGTTTACATACACTCAAATAGTATTTGGTAGCATTGCCTTTAAATTGTTTAACATGGGTCAAACGTTTCGGGTAGCCTTCCACAAGCTTCCCACAATAAGTTGGGTGAATTTTGGCCCATTCCTCCTGACAGAGCTTGTGTAACTGAGTCAGGTTTGTAGGCCTCCTTGCTCGCACACACTTTTTCAGTTCTGCCCACACATTTTCTGTAGGATTGAGGTCAGGGCTTTGTGATGGCCACTCCAATACCTTGACTTTGTTGTCCTTAAGCCATTTTGCCACAACTGGAAGTATGCTTGGGGCTTGTCCATTTGGAAGACCCATTTGCGACCAAGCTTTAACTTCCTGACTGCTGTCTTGAGATGTTGCTTCAATATATCCACATAATTTTCCTTCCTCATGATGCCATCTATTTTGTGAAGTGCACCAGTCCCTCCTGCAGCAAAGCACCCCCACACCATGATGCTGCCACCCCCGTGCTTCACGGTTGGAATGGTGTTCTTTGGCTTGCAAGTGCCCCCTTTTTCCTCCAAACATAACGATGGTCATTATGGCCAAACAGTTATATTTTTGTTTCATCAGACTAGAGGACATTTCTCCAAAAGTAAGATCTTTGTCCCCATGTGCAGTTGCAAACCGTATTCTGGCTTTGTTATGGCGGTTTTGGAGCAGTGGCTTCTTCCTTGCTGAGCGGCCTTTCAGGTTATGTCGATATACGACTTGTTTTACTTTGGATATAGATACTTTTGTACCTGTTTCCTCCAGCATTGATTTGCACTTTTCGCACCAAAGTACGACAATCTCTAGGAGATAGAACGCGTCTCCTTCCTGAGTGGTATGATAGCTGTGTGGTCCCATGGTGTTTATACTTGCGTACTATTGTTTGTACAGAAATTGCTCCCAAGGATGAAGACTTGTGGAGGTCTACAATTTTTGCTTATTTCTTTTGATTTTCCCATGATGTCAAGCAAAGAGGCAATGAGTTTGAAGGTAGGCCTTGAAATACATCCACAGATACACCTCCAATTGACTCAGAAGCTTCTGATATGCTAATTGAAATCATTTAAAGCCATGACATAATTTTCTGGAATTTTCCAAGCTGTTTAAAGGCACAGTCAACTTAGTGTATGTAAACTTCTGACCCACTGGAATTGTGAAACAGTGAATTGTAAGTGAAATAATCTGTCTGTAAACAATTATTGGAAAAATGACTTGTGTCATGCACAAAGTAGATGTCCTAACCGACTTGCCAAAACTATAGTTTGTTAACAAGAAATGTGTGGAGTAGTTGAAAAACGAGTTTTAATGACTCCACTCTAAGTGTATGTAAACTTCCAACTTCAACTGTATATGGTCTCATTACACCAGTGGTAGCACCAGGGAATTCTCACTGGACTAGCTACTCGTTGAGTAGGGATGGTTGCAATCTATGGTGTATTATGCATGCATGTGTTAATACATTCTTCTTGGGGGTGCTAGACATATTCATGAGGGAGCTTCAGCTCCTAGCAACCCTCTCCCTGGAGCTGTCCATGCATTACGCAGGCCTAGTACAGAAACAACTCCTAGCCCTCACTTCTGGCACCGTCCCCTAGGCACTTCATGTAGTGATATGGTAGCAAATCAACCTTGTCCTCTGATTTCAGCGCTGTTTTTATCTGTGGGAGGTAAGGATGAAAATACACAATAAGATTAATGATTAAATCAATCTTTTTATAAGCTATTAATATTAAGGAAGGTTAGATAAAACGTAATTACATGCTCAGGCTCCAACCTGATTAGGATGGCGGCAGTGAAGTAACATGGCACTCTTGACTCTTACTGTTTGGCTCAGTTTCAAACCCACGTCCTCTTGAGTCTCACCTACTAAGTCAATTGGCACTTGATATGATGTATTTCTGGTTTAGGAGGCAAGGGTGCAAGGTAGACCACTGCAGGGGTTGGAATGACGATAATGACGTAGACAGATAGATAAAGTGCTTTCCAATGCAACTGAGGACCTTTTGCTTACAAAGTGAGAAATAAGCTTTGTGATAACTTACAAGAAACAGGATGACGGATTGTACATCAATCATTGACTGTGCAGTAACAGCAATGTATACCCAACCACCATCCTCTCTGATTAAGATTGAGGGAGTTTTACGTCCAAAATACTGTACCTTCCCATGGAATATTATATGGTACCTGATAATGATGGCTGATAATGTTATATTTGTGTGCATAATGGATTTAGTGCTTTTCTCAGTAGCTTAAAGGGACAGTAAGGCCAGAATCACCTCATCTACTTACCATGTGTCCATGTAAACAGGAAAGGCTTATATCCAGGGGAGGAACTGCTGCAACATGACCATGACATTGTATCGTTGAATAATGGTTTCTTCACATGGTGTAATATGAATAAACAGTTGAAAACATTGTTCCGTTTGACACATTAGAAAGTCTAAATGGGAACGGAAATCTACAGAGTGATAAAGAAGAATTCATAAAATCCTCACATGGGAATAGTAGTCAATTGCATGGATAACTTTCCAAAATCGCATTTCAATGGTATTAGCCTGGATATCATTTCCCCATAATGTTTTTGGAAATAAAGTTAATCGATTGATGCAGAGATGGTTTTTAGAATATATTATGTCACGTTGCACATATGTGTCGAACTCAATCAACAGCCAGTACTCAAGCCATATTTAATTTGTCCCCCAAAGTCCAATGCTCTATGTCTATTTTAGCTACATTCAAGCAGATTTGAACTGGCAGGGCCTTTGATGGTTTTAAATGTCATACTTTGACCATATATCATGGAAATTCTTTGTCAGGTTCCATCATCCTTCCAAATCAAAATAGAATCAAATCAGTTTATTGGTCGCATCCACAGTTTAGCAGCGAAATGCTTATGTTGCTAGCTCCTAACAATGCAGTAAAATGTCAACAAGTACACAAATAATGAAAAATATAAATTTAAAGTAATACAACTTGAAATGTTGGAACGAATCCAACTAACCCAAATAGCACTGTTACATAAATCCAAATGCAATCTATACGTATATACACCGGATGAATTTACTCATGATACATTAAGAATGGTATGTACTGCAGTAGATATATTAGACTGAGACAGTATATCAATCCAGTATATCAATAAATATGTGGTGAGTATAAGCAGTGTAACTGAATGAGCTATATCGAGAATACAGTATTTAAATAAAGTACAAAACCTTCATGGGAAAATTGATAGCATTGCAGGAATTTCGCTTCCGGGCCAGAGTCCAAGGACACAAAGAAATTAAATAAATAAATCCATTTTTTAAAATAAATATTACATCAATAAAATAAAATGTCTGAACGAATCCAATTAACCCAAATAGCACTGTTTTTCCACATTTTGTTACATTATAGCCTTATTCTAACATGGATTAAATTACTTTTATCCGTCACCAATCTACACATAATACCCCATAATGACAAAGTGAAAACAATTTGTTTGACATTTTTGCAAATACCTTATTTACATAAGTATTCAGTCTTTGCAATGAGACTCGAAATTGAGCTCAGGTGCATCCTGATTCCATTGATCATCCTTGAGATGTTTCTACAACTTGATTGGACTCCACCTGTGGTAAATTCAAATTATTGGACATGATTTGGAAAGGCACAAACCTGTCTATATAAGGCCCCACAGTTGACAGTGCATGTCAGAGCAAAAACCAAGCCATGAGGTCGAAGGAATTGTCCATAGAGCTCCGAGACAGGATTGTGTCGAGGCACAGATCTGGGGAAGGGTACCAAAAAATGTCTGCAGCATTGAAGGTCCCCAAGAACATAGTGGCCTCCATCATTCTTGAATGGAAGAAGTTTAGAACCACCAAGATTCTTCCTAGAGCTGGCCTCCCGGCCAAACTGAACAATCGGAGAAGAAGGGCCTTGGTCAGGGACTTGACCAATAACCCAATGTTAACTCTGACAGAGCTCCAGAGTTCCTCTGTGGAGATGGGAGAACCTTCCAGAAGGACAACCATCTCTGCAGCACTCCACCAATCAGGCCTTTATGGTAGAGTGGCCAGACGGAATCCACTCCTCAGTAAAAGGCACATGACAGACCGCTTGGAGTTTGCCAAAAGGCACCTAAAGGACTCTCAGACCATGAGAAACAAGATTCTCTGGTCTGATGAAACCAAGATTGAACTCTTTGGCCTGAATGCCAAGCATCACGTCTGGAGGAAACCTGGCACCATCCCTATGGTGAAGCATGGTGGTGGCAGCATCATGCTGTGGGGATGTTTTTCAGGGACTGGGAGACTAGTCAGGATCGAGGGAAAGATGAATGGAGCAAAGTACAGAGAGATCCTTGATGAAAACCTGCTCCAGAGCACTCAGGACCTCAGACTGGGGCGAAGGATCACCTTCCAACAGGACAAAGACCCTAAGCACACAGCCAAGACAACGCAGGAGTGGCTTTGGGACAAGTCTCTGAAAGTCCTTGAGTGGCCTAGCAAGAGCACGGACTTGAACCCGATCAAACATCTCTGGAGAGACCTGAAAATAGCTGTGCAGCGACGCTCCCCATCCAACCTGACAGGGCTTGAGAGGATCTGCAGAGAAGAATGGGAGAAACTCCCCAAATACAGGTTTGCCAAGCTTGTAGCGTCATACCCAAGAAGACTCGATGCTGTAATCGCTGCCAAAGGTGCTTCAACAAAGTACTGAATAAAGGGTCTGAATACTTATGTAATATGTAATATATATAATTTTTAATACATTTGAAAAAAATTCTAAAACAGTTTTTGCTTTGTCATTATGGGGTATTGTGTGTAGATTGATGGGAAAAAACGATTTAATCCATTTTAGAATAAGGCTGTAACGTAACAAAATGTGGAAAAAGTCAAGGGATCTGAATACTTTCCGAATGCACTGTACACCGGATGAATTTATACAATATATACTAAGAATGATATGTATAGCAGTAGATATATACTCTGGCCAGTTTATGGGGTACACCCATCTAGTACCTGGTCGAACCCCCCTGTGCATCCAGAACAGCCTGAATTCTTCAGGGCATGGATTCTACAAGGTGTACTTTGCTCAATTGGTATCAAGGGACCTAATGTGTGCCAGGAAAACATTCCCCACACCATTACACCACCGCCACCAGCCTGTACCATTGACACCAGGCAGGATGGGGCCATGGACTCAAATCCTGACTCTGCCATCAGCATGACTCAACAGGAACCGGGATTCGTCGGACCAGGAGATGTTTCTCCATTCCTCAATTGTCCAGTGTTGGTGATCGTGTGCCCACTGGAGCCGCTTCTTGTTTTTAGCTGATAGGTGTGGAACCCAGTGTGGTCGTCTGCTGCAATAGCCCATCCGTGCAGGGACTGACGAGTAATGCGTTCCGAGATGCCGTTCTGCACACCACTGTTGTACTGCACCGTTATTTGCCTGTTTGTGGCCCGCCTGTTAGCTTGCACGATTCTTTCCATTCTCCTTCAACCTCTCTCATCAATGAGCTGTTTTCGCAAACAGGACTGCTGCTGACTGGATGTTTTTTGTTTGTCGCACCACTGTCGGTAAACCCTAGACATTCTTGTGCGTGAAAAGCCAAGGAGGTTGGCCGTTTCTGAGATACTGGAACCGGTGCGCCTGGCTCTGACAATCATACCACAGTCGCTTAGGTCACTCGTTTTGCCCATTCTAACGTTCAATCGAACAGTAACTGAATGCCTTGATGACTGTTTGCCTGCTTTATATAGCAAACCACGGCCACGTGACTCACTGTCTGTAGGAGTGAACCATTGTCGTGAACGGGGTGGTGTACCTAATAAACTGGCCACTGAGTGTACTCAAGTGAGATATGTCAAGAATCCAGTATATACTGTAAATAAATAAGTGGTGTGTATAAGCAGTGTAACTAAAATGAAATGTACAGTAGTAGAAATACTAGAATGAGCTAAGTCAAGAATACAGTATTTAAAAACACATTACAAAATTCCCTGGCAAAATGTATAGAATTGCAGGAATTTAAACTGAACAAAGAAATGTACGCAACACGCAACAATTTCAAAGATTTTACTGAGTTACAGTTCATAAAAGGAAATCAGTCAATTGAAATAAATTCAATAGGCCCTAATCTATGGATTTCACATAGACTAGGAAAACAGATATGCATCTGTTGGTCACCTTAAAAAAAAGGTTGGGGCGTGGATCAGAAAACCAGTTAGTATCTGGTGTGACCACCATTTGCCTCATGCTGCGCAACACATCTCCTTCGCATAGAGTTAATTAGGCTGTTGATTGTGGCCTGTGGAATGTTGTCCCACTCCTCTTCAATGGCTGTACGAAGTTGCTGGATATTGGCGGGAACTGGAACACGCTGCCGTACACATCGATCCAGTGCACCCCAAACCTGCTCGGATGACATGTCTGGTGAGTATGCAGGCCATGGAAGAACTGGGACATTTTCAGCTTCCAGGAATTGTGTACAGATCCTTGTGACATGGGGCAGTGCATTATCATGCTGAAACATGAGGTGATGGCGGCGGATAAATGGCACGACAATGGGCCTCAGGATCTCGTCCCAGTATCTCTGTACATTCAAATTTCCATTGATAAACTGGAATTGTGTTCGTTGTCCGTAACTTATGCCTGCCCATACCATAACCCCACCGCCACCATTGGGCACTCTGTTCACAACGTTGACATCAGCAAACCACTCGCCCACATGACGCCATACATGCTGTCTGCCATCTGCCCGGTACAGTTGAAACCGGAATTCATCGTGCCAGTGGCCATCGAAGGTGTGCATTTGCCCACTGAATTCGATTACAACGCCGAACTGTAGTCAGGCCAAGACCCTGGTGAGGACGATGAGCACGCAGTTGAGCTTCCCTGAGATGGTTTCTGACAGTTTGTGCAGAAATTCCTCAGTTGTGCAAACCCACAGTTTCATCAGCCATGACTAGAATACAGTAAATACATATAAAGTGGGTAAAAGAGTATGTAAACATTATTAAAGTGACCAGTGTTTAATGACTATGTACATAGGGCAGCAGTCTCTAACGTGCAGGGTAAAGTACTGGGTGGTAGCCGGCTGGAACAGTGACTAAGGTTCAGGGTAGGGTACTGGGCGGGGCCCAGCTAATGATTACTTTTTAGCAGTCTGTTTGCCTGGAGATAGAAGCTGTTTATCAGTCTCTCTGCTCCAGCTTTGAACCACCTGTGCTGTCTCCACCTTCTAGATGTTAGCGTGGTGAACAGGCCGTGGCTCAGGTGGCTAAGGTCCTTGATGATCGTCTTTGCCTTCCTGTGACAACGGGTGCTGTAGATGTCCTGGAGGGCAGGCAGTGTGCCCCCCAATGATGCGTTGGGGTGCTCTCTAGCTCAAGAGCACCCCCAGAGGTAACTCTTCTGTAATGTAGCTTTAATCGCTTGTCACGCAAAGGATCAGAGAGAATAATTAGGCAGCTTATAAGCCCAATGGTTATGTACCAATGAAGCCTGTCTGTCCCAAATATTTCCCTGGTTCTAACAGTGGGACACAAAAACGAATGTGAAGGCTGTTTTACGGTGGCATCAGTCTCATTTCACTTGAGTATGTATCAAGCGTCTCAGTGCTGATGTAGGATCAATTTTACCTTTTAGATCACAGTGAATAAGATTATATGGACAGGAAGGACCTGATCCTAGATCAGCACTCATACTCTGAAACGTTTAATAAATAACGGCACTGCTTTCTGGGATAAATCAAACACACCCTGAATACTTGAAAGAGCGTTTCAACATTCTTTCTCTCCTCATGTGAAGGAAGTTGTTTGCATGCATGAAGGACGTGGTTAAAAGAGTGCTCTGATTTCATTAGATGGCTAATGGTCTACATTTTAATTATTTTTACTTGTGCTCTACTGTGATTTCATAGATGGCTAATGGTCCTCTGTTCTCTTTTATATTCTACTGTGATTTTAAGTCTGCCTATGTGTGCGTCTGTGTACGTTAATGAGCGCACGTGTTCACGGGCGTTCGTAGCCTCCGTGTTCATGTGTGATGACGATAGCTGACTGCCAACGGAGCAACAATCCAGATGGCCTGAGATGATGCTCAGATGCCAAGGGGAGATTGTTATTGCTCTGGCATTTGATCACAGCACTATAATGTAATTACATCTATTTTAACATTGAATTATAGGCTCAATGAATATCTTGTTGTCATCCTACCATATTAGCTTTTAAAATGCCTACACTTTGTGCATTCTTGAGCCAGTCCATGCCCCAAAGACATGGAGATAAAGATCTATGAGAATACATATAATGGAAGACTGTTTGTATTGTTAGCTTTTGCGCTTTCTTACATAGTGTACTTCCTCTTAAGACTCTATATTTGGCCTGACTTCATGGAGTTAGAATGACGCTGCCTTCCCCTCTTCCGCTGTTCCTTTTTATAAACTGGGTGGTTCGAGCCCTGAATGCTGATTGGCTGACAGCCGTGGTATAGCAGACCTTATACCACAGGTATGACAAAACATTTATTTTTCCTGCTGTAATTACGTTGGTAACCAGTTTATAATAGCAATAAGGCACTTTGGGGGTTTGTGGCATATGGCCAATATACCACGGCTAAGGGCTGTATCCAACAGCTCTTAGCTGTTACAAATCCCAATCATAGTTCTGACTCATTTCACTTGCTCCCCAGTGTTAATTGTAATTGTATTTTTAATGTAGCTAGTTTAAGTATACACATGACCAGCTACCTGATTACATCATGGTGCAGTTCTCAAGTGAAATGAACAATGTACTCCAAATTGGCTTGATGACAGAGGTTGTTAGGAGACAATCGAAATTACATTGTGTGTGCTCGTTGTAAGCCTCTTGGGAAAATCAAAAACACACAGTAGTTAACTGTGGGTAGAATCCTAACTCCAGATAAGCGCATCACTTTTTTGTGTAGCTAAACTTGAGCGAAGCTTGCTTTCATCTCAGGTGCATTTCAGTTCAACCACGATTCCATAGAATCTATTCAAATAAAATAAGCCCTGTGCTTTTCTGCTGTCCTAGTGGGAAATATTAGAATCGGTTCATACTTGCTGTAGATTCAAATAAGAACAAAATTCCAAAGTATTTGCCTTAAATTACCTATTTTGCTGCATCACTCTGAAACAATGTACATTTGGAAAATTCAAACAATATCAGAGGTGTGGCGGCGGCTTTATAATGTTGCTGTGTTCTTAAATTAGAGTGCTGTGCACTGGCCAGGGGGACTGATTCCCCTGTGTTGAATGGGAAAGGGTATATTTAGCCAAGTGGTCACTGGCCTTGTCTATTAAACAGAAAAAGCTGAGTCCTCGGCAGCAGAACAGTTGTGAGAATTCACCGGGAGTGTTCTGAAAGTCAGAGCTTAGAGGCCTGCGTACAAAGAGTAATACAGGTTCTAAATGGGGCGTTACGACCAGTAGCCTTTGAGAGAACTTGTCCACATTCCAAATGGCACCCTATTGCCTATGTAGTGCACTACTTTTGTCAAGAGCCCTATGGGTGGATGACAATTGCACTAATTATCTGTGGGCATCATGCACATTCCAGGGCGTATATTGAACATCAACAATAAAACAAATTACAGTGGGGAAAAAAAGTATTTAGTCAGCCACCAATTGTGCAAGTTCTCCCACTTAAAAAGATGAGAGAGGCCTGTAATTTTCATCATAGGTACACGTCAACTATGACAGACAAAATGAGAATATTTTTTCCAGAAAATCACATTGTAGGATTTTTAATGAATTTATTTGCAAATTATGGTGGAAAATAAGTATCTGGTCAATAACAAAAGTTTCTCAATATTTTGTTATATACCCTTTGTTGGCAATGACACAGGTCAAACGTTTTCTGTAAGTCTTCACAAGGTTTTCACACACTGTTGCTGGTATTTTGGCCCATTCCTCCATGCAGATCTCCTCTAGAGCAGTGATGTTTTGGGGCTGTCGCTGGGCAACACGGACTTTCAACTCCCTCCAAAGATTTTCTATGGGGTTGAGATCTGGAGACTGGCTAGGCCACTCCAGGACCTTGAAATGCTTCTTGCGAAGCCACTCATTCGTTGCCCGGGCGGTGTGTTTGGGATCATTGTCATGCTGAAAGACCCAGCCATGTTTCATCTTCAATGCCCTTGCTGATGGAAGGAGGTTTTCACTCAAAATCTCACGATACATGGCCCCATTCATTCTTTCCTTTATACGGATCAGTCGTCCTGGTCCCTTTGCAGAAAAACAGCCCCAAAGCATGATGTTTCCACCCCATGCTTCACAGTAGGTATGGTGTTCTTTGGATGCAACTCAGCATTCTTTGTCCTCCAAACACGACAAGTTTATATTTTGGTTTCATGCCTTGTTGCAAACAGGATGTATGTTTTGGAATATTTTTATTCTGTACAAGCTTCCTTCTTTTCACTCTATCAATTAGGGTAGTATTGTGGAGTAACTACTATGTTGTTTTCTAGTAGTTTCCTCAGTTTTTTCCTATCACAGCCATTAAACTCTGTAACTGTTTTAAAGTCACCATTGGCCTCATGGTGAAATCCCTGAGCGGTTTCCTTCCTCTCCGGCAACTGAGTTGGGAAGGACGCCTGTATCTTTGTAGTGACTGAGTGTATTGATACACCAACCAAAGTGTAATTAATAACTTCCCCATGCTCTCAAAGTGAGAGCCATCTACTTATTATATGACTTGTTAAGCAAATGTTTTGTCCTGAACTTATTTAGGCTTGACATAACAAAGGGGTTGAACACTTACTCACTCAAGAAATTTCAGCTTTTCCTTTTTAATTCATTTGTAAAACATTTGAAAAACATAATTCCACTTTGACATTATGGGGTATTGCATGTAGGCCAGTGACAAAAAATGACATTTTCATCCATTTTAAATTCAGGCTGTAACACAACAAAATGTGGAAAAAGTCAAGGGATGTGAATACTTTCTGAAGGCACTGTAATATACAGTACTTGAAATTCGAAATGTATTTTTCCAGTTTATATTTAAATATACTATAATTTCACCTCAAAACACATTAAAAGTGTAGTTGAAATTCATTGTTTTTCAGTCTTTTAGTATACTATATGTTCACTAGCATTACACTTAAACACACTTATTTCATACAATTTTATAGTAATTTAGTGTATTAATTCAAAATACACTTGTTTTTAAGTAGAAGCATTTTTTTTTTTTTTATGAAACTGCTTGTAAGTGATCAAGTATTTCAATGCCATTAATGAGTTTCAAAGTACTTTCTGAATTATTGTCTGTGGTGTAAGCCTATCCACCATGGGTCCTTCAGAGCCATTTGTTCCATCAACCTTTTTGACAGCATCCGCATACGAGACCCTCTGAACTGCCCATACTTTGGCAACCTCAATTTCTGTCACTGTTTTCGGGGATTCCAAGGATTTCGCTTCATGGTCTTCACCACAGTTGCAACACGTTTCTCCTTGGCCATTCTCTTCAGCTAAACATTCTTCATCATAGTGGCCATTTTTAAGTTGAAGCAAAGGAAGCGGTGCAGGTCCTAATCCAGGCACTTGTCATCTCCCATCTGGACAACTGCAACTCGCTGTTGGCTGGGCTCACCGCTTGTGCCATCAAACCCCTGCAATTTATCCAGAACGCTGCAGCCCGCCTGGTGTTCAACCTTCCCAAGTTCTCCCATGTCACCCTGCTCCTCCACACACTCCACTGGCTTCCAGTTGAAGCTCGCATCCACCACAAGGCCATACTTCCTTATGGAGCAGCAAGAGGAACTGCCCCTCCCTACCTTCAGGCTATGCTCAAACCCTACACCCCAACCCGTCATTCTGCCACCTCTGGTCTCTTGACCCTCCTACCTCTACGGGAGGGCAGCTCCCGCTGAGCCCAGTCCAAGCTCTTCTCGGTCCTAGCATCCCAATGGTGGAACCAGCTAGGACAGCAGAGTCTCTGTCCATCTTCTGAAAACATCTTAAACTCTACCTCTTCAAAGAGTATCTTAAATCCTCCCACATCATCCCCTCCTCACCCCCATTATTATTTTTTTAAATACATAAATATGCCTTTCGTGAACTAACACTCACACTTGACGTTTTCCACCCCTTACTAGCTCTGACTTTACTTTATTGAGGAGAAATGTACATACTATGACTGTGATATGTGGTTGTCCCACCTAGCTATCTTAAGATGAATGCACTAACTGTAAGTCACTCTGCATAAGAGCATCTGCTAAAAAATGTCATTCCCACAATGATATAAATTGGGACAGTTTTTACTGTAAATTGAGAAATTATGTGACTGAACTGAACAAAAAGAATAAGAAATTGTATTATGAAACCAAGATAAATGACAAAGTATGATGGAAAAAAGCGTTCTAATACTTTAAATGGGCAGAAAGACCAATTCAACTCCATCTTTCATTGAATCAGATGGCTCATTTATCACAAAACATTTTGATGTTGCCAGTTACTTTAATGACTATTTATTTGGCAAAGTAGGCAAGCTTAGGCCTGAAATTCCAACAACAAACTGTGAGACACCATATTCATTCATAAAATACCTAATAATGAAAGAAAGCATTGTCATTTTGAATTCTGTAAAGTTAGTGTGGGTGAGGTGGAAAAATTCTTGTTCATCAATAATGAGAAACCACCTGTCATTGACAACTTCGATGGAAAGCTGAGGATGGTAGCAGACTATATTGCCACTCCTATTTGTCATATTTTTAATCTGAGTCTGGAGAAAAATGTTTGTCCTCAGACCTGGAGGGAAGCCATAGTCATTCCGTTACCCAAGAATGGTAAAGCACCCTTTACTGGTTCTAACAGCCAACCAATCAGCTTGCTGCCGACTTTTATTTTTAACAGATACAATACTGTTTCTTTGTAAACAAAATTAACAACAGACTTTAAGCATGCTTATAGAGAAGGGAACACAGCATGTACTGCACTGACTCAAATCCCTGATGATTGGTTGAAAGAAATTGATAATAAGAAGACTGTGGGAGTTGTACTTTTAGATTTCAGTGCGGCCTATGATATCATTGACCATAACCTGTTGAATTTTTTTTATGTTTTGTTTTGGCTTTTTAACCTCTGCCATATCGTGGATTCAGAGCTATCTATCTAATAGAACACAGAGGGTTTTCTATAATCAAAGCTTTTCTAAAGACCTGCCACTGGCAGGTGATTCAACCATAAACGCATCAGCAACCACAGCTAGTGAAATCACTGCAACCCTAAACAAAGAGTTGCAGTCAGTTTTAGAATGGGTGGCCAGCAATAAACTGGTCCTGAACATAACATTAAGAGCATTGTATTTGGTACAAATCATTCCTCAGTTCTATACCTTAGGTGAATCTGATAATGAATAATGAATAATGAGGTGACTAAATTACTTGGTGTTACCTTGGATTGTAAACTGTCATGGTCAAAACATATTGATTCAATGGTTGTAAAGATGGGGAGAGACAATCGTCCCAGCTCTGTAGATTTGGCTGTGAAGAGACAGAATCATTAGATCATTTGTTTTGGTACTGTCCATTTGTAGCTTGTTTCTGGGCACAGGTCCAGGAATGGCTGAAGGATTGCAATATTTGCATGGAGTTGACCCTGCAGATAGCACTACTGGGTGATCTGAAAAGTCATAGTCAATCGATCAATAATATAATAATACTTTTAGCAAAGATGTTTATTTTCAATTCACAAACTGTAGAAACAATGAGAACATCACAGTACAATTGAAAAATATATGGCAAATAGAAATCCAATATGGATGGTGTTAAGAGATAGGTGTTGAATGGAGCTGAAGGATGGGACTAATAACAACAAATAATAACAACAAGATAACTAGTGTAAGACATGCTGTGTCCATAATAAGTATATAGGTTATATATTGTGAGCTTTTGTGAAAGAGCACAGTTAGAAAGATATGGCATATAGAAGCATACCAGATGGACATCATAAAAATGATCGGAGGAAGTTCAGGAGTAAAAATAAACAAAATATAATTAGTGACTGTGTCCATAAAATGTATATAGTATGTATAAGCATGAAATAGAGGCCTAAGCATTGTTGTTCACTAGTTTACTCCAATTAGGGAGGGGATGGTGGGGTTGGAAAGTAATGAAGGGAAATATATATAAGGACATGTATGTATATATGTGTATGTATGTGTATATGTATATATATATGCGAGGAAAAAAAAAGAAAAAAAACATATGGGGGATTGGAAGTGATGCAGACAATTACATTGATGGAAGTTACCTGTATAAAAGACACCTGTCCACAGAAGCAATCAATCAATCAGATTCCAAACTATCCACCATGGCCAAGACCAAAGAGCTCTCCAAGGATGTCAGGGACAAGATTGTAGACCTACACAACGCTGGAATGGGCTACAAGACCATCGCCAAGCAGCTTGGTGAGAAGGTGACAACAGTTGGTGCGATTATTCGCAAATATAAGAAACACAAAAGAACTGTCAATCTCCCTCGGCCTGGGGCTCCATGCAAGATCTCACCTCGTGGAGTTGCAATGATCATGAGAACGGTGAGGAATCAGCCCAGAACTACACGGGAGGATCTTGTCAATGATCTCAAGGCAGCTGGGACCATAGTCACCAAGAAAACAATTGGTAACACACTACGCCGTGAAGGACTGAAATCCTGCAGCGCCCGCAAGGTCCCCCTGCTCAAGAAAGCACATATACAGGCCCGTCTGAAGTTCGCCAATGAACATCTGAATGATTCAGAGGAGAACTGGGTGAAGGTGTTGTGGTCAGATGAGACCAAAATCGAGCTCTTTGGCATCAACTCAACTCGCCGTGTTTGGAGGAGGAGGAATGCTGCCTATGACCCCAAGAACACCATCCCCACCGTCAAACATGGAGGTGGAAACATTATGCTTAGGGGGTGTTTTTCTGCTAAGGGGACAGGACAACTTCACTGCATCAAAGGGACGATGGACGGGGCCATGTACCGTCAAATCTTGGGTGAGAACCTCCTTCCCTCAGCCAGGGCATTGAAAATGGGTCGTGGATAGGTATTCCAGCATGACAATGACCCAAAACACAAAGGAGTGGCTCAAGAAGAGCACATTAAGGTCCTGGAGTGGCCTAGCCAGTCTCCAGACCTTAATCCCATAGAAAATCTGTGGAGGGAGCTGAAGGTTCGAGTTGCCAAACGTCAGGCTCGAAACCTTAATGACTTGGAGAAGATCTGCAAAGAGGAGTGGGACAAAATCCCTCCTGAGATGTGTGCAAACCTAGTGGCCAACTACAAGAAACGTCTGACCTCTGTGATTGCCAACAAGGGTTTTGCCACCAAGTGTTTTGCTGAGGGGTCAAATACTTATTTCCCTCATTAAAATGAAAATCAATTTATAACATTTTTGACATGCGTTTTTCTGGATTTTGTTGTTGTTATACTGTCTCTCACTGTTCAAATAAACCTACCATTAAAATTATAGACTGATCATGTCTTTGTCAGTGGGCAAACGTACAAAATCAGCAGGGGATCAAATACATACATTTATGAAGCTCTGTTCTTGAGCGGTTCTTGTCTATTAATGTTCTGTATTATGTTATTAATGTTCTTTCGCAACAGCTAATGGGGATCCTAATAAAATACCCCCAAAATAAAATGAATACTAATATCCCACGATCGGCTTCTCCCGTCTGCAGACACTTGATACATGTCCAAACATTTTACAGCGGTTACATTGCAAATGTCTGGATATAAAGGCTCTCACAGGATAGTACACATATCCCAACTGCACTCGGGTAAGGAGAGACTCCACATAAAAATAAAAATAAACAAGAACAGACATTCTTCTCTTTCTTGCCATTTACCACATGATTCATCCTTAGTGCATTGTCCACTCCAGGAACATTCTTCAGTAGAGCAATATCAACTTCTTTCGAGACTCCTGAAATGACTCCCTTGACAGGTACCCTGCTCCGTAGATCAAAGCACGACACCGCAAATCCATCAATTTGGGTGAGACCCAACACACACTTTTTACCAGGGCCCATAGTGCACTACATAAGCATTAGGGTGCAATTCGGGACACGTACAAGTTATCTCAAAGGCTACTGGTCGAAACGCCCCCTTTAGAACCACTATTAGTCTATGTATGTGTGACAACCACTGCTCTAGACAACCTCAGCCCAAACGGTATGGTTAGAAACTTGTACTAGTCAGACCCTCACTGGACACTGGAATGTTTCTCATAGGCTACTAACATCTGGAGGATAAATTAATTAGCATACTTTAATACCACCCCCCCCCCCCCCCCCCCCTCCCCCCCCTCTCCCTGTCTTTCTCCCTCTCTCTCTCTATTTGTCTCTCTCTTTTCCCCTCTCATTCTCCCTTTCTTTCACGTGCTCTCTCTCTTATGCAGGCGTGTCAAACGTGGCCCGCGAGTGGGTCCAATTCGGCCTGCAGGTGGTTTGAGTTAAAATAAATAAAATATATTGTTTTAGAAATATATTTTTGGGGAATTTACTGAATATACACTGCTCAAAAAAATTAAGGGAACACTAAAATAACACATCCTAGATCTGAATGAATGAAATAATCTTATTAAATACTTTTTTATTTACATAGTTGAATGTGCTGACAACAAAATCACACAAATTATCAAAAGAAATCAAATTTATCAACCACTGGAGGTCTGGATTTGGAGTCACCCTCAAAAGTAAAGTGGAAAACCACACTACAGGCTGATCCAACTTTGATGTAATGTCCTTAAAACAAGTCAAAATGAGGCTCAGTAGTGTGTGTGGCCTCCACGTGCCTGTATGACCTCCCTACAACGCCTGGGCATGCTCCTGATGAGGTGGCGGATGGTTTCCTGAGGGATCTCCTCCCAGACCTGGACTAAAGCATCCGCCAACTCCTGGACAGTCTGTGGTGCAACGTGGCGTTGGTGGATGGAGCGAGACATGATGTCCCAGATGTACTCAATTGGATTCAGGTCTGGGGAACGGGCGGGCCAGTCCATAGCATCAATGCCTTCCTCTTGCAGGAACTGCTGACACACTCCAGCCACATGAGGTCTAGTATTGTCTTGAATTAGGAGGAACCCAGGGCCAACCGCACCAGCATATGGTCTCACAAGGGGTCTGAGGATCTCATCTCGGTACCTAATGGCAGTCAGGCTACCTCTGGCGAGCACATGGAGGGCTGTGCGGCCCCCCAAAGAAATGCCACCCCACACCATGACTGACCCACCGCCAAACCGGTCATGCTGGAGGATGTTGCAGGCAGCAGAACATTCTCCACGGCGTCTCCAGACTCTGTCACGTCTGTCACATGTGCTCAGTGTGAACCTGCTTTCATCTGTGAAGAGCACAGGGCGCCAGTGGCGAATTTGCCAATCTTGGTGTTCTCTGGCAAATGCCAAACGTCCTGCACGGTGTTGGGCTGTAAGCACAACACCCACCTGTGGACGTCGGGCCCTCATACCACCTTCATGGAGTCTGTTTCTGACCGTTTGAGCAGACACCAGGCCTGCTGGAGGTCATTTTGGAGGTCATTTTGCAGGGCTCTGGCAGTGCTCCTCCTGCTCCTCCTTGCACAAAGGCGGAGGTAGCAGTCCTGCTGCTGGGTTGTTGCCCTCCTACGGCCTCCTCCACGTCTCCTGATGTACTGGCCTGTCTCCTGGTAGCGCCTCCATGCTCTGGACACTACGCTGACAGACACAGCAAACCTTCTTGCCACAGCTCGCATTGATGTGCCATCCTGAATGAGTTGCACTACCTGAGCCACTTGTGTGGGTTGTAGACTCCGTCTCATGCTACCACTAGAGTGAAAGCACCGCCAGCATTCAAAAGTGACCAAAACATCAGCCAGGAAGCATAGGAACTGAGAAGTGGTCTGTGGTCACCACCTGCAAAACCAGTCCTTTATTGGGGGTGTCTTGCTAATTGCCTATAATTTCCACCTGTTGTCTATTCCATTTGCACAACAGCATGTTACATTTATTGTCAATCAGTGTTGCTTCCTAAGTGGACAGTTTGATTTCACAGAAGTGTGATTGACTTGGAGTTACATTGTGTTGTTTAAGTGTTCCCTTTATTATTTTGAGCAGTGTACTTTAAAATGACTAGAATCAAATTGAAACGGTATAGAAATGATAATGGACCTACATTCATACAGTTTCTTTATTGTGTCCAGCTCGCCAATAATAATTTAAATTAATGCTAGACAGCCAGGGACCATAAAAAAAAAAAAATGGATACAGGACAATTTTTTGCCAATTTTGACAACCTCATTGAAGACCGAATGCAGCCCCCGGGGCAAAATGAGTTTGACACCCCTGCTCTAATGCTTGCAAGCTGCATGAATGTCCTCAACTCTCCCTCTTTCCTCCCTTCCTTTCAACCTCTCCCTCTCAATCTGTACCCCTCCCTTAATCCCTCCCTTTCCCTCATACATTGAACCACAGGGTTGGATTGCTGCCTCGGTCAAGTGAAACCCCACAGTGATGATGCATGTGAACGTCACTGGGAAGCAACCCACCACTTGCTGTGATCAAATCTCTGACTTCGAGGATGACCCCTAACTGGGCTGCTGTGTCTGATCGGCCATGACCTAAAACATTCCTCTGCTGCTTTGATGTCTCTCATGAACAATGATCTCAAACACAGAAGCTCTTGGGAATGATGCGGGCCTGAGCACTTCTGTGAGGAGTTTCAGTGATCATAAGGGTGGCTGCTGTTTTGGAGGATATGGAGTTGAGAAGAATAAAATAATAATAATAATAAAATATATATATACACAGTGCAATGAAAAAGTATTTGGCCCCTTTCTAATTTTCTCTACTTTTGCACATTTGTGATACTGAATGTTATCAGATCTTCAACCAAAACCTGATATTAGATAAAGGGAACATAAGTGAACAAATAACACAACAATTACATATTTATTTCATAAACAAAGTTATGCAACACCCAATTCCCCTGTGTGAAAAAGTATTTGCCCCCTTACACTCAATAACTGGTTGTGCCACCTTTAGCTGCAATGACTCAACCAAATGCTTCCTGCAGTTATTGATCAGTCTCTCACGTCACTGTGGAGGAATTTTGGCCCACTCTTCCATGCAGAACTGCTTTAACTCAGTGACGTGTGGGTTTTCAAGCATGAACTGCTCGTTTCAAGTCCTGCCACAAAATCTCAATTGGGATTAGGTCTTCCAATTTGTTGCTTTTTAGCAATTTTCATGTAGACTTGATTGTGTGTTTTGGATCATTGTCTTGCTGCATGACCCAGCTGCGCTTCAGCTTCAGCTCACAGACGGATGGTCTGACATTCTCCTGTAGAATTCTCTGATACAGAGCAGAATTCATGGTTCCTTCTATTAAGGCAAGTCATCCAGGTCCTGAGGCAGCAAAGCATCCCCAAACCATCACACCACCACCACCATGCTTGACCTTTGGTATGATGTTCTTACTGTGGAATGCAGGGTTTGGTTTTCGCCAGGCATAATGGGACCCATCTCGTCCAAAAAGTTGACTCAAGTTTGCCAAAAAGCACCTGGATGATCATCAAGACTCTTGGAAGAACGTTCTATGGACAGATGATTCAAAAGTATAACTTTTTGGACGACATGGTTCCAGTAATGCCTGGCGAAAACCAAACACTGCATTCCACAGTAAGAACATCATACCAAAGGTCAAGCATATATATGAAAGTAACAAAGTCTAGGAGGAAGGGTAGAACAGCCGATAGAGATGAGTCTTAGGACCTGCTTTAAAAGCCAGTTTGAGCAGCTCTCAGATTGTCAGGGAGGGAGTTCCAAAGGCGTGGTGCATGGGAGGAAAAGGCCCAGTCCCCATTGTGCAGAGCCTGGTCCTGGGGGGCTGGGGCACTACTGACAGTCAAGGCGATGAAGACTACACTTCCAGCCTGGCTGCATCTTTTGCATTCTTGTGTAGATTGCATTCTAGTTGATACGTGATGGATACAATTAGCTAGTGAACAATATTGTTTATTTAGGTCATAGATCGTTTCTTGATTATATACATTTATATCAACTCTTGGGACCTTCTCCACCGAAAGTCATATTTTCAACTTACTTTTATGCACAAATTTGAAAGTATACTAGCTTGTTATTGGCGGCTATCAGCTAACGTTATCTTTAACATGAGCTCCACACACAGACACCATTTTTCGTGGAGATATGACCTGATCTAACTCCCATGAAGTTAATTTGCTTTAAGATCACATCAGAGAGAGTTACATCACAGAATGATAAAGAAGAGAGGGATTATGTCTTATCTCTATCCTGTAACCCCTGCAGGAGAGACAACAACTGAACGCTGTTTTCCCTCCCGTAACAGAGCCCCTTTCCCAATCTGTTCCCGGTCTATCCATTAACAGGATTTCAATATCTCAGAAAACGCAGATCCACCGCACCCAACCGCTCTCTCTCTGAATATTCTCAATTTATTAATGCCAAACTTGGTTCTGAACTGCAGTAATTTTCCTGTGCAGCAGGAAATGCAGACTTGTAGTGTATTCAAGGTTTAAAACAGCTTCTAAAGTTTGTAATTTCCACTTTAAAATGTCAGCCTTGATTTGCACTAACGAAAAATGTATCAGCCCTTACAAAAATTTCAATTTATTATAATCACACTCAAAACTATGAAAAGGAATAACCCAAGAAGGCCGAGATGCTAAAATAATATAATTAATTTAATCCATGCTCGAAAGAATACAAAAAGTGAAAGTGCAAGGTGCTATGTGTGTTTTTTTTAAGGAACGGAGCATAAGTTTAAGCCTTATGCCTTCATCAACTATATGCTTGCACCTGTTGCGCCTCTTACGCACAGCAGGTGTGTCTTCTTAAGTACCTGTCTTCATTGTTTGTATAGCACTGCTGAAGGCATGAGGCCGAAACGTATGCTCCACTCCTTAAATTTTTACATAGCACCTTGCACTTTCACTTTTTGTATACTTTCGTGAATGGATTAAATAAATTATATGATTTTTGCATCTCGTCCTCCTAGGGATGTTCCTTTTCATAGTTGAGTGCCAGTACCATTTGAATCCTACAGATTTTCTCTCCCACACACCAGATGCCTTTCATTCTAGCCTGAGCGCAAACCCTAATACTGGCTTTCTACATTAGTTATAATCCATGTAATAATTCACATTTCCTGTTGCAGTAGGATTATTTTCCTGCTGTGAGAAACTGGTCAAATTAAGATAATACGACTGTTTGTGGTTCGTCATAAAATACACTCATCCCTGGTCCCAAGTGTCCCACTACAGGGAACAGTGCTATTACCACATAAGAGCTCTCTGTTGTGTGTGTGGTCTATATCCCCTAACTTCACAAGCCTTTTGTGTACCCTACCTTTACACACTACAAACCTTGTGTACCCTACCTTTACACACTACAAACCTTGTGTACTCTACCTTTACACACTACAAACCTTGTGTACTCTACCTTTACACACTACACACCTTGTGTACCCTACCTTTACACACTACAAACCTTGTGTACCCTACCTTTACACACTACAAACCTTGTGTACTCTACCTTTACACACTACAAACCTTTTGTGTACTCTACCTTTACACACTACAAACCTTTTGTGTACTCTACTTTTACACACTACAAACCTTTTGTGTACTCTACCTTTACACAATACAAACCGTTTGTGTACTCTACCTGTACACACTACAAACCTTGTGTACCCTACCTTTACACACTACAAACCTTGTGTACCCTACCTTTACACACTACAAACCTTGTGTACTCTACCTTTACACACTACAAACCTTTTGTGTACCCTACCTTTACACACTACAAACCTTGTGTACCCTACCTTTACACACTACAAAACTTGTGTACCTTTACACACTACAAACCTTGTGTACCCTACCTTTACACACTACAAACCTTGTGTACTCTACCTTTACACACTACAAACCTTTTGTGTACCCTACCTTTACACACTACAAACCTTGTGTACCCTACCTTTACACACTACAAAACTTGTGTACCCTACCTTTACACACCACAAACCTTGTGTACTCTACCTTTACACACTACAAACCTTTTGTGTACCCTACCTTTACACACTACAAACCTTGTGTACCCTACCTTTACACACTACAAACCTTGTGTACCCTACCTTTACACACTACAAACCTTGTGTACTCTACCTTAACACACTACAAACCTTGTGTACCCTACCTTTACACACTACAAACCTTGTGTACTCTACCTTTACACACTACAAACCTTGTGTACCCTACCTTTACACACTACAAACCTTGTGTACCCTACCTTTACACACCACAAACCTTGTGTACTCTACCTTTACACACTACAAACCTTGTGTACCCTACCTTTACACACTACAAACATTGTGTATTCTACCTTTACACACTACAAACCTTGTGTATCCTATCTTTACACACTACAAACCTTGTTTACCCTACCTTTACACACTACAAACCTTGTGTACTCTACCTTTACACACTACAAACCTTGTGTACTCTACCTTTACACACTACAAACCTTGTGTACCCTACCTTTACACACTACAAACCTTGTGTACTCTACCTTTACACACTGGCTCTTCATCTGCTCTACCTTTAGACAGCGTGCACTGGCCGTCAAGCTCATGGTTTGGGGGCAAACACACGCTACGCTGCTTCCGTCCTTCTCATTGCTAATATCACAGCTGCACCAGGAAGAAAAATGGTCAGAAAATGTTTGTTTTCCATATCAATAGAAGTAGGGTTCAAGTGGGGTTATGATTCTGTTTAGCTGGATATCATTGCAAATGAAATGACATGGAATTAACAGGAAATTGTGTACATTGTGTTGCTGCACGGTGTGTTTTGCCTCAACAATCAAAGTTAATACAGAAATCGTGGTGTATTACTCAGACATCTGCACCACCGAGCGGATTGGATACTCAGCAGGACTTATTCCTAACCCATCTGTGACATCAGTATGCCTAAATTCCAAACATGAAAGTATTAGAGAGGATAAATCTTACCCTCTGAAAGCACTCAAAGTATTCAACGCTGGTTGAAATTAGATTAAAATAGTACTGGTTGATGAATTTTTTCAAATCCAATGTATTCTCCCTGTTGATTTTATGTCACAATGCATTGACAAATTAAATTAAAACATTGATTCAACCAGTGTGTGCCCAGTGGGTATTGTGTCTCTCGTCTTTGAAATGTAACCAGAGTGAAGTTGAGATCAAAGAGTAAAGGAGAAATCTACTTTAAAGGAAGGCAGGCAAGGAGTCAGGGTCAGGGGTCATAGGGCATGGCCGTTTGTTCACAGGGAGCCGTGAGGATGCCTCTGGGGACTCTCACTACGGAGCTGAGCCACCCTGTTCTGATGGGTGATTTATTACAACACATGGGTGGAACTGCCTCTACCTTGAGTTGATGGGAGACTTAAGTCTTAAGAAGTTGAAGAATGGGGTGGGATGGAGAATGTCAAGGGAGAGGAGGACAGGAGAAGAGATAGAATGACTTGTGTTGACATTTTCAGAGATGGCATACAGTTTCTGGGTCATACCTCTGGCATTGCCAATCACGTGGCCCATTGCATAACCACCTTTCAGAACAAAGAGGTTTGTTCTCAAAGGTGGTAGGCCGCATTGCTCTTCCAAGCTCTTCTATGGGGGCCACATTGATGATGATTGCAGCCGAGGGGCAGTTAGCTGTCCCTCTGTGGTTGGACAGATTTCAACAGCTCCTCATAACATGCAGTTAGCATGTTGAAGTTAGTTGTAAGTTATTAGTTAGTTAATTAGTTGTAGCATGTTGAAGTTAGTTAATTGCTGCTGTCAAAATAATATGTATTTTCTGGGTTTCTTCACTCAAAGCCTCCTTTCTATACACTTCACTTTTCATTCCTTTGATGCAATCATCTGGGATAGTTTGGTAATGGTAATGACTGGCATTTAACGTCTATCCGTAACCTCAAATGTCCTAAAGGGCTGAAGATGTATTTTCTGTTTGGTTTGCAAGACTGACATGTCGAGCCTTGGCAGTTCTGCGCCTAGAGGAACATTTTGAAGAAGGACACAGCGAATATTCTGAAGAAGAGATATCATCTGTTCAGTCACCATGAGGATACAGACACCGTTTTGAAATGCGTAGGCGGATTTATCAAAAAGTATGCTTCCAGACAGTTCAACCAAAATGTATGTAGGGTTGCCAAGTTTTCCCGAAATCCCAGTTGGAGGATTCCTGGAATCAGGAGGGAATAAGCAGGAAATCAGTTTACCTCCAACCAGGATTTCTGGAAAACCAGGGAATTTATTGAAAGTTCCCGGAATTTTGCAGCTCTTTGTTTGGATCAAATTCCTCTTACCTTGAGTTGTCAGTAGTGTTGTTTAGTTTTGCCACAGCCAGGAGTTAGCATGATTAGCATTGTCCCCCCAAAATGTATGTAATCCATGGTAACGACAAAAATGCAATTTCAGAATGTGGGTGGGACATGTCCTCCTCCGTCCCCAGTGAAAGTTGCACCCCTGGTAATTAGCCATGCACTGGTTACCTTGATTGAAAACTGCATCCTCTCAGCCAATAATAAGACAGGCTTTTTACAAAGCAGTTGTGGAGGGAATGGTAATTTCACACTTTAGTTGTTCATATTACAGTGATAAATAAAACGTGTGCAATTAAAAGTACAACATTATTCAGTTGGAATATGAACATCAAAACAATTGAATAAGCTAAATATGAGGAACAAAATCATATTATAAATCAAAACTTTGCCTGCAGAAAAGGATGTTGGGTAATATGCAAATGTTTTTTAACATACTTTAATATATTTTTTGGACATTTTAAGTGAAATATACTTTTTTTTGAATAAACAATCATTATCATTGTCAACTTTCTCTTTCTCTGCACTCTTCGGAACAAGAATTCAGAAAGTACTTTGAAACTCATTAATGGCATTGAAACTAAAAAAACGATGCTTCAACTTAAGAACAACACCAAGTGTATTTTGAATTAATATACTAAATTGCAATAAAATTGTTTGACATTTAAGTACACTTTTAATAAGTGTGTTTAAGGAAACACTGAACATGCCAATTGGCACGTGTGTTTTTCTGTTGCTCATTAGAAAAACGAGATTTCAGTTTCCTCACCAGTTTCGAGTTTGGTTAATGATGTTTGTCCCTTATGATACATTGCAGACATGGAAGCCTATTTCAATTCCTCAAAACCCCCAGAATCAATTTAAGATAACTCAAGACATTTGTAATACATTGTTACATTTTAGCAGAGGATGTTTTAGTTACGCAATTGTACATCTAAATAAGGTGTTTGGGGCAGAATTTCTCAAGTAAAAAAATGTGCAACGTGTTGTCTTATGTAAACAAAGTCGGAGCTGCTGGGCAGGTCTGTCTCACTGTCTATGCTATTGGATAGAGAGCAATCACAGCAGCTGTTCACCACATGTTAGTGGGCAAATGGACAGCTTCAAATCAAAACGCAACCTTCATTTACCTGTTGTGACGCACAGATGTTCCAAAGTCTGTTTTAGGCGAGACTGACTTAATGACCAAAATTATCCTATTGTAGTCAATTTTGAAACAATAGGCCGTTTTCAAAGGCATTCATTGCTTTTTAAAGGCAGTCACTCTTTATGTGTAATGATTGGGAACATATAGTATAGTAAAAGACAAAAAAACAATGTTATAGTGAACACATAGTAGTATACTTAAAGACTGAAAAACAATTAATTTCAAATACACTTTTAATAAGTGTATTGAAGTGAAATGATAGCATATTTATAGTATACTTAAAGATATACTAGAAAAATACATTGTATTTTAAGTATATTATACTAAACAAAAATATAACCGCAACATGCAACAGTTTCAAAGTTTTTAATGAGTTACAGTTCACATAAGGAAATAAGTCAATTAAAATAAATTCATTAGGCCCTAATCTTTGGATTTCACATGACTGGGAATACAGATATGCATCTGCTGGTCACAGATACCTTTAAAAAAAATGGGCCTCACAATGTGCCTCAGGATCTCGTCACAGTATTTCTGTGCACTCAAATTGCCAATACCATAACCCCAACCGCCACCATGGGGCACTCTGTTCACAACGTTGACATCAGCAAACCGCTCGCCCAGACGATGCCATAAACGTGGTCTGCGGTTGAACATTAAACATTTCCCTGTATTTAGCGCCATTCATCATTCCTTCAATTCTGACCAGTTTCCCAGTCCCTGCTGATGGAAAACATCCCCACAGCATGATGCTGCCACCACCATGCTTCACTGTGGGGATGGTGTTCTCGGGGTGATGAGAGGTTTTAGGTTTGCGCCAGACATAGCGTTTTCCTTGATGGTCAAAAAGCTCAATTTTAATTTAATCTGACCAGAGTGCCGTCTTCCATATGTTTGGGTAGTCTCCCACATGCCTTTTGGTGAACACCAAACGTGTTTGCTTATTTTTTTCTTTAAGCAATGGCTTTTTTCTGGCCACTCTTCTGTAAAGCCCAGCTCTGTGGAGTGTACGGTTGAAAGTGGTCCTATGGACAGATATTCCAATCTCCGCTGTGGAGCTTTGCAGCTCCTTCAGGGTTATCTTTGGTGACTTTGTTGCCTCTCTGATTAATGCCCGCCTTGCCTGGTCCGTGAGTTTTGGTGGGCGGCCCTCTCTTGGCAGGTTTGTTGTGGTGCCATATTCTTTCAATGTTTTAATAATGGATTTAATGGTGCTCCGTGGGATGTTCAAAGTTTCGATATTTTTTATAACCCAACCCTGATCTGTACTTCTCCACAACTTTGTCCCTGACCTGTTTGGAGAGCTCCTTGGTCTTCATGGTGCCGCTTGCTTGGTGGTGCCCCTTGCTTAGTGGTGTTGCAGACTCTGGGGCCTTTCAGAACAGGTGTATATATATACTGAGATCATGTGACAGATCATGTGACACTTAGATTGCACACAGGTGGACTTTATTTAACTAATTATGTGACTTCTGAAGGTAATTGGATGCACCATATCTTATTTAGGGGCTTCATAGCAAAGGGGGTGAATACTTATACTTTTCCGATATTTAGAATTCTTTGAAACAAGTTCTTTTTTTCATTTCACTTCACCAATTTGGACTATTTTGTGTATGTCCATTACATTAAATCCAAATAAAAATCCATTTAAATTACAGGTTGTAATGCAACAAAATAGGAAAACGGCAAGGGGGATGAATACTTTTGCAAGGCACTGTAGCGCTCTACATTTGACCAGGTCTGTGCGTGTGTGTGAGTGTGAGTGTGTGTGTGTGTGTGTGTGTGTGGCCAATACCAAGAGGAGGATGAAGGCAAAGACAAGGCGGGCAGTAGCAGTGCAGTATATGGAATAGGGTGCCATTTGTGACTTAACCCATGTCTATCTGTCTTGCCTGCATAGACGTCCTCCCTGCCACTTACCCTCGTTGACCGGTAGAAATAAATCAGTTTGTTATCTGCCATCCAGCAGTGACGAGCATCTTCAGATCAGCTTCATGTGATTTGGTGACACAGACCATCAGGCACCAAGCGGTCAAAGGTATTTAATGACGTTCCACTGATTGACGTGTATAGCCTCTTCATGGCTCTAAACAGCGTGTGTGTGTGTGTGTTTGTGTCTTGGTGAATCCGTGACTTGGTGAATCGGTTTGAAACATCTAAAATGATGGAGAAACCATTAGAAAAAGTGAAATCACAGGAAGTGGGCTTGTTTTGATGTTGTGTGTTTCTGCTGATACGTATGTTGGGTCTCTCCCTAATTTATGGATTCGCTGTGTCGTCATGCTTTGATCTACGGAGCAGGGCACCAGTCAAGTTGGAATGCCCGAAAAGGGTGAAAGAGATTTAGGTTGCCAAAGTAAGGTCAGTTCAGAGTCTCTTATACGTTCAAAGAACAAATGGCTCTGAAGGTCCAATGGTGGATAGGGTTACACGGCAGACTGCGTTTGCCTATCACCAATGGGACCCAGAAATTCTTCATGTGAATGTTGATTTTATGGTTTCTATGTGTGTGTGCGTATGTGTTTGTGCATTCATGTGCGTGTGCAGTCGAGACCAAGAGGAGTGTGGAGGTGAAGAGGAAGGAGGGATGGACTGGACTGCATCCCAACATCTCTTATTCAGCTATCCCCCATGACACTGCATTCTCTTTTCTGTAATTACTCTTCTAAAGAAAAATTAAATTAAATTGATGATATGAATGATAAATGTACCATACTAAAGCCATACTATTTGCATCAGTTGAGCAATAAGCAAGGAAGGAAACTGGGAAATGTATGGGTAACCGCCCAAATATCCACCTGGCTACCCCTACCCCGGCCACCAGCTCTGCACCCTCCGCTGCAACTTGCCCATGCACGAAAGTATTTGAAAGCCTAGTTAACAAACAGATCACCGACCATTTCAAATCCCACCGTACCTTCTCCGCTATGCAATCTGGTTTCCGAGCTGGTCATGGGTGCACCTCAACCACGCTCAAGGTCCTAAACGATATAATAACCGCGATCGATAAAAGACAGTACTGTGCAGCCGTCTTCATCGACCTGGCCAAGGCTTTTGACTCTGTCAATCACCACATTCTTATTGGCAGACTAAATAGCCTTGGTTTCTCAAATGACTGCCTCGCCTGGTTCACCAACTACTTCTCAGATAGAGTTCAATGGAGGACCTGTTGTTTGGACCTTTGGCAGTCTCTATGGGGGTGACACAGGGTTCAATTCTCGGGCCGACTCTATTCTCTGTGTATATCAATGATGTCGCTCTTGCTGCTGGTGACCCTCAGATCCACCTCTACGCAGACGACACCATTTTGTATACATCTGGCCCTTCATTGGACACTGTGTTAACAAACCTCCAAACAAGCTTCAATGCCATACAACACTCCTTCTGTGGCCTCCAACTGCTCTTAAACGCTATTAAAACTAAATGCATGCTCTTCAATCAAACGCTGCTTGCACCCGCCCGCCCGACTAGAATCCCTACTCTCGGCGGGTCTGACTTAGAATATGTGGACAACTACAAATACCTAGGTGTCTGGTTAGACCGTAAACTCTCCTTCCAGACTCACATTAAGCATCTCCAATCCAAAGTTAAATCTAGAATCGGCTTCCTATTTCACAACAAAGCCTCCTTCACTCATGCTGCTAAATATGCCCTCGTAAAACGGACAATCCTACCGATACTTGACTTCGGCAATGTCATTTACAAAATAGCTTCCAACACTCTACTCAGCAAATTGGATGTAGTCTATCACAGTGCCATCCGTTTTGTCACCAAAGCCCCATATACTACCCACCACTGTGACCTGTACGCTCTCGTTGGCTGGCCCTCACTACATATTCGTCGCCAAACCCACTGGCTCCAGGGCATCTATAAATCACTTCTAGGCAAATCCCTGCCTTATCTTAGATCATTGGTCACCATAGCAACACCCACCCGTAGTATGTGTTCCAGCAGGTATATCTCACTGGTCATCCCCAAAGCCAACACCTCCTTTGGCCGCCATTCCTTCCAGTTCTCTGCTGCAAATGACTGGAACGAACTGAAAAAATCTCTGAAGCTGGAGACACTTATCTCCCTCACTAACTTTAAGCATCAGTTGTCAGAGCAGCTTACCGATCACTGCACCTGTACACAGCCCATCTGAAATTAGCCCACCAAACTACCTCATCCCCATATTGTTATTTACATTGTTATTTATTTTGCTAATTTGCACCCCAGTATCTCTATTTGCACATCATCTTCTGCACATCTATCACTCCTTTGTTAATATTACATTGTAATTATTTTGCACTATGGCCTATTTATTGCCTTACCTCCACAACTTACTACATTTGTACACACTGTATATAGATTTTCTATTGTGTTAATGACTGTACATTTTGTTTTTTTGTTCATATGTAACTCTGTGTTGTTGTTGTTTTTATCGCACTGCTTTGCTTTGTCTTGGCCAGGTCGCAGTTGTAAATGAGAACTTGTTCTCAACTGGCTTACCTGGTTAAATAAAGTAAAAAAAAAATATATATATATATATATCTATATCAAAGATCATTACCCACAAGACATGCTAACCTCTCACCATTACCAATAACGGGAGTTTAGCATTCTTTTGGGGGTATGATATTTATGCCTCTGTAACTTTCTCACTTATTATTATTCACGATTCATTCAGGATTACCCATAATCATGGTAGCATCCACATTAATGTAGAAGTTTTTAGAAACATATTCTGTTCTTATTTACAATAAAAGTATCTCCAAAATGACACATTACATTATTTACCATTCATTTCTATTGGGTACAAAATAATCTGAAACACAACCGAAGCAAACAGCAAATGCATCTAACAAATGTGTAGAGTCACAAGCTTGATGTAGTCATTGTGTGCTAGAAAGATGGGACCCAATACTAAACTTTTGACTACTTCAAAACACATATAAGTGAATTTGTCAAAATATTTTTGGTTCCCTAAAATGGGGGACTATGTACAAAAAGTGTTGTAATTTCTAAATAGTTCACCCGATATGGATGAAAATACCCTCAAATTAAGGCTCATAGTCATTATATCATTTCAAATCCAAAGTGCTGGAGTACAGAGCCAAAACAACAAAACATGTGTCACTGTCCAAATACTTTTGGATCTCACTGTATATAAAGAGTGTCCTCCGCTTCCAACGATTCATCCATCTCTTCTGTCTCAATAAAGATATGAAAGAAGGGAATTCAGGAGGGAAAGACAAAGTTTGCAAGATCTGTCGAATTGGACTACAGTGGGGAGAACAAGTATTTGATACAAATAAAATAAAATAAAATAAAATGTTATTGGCCACATGCGCCGAATACAACAGGTGCAGACATTACAGTGAAATGCTTACTTACAGCCCTTAACCAACAGTGCATTTCTTTTTAACAAAAGAAGTAAAAATAAAACAACAACAAAAAAAGTGTTGAGAAAAAAAGAGCAGAAGTAAAATAAAATAACAGTAGGGAGGCTTTATATATAGGGGGGTACCGGTGCAGAGTCAATGTGCGGGGGCACCGGCTAGTTGAGGTAGTTGAAGTAATATGTACATGTGGGTAGAGTTAAAGTGACTATGCATAAATAATTAACAGAGTAGCAGCAGCGTAAAAGGATGGGGTGGGGGGGCAGTGCAAATAGTCTGGGTAGCCATGATTAGCTGTTCAGGAGTCTTATGGCTTGGGGGTAGAAGCTGTTGAGAAGTCTTTTGGACCTAGACTTGGCACTCCGGTACCGCTTGCCGTGCGGTAGCAGAGAGAACAGTCTATAACTAGGGTGGCTGGAGTCTTTGACAATTTTGAGGGCCTTCCTCTGACACCGCCTGGTATAGAGGTCCTGGATGAGAGAAAGCTTGGCCCCAGTGATGTACTGGGCCGTACGCACTACCCTCTGTAGTGCCTTGCGGTCGGAGGCCAAGCAGTTGCCATACCAGGCGGTGATGCAACCAATCAGGATGCTCTCGATGGTGCAGCTGTAGAATTTTTTGAGGATCTGAGGACCCATGCAAAATCTTTTCAGTCTCCTGAGGGGGAATAGGCTTTGTCGTGCCCTCTTCACGACTGTCTTGGTGTGTTTGGACCATGATAGTTCGTTGGTGATGTGGACACCAAGGAACTTGAAGCTCTCAACCTGTTCCACTACAGCCCCGTCGATGAGAATGGGGGCGTGCTCAGTCCTCTTTTTTTTCCTGTAGTCCACAATCATCTCCTTTGTCTTGGTCACGTTGAGGGAGAGGTTGTTGTCCTGGCACCACTCGGCCAGGTCTCTGACCTCCTCCCTATAGGCTGTCTCATCGTTGTCGGTGATCAGGCCTACCACTGTTGTGTCGTCGGCAAACTTAATGATGGTGTTGGAGTCGTGCCTGGCCATGCAGTCATGGGTGAACAGGGAGTACAGGAGGGGACTGAGCACGCACCCCTGCGGGGCCCCCGTGTTGAGGATCAGTGTGGCAGATGTGTTGTTACCTACCCTTACCACCTGGGGGCGGCCCGTCAGGAAGTCCAGGATCCAGTTGCAGAGGGAGGTGTTTAGTCCCAGGATCCTTAGCTTAGTGATGAGCTTAGAGGGCACTATGGTGTTGAATGCTGAGCTGTAGTCAATGAATAGCAGTCTCACGTAGGTGTTCCTCTTGTCCAGGTGGGAAAGGGCAGTGTGGAGTGCAATAGAGATTGCATCATCTGTGGATCTGTTGGGGCGGTATGCAAATTGGAGTGGGTCTAGGGTTTCTGGGATAATGCTGTTGATGTGAGCCATGACCAGCCTTTCAAAGCACTTCATGGCTACAGACGTCAGTGCTACGGGTCGGTAGTCATTTAGGCAGGTTATCTTAGAGTCCTTGGGCACGGGGACTATGGTGGTCTGCTTGAAACATGTTGGTATTACAGACTCAGTCAGGGACATGTTGAAAATGTCAGTGAAGACACTTGCCAGTTGGTCAGCACATGCTCGGAGTACACGTCCTGGTAATCCGTCTGGCCCTGCGGCCTTGTGAATGTTGACCTGCTTAAAAGTCTTACTCACATCGGCTACGGAGAGCGTGATCACATAGTCATCCGGAACAGCTGGTACTCTCATGCATGCTTCAGTGTTGCTTGCCTCGAAGCGAGCATAGAAGTGGTTTAGCTCGTCTGGTAGGCTTGTGTCACTGGGCAGCTCGCGGCTGTGCTTCCCTTTGTAGTCTGTAATAGTTTTCAAGCCCTGCCACATCCGACGAGCGTCAGAGCCAGTGTAGTACGATTCAATCTTAGTCCTGTATTGACTCTTTGCCTGTTTGATGGTTCGTCGGAGGGCATAGCGGGATTTCTTATAAGCGTCCCGGTTAGAGTCCCGCTCCTTGACAGCGGAAGCTCTACCCTTTAGCTCAGTGCGGATGTTTCCTGTAATCCATGGCTTCTGGTTGGGGTATGTACGTACGGCCACTGTGGGGACGACATCATCGATGCACTTATTGATGAAGCCAGTGACTGATGTGGTGTACTCCTCAATGCTGTCTGAAGAATCCCGGAACATGTTCCAGTCTGTGCTAGCAAAACAGTCCTGTAGCTTAGCATCTGCGTCATCTGACCACTTTTTTATTAACCGAGTCACTGGTGCTTCCTGCTTTAGTTTTTGCTTATAAGCGGGAATCAGGAGGATAGAGTTATGGTCAGATTTGCCAAATGGAGGGCGAGGGAGAGCTTTGTATGCGTCTCTGTGTGTGGAGTAAGGTGGTCCAGAGTTTTTTTTCCTCTGGTTGCACATTTAACATGCTGGTAGAAATGAGGTAGAACGGATTTAAGTTTCCCTGCATTAAAGTCCCTGGCCACTAGGAGTGCTGCATCTGGATGAGCGTTTTCCTGTTGATTTATGGCCTTATACAACTCATTCAGTGCAATCTTAATGCCAGCATACACTGCCGATTTTGCAGGTTTTCCTACTTACAAAGCATGTGGAGGTCTGTCATTTATATCATAGGTACACTTCAACTGTGAGAGACAGAATCTAAAACAAAAATCCAGAAAATCACATTGTATGATTTTTAAGTAATTAATTTGCATTTTATTTCATGACATAAGTATTTGATACATCAGAAAAGCATAACTTAATATTTGGTACAGAAATCTTTGTTTGCAATTACAGAGATCATACGTTTCCTGTAGGTCTTGACCAGGTTTGCACACACTGCAGCAGGGATTTTGGCCCACTCCTCCATACAGACCTTCTCCAGATCCTTCAGGTTTCGGGGCTGTCGCTGGGCAATACGGACTTTCAGCTCCCTCCAAAGATTTTCTATTGGGTTCAGGTCTGGAGACTGGCTAGACCACTCCAGGACCTTGAGATGCTTCTTATGGAGCCACTCCTTAGTTGCCCTGGCTGTGTGTTTCGGGTCGTTGTCATGCTGGAAGACCCAGCCACGACCCATCTTCAATGCTCTTACTGAGGGAAGGAGGATGTTGGCCAAGATCTCACGATACATGGCCCCATCCATCCTCCCCTCAATACGGTGCAGTCGTCCTGTCCCCTTTGCAGAAAAGCATCCCCAAAAAATGATGTTTCCACCTCCATGCTTCACGGTTGGGATGGTGTTCTTGGGGTTGTACTCATCCTTCTTCTTCCTCCAAACACGGCGAGTGGAGTTTAGACCAAAAAGCTTGATTTTTGTCTCATCAGACCCCATGACCTTCTCCCATTCCTCCTCTGGATCATCCAGATGGTCAATGGCAAACTTCAGACGGGCCTGGACATGCGCTGGCTTGAGCAGGGGGACCTTGCGTGCGCTGCAGGATTTTAATCCATGACGGCGTAGTGTGTTACTAATGGTTTTCTTTGAGACTGTGGTCCCAGCTCTCTTCAGGTCATTGACCAGTCCTGCCGTGTAGTTCTGGGCTGATCCCTCACCTTCCTCATGATCATTGATGCCCCACGAGCTGAGATCTTGCATGGAGCCCCAGACCGAGGGTGATTGACCGTCATCTTAAACTTCTTCCATTTTCTAATAATTGCGCTAACAGTTGTTGCCTTCTCACCAAGCTGCTTGCCTATTGTCCTGTAGCCCATCCCAGCCTTGTGCAGGTCTACAATTTTATCCCTGATGTCCTTACACAGCTCTCTGGTCTTGGCCATTGTGGAGAGGTTGGAGTCTGTTTGATTGAGTGTGTGGACAGGTGTCTTTTATACAGGTAACAAGTTCAAACAGGTGCAGTTAATACAGGTAATGAGTGGAGAACAGGAGGGCTTCTTATAGAAAAACGAACAGGTCTGTGAGAGCCGGAATTCTTACTGGTTGGTAGGTGATCAAATACATATGTCATGCAATAAAATGCAAATTAATTACTTAAAAATCATACAATGTGATTTTCTGGATTTTTGTTTTAGATTCCGTCTCTCACAGTTGAAGTGTACCTATGATAAAAATTACAGACCTCTACATGCTTTGTAAGTAGGAAAACCTGCAAAATCGGCAGTGTATCAAATACTTGTTCTCCCCACTGTATGTACCTCTTTAAAAAAAACAATAAAGATATGAAAGAAGGGAATTCTGTTCTCCTTTATGATAAAGTATAAAGGGTGCACATTTTTACAATGTGAAACTGTGCCAGAACTATAGCACATATGATGACAAACTCATCCCATGTGCTACATGAATGGCTTACTGTAACCATGATTCAATGTTGCCTTTCAGAATTCAAGATTGCGTTAAAGAACGTTACATGTAGATTGATTCAATTTCGTTCTGAATATGAATTTATTGACATGTCCAAAACCTTGGATTAAAAATTATCACGTCTCAACACAGTTTTTTCTCCCTTTTCCACATCCCTAGATCTTCTTCTCTGAAGTTGGTACTTTCTACATTGTTCTGTGTTACAAAAATAAAGAAAAATTTAGAAACTCATCTTGGAATATGCTTTAATGAGCACAACAGAATCTGTAATTAATTAATGCCTATGAAAGGATCTGACGGCGAGTGCGTAATCTGCCTCTACCATCAGTCCTATTCGCCAACGTACAATCATTGGATAACAAAATAGACAAATTAAGATCACGGATATCCTACCAACGGGACATACATTTTTTAAATATCTTATGTTTCACAGAGTCGTGGTTGAACGATAACATGGATAACATACAGCTGGCGGGATATACGTTGCTTCTGCAAGATAGAACAGCTGCCTCCGGTAAAACAAGGGGTGGCGTTCTGTGTATATTTGTAAACGACAGCTGGTGCACAAAATCAAATATTAAGGAAGTCTCAAGGTTTTGCTCGGCTGACGTAGAGTATCTCATGATAAGCTGTAGACCACACTATTTACCAAGAGAGTTTTCATTTATATTTTCGTAGCTGTCTATTTACCACCACAAACCGATATTGGCACTAAGACCGCACTAAATGAGCTGTATAAGGCCATAAGCAAACAGGAAAATGCTCATCCAAAGGCGGCGCTCCTAGTGTCTGGGGACTTTAATGCAGGTAAACTTAAATGAGTTTTACCTCATTTCATGTTAAATATGCAATCAGAGGAAAGAAACTATAGAACACCCTTACTCCATACACAGTCACGTACAAAGCTCTCCCTCGCCCTCCATTTGGCAAATCTGACCATAACTCCATCCTCCTGACTCATACTTACAAGCAAAAACTAAAGCAGGAAGCACCAGTGACTTGGTCAATAAAGAAGTGGTCAGATGACGCAGATGCTAAGCTACATGACTGTTTTGCTACCACAGACTGGAATATGTTCCGGGATTCATCCGATGGCATTGAGGAGTACACCGCATCAGTCACTGGCTTCATCAGGTGCATCGATGATGTCGTCCCCACAGTGACCGTACGTACATACCCAACCAGAAGCCATGGTTTACAGGCAACATCCGCACTGAGCTAAAGGGTAGAGCTGCCGCTTTCAAGGAGCGGGACTCTAACCCGGACGCTTATAAGAAATCCCGCAATGCCCTCCAACGAACCATCAAACAGGCAAAGCGTCAATACAGGACTAAGATTGAATCGTGCTACACCGGCTCCGACGCTCGTCGGATGTGGTAGGGCTTGCAAAGTATTACAGACTACAAAGGGAAGCACAGCCACGAGCTTCCCAGTGACATGAGCCTACCAGACGAGCTAAATTACTTCTATGCTCGCTTCGAGGCAAGCAACACTGAAGCATGCATGAGAGCATCAGCTGTTCCGGACGACTGTGTGATCCCGCTCTCCGTAGCCGATGTGAGTAAGGTCTTTAAACAGGTCAACATTCACAAGGACGGAGGGCCAGATGGATTACCAGGACATGTACTCTGAGCATGCGCTGACCAACTGGCAAGTGTCTTCACTGACATTTTCAACCTGTCCCTGACTGAGTCTGTAATACCAACATGTTTCAAGCAGACCACCATAGTCCCTGTGCCCAATAACACTAAGGTAACCTGCCTAAATGACTACCGACCCGTAGCACTCACGTCTGTAGCCATGAAGTGCTTTGAAAGGCTGGTAATGGCTCACATCAACACCATTATCCCAGAAATCCTAGACCCACTCCAATTTGCATACCGCCTCAACAGATCCACAGATGATGCAATCTCTATTGCACTCCTTACTGCCCTTTCCCACCTGGACAAAAGGAACACCTATGTGAGACTGCTATTCATTGACTACAGCTCAGCATTCAACACCATAGTGCCCTCGAAGCTCATCAATAAGCTAAGGACCCTGGGATAAAACACCTCCCGCTGCAACTGGATCCTGGACTTCCTGACGGGCCGCCCCCAGGTGGTAAGGGAAGGTAACAACACATCTGCCACACTGATCCTCAACACGGGGGCCCCTTAGGGGTGCGTGCTCAGTCCCCTCCTGTACTCCCTGTTCACCCATGACTGCATGGCCAAGCACGACTCCAACATCATTAAGTTTGTCGACGACAGATCAGTGGTAGGCCTGATCACTGACAACGATGATACAGCCTATAAGGAGGAGGTCAGAGACCTGGCCATGTGGTGCCAGGATAACAACCTCTCTCTCAACGTGATCAAGACAAAGGAGATGATTGTGGACTACATGAAAAAGAGAGGACCGAGCACGTCCCTATTCTCATCAACAGAACTGCAATGAAGCAAGGTTGAGCGCTTCAAGTTCCTTGGTGTCCACATCATCAACAAACTATCATGGTCCAAACACACCAAGACAGTCGTGAAGAGTGCACGGCAAAGCCTATTCCACCTCAGGAGACTGAAAAGATTTGGCATGGATCCTCAGAACCTCAAAAAGTTATACAGCTGCACCACTGAGAGCATCCTGACTGGTTGCATCACTGCCTGGTATGGCAACTGCTCGGCCTCCGACCGCAAGGCACTACAGAGGGTAGTGCGTGCTGCTTAGTACATCACTGGGGCCAAGCTTCCTGCAATCCAGGACCTCTATACCAGGTTGTGTCAGAGGAAGGCCTTAAAAATTGTGAAAGGCTCCAGCTACCCTAGTCATAGACTGTTCTCTCTTTTACCGCACGGCAAGTGGTACCGGAGCGCCAAGTCTAGGTCCAAAATGCTTCTTAACAGCTTTTACCCCCAAGCAATAAGAGTCCTGAACAGCTAATCATGGCTACCCGGACTACTTGCATTGTTCTCTCCACCCCCCCGCCCTCTCTTCTACACTGCTGCTACTCTCTGTTTATCACTTTAACTCTACCTACATGTACATATTACCTCAATTACCTCGACTAACCTGTGCCCCTGCACATTGACTCTGTACCGGTACCCCTGTACATAGCCTCGCTATATTTTTTACTTATCTATTTTTTACTTAACACCAATTTTTCTTAAAACTGCATTGTTGGTTGAGGGCTGTTGTATTCGGCGCATGTGACAAATAACATTTTATTTGATTTTATTTGAATAGTCCGCAAACACACATCAATTAGGGATTAATAAGAGGGATTCCTGCAGTCTATCAGGTTATCCTGGCTGACAAGTCCCTGCACCAAGCAAGAAATATAAACAAATCTGGTTAAGCTGCGACGCTTACCCAAAAAAATATATATATACATTTGCACCCTAGCCTCCTTCACTTACTGACAGTGGGAAAAGTCCTGGTAACACTTGATTTGAGTTTGAGTTTATATTTTGAATGTATTTTTATTTTTACAGGGATAGTGCACATTAATCAACGTTTCAGTAAAAGCGCCGGTTTTAGCCAGCCGGATAATTTTCAACCGTAGTCCCTGGATAGTCCATCTGTAGATGCTCTACTATCTACAGAATATCAGGAACATGTCAACTGCATGTCTGTTGACTTTCAACAAGAAAGTGTTTGTAATCCATCTACAGATGTTAACAAACTATCTGTAGACTATCAGCAGCATATCTGTAGCCTTTCAGTAATATTCCAACAGTGTATCCCTTCGTTTGCACAAATGCCAAGCCCATCTATTGATGATCAACAAACAATCAGGAGACTATCAGCAGCATCTCAACTGCATATAATTTACAATTTAACATCAGTTGAAATGCTGCTGATAGTCTACAGTTTGTTGATGGACTACAGACACTATCTTGTTGAAAGTCAACAGACATGAAGTTGACATGTTCCTGATAGTCTGTACATAGTTTGTAGTCTACAGATGGACTATCCAAACAAAGTGTTACCAACGTCATTGCTTCTCCATTCCCAGAACTGTTGTGTGGTGAGAATTCTAGCACAAAATGGCTGCTAGAGTTTATCACCCATGTGGCAAGTCATGGAGTGATCCCTGCAGCCAGCCCTGAGTCAGCCCACTGCCCTCGAGTCAGCCCTCAAAGTCCCAGGTCTGTTGGGCCTCACATATAGGTATAACTGATTTTGCTTTAAAGTAATGACTTTTTTGTATGTTGTTCATCAGTGGATTGTCCAGGCCGTTCTCCAGCCCCGGTGTTGTGCGTGGGCCTTAGGGGGCTGTGTCTGCCCAATAATACCTCCTTGCCTGTCCAAATAAAATACATGGTTGAATGAAATCTTGCATGACATATTTTGTTTGTTTGTTGCTATGTATGATATTTAGCCCATTTAAATTTTAAATTAATAATTGTATTGTTAAATTAAATAAAATATGGCTCAAGTAGGCTTATTATGACTGACAGGGTTTTAGACCTATCATAAATACATCAGCACACATCTCTATTTACCGCTGATTCAAATTCATAGTGGGTGGAGCATTAGGTAAACAGTGTGCCTCAGTGGTCGTTCTGAATGTCAAGTTTGAGAGTAGGCTACCGTAACTTGTTTCTTCATCGTGGTCAAAATGGATATTAGAAATTGGTTTTCTATAAAGAATGCCTCATCTGCTGCAACAAGTGCCACTGAACCTCCACTAGTCAAAACCACTGCTACAGTTTCTGGTGATCATGGCAATGCAGCGGCTAGTCCACATAGGTTACTCTTTATTGATTTGACATTGACATTCTCTACAGATTCCTTGGTAAGTGTTGAAATAAATTGATCTACGTACACTGAACAAAAATATAAACACAACATGTAAGGTGTTGGTCCCATGTTTCCTGAGCTGAAATAAATGATCCCAGAAATGTTCCATTATGCACAAAAAGCTTATTTCTCTAAAATGTTGTTTACATCCCCTTTGAGGGAGCGTGCAATTGGCATGCTGACTTGCAGGAATGTCCACTAGAGCTGTTGAAGGGGCTTGAATGATAAGTTCTATACCATAAGCCACCTCCAACGTCATTTCAGAGAATTTGGCAGTACGTCCAACCGGCCTCACAACTGCAGATCACGTGTATGGCATCGTCTGGGCGAGCGGTTTGCTGATGTCAACGTTGTGAACAGACTGCCCCATTGTGGCAGTGGGGTTATGGTATGGGCAGACATAAGCTACAGACAAAGAACACAATTGCATTTTATCGATGCCAATTTGAATGCACAGAGATACCGTGACGAGATCCTGAGGCCCATTGTCGTGCCATTCATCCGCCGCCATCACCTCATGTTTCAGCATGATAATGCATGGCCCCATGTCGCAAGGATCTGTGCACAATTCCTGAAAGCTGATACTCACCAGACATGGGACCCATTGAGCATGTTTAGGATGCTCTGGATCGATGTGTACGACAGCGTGTTCCTTCCCGCCAATATCCAGCAACTTCACACAGCCGTTGAAGAGGAGTGGGACAACATTCCACAGGCCACAATCAACAGCCTGATCAACTCTATGCGAAGGAGATGTGTCTTGCTGCATGAGGCAAATGGTGGTCACACCAGAAACGGACTGGATTCCTGATCCATGCACCTACTTTTTTTTAAGGTATCTGTGACCAACAGATGCATATCTGTATTCCCAGTGATGTGAAATCCATAGATTAGGGCCTAATGAATTTATTTCAGTAGAATGATTTACGTATATGATCTGTAACTCAGTAAAATCTTTGAAGTTGTTGCATGTTGCGTTTATATTTTTTGTTCAGTTTATTTAAAGCAGTACCTTTTCTTGTTATTGTTATTGTAGCTTTTTGTGTTTATTATTATTGTAGTATGGATAAGCTGGCTAAGCTAGCTAGCTGCAGTGTCAACCATGTAATGTCAGCTAGCTAATGTTAGTTAGATCAACCGGTCAGCCCAGCACAGCCTCCTCGCACTCCATTGCTCTCTCTCACTCTCTCTCAATCTGTGTGTGTGTGTGTGTGAATGTCATTCTGTTTTTATGACAAAGCATATTTATCATACAGTGCATAATCTCGGTAAGATTACTGTGCCAAAAAGCTAGCTATTAGAAGAAAAAAAAATGGTGTCTTTTTATTTACAGCTTGAAGCAGCACAACTGAGGGGGAGGAGATGTGGCCAGTCAAGAAAAGAAAATACCCTTGAAAGTGGAAAAGAGAGGTTCGGAAGAGAATGATGATGGAGGGTAAATTCTACCTTGGCAGGAAAAACACGATTGAGTTGACTTTGGCAATTCATATCTGCACTGTTTGATTTTTTATTACTACCTTGATGTTGATGTTTATTTCCATGCTGAAATGTGTCTGATTTGCATACTAGCAACATGATTGATAGTGAAATGTCGACATTGATTGTTGTTTGACTGTTGTATCACTTACCTGATCCTCCTTGATATTTCATTCTGAGTAAAGAATGGAACATCACACTTGGTGAAAATCTTTTTTAGTTTGCATTCACCATCACATGTACTTGAAATTATATTGTGAAGTAAATTTTTATTAATGCTATTGAAATTGCTAAATTAGTCCAATGTCTCGAGTACCATTTACCTTTTTATGAAATTGAGCACATTGATAGATATTAAGTCAACTTTGATTAAGACCGTAATTGATTTTGTTTGATGTCAGTCTTCCTGTGCTGGAGGACATCTGCAAGATGGTGCTGGCACCCTTAAATAATACATTAATGTCAAATCAATTGCACCAAGTTGTTGTTCTTTTTGTTTGCTGTCACAGTTTACCTTAAGGTGTAAAAAATTTACCAAACTACATTTGTAACTAGTACTTAAGTAGTTTTCTGACCAAATACTTTTGTAGTTTCTTAAGAGGGCTACTTTTACTTGAGTGAATTACAATCTAAGTAACAGTACTTTTACTTAAGTACAGATTTTCAGTACTCTACCCAACTCTGGAAGTTAGAGATCAATGTACAGGCAATGCGGAAGCCTACTGATTGCCAGCAGGCCACGTCAACGTGTGCATGTATGTTGTGCGTTTTATTACGGAGTGTTGAAATGTTCTGTAACAATGTGAATTCCAACCCCACCCATTGTATATATACACTACATGACCAAAAGTATGTGTACACCTGCTCGTCGAACATCTCATTCCAAAATCATGGGAATTAATATGGAGTTCAAATCAAATGTTATTTGTCACATGCCCCAAATACAACAGGTGTAGACCTTACCATGAAAGTATTACTTACAAGCCCGTAACCAACAATGCAGTTTTAAGAAAATAGAGTAAAAAAAATATTTACTAAATATTTACTAAATAAACTAAAGTAAAAAATATAAAAAAATAAAAATAAACAATAATGTGGCTATATACAGGGGGTACCGGTACCGAGTCAATGTGCTGGGGTACAGGTTAGATGAGTTGGTCCCCCCTTTGCTGCTATAACAGCCGCCACTCTTCTGGGAAGGCTTTCCACTAGATATTGGAACATTGCTGCAGGGACTTCCTTCCATTCAGCCACAAGAGCATTAGTGAGGTTGGGCACTGATGTTGGACGATTAGTACTGGCTCGCAGTCGGCGTTCCAATTCATCCTAAAGGTGTTCGATGGGGTTGAGGTCAGGACACTGTGCAGGCCAGTCAAGTTCTTCCACACCGATGTCGACAAACCATTTCTGTATGGACCTCGCTTTGTGCACAGGGGCATTGTCATGCTGAAACAGGAAAGGGACTTCCCCAAACTGTTGCCACAAAGATGGAAGCACAGAATTGTCTAGAATGTCATTGTATGCTGTAGCGTTAATATCTCCCTTCACTGGAACTTAGGAGCCAGGCCCGAACCATGAAAAACAGCCCCAGACCATTATTCATCCTCCACCAAGCTTTACAGTTGTCACTATGCATTGGGACAGGTAGCGTTCTCCAGGCAGCCACCAAACACAGATTTGTCTGTTGGACTGCCAGATGGTGAAGCGTGATTCAGCATTCCAGAGAACGCGTTTCCACTGCTCCAGAGTCTAATCGTGGCAAGCTTTACACGACTCCAGCCAACGCTTGGCATTGCGCATGGTGATCTTAGGCTTGTGTGAGCTGCTCGGCCATGGAAACCCATTTCATGAAGCTCCCGACGAACAGTTCTTGTGCTGACATTGCTTCCAGAGGCAGTTTGGAACTCGGTAGTGAGTGTTGCAACCGAGGACAGACGATTGTTACGCGCCACACGCTTCAGCACTCGGCGGTCCCGTTCTAGACGTTTCCACTTCACAATAACAGCACTTACAGTTGACCAGGGCAGCTCTAGCAGAAATTTGATGAACTGACTTGTTGGAAAGGTGACATCCTATGACAGTGCCATGTTGAACGTCACTGAGCTCTTCAATAAGGCCATTCTACTGCCAGTGTTTGTCTATGGAGATTGCATGGCTGTGTTCTCCTTTTTATACACCTGTCAGCAACGGGTGTGGCTGAAATAGCGGAATCCACTCATTTGAAGGGGTGTCCAAATACTTTTGTATACATAGTGTATAATTGTTTTTACATCTCAATAAAGTAGGCTGTTGGCACCTCCTTGGCAAAAAAAAACGTTGTTCGTAAGTGCGATTAAGTGCCTGTGTAATAACTTTTACTTGTTTCACCTCTTCAAGTCTATTCTAGTATGGGAACTGCATGTCTATTTTAGTGTTGTTTCTGGCTGAGGATGCAAATGAGGGTTGGGTCAAGAGGTACACGCCTGGAGCGAGATGTTGCCCTACATATTTAAGTACTTGCAACAGTACTGCTACAATACCGCCATGGGCGATATTGACTATGTGTCACAAGACAATAGTAAAGTAAGCACACCATCCAGACAGTAAGTACATTGCTACCCAATGTTGAGTAGTTATGTTTCTGTCTACATTTACAGTATTTGGTTTCTGCTCTTTATTGGAAAGTAGAAATATGTGGGAACTGACGCACCTGTAAAAGAAAAGGAAAGCCGCACACTCTAGGAGCTCAGATGCAATAATTTGCGTTCCAATTCATCCTAAAGGTGTTCGATGGGGTTGAGGTCAGGACACTGTGCAGGCCAGTCAAGTTCTTCCACACCGATGTCGACAAACCATTTCTGTATGGACCTCGCTTTGTGCACAGGGGCATTGTCATGCTGAAACAGGAAAGGGACTTCCCCAAACTGTTGCCACAAAGATGGAAGCACAGAATTGTCTAGAATGTCATTGTATGCTGTAGCGTTAATATCTCCCTTCACTGGAACTTAGGAGCCAGGCCCGAACCATGAAAAACAGCCCCAGACCATTATTCATCCTCCACCAAGCTTTACAGTTGTCACTATGCATTGGGACAGGTAGCGTTCTCCAGGCAGCCACCAAACACAGATTTGTCTGTTGGACTGCCAGATGGTGAAGCGTGATTCAGCATTCCAGAGAACGCGTTTCCACTGCTCCAGAGTCTAATCGTGGCAAGCTTTACACGACTCCAGCCAACGCTTGGCATTGCGCATGGTGATCTTAGGCTTGTGTGAGCTGCTCGGCCATGGAAACCCATTTCATGAAGCTCCCGACGAACAGTTCTTGTGCTGACATTGCTTCCAGAGGCAGTTTGGAACTCGGTAGTGAGTGTTGCAACCGAGGACAGACGATTGTTACGCGCCACACGCTTCAGCACTCGGCGGTCCCGTTCTAGACGTTTCCACTTCACAATAACAGCACTTACAGTTGACCAGGGCAGCTCTAGCAGAAATTTGATGAACTGACTTGTTGGAAAGGTGACATCCTATGACAGTGCCATGTTGAACGTCACTGAGCTCTTCAATAAGGCCATTCTACTGCCAGTGTTTGTCTATGGAGATTGCATGGCTGTGTTCTCCTTTTTATACACCTGTCAGCAACGGGTGTGGCTGAAATAGCGGAATCCACTCATTTGAAGGGGTGTCCAAATACTTTTGTATACATAGTGTATAATTGTTTTTACATCTCAATAAAGTAGGCTGTTGGCACCTCCTTGGCAAAAAAATACGTTGTTCGTAAGTGCGATTAAGTGCCTGTGTAATAACTTTTACTTGTTTCACCTCTTCAAGTCTATTCTAGTATGGGAACTGCATGTCTATTTTAGTGTTGTTTCTGGCTGAGGATGCAAATGAGGGTTGGGTCAAGAGGTACACGCCTGGAGCGAGATGTTGCCCTACATATTTAAGTACTTGCAACAGTACTGCTACAATACCGCCATGGGCGATATTGACTATGTGTCACAAGACAATAGTAAAGTAAGCACACCATCCAGACAGTAAGTACATTGCTACCCAATGTTGAGTAGTTATGTTTCTGTCTACATTTACAGTATTTGGTTTCTGCTCTTTATTGGAAAGTAGAAATATGTGGGAACTGACGCACCTGTAAAAGAAAAGGAAAGCCGCACACTCTAGGAGCTCAGATGCAATAATTTGCGTTCCAATTCATCCTAAAGGTGTTCGATGGGGTTGAGGTCAGGACACTGTGCAGGCCAGTCAAGTTCTTCCACACCGATGTCGACAAACCATTTCTGTATGGACCTCGCTTTGTGCACAGGGGCATTGTCATGCTGAAACAGGAAAGGGACTTCCCCAAACTGTTGCCACAAAGATGGAAGCACAGAATTGTCTAGAATGTCATTGTATGCTGTAGCGTTAATATCTCCCTTCACTGGAACTTAGGAGCCAGGCCCGAACCATGAAAAACAGCCCCAGACCATTATTCATCCTCCACCAAGCTTTACAGTTGTCACTATGCATTGGGACAGGTAGCGTTCTCCAGGCAGCCACCAAACACAGATTTGTCTGTTGGACTGCCAGATGGTGAAGCGTGATTCAGCATTCCAGAGAACGCGTTTCCACTGCTCCAGAGTCTAATCGTGGCAAGCTTTACACGACTCCAGCCAACGCTTGGCATTGCGCATGGTGATCTTAGGCTTGTGTGAGCTGCTCGGCCATGGAAACCCATTTCATGAAGCTCCCGACGAACAGTTCTTGTGCTGACATTGCTTCCAGAGGCAGTTTGGAACTCGGTAGTGAGTGTTGCAACCGAGGACAGACGATTGTTACGCGCCACACGCTTCAGCACTCGGCGGTCCCGTTCTAGACGTTTCCACTTCACAATAACAGCACTTACAGTTGACCAGGGCAGCTCTAGCAGAAATTTGATGAACTGACTTGTTGGAAAGGTGACATCCTATGACAGTGCCATGTTGAACGTCACTGAGCTCTTCAATAAGGCCATTCTACTGCCAGTGTTTGTCTATGGAGATTGCATGGCTGTGTTCTCCTTTTTATACACCTGTCAGCAACGGGTGTGGCTGAAATAGCGGAATCCACTCATTTGAAGGGGTGTCCAAATACTTTTGTATACATAGTGTATAATTGTTTTTACATCTCAATAAAGTAGGCTGTTGGCACCTCCTTGGCAAAAAAAAACGTTGTTCGTAAGTGCGATTAAGTGCCTGTGTAATAACTTTTACTTGTTTCACCTCTTCAAGTCTATTCTAGTATGGGAACTGCATGTCTATTTTAGTGTTGTTTCTGGCTGAGGATGCAAATGAGGGTTGGGTCAAGAGGTACACGCCTGGAGCGAGATGTTGCCCTACATATTTAAGTACTTGCAACAGTACTGCTACAATACCGCCATGGGCGATATTGACTATGTGTCACAAGACAATAGTAAAGTAAGCACACCATCCAGACAGTAAGTACATTGCTACCCAATGTTGAGTAGTTATGTTTCTGTCTACATTTACAGTATTTGGTTTCTGCTCTTTATTGGAAAGTAGAAATATGTGGGAACTGACGCACCTGTAAAAGAAAAGGAAAGCCGCACACTCTAGGAGCTCAGATGCAATAATTTAATATCCTAATAACCAACGATTCCACAGACAAGCTGTCTTCATCAGGGTATAATGACAAACACTGCAGGTCACTAGTTTATATAGTGTCAAAGGACACACGCAGGTGTCTGTAATCATGGCCGGGTGTGGCCTAATAGCATTGGTGAATTCACAGATAAACAGAACATACAAAAAACATGGATAGCATACGATCATAGATACAACTTGGCTACATAGGCTCACAAACATTTACAATCAATAGCAAAATCACAATAATCACAAGAATGGTCTACGTTGAGACCGAAGGGAGCAAGGGTCTTTAAATTAAAGATCCAGGAAGCCTCTCGTTTTAACAATAAGTTGTCGAGGTCACCCCCTCTCCTAGGGAAGGTGACATGTTCGATGCCGATATAAGGTAGGGACGAAATCGAGTGGTTCGCTTCCAAAAAGTGGGCAGCGACTGGGTATGTCTAGTTTTTGCACCTAATGGTGCTACGATGCTCCGAGATTCGTACTTTTAATTCGCGCTTTGTTTTACCCACATAATGTTTACCACAAGGACAAGTTATAAGATAAATAACTGCCTTAGTGGAGCACGTAATAACACCTTTGATTGGGATCTGTTTCCTGTTTAGGGGTGTTTAAAGGATCTACATTTGTAAGTGCCATTGCATTGAGTGCAGTCGTTACACTTGTAGTTTCCATCCGGTAGAAGCGCAAATAGACGTTGTGCAGGGATATTTAATCCTAGTTTACCAATTGATCTCTGAGGTTTCTGCCCCGTGAGAATACAACCAACGGAGGGTCCGAAAACACATTACCAATACTGTCATCGGATCTTAGAATGTGCCAATGTTTGTGAACGATTCTCTTAATTTGTTCAGAGCACTTTGAATAGCGTGTAGTTAGAACACAATAATGTTTCTTTTTGCAAGACTGTCCCTGAAAGAGGTCAAGTCTCGATTTGTTTTGAATTTTCTCAATGGCGGTATTAATCTGACCATTTTTGTACCAACCTCTCCTTGAATTTTCTTTGCGTCGCAGCCATATTTCGGTCGATATCTGATTGTTTGTTACAAATTATTTTGATTCGACAGAACTGTTTTTACATAAAAAAAAAAAAAAGTCATTTAGCAGACGCTCTTATCCAGAGCGACTTACAGTTTTAGTGAGTGCATACATTTTTCATACTGGCCCCCCCTGGGATTCAAACCCACAACCTTGCCGTTGCAAGCGCCATGCTCTACCAACTGAGCTACAGGAGGCCTATTTTTCAAGGGAAGCGGGTGTCACACCCTGGCTCTGGGACTCATTATGTTGAGCCAGGGTGTGTTACTTTCTATGTGTGTATTTCTGTGTTGGTGTTCATTCTAGTTTGTTGTATTCTATGTTTGCCTGAGTGACTCCCAATCAGAGGCAACGAGTGTCAGCTGTTGGCTGGTTGTCTCTGATTGGGAGCCATATTTAAACTGTATGTTTTCCCTTTGTGGTTGTGGGTTTTTGTTCCGTGTTCGGTCATTGATACCGTGGACGTCACGAGTCGTGTTTTGTTTTGTATTTTGACGCTTTAACTAATTAAAGTCATGTTTGTTCATCACGCTGCGCCTTGGTCTACTCCTTACCTCGACCTTGACAGAAAAACCCACCATGCAACGACCAAGCAGCGTGTCCAGGGGCAGCTCTTGGGCTGGACATGGGAGGAAGCGCCGGGAGAAGAGACGGTGGAGGCGCGCCGTAGAGAGGAGCTACGGCGTGATCAGGGTCGTCGTCGGACGGTCGTGAGGCAACCCCAGAAAATTTTTAGGGGGGGGCACACGGCATGGACGACGGGGCTGACGGAGGAGAAAAGGGGGCGGATCCAGAAGGCCACCAGGCCAGGGGTACACCGCCCTGTACGTCCTGTGCGGATGCCTCACACAGAGTGTGTGAGGGTAGGCATTCAGCCAGGACGGGTGGTGGCCGCTCTTCACTCCAGGCCTCCTATCCGTCTCCACAGCCCGGTTCGGCCTGTCCCTGCTCAACGCACCAAGCCTACGGTGTGCGTCGCCAGCCCAGCCCGGCCTGTCCCTGCTCCACGCACCAAGCCTACGGTGTGCGTCGACAGCCCAGCCCGGCCTGTCCCTGCTCCACGCACTAAACCTACGGTGTGCGCCGCCAGCCCAGTCCGGCCTGTCCCTGCTCCACGCACCAAGCCTACGGTGTGCGTCGACAGCCCAGCCCGGCCTGTCCCTGCTCCACGCACCAAGCCTACGGTGTGCGTCGACAGCCCAGCCCGGCCTGTCCCTGCTCCACGCACCAAGCCTACGGTGTGCGTCGACAGCCCAGCCCGGCCTGTCCCTGCTCCACGCACCAAGCCTACGGTGTGCGTCGACAGCCCAGCCCGGCCTGTCCCTGCTCCACGCACTAAACCTACGGTGCGCGTCGCCAGCCCGGTCCGGCCTGTTCCTGCCACCCGCACCAAGTCTACGGTGCGCGTCGCCAGCCCGACCCGGCCTGTTCCTGCCACTCGCACCAAACCTACGGTGCGCGTCGCCAGCCCGGTCCGGCCTGTTCCTGCCACTCGCACCAAACCTACGGTGCGCGTCGCCAGCCCGGTCCGGCCTGTCCCTGCTCCACGCACCAAGCCTACGGTGTGCGTCGACAGCCCAGCCCGGCCTGTCCCTGCTCCACGCACCAAGCCTACGGTGTGCGTCGACAGCCCAGCCCGGCCTGTCCCTGCTCCACGCACCAAGCCTACGGTGTGCGTCGACAGCCCAGCCCGGCCTGTCCCTGCTCCACGCACTAAACCTACGGTGCGCGTCGCCAGCCCGGTCCGGCCTGTTCCTGCCACCCGCACCAAGTCTACGGTGCGCGTCGCCAGCCCGACCCGGCCTGTTCCTGCCACTCGCACCAAACCTACGGTGCGCGTCGCCAGCCCGGTCCGGCCTGTTCCTGCCACTCGCACCAAACCTACGGTGCGCGTCGCCAGCCCGGTCCGGCCTGTCCCTGCTCCACGCACCAAGCCTACGGTGTGCGTCGACAGCCCAGCCCGGCCTGTCCCTGCTCCACGCACCAAGCCTACGGTGTGCGTCGACAGCCCAGCCCGGCCTGTCCCTGCTCCACGCACCAAGCCTACGGTGTGCGTCGACAGCCCAGCCCGGCCTGTCCCTGCTCCACGCACTAAACCTACGGTGCGCGTCGCCAGCCCGGTCCGGCCTGTTCCTGCCACCCGCACCAAGTCTACGGTGCGCGTCGCCAGCCCGACCCGGCCTGTTCCTGCCACTCGCACCAAACCTACGGTGCGCGTCGCCAGCCCGGTCCGGCCTGTTCCTGCCACTCGCACCAAACCTACGGTGCGCGTCTCCAGCCCGGTCCGGCCTGTTCCTGCCACTCGCACTAAGCCAGAGGTGCGAGAAGTCAGCCTGGTAAGGCCCGTCCCTCTTCCACGCACCAAGCCAGGGGTGTGAGTAGTCAGCCTGGTAAGGCCCGTTCCTTCTCCACGCACCAAGCCTACGGTGTGCGTCGACAGCCCAGCCCGGCCTGTCCCTGCTCCACGCACTAAACCTACGGTGCGCGTCGCCAGCCCGGTCCGGCCTGTTCCTGCCACCCGCACCAAGTCTACGGTGCGCGTCGCCAGCCCGACCCGGCCTGTTCCTGCCACTCGCACCAAACCTACGGTGCGCGTCGACAGCCCAGCCCGGCCTGTCCCTGCTCCACGCACCAAGCCTACGGTGTGCGTCGACAGCCCAGCCCGGCCTGTCCCTGCTACACGCACTAAACCTACGGTGCGCGTCGCCAGCCCGGTCCGGCCTGTTCCTGCCACCCGCACCAAGTCTACGGTGCGCGTCGCCAGCCCGACCCGGCCTGTTCCTGCCACTCGCACCAAACCTACGGTGCGCGTCGCCAGCCCGGTCCGGCCTGTTCCTGCCACTCGCACCAAACCTACGGTGCGCGTCGCCAGCCCGGTCCGGCCTGTTCCTGCCACTCGCACCAAACCTACGGTGCGCGTCACCAGCCCGGTCCGGCCTGTTCCTGCCACTCGCACTAAGCCAGAGGTGCGAGAAGTCAGCCTGGTAAGGCCCGTCCCTCTTCCACGCACCAAGCCAGGGGTGTGAGTAGTCAGCCTGGTAAGGCCCGTTCCTTCTCCACGCACCAAGCCAGGGGTGCGAGTCGTCAGCCTGGTAAGGCCCGTTCCTCCTCCACGCATCAAGCCAGGGGTGCGCGTCGTCAGCCTGGTAAGGCCCGTTCCTCCTCCACGCACCAAGCCAGGGGTGCGAGTCGACAGCCTGGTAAGGATCGCTCCTGTTAAGTCCAGTCCTGCTCCAGCCGGCGGGGCCAGACTGGACCAGGGGCACTATGGGGGGTGTATTGGAGGGTGGTGGTCAAGGCCGGAGCCAGAACCGCCGCCGAGGAGGTATGCCCGCCCAGCCCTCCCCTGGTTTGTTTAGTTGAGGCGCGGTCGCAGTCCGCGCCTTTAGGGGGGAGGTACTGTCACACCCTGGCTCTGGGACTCATTATGTTGAGCCAGGGTGTGTTCATTTCTATGTGTGTATTTCTGTGTTGGTGTTCATTCTAGTTTGTTGTATTCTATGTTTCCCTGAGTGACTCCCAATCAGAAGCAACGAGTGTCAGCTGTTGGCTCGTTGTCTCTGATTGGGAGCCATATTTAAACTGTATGTTTTCCCTTTGTGGTTGTGGGTTTTTGTTCCGTGTTCGGTCATTGATACCGTGGACGTCACGAGTCGTGTTTTGTTTTGTATTTTGACGCTTTAACTAATTAAAGTCATGTTTGTTCATCACGCTACGCCTTGGTCTACTCCTTACCACGACCTTGACAGCGGGTGACAACTATCAGCCCTCAACAAACTGTTACGCTCAGTAGGTTTCCTGTAAAGATCTGTGTATAGAACATTATCCTCACACAAAATCAGAAGATCAAGGAAACTGATTTGACGTGTGTCAGATTGCATAGTAAATCTCAGGTGCTCAGAACAAGAGTTAAGAAAAGCAAGGAATGCCTGGAGCTCTTTTAAATCACCCCTCCATAGAACAAAAATATCATCAATGTACCGTTTCCAAATAATAATGTTAGGCAAGAAAACATTTTTGAGAGGATTGAAAATGGACTGTTTCTCAATGTAACCCACATACAAATTAGCATAGTTAGGAGCCATAGGGGATCCCATAGCAGTACCCTTCATCTGCATAAAGAAATAATTTAGAAACATGAAGTAGTTGTGTGTGAGTACTATTTCAGCCAATGTTATAATGAATGCACTGGAAGGTAGTTCATTTGGGTCACGTTGCAGAAGAAAATGTTCCATGGCTGACGCACCTGTAACACAGAGCCTGATCGAATTTTGCTGGGTTGGAATCGAAGCTGTAGGGGGTCTCACCGCACAATAGTTACAGTGCCTTCAGAACGTTTTCACACCCCTTGACTTTTTCCACATTTTGTTGTGTTACAGCCGGAATCTTAAATGAATTAAATTGAGTTTTTTTGTCACTGGCCTACACATAATACCCCATAATGTCAAAGTGGAATTATGTTTTTTGAAATTTCTACTAATTAATTAAAAATTAAAAGCTGAAATGTCTTGAGTCAATAAGTATTCAACCCCTTTGTTATGGCAAGCCTAAATAAGTCAAAAAAATATTTAAAAACACAATTTAAAAAATGGTCATAACAAGTCACATAATAAGTTGCATGGACTCTCTCTCTGTGCGATATTAGTGTTTATCATGATTTTTGAATGACTACCTCATCTCTGTACCCCACATACAAATATATGTAAGGTCACTCAGTCGAGCAGTACATTTCAAACAGATATTCAACCACTAAGACCAGGGAGGTTTTAAAAAGCTTCGCGACGAAGGGCACCTATTGGTAGATGGGCAAAAATAAAAAAGCAGACAATGAATATCCCTCTGAGCATGGTGAAGTTATTCATTACACTTTGGATGGTGTGGTCCTCTGTAGCTCAGCCGGTAGAGCACGGTGCTTGTAACGCCAAGGTAGTGGGTTCGATCCCCGGGACCACCCATTCACAAAAAAATATATATAATGTATGCACGCATGACTGTAAGTTGCTTTGGATAAAAGTGTCTGCTAAATGGCATATTATTATTAATACATCCAGTCACTGGATGGAAACCGCTCAGTGACTTCACCATGAGGTCAATGGTGACTTTAAAACAGTTACAGAGTTTAATGGCTGTGATAGGAGAAAACTGAGGATGGATCAACAACATTGTAGTTACTCCACAATACTAACCTAATTGACAGAGTGAAATAAGGAAGCCTTTACAGAATACAAATATTCCAAACCATGCATCCTCTTTGCAACAAGGCACTAAAGTAATACTGCAAAATTTGTGGCAAAGCAATTAACTTTTTATCCTGAATACAAAGTGTTATGTTTGGGGCAAATACAATACAACACATTACTGAGTACCACACTCCATTTTTTTTCAAGCATACAGGTGGCTGCATCATGTTAAGGGTATACTTGTAATCGTTAAGGACTGGGGAGTTTTTCAGGATAGAACATTTATGGAATGGAGCTAAGCACAGGCAAAATCCTAGAGGAAAACCTGGTTCAGTCTGCTTTCCACCAGACACTGTGAGATTCATTCACCTTTCAGCAAGACAATCACTTAAAACACAAGGGCAAATCTACACTGGAGTTGTTTACCTAGAAGACAGTGAATGTTCCTATGTGGCCGAGTTACAGTTTTGACTTAAATCTACTTGAAAATCTATGGCAAGACCTGAAAATGCTTGTCTAGCAATAATCAACAACCAATTTGACAGAGCTTGAATAATTTTGAAAATAATAATGGGCAAATGTTGCACAATATTTGACATTGTTACATGTTGCGTATATATTTCTGTTCAGTATACATTTCCGTCTTTGCTCAAATGCATGCAATGCCTGACAATATCCCAGAAATGTATGGCTATGACATCTAGTCTACAGGGTGGCCAAAGTGGTCCCTAATTCAGCTTCTTAAATTACTCTTTAGGTATTGATCTACCAAGCCAAAACTTTGGCAGTGATATAATGAATTGTTAAAAAATTTATAGACTGTATATCTATGGGTGACAGGGTTGACGTGTTATGCTCAGTTTTTCACCACAAAACACCAGAAAATGGCCAAAAAGAGCAGAACCAGCTCACCTGCTTTTAAACTATGATTTGACTATTAGATGTTCAACATTAGATGTTCAAACATATTTAAAAAGGAATAGTTTCACCATATTAAAACGAGAGTTCAGTTCACGTAACAGGGTTGACCTTATAATAAGGGACAGATTAATCAATGATCAATAATAATCTTCAGAAATAACCTTGTCAAAGCAACAAAACTTTACAATGATGATGAAAACTTAAGAGTATTTTTTGGGTTAAGTCGGTTATTTTGGGGGGTTAGTGGGGTGGATAATGTCAAAGGGACTCAAAAGGCACTCATTTCGTGGAACGACCAAGTACACGTTAAGTTCTGCCCGTTGGACGTTGGTTGCAATGCTCTAGTCAAGTTGGTTTGTTTATTTCTCATATGCACATGAAAGACATGGAGTCACTACATGACCGATAATGTATAATGTTTGTACATAGTCATTTTTGGTATGTGTCAAGTACAATAAAAATGCATTTTGACAAAATATATTGTAACTGCGGCAGCCTATTAGAAGACTTGGAGGCATTGCTTGTTGGGGGCGTGGCTATGTCAAAGTGGTTTTTGGCCTTCCATGAGATTGTCATGCCAGTTAATGTGTTATGTTGTGTTCTGTGCTTACAGGTAAAGCTTATACACTGCCATTTCTGCGGTCTTACTGAGACTGACATACAGTGCATTCGGAAAGTATTCAGACCCCACATTTTGTTACATTACAGGCTTATTCTAAAATGGATTAAATACTTATTTTTTCATCAATCTACACACAATACCCCATAATGACAAAGCGAAAACAGGTTTTTAGAAAGTTTTGCAGAAAAAAAAAAAGAAAAAAAAACTGAAATACCTTATTTGCAATGAGACTCGAAATTGAGCTCATTGATCACCCTTGAGATGTTTGTACAACTTGATTGGAGTCCACCTGTTGTAAATTCAGTTGATTGGACATAATTTGAAAAGGCACACACCTGTCTATATAAGGTCCCACAGTTGACAGTGCATGTCAGAGCAAAAACCAAGCCATGAGGTCGAAGGAATTGTCCGTAGAGCTCCGAGACAAGATTGTGTCGAGCTACAGATCTGGGGAAGGGTACCAAAACAATTATGCAGCATTAAAGGTCCACAAGAACACAGTGGCCTCCATCATTCTTAAATGGAAGAAGTTTGGAACCACAAAGACTCTTCCCTGAGCTGGCTGCCCGGCCAAACTGAGAAATCGGTGGGGAAGGGCCTTGGTCAGGAAGGTGACCGAGAACTCGATGGTCACTCTGACAGAGCTCCAGAGTTCCTCTGTGGAGATGGGAGAACCTTCCAGAAGGACAACCATCTCTGCAGCACTCCACCAATCAGGCCTTTATGGTAGAGTGGCCAGACGGAAGCCACTCCTCAGTAAAAGGCACATGACAGCCCGCTTGAAGTTTGCCAAAAGGCACCTAAAGGCTCTCAGACCATGAGAAACAAGATTCTCTGGTCTGATGAAACCAAGATTGAACTCTTTGGCCTGAATACCAAGCGTCACGTCTGGAGGAAACCTGGCACCATCCCTACGGTGAAGCATGGTGGTGGCATCATGCTGTGGGGATGTTTTTTAGCGGCAGGGAGTGGGAGACTAGTCAGGATCAAGCAACGCAGGAGTGGCTTCGGGACAAGCCCGGACTTGAACCCTATCGAACATCTCTGGAGAGACCTGAAAATAGCATTGCAGCGATGCTCCCCATCCAACCTGACAGAGCTTGAGAGGATCTGCAGAGAAGAATGGGAGAAACACCCCAAATACAAGTGTCCCAAGCTTGTAGCGTCATACCCAAGAAGACTCGAGGCTGTAATCCCTGCCAAAGATGCTTCAACAAAGTACTGAGTAAAGGGTCTGAATACTTATGTGATATTTCAGTGTTTTAGTTTTAATAAATTTGCTAAAACATTATGGGGTATTGTGTGTAGATTGATGAGGGGGAAAAAACTATTTAATCAATTTTAGAATAAGGTTGTAACGTAACAAAATGTGGAAAAAGTCAAGGGGTCTAAATACTTTCCGAATGCACTGTAAGTGCATGTGATGCCAAAAAGCCCTCTAAAGTTCCATTGTTAACACAGTCACAATTTTGTTATGAGTTGGCCATTTAAAAAAAATATTAGCCATACATTTGAATTCTTACAAATGTTGGAATGTATTTTACAAAACATTTTCAAATACATTTTCAAATATATTTACCAAATATATCGATAAGTACATGTGAACATTTTCCGATGCATTTAACATATATTGTGATATATATATATATTCATATATATATATATATATTCATTTTAAATACAGTGCCTTCAGAAAGTATTCATACCCCTTGACTTATTCCCAAAAACGTTGCCTTAAAGCCTGAATTCAAAATGGATTAAATTGTTTCTTTTTTTACACACAATACCCCATAATGAGAACGTGAAAACATGTTTTTAGATTGTTTTGCAAATATATTGAAAATAAAATACAGACATCTAATTTACATAAGTATTCACACGATGAGTCAATACTTTGTAGAAGCACCTTTGGCAGCGATTACAGCTGTGATTGTTTCCTGGTAAGTCTCTAACAGCTTTCCACACCTGGATTGTCAATATTTGCCCATTATTCTTTTCAAAATTCTTCAAGATATCTCAAATTGGTTGTTGATCATTGCTAGACAATCATTTTCAAGTCTTGCCATAGATTTTCAAGTAGATTTAAGTCAAGACTGTAACTCGGCCACTCAGGAACATTCACTGTCTTCTTGGTAAGCAACTCCAGTGTAGATTTGCCCTTGTGTTTTAGGTTAATGTCCTGCTGAAAGGTGAATTCATCTCCCAGTGTCTGGTGGAAAGCAGACTGAACCAGGTTTTCCTCTAGGATTTTGCCTGTGCTTAACTCCATTCCGTTTCTTTTTTATCCTGAAAAACTCCCTAGTCCTTAACAATTATAAGCATACCCATAACATGATGCAGCCACCACTACACTATATATACAAAAGTTTGTGGACACCTTCAAATTAGTGGATTCGGCTATTTTACCCACACCCGTTGCTGACAGGTATATGAAATCGAGCACAGAGTCATGCATTCTCCATGGACAAACATTGGTCTTACTGAAGAGCTCAGTGACTTTCATCGTGGCACCGTCATAGGATGCCACCTTTTCAACAAGTCAGTTTGTCAAATTTCTGCCCCGATAGAGCTTCCCCAGTCAGCTGTAAGTTCCGATATTGTGAAGTGGAAACATCTAGGAGCAACAACGGCTCAGCCGCGAAGTGGTAGGCCAAACAAACTCACCCATCTACACACAATGTGTTTTTAGATATAAACGCAACATGAAACAATTTAAAATATTTTACTGAGTTACAGTTCATAGAAGAAAATCAGTCAAATGAAATAAATGCATTATGCCCTAATCTAAGGATTTCACATGACTGGGCAGGGGCGGTTGGATGTACTGCCAAATTCTCTAAAATGACATGAACACTTAATTCTCTGGCAACAGCTCTTGTGGACATTCCTGCAGTCAGCATGCCAATTGCACGCTCCCTCAAAACTTAAGACATCTGTGGCATTGTGTTGTGTGACAAAACTTCACATTTGAGAGAGGCGTTTTATTATCCCCAGCACAAGGTGCACCTGTGTAATGATCATGCTGTTTAATCAACTTCTTGATATGCCACACCTGTCAGGTGGATGGATTATCTTGGCAAAGGAGTAATGCTCACTAACAGGGATGTAAACAAATTTGTGCACAAAATCTGAGAGAAATAAGCTTTTTGTGCATATGGAACATTTCTGGGGTCTTTTATTTCAGCTCATGGAAAATGGGACCAACACTTTACATGTTGCAGTTATATTTTTGTTCAGTATATGTTTTAAATGTATTTGTTTTCCGTATGGGAGATCAGGCCTGAGTGTGAGAATAGGGTGAGGAGTCAGCAGCATGTGGAATTCCCCAAAGCAATAACTATCCATTGTTGTATCAAAGATCAAAATATATACTTTTTACAAATTCATAAATAATTTACAAATGCAAATGAAAGAGGAACTAAATCAGAGATCAACTTCTCTGGTTGAAAACGGGCTATGTGGTATCGGTAGTAGTCATAAACATCAATTCTAGTCCAAGAATTGACAAAAAAGTGTAAATAGAATACATTTGGTCATAAAGTCAGTATTTTCCAAAACTGAGATTTGTGAGATTTAAGGAATCCATGACGTCTCCGATGTCCTTGGATATTTGATGGTTTGGTTTGAATTTCAATCATGCTCATTTGCTCATCAACACAGGACAGCTGGCAGCACCCATCTAAATGATCATAGCAAAACATGCGAGGAGAACTGTCATGCAATAAGGATACAGGGAAACACAGGGAAACAGATGTGTGCTATCCAATCGTAGCAGCACAATTAACCTACTGAGTCATTAGCATGCAACGCATTGGACATGTTTGAGCGACATGAGACAACGACACATTCAGTTCTGGCCAAATATATTGGCACCCTTGCACTTTTCTTAAATAATTCCCTATTTCCTCTAAAATAAAATAAAAATCTATGACATTTTTAAAAGAATACACGTTTGGTAAAGACATGGCATGGGCAGAATTATTGCCACCTTGAAACTAGTACTGGCCAGGATAACTGCAGACAAACGCTTCTTGTAGCTATCAATGAGCTTGCAGCACCTTTCTACTGAAAGTTTGCAGCACTGCTCTAATGATTAAATGTTTGAGGGGTGCCCTCCACCAAGTTTTCAGATCTCGCCATGGGTTTTGGATGGGATTTAGATCTGGCTCTTCGCTGGCCACTTCAGAACAGTCCAGCATCTCTTCTTGAACCATTGCTGGGTGCTTTTGATGTGTGTTTGGGGTTGTTGTCCTGCTGGAAGACCCACAACCTTCAATGGAGACCCAGTTTTTGGACACTGGGTTGAACATTGGACTCCAAAACTCCTGATAATCTGCTGATTTCATGATGCCTGGCGCACATTAAAGGCCCCCAGTACCAAAGGCAGCAAAGCAACCCCACATCTTTCATTATATGGAGGGTGTTCTTTTCATTGAAATCTTAATTTGGTCATTGCTAAACATAGGAAGACCCCGGTGCTGAAGCAGACACAAGAAAGCCTGATGGACGTTCTCAAAATCCCACCTAAACATGCCTAAATCCTGTGGAAAATGTTCTGTTGACCAATAAAACAAAATTAGAGCTCTTTGCGAATACAGATCTGACGACAATGAAAATAACATTTGGTTGTCAGTAAACAAAGGGCTGATTTGCAATCCATCGTCAGTTCCCAAAGCATTTTAAGAACTAGACTGACTGTTTGCTTCATCTATAGTATTTGGCACATGGCTATTGTCCTTCAGCCCTCCTCCTTCACTAGGACTGAATGGAGCTCACAGAACATTGGCAAAAGCTTTGATTAAAACTTGTGTCTGAGGCGCAAAACACACTGAAACTGTTCCACTCAGAAGTCTACAGCAGAAAGGCATGGTAGGAGCCATAGGCTGCGTTTACACAGGTAGCCCAATTCTGATCTTTTGCCCAGTTATTGACAAAAGAGCTTATCTGATTGGTCAAAAGACTGTGTAAACAGCCTTAGAGAGGCCAAAGGCACGTTATCATTCTTTTAAAGTCAATATGTTATCAGCAACTTGCATTTACAGTTCTGCCCCAGCAGATGTTGACTACAGTGACATCTCATGTTATCTTAGGATACAGTAGATTTGCATTCTGTTAGACAACATTAATCACAAGGGATCAGTCCCGCTGAGCAGAGCATCAATTGAGAGTAAAATGCACTTATTCCACCTGGTTTTCCTTAGAAATTGGGAAAACACTCTCTACCAACTACATTCTTGGCAAAGGGACACCACTTCAGACACCCTATACAATAAAGGAAGAGTGGGAGTTTTCAAGAGATTTCAAATGAAACTCCTATCTTGTTGTTAACTGAACTGATATAATAATCTGTGCTTTAGCTCATTTCCAAACACGATGCAAGGACAATGTTGTGTATCCACTTTTGAAAACTCCCTCAATGATGGACTGTTCAGTCCTAAAATAAATATGCTGTTGTGTCACTAGAAATTCTCAGAAACTGCCCCTTTCTAAGAAATAAATTGGTGTGCCATTTTCAGAAATTCGGACAGAAATAATTAAGCAAAGAAGAAACCACTATCTACAGTCAAATCTGGTCTTGTGCTCTGTTTATTGTTCAGTTCGGATCTCAATGAATGTGTTTATAATGACTATTTTCATGCATCATAGAAGACCTTTCCCCATAGGAAGTGTGACACAGAACAACTACAGTATGTTGTAAAAGTTGAGCTGGTATGTATTTTACAGCTGACAAAAGGGTTGTGCCTGTAATGGGAGAAGAATTGTGTTAATTTGGATAATGCAAATGGAGATAATGGATCTCCATAGGCCTATATACTATTTAATTGGCTGTTACTGTAGGTTTCTCAATAAGTCAAATAAATGCCACCATGGATCAACAAATATGTTTTAAACGTATTCACTTGTTGGATTTGATCATTTTCAATATAGCTATATATTATTTTATATAAATAAGTTGTACACTTATTTAGCAATGGTTAACTTTTGAACATGGACCATTACAACAGTTATGAAAAAAAAACTCACCCCACTGTACATCACCATTCCCCCCTACCCCAGACTAGCACAACTAGCCACTTGCATTCTCAGACATTCAGGACTTGACCTCTAAAGCTATTCCAATTTTCTTGTATTTAACTTTTCATTAACTAAAATCAAACCAAAACAATCAAACCCCAACTAAGGAAGTGCATGATACAGTCAAGAACTAAGATTTTAAAATACCATACTTACAAGAAAAAACTCTGGGAGCTGAGGTCACATTTGTGTAGACATGCTCATACACCCAAATGAGCAACACACAGGCACAACAGTATAATATGACACTGATATGGACTGAGACAACTTCAATTAGCCACCTGAATGAACTTTAAGACCTCTTTGATGTACTGAGACAAACACTTCCCCAATGACCTGAGAAACATGGGACCAATCCCCACCACAAACCATGAACGTAGCAGGAGAGAGAGCAGTAACAGAGCTTCCTCTTTAGCCTCCCACGGCCCAATGGCTTTACACTTGGCATGAACAGCTCTTAAACATCTCACAATAAAGACATGCAGAGACTGACTTGAAAGTACTACTCTCAAACACAAACTTCCATGATTTAGATTTAGTGCAACATATTGGATGATGTCACATTTTATTACAATTGTTTTTATCGGTTTAATGAAGACTAAAGACATAACATAATGAACTTGTTTTTTTTGAGGGGGGTTACAGGTACAAAAAAAAACTATCAAAGCAATGCATACCCCTAACCCAGTATTTAACTTCAGGGCACTCCGACATCATATGAAGGAATGTGCCTACCTGATTTAGGGGACACAGTGAAGCATTGGGAGTTGGGGACAATTTCATCGTAAAATGTTTACTTGGTGTAAATACACTCTGTGAACACATTTAAAATGTATAAATTGATTGTTCGGATTACGGGATGGCAAGGTCAGATTTTTCCATATTCTGTTCTAGTTAAGGCATGGTTCAGATTAAATTAGATCTGTGGACCATACTTTTTTGTTTACATATTATAGAGATCAGTCCTTTGGGGAGCCCAGATAATTTATAAATCCCATTATTGGATATTTTGGTAGTTGCGTTTCCCAAGGGACTCCATAGGCCAGCATAGCTGACCTAAATTGTAAATATAGAAAAAATAAGTTGCCTGGTAATGTGTATGTATCTTTAAAATCTTGGAACGTTCTCAAACAGTTGCTGTCCATGATATCGGTAAGGGTAAAGATTCCACATTTCGACTATTGGGGAGATGCAAAAGTCTGCCCTCCAGATTGCAAGGTATTTTTGTGAAATATTGGAGCATGGGCATGTCATTTTGATTCCCAGTTACAGTGTTTTTCAATTTTGCGCCAAATATAAATTGTGTGAGCAATAATAGGACCAAAGCGTAGTTTACGTTGTTTAAGGGATATATCAGTGAAGACCAACTCTTCCAGAGCAATAGGAGACACCATCTTTCTCAGCAGTGTCAATATATTCATTTTTAAAATAGATATTCTGCCAGTTAAAGCAACTGGGATATTATTCAATCTATTGAGGTCGGATTGAATTGATTTGAGCATTCTGTTAATGTTTCTGGCAATGGTTTTATCTAAGGAAGGAAATATATCTACTCACAAATATTTAAAATGGGAAACGATTGATGGAGTCCTCCATCAAGGTCTTGAGAGGCAGTAGGGCTGATTTGGTTAGATACATTTTATAACTTGAGCTGAATTTATCTATGATCTTCAATGTGTTTGGGAGTGATTGAGATACATTGTCTAAATGTAGTAAAATATCGTATTTCATATAATGAGATGAAGTGATCAATAGATTTTAGGGAAGTTGGTGTTATTTCCTTCAATTGACGAATTGCCTGGGCCAGAGGTTCCATGGATAATAAGAATAGCAAAGGTGAAATTGGATCGCCTTGTCTGCTGCTTCTAGTGATTCTGAACGGAGCAGATATTGCCTGTTACAACTATGGCTGAGGGATTGGCATATATTATTTAATCATATTAATGAAATTGGAGCCAATTCCCATATCTTCCAAGTCAGACCAGAGATATGACCATTCTAGTCTATCAAAATATTTTTCTGCATCCAGAGATAATACAGCCCAAGGAGCTGTTGTTTCTGATATGTAATAGTTGACAGAGGTTATCAGAGGAAATACGCTTTTTAACAAACTGTCTTTGGTCCATGTGGACCAATTTAGGTAAGTCAGTCTTGAGATGGGACGACATCATTTAAAAAATAGTGAGAACACTGGGTGGCGTCCTTACTTTTTTAAATAAAAAGCTATATTAGTTCTGTACTCTCCCAAATGAACCTTTGTGAATGTCTGTATTAATAATATCGAGCAATAGTGGACCTAATTGATTCCAAAATGTTTAATAGACCTCAGAAGGAACACCGTCCTAACCAGGTGATCTGCCTTTATTCATGCTATCCAATGCCCCTTTGAGTTAATTGAGAGAGATTTGGGCTCCCAGCAAGGTGGCTTCATCTGTTGATAGAAGGAGGAGTTCTTAATTGTTTTAGAAAGGACTTAGTCTGGCTTGGTATGGATTTACAATCAGAGGTGTACAGTTCTTTATAGAAGTGGCATAATCTTTGATTGAATAATTTGGGTTCTGATAGTAATTCCCCTGTTTCAGATTCAATAGTTGCTATTTCAGCCAATTGATCATTACTGCGTAGCATGTCAACCAGGAAACGACTGGGACGATTACCATAGAAGTAATGGTTGACTCTTACTCAATAGATGGCAAATTCTGCTCTCTGTCTTGACTTTGGAAAGAGTAATAGCTACAGTGAGGGAAAAAAGTATTTGATCCCCTGCTGATTTTGTACGTTTGCCCACTGACAAAGAAATGATCAGTCTATAATTTTAATGGTAGGTTTATTTGAACAGTGAGAGACAGAATAACAAAAATAAATCCAGAAAAACGCATATCAAAAATGTTATAAATTGATTTGCATTTTAATGAGGGAAATAAGTATTTGACACCCTCTCAATCAGAAAGATTTCTGGCTCCCAGGTGTCTTTTATACAGGTAACGAGCTGAGATTAGGAGTACACTCTTAAAGGGAGTGCTCCTAATCTCAGCTTGTTACCTGCATAAAAGACACCTGTCCACAGAAGCAATCAATCAATCAGATTCCAAACTCTCCACCATGGCCAAGACCAAAGAGCTCTCCAAGGATGTCAGGGACAAGATTGTAGACCTACACAAGGCTGGAATGGGCTACAAGACCATCGCCAAGCAGCTTGGTGAGAAGGTGACAACAGTTGGTACGATTATTCGCAAATAGAAGAAACACAAAAGACTGTCAATCTCCCTCGGCCTGGGGCTCCATGCAAGATCTCACCTCGTGGAGTTGCAATGATCATGACAACGGTGAGGAATCAGCCCAGAACTACACGGGAGGATCTTGTCAATGATCTCAAGGCAGCTGGGACCATAGTCACCAAGAAAACAATTGGTAACACACTACGCCGTGAAGGACTGAAATCATGCAGCGCCTGCAAGGTCCCCCTGCTCAAGAAAGCACAAATACATGCCCGTCTGAAGTTTGCCAATGAACATCTGAATGATTCAGAGGAGAACTGGGTGAAAGTGTTGTGGTCAGATGAGACCAAAATGGAGCTCTTTGGCATCAACTCAACTCGCCGTGTTTGGAGGAGGAGGAATGCTGCCTATGACCCCAAGAACACCATCCCCACCGTCAAACATGGAGGTGGAAACATTATGCTTTGGGGGTGTTTTTCTGCTAAGGGGACAGGACAACTTCACCGCATCAAAGGGACGATGGACGGGGCCATGTACCGTCAAATCTTGGGTGAGAACCTCCTTCCCTCAGCCAGGGCATTGACAATGGGTCGTGGATGGGTATTCCAGCATGACAATGACCCAAAACACACGGACAAGGCAACAAAGGAGTGGCTCAAGAAGAAGCACATTAAGGTTCTGGAGTGGCCTAGCCAGTCTCCAGACCTTAATCCCATAGAAAATCTGTGGAGGGAGCTGAAGGTTCGAGTTGCCAAACGTCAGCCTCGAAACCTTAATGACTTGGAGAAGATCTGCAAAGAAGAGTGGGACAAAATCCCTCCTGAGATGTGTGCAAACCTGGTGGCCAACTACAAGAAACGTCTGACCTCTGTGATTGCCAACAAGGGTTTTGCCACCAAGTACTAAGTCATGTTTTGCAGAGGGGTCAAATACTTATTTCCCTCATTAAAATGCAAATCAATTTATAACATTTTTGACGTGTTTTTCTGGATTTTTTTTTTGATATTCTGTCTCTCACTGTTCAAATAAACCTACCATTAAAATGATAGACTGATAATTTCTTTGTCAGTGGGCAAACGTACAAAATCAGCAGGGGATCAAATACTTTTTTCCCTCACTGTACGTGGTCTGAAAATAGTGTTTGTTGAGAATGCTCTAACACAGTTAACACTAGAACCACTAAAGCAGTCATTTGGACTGCTCATGAATTTAATTGTTTTAGTACTCTGCTTTTTTTAAATTCATGCCCCCTTCTGTCCTTGACTTTTCCAAAAATAAGTCTATATAACACACTGTCGATGTTAGAATCTTAATATCACAACCAGAACTGGAGTCATAACCAGCTTTAGCATGGAGTGTCATTTTTTGAATGGTCTCCCCCATTGCCCCTCCTCCTCCTTCTCGCCAGTATTGATCTATTCTAATTATAATCTCTAAATGGTATGTACCCTGTATCAGTCCACTGGATCCAAGCAGTCTGATCCGTCTACTCTGGCCTACTTGGAGTAGGCTATACAGTGAAAGAGTGCGTAATTTACAATGGCAAGAAGCCCAACTCGAATGGATGCACATGTTGCATTATCGTTATCTGAATGAAAACGACTCAGATGGTGGGGAAGAAATTAATCATGACATCTCTGATGATTATTCTTCTGATTCTAAGCCTCAGTCTGAACCTACACCTCTGAGGCCTACACTCAAAAAAGCCAGAACGGTGCGCACTGAGCAGGTGCCCCCGCCACCACCAAATGAAATGAACAAGCCGATGACAATGCCGATTATCATCCAAAAATATAATCACTTAGAGAGCACACCCTACATCTCAAGCAAAATACAACATCAGCAGCGCACTCACCAGCTTTAGTTGTTTATGTGACATGGACATGCTCCAACTGATGCCATTGCGTGAATACGCACACCATGTAAGCACAAGCTGATAATAATGTAAAATGTTTTATGGCTGTCATTTGACACTTACATTCATTATAATGGCATTATTTCTTTAGTTTTTTAGTTGTTACATAGCCTATAGCCTACAGTAACATAAACTAATGAAAATGCTATTGTGTTATTTGAAATATATATTTTTTCGTATTCTAAATGTTACCTAAGACCTTCATAAACACAGCCAAATTCTTATTTTTGCGAAAGCATATAGGAAATGTATTAATTACATTGTTAGAATGTTTTAGTCAGAATGACTGATCATTAGCTTGAAGGGCGGTTCCTCGAGGCCCAGTGATTCTTGTGTTAACAACATTTCCAAATGTTACATCTTCTGTAATTGTGATTTATTCAACCCAGATGCAAATGCAGTTGGATTATTTTTCATAAAACCTTTGGTGGCATCCCATAGAATCCGGGGGTCATCGACTGAATTTTTATTGATTTTATGAATTAATTTAGTTCAATTTCAAATTGATTACAGAATGTAGGATTTTTGTAGTAATGAAACGTTGAAACACCATCTTGTGGCTCTTTTAGGAGATTCTGAAATTTGAAGTTGGCGTAGTGGTCAGACAAGCTCATATGTCTAATTTCTATTTTCTTACGTAAAAACAATAGAGGTATAGATAATAGTATGAAATTGATTTGTGAGAATGATTTATGCCTGCTTGAGTAGAAAGTGTACTCTTTTGCTTTAGGATTATGTGCTCACCAGGCATCAATGAGAGTGTATGCTGGAGAGCCTTGGTTGCATGTGGATTGTAGTTGGTCTTATTAGATTTGTCCCACATGTCCAAAATGGCATTCATGTCTGTCCCAATAACCAGATGGAATTCAGTTAATTCTATGCTGTTCAGAGAATCAAAAAACATAGGATCATATGAATTTGGAGCGTACACATTAATAAAGGCAATTTTCTTTCCATCATGGATCACTTGTATTTTAATTTTTATTTTATTTCTTCAACTTTGAGAAAAAAACCTTTATATATGGAGCTGTGAGGGGAACGGCACCTCCGTACCTTCAGGCTCTGATCAGTCCCTACACCCAAACGAGGGCATTGCGTTCATCCACCTCTGGCCTGCTGGCCCCCCTATCTCTGCGGAAGCACAGTTCCCGCTCAGCCCAGTCAAAACTGTTCGCTGCTCTGGCACCCCAATGGTGGAACAAGCTCCCTCACGACGCCGGGACAGCAGAGTCACTCACCACCTTCCGGAGACACTTGAAACCCCACCTCTTTAAGGAATACCTGGGATAGGATGAAGTAATCCTTCTACCCCCCCCTTACCCCCCCCCCCCCCCAAAAAAAAAGTTGCTCTGGATAAGAGCGTCTGCTAAATGACGTAAATGTAAATGTAAATGTATATCAGTTGTGCATGCTACAACTACCACAGCCACAAAGTCATAAACCCCGCCTATCTTTACAATTTCTCTTCTTAAAATGTGATTTTAAACCTAACCTTAACTGCACTGCTTATGCCTAACCCTAACCTTAAATGAAGTCCCAAAAACACTTTTTTTTTTCATGGATTTTTACAATATAGACCATTTTGACCTTGTGGCTGTGGTAACAACCAATAAAGTCTAACTTTTGTCGGGACCCATGCACAGTGTACATAACCTTCTCCAGAGGCAGAGATGACTTCACCTCCTTAACCCACTGCATACAGGAAGGCGGCGAGCTAACAGCAAGGCAAATGCTATCACATTCGCCTGATGCGTGGTAGCATTCTGGTCTAGGGGAAGTACCCCAAAAATGGCAGTGAACAGTTTGAGGCTAACAGTTGTATTACACATATATGAGAATGCCTCAAAAATGGGGTCCCAGAAGATTGGCATGACCAAAACATGTGTCCCACAGTCGCTGGACTCTGGTGGCATCTCAAACACTTGGGGTCAACATTTGGATATATTTTTGCCAATCTGTCATTTGAGTAATGGAGACGGTGCAAAACCTTGAACTGAATAAGCCCATGCCTTATGCAAAATGATGAGGTGTGGATACGCTCAATAGTGTGTTGCGATAGTGGTAGCTCGCCACCCATGTCTTGCTCCAATGCAGATTTTGATTTGCCAAGGAAGGCGGATTAATTTTCTGTATTATGTCGTATGATCTGGAGATTGTGCCCTTCAGATATAGGTTAAGCTCGACTGGACACTTAGTGGGTTCGAGTGGAAATGAAGGGATTTTTTCTGGGGCAAAGTTGAGAGTTTGAAGGCCTCCCGAGTGGCGCAGTGGTCTAAGGCACTGCATTGCAGTGCTAGCTTTGCCACTAGAGATCCTGGTTCGAATCAAGGCTCTGTCGTAGCTGGCCACGACTGGGAGACCCATGGGGCGGTGCACAATTGGCCCAGGGTAGGGGAGGGAATGGCTGGCAGGGATGTAGCTCAGTTGGTAGAGCATGGTGTTTGCAATGCCAGTGTTGTGGGTTCGATTCCCACGGGGGGTATAACAAATAAATAAAATAACAATAATGTATGCACTCTGGATAAGAGCTTCTGCTAAATGACTAAAATGTAAATGTATCTAAAAAATGGGGTATTGGGAATATTATGGTCAACCCTCAGAGTATCGAATGAGACTAATGTGTTATCAACAAATAGGTCACAGAAAAAAACAGACCATTCCTATGCCAGAACTGGTGAGTGCATACATTTTTCATACTGGCCCCCCGTGACATCATGTTGAGATGTGTCTGTTATTTGAACTCTGTGAAGCATTTATTTGGGCTGCAATTTCTGAGGCTGGTAACTCTAATGGACTTATCTTCTGCAGCAGAGGTAACTCTGGGTCTTCCATTCCTGTGGCGGTCCTCATGAGAGTCAGTTTCAACATTACACTTTATGGTTTTTGCAAATGCACTTGAAGAAACTTTCAAAGTTATTGACTGACCTTCATGTCCTAAAGTAATGATGGACTGTCGTTTCTCTTTGGTTATTTGAGCTGTTCTTGCCATAATATAGACTTGGTCTTTTACCAAATAGGGCTATCTTCTGTATTCCCCCCACCTTGTCACAACACAACTGATTGGCTCAAACGCATTAAGAAGGAAATAAATTCCACAAATGAACTTTTAACAAGGCACACCTGTTAATTGAAATGCATTCCAGGTGACTACCTCATGAAGCTGGTTGAGAGAATGCCAAGAGTTTGCAAAGCTGTCATCAAGGCAAAGGGTGGCTATTTGAAGAATCTCAAATATAACTTTGTTTTTATTTGTTTACTACATGATTCCATATGTGTTATTTCATAGTTTTGATGTCTTCACTATTATTCTACAATGTAGAAAATAGTAAAAAGTAGGTGTTCTAAAACTTTTGACCGGTAGTGTACCTTTCTCATTTGTGGATTTGACTTTTTCCAAATGAAGTTGGAAATGTAGCTGTCCAGTTGTTTGAACATCGACTTTGGCAGAAAAATGGGAATCATTTGGAATAAGTACAAAAACCTAGCTAGTACAGTCATCTTAACAGAATTAATGTGACCTGCTAATGAAATGGGAAGAGATGACCACCTTATGAAATCCTGCATAGTGTTCTCCTGGAGTGTTTGGAAGTTATGTTTAAACAAAGCCTTAAATGAGCGTGTGACCTTTATCCCCAAATAAGTAAAGACCTGATGCTCTACCTTAAATGGGAAATTGGCATACCCAATACCTTCTGCTAACTGATTAATGGGGAGGAGCACACTTTTTGTTAGGTTTAACTTATAACCAGAGAATGTCCCAAAACCTTGTAGCATGTTCAAGAGATAGGGTATAGACTCCACAGGGTTAGAGATGTATAAAATAAGATTGTCTGCATATAAGGCCACCTTGTGAGTTATGTCGCCCCTTAGTATTCCCTTAATCCTCTCCTCTGCCCTCAGTGCGATAGCAAGAGGCTCAATAGAAGTAGCTGGAGGTAGCATTGTTGGTGCAAACAGAAGCCACTGGGGAGGAGTACAAAATCTTAATCCAGGAAAGGAATGACGGGCCAAAACCAAAACCAAATCTCTCTAGTACTGTAAATAGATATTCTCACTCAACCCAGGAAAATAACCTCTCACTCAATGTCAACAAAACAAAGGAGATGATCTTGGACTTCAGGAAACAGCAGAGGGTTCACCCTCCTATCCACATCGACGGGACCGCAGTGGAGAAGGTGGAAAGCTTCAAGTACCTTTGTGTACACATCACTGACAAACTGAAATGGTCCACCCATGCAGACAGTGTGGTGAAGAAGGTGCAACAGAGCCTCTTCAACCTCAGGAGGCTGAAGAAATGTGGCTTGGCACCTAAAACCCTCACAAACTTTTACAGATGCACAGTTGAGAGCATCCTGTCGGGCTGTATCACCGCCTGGTATGGCAACTGCACCGCCCGCAACCGCAGGGCTCTCCAGAGGGTGGTGCGGTCTGCCCTCCAGGACACCTACAGCACCCGATGTCACAGGAAGGCCAAAAAGATAATCAAGGACATCAACCACCCAAGCCATTGCTTGTTCACCCCGCTATCATCCTGAAGGCGAGGTCAGTACAGGTGCATCAAAGCTGGGTCCGAGAGACTGAAAAACAGCTTCTATCTCAAGGCCATCAGACTCTTAAATAGCCGTCACTAGCACATTAGAGGCTGCTGCTGCCTATTTAAATCACTGGCCACTTTAAGAAATGGAACACTAGTCACTTGAATAATGTTTACATATCTTGCATTACTCATCTCATATGTATATACTGTATTCTATAATATTCTACTGTATTTTAGTCCATGCCGCTCTGTCATTGCTCGTCCATATATGTATATATTCTTAATTCCATTTCTTACTTAGATTTGTGTGTATTGGGTGTATGTTGTGAAATTGTTAGATATTACTGCACTGTCGGAGCTAGAAGCACAAGCATTTCGCTACACCCGCAATAACATCTGCTAAACACGTGTATGTGACAAATAAAATGTGATTTGATTTGAAAGCCTTCTCAGCATCCAGAGAGATGACGACCTCTGACCTCTGGCTGTGGAGTTGAGTGGGTAGAATAAAGAACATTAAATAGCCGGCGCATATTATAGAAAGATTGCCTACCTGAGATAAAGCTGGTTTGGTCAGAGTTAATTATATTAGGCATCACTGTCTCTAAACGGCGTTAGAGGACCTTAGTGAGAATTTTATAATCGCAGCACAAAAGGCTTGTATGGCGGTATGAGCCACAATCTAGGGGATTCTTGTCCTTTTTAAGCAAAACTGAAATAGTCGCCTGGGTAAGTGTCTGGGGCAGTTTCTGACTAGAAAGGATTTCATTGTACATCGAGCTGAGGATAGGGGATAGTTTAGAGGAGAATGCTTTATACAATTCAGCAGGGAAGCCATCAGGTCCATGAGCTTTACCGCTCTGCATGGACTGGATTGCCAGAGTAGCTTCATCATGACTTATTGAGGTATCCATGTTAGTTTGTTCATCTGAATTGAGACAGGGGGTGTCCAGATTGTCTAGAAATGTATGCATACGAGATGTGTCTGGAAGAGCCTCTGATGAGTAAAGAGCAGAGTAGAATTGCTTAAATTGAATGTTGATTTCTTTGGGATTGGTAGAAGTTAAATCAGCTGCAACACAGATTTCAGGTATGGTGCTGCTAGCAGCGGATTGTCGAAGATGGTGAGATAACAACTTGCCAGCTTTCTCTCCGTGTTCATAAAATGTCTGCCTCGACTTAAATAGAAGCTGCTCCGTTTGTTTAGTGGAAAGATTGTCAAATTCCGATTGGTGTAGCAGTCTCTCTTTGTAGAGTTCATGAGTCAGAGAAGAAGCATATCTGTTGTCCACATCTAGAATGAGTTGAGATAGCTCCGATAAGCGTTTAGTTCACTGTTTGTTGTCATATGCTGTATATGAAATAATTTGGCCCCTTAGATATGCTTTTAACAACTCCCACACAGTAGAATGAGACACGTCAGGGGCGCAGTTGATCTGTAAAAAGACATCAATGTGAGTTGATACAGTGCTATGAAAAAGTATTTGCACCCTTTCTAATTTTCTCTACTTTTGCATATTTGTGATACTGAATGTTATCAGATCTTCAACCAAAACCTAATATTAGATAAAGGGAACATAAGTGAACAAATAACACAACAATTACATATTTATTTCATTTATTTCATAAACAAAGTTATGCAACACCCAATTCCCCTGTGTGAAAAAGTAATTGCCCACTTACACTCAATAACTGGTTGTGCCACCTTTAGCTGCAATGACTCCAACCAAATGCTTCTTGTAGTTGTTGATCAGTCTCTCATGTCGCTGTGGAGGAATTTTGGCCCACTCTTCCATGCAGAACTGCTTTAACTCAGTGACGTGTGGGTTTTCAAGCATGAACTGCTCGTTTCAAGTCCTGCCACAACATCTCAATTGGGATTAGGTCTGGACTTTGACTAGGCCATTCCAAAACTTCCAATTTGTTGCTTTTTAGCAATTTTCATGTAGACTTGATTGTGTGTTTTGGATCATTGTCTTGCTGCATGACCCAGCTGCACTTCAGCTTCAGCTCACAGACGGATGGTCTGACATTCTCCTGTAGAATTCTCTGATACAGAACAGAATTCATGGTTCCTTCTATTAAGGCAAGTCATCCAGGTCCTGAGGCAGCAAAGCATCCCCAAACCATCACACCACCACCACCATGCTTGACCTTTGGTATGATGTTCTTACTGTGGAATGTAGAGTTTGGTTTTCGCCAGGCATTACTGGAATTCATGTTGTCCAAAAAGTTATACTTTTGAATCATCTGTCCATAGAACGTTCTTCCAAGAGTCTTGATGATCATCCAGGTTGCTTTTAGCAAACTTGAGTCAACTCTTTGGACGAGATGGGTCCCAGAGTTAAGGAATGGAAGTGTTGCAATGAGGTCAGAGAAAAATTGAGCGTCATCCCAATTAGGACCATAGAGGTTAGCCAGAACAACCTGTGTGCTAAACAATTTCCCCATCACTAGAATATATCTGCCATTATTATCTGAAATTACTTTGGAGGAGACAAACAGGGTGCCTTTTCTGATAAGGATGGCTGCCCCTGTAGCCTTAGCACCAAAGTTGTAGTGAAATATTTGGTCGACCCATCCTCTCTTTAGTTTATCATGGTCGCTGGATCGGAGATGGGTCTCTTGGAGAAAAACAAGGTCCGGACTTAAAGACTTTAAGATGAGCATACACTCGGCTACGCTTGACCACATGGTTCATTCCTTTTAAGTTACAGCTGATAAAGCAAGTGGAGCCTAGAGTATGTGAATTATGCATAGTCATAGTAATTAGAAATGAATGTGAGAACAATCACATGGCCAGTGTGCTGAAAGGTCAGAATAATAAAATATAAAGAAAATAAAAAACTGCTAAAAACAACTAAAAACCCAGAAGAAAACCTTGGACCCCTATGCTGACCTTCCCCCTGTTGGAAGGCTGCATCTACCTCTCCTAGACTAGAGCAAGATACTACCATGTTAAACCCAACCTCAGTAGAGCTCTATCTAGGGCGAACATAATCAAGTTTACACATAGGGAAGGGATTCTTGAGGGAACCACCTCAGTTCTCTACTGTATCTTATGCAATATGAATATTTGAAGGATAATAAAAAAATATATATAAAAAAGGAGAATAATTGTTCTTTTTTGGCAGCAGGGTGGAGGCACGTTTCTAATCAAGAGATGAGTTCACTAGTTGATCCTTAGTCGCATTAGCATGGCTAGTGTAGGGTCTGGGGCAGAGTATGGGCCCAAAATGGATAGTTAGTCGTACAGTGGGGGAAAAAAGTATTTAGTCAGCCAGCAATTGTGCAAGTTCTCCCACTTAAAAAGATGAGAGAGGCCTGTAATTTTCATCATAGGTACACGTCAACTATGACAGACAAAATGAGAAAACAAAATCCAGAAAATCACATTGTAGGATTTTTAATGAATTTATTTGCAAATTATGGTGGAAAATAAGTATTTGGTCAATAACAAAAGTTTCTCAATACTTTGTTATATACCCTTTGTTGGCAATGACACAGGTCAAACTTTTTCTGTAAGTCTTCACAAGGTTTTCACTCACTGTTGCTGGTATTTTGGCCCATTCCTCCATGCAGATCTCCTCTAGAGCAGTGATGTTTTGGGGCTGTCGCTGGGCAACACAGACTTTCAACTCCCTCCAAAGATTTTCTATTGGGTTCAGGTCTGGAGACTGGCTAGGCCACTCCAGCACCTTGAAATGCTTCTTACGAAGCCACTCCTTCGTTGCCCGAGCGGTGTGTTTGGGATCATTGTCATGCTGAAAGACCCAGCCACGTTTCATCTTCAATGCCCTTGCTGATGGAAGGAGGTTTTCACTCAAAATCTCACGATACATGGCCCCATTCATTCTTTCCTTTACACGGATCAGTCGTCCTGGTCCCTTTGCAGAAAAACAGCCCCAAAGCATGATGTTTCCACCCCCATGCTTCACAGTAGGTATGGTGTTCTTTGGATGCAACTCAGCATTCTTTGTCCTCCAAACACGACGAGTTGAGTTTTTACCAAAAAGTTATATTTTGGTTTCATCTGACCATATGACATTCTCCCAATCCTCTTCTGGATCATCCAAATGCACTCTAGCAAACTTCAGACGGGCCTGGACATGTACTGGCTTAAGCAGGGGGACACGTCTGGCACTGCAGGATTTGTGTCCCTGGCAGCGTAGTGTGTTACTGATGGTAGGCTTTGTTACTTTGGTCCCAGCTCTCTGCAGGTCATTCACTAGGTCCCCCCGTGTGGTTCTGGGATTTTTGCTCACCGTTCTTGTGATCATTTTGACCCCACGGGGTGAGATCTTGCGTGGAGCCCCAGATCGAGGGAGATTATCAGTGGTCTTGTATGTCTTCCATTTCCTAATAATTGCTCCCACAGTTGATTTCTTCAAACCAAGCTGCTTACCTATTGCAGATTCAGTCTTCCCAGCCTGGTGCAGGTCTACAATTTTGTTTCTGGTGTCCTTTGACAGCTCTTTGGTCTTGGCCATAGTGGAGTTTGGAGTGTGACTGTTTGAGGTTGTGGACAGGTGTCTTTTATACTGATAACAAGTTCAAACAGGTGCCATTAATACAGGTAACGAGTGGAGGACAGAGGAGCCTCTTAAAGAAGAAGTTACAGGTCTGTGAGAGCCAGAAATCTTGCTTGTTTGTAGGTGACCAAATACTTATTTTCCACCATAATTTGCAAATAAATTCATAAAAAATCCTACAATGTGATTTTCTGGATTTTTTCCCCTCAATTTGTCTGTCATAGTTGACGTGTACCTATGATGAAAATTACAGGCCTCTCTCATCTTTTTAAGTGGGAGAACTTGCACAATTGGTGGCTGACTAAATACTTTTTTTCCCCACTGTGTCACGCCCTGGCTCTGGGGACACTGTTATGTTGAGCCAAGGTGTGTAATTCTATGTTTGTATTTCTATGTTGGCCTGAGTGACTCCCAATCAGAGGCAACGAGTGTCAGCTGGTTGTCTCTGATTGGGAGCCATATTTAACTGTCTGTCTTTCACTTTGTGTTTGTGGTTTCTTGTTCCGTGTTGGTTGGTGTATGTAACCAGGGACGTCACGGTTTCGTTTTGTTGTTTTGATCGTGTGATCATTTATTAAATAAAGAATATGTTTGCCTTCAACGCTGCGCCTTGGTCCTCCTCCTTAGACGATCGTGACAGAAGAAACCACCAAAACCGGACCAAGCAGCGTGTCCAGGAGCCATCGCTAGCCGATCTCCGTGGCAACCACGACTGGGTCAAGCCTAGTGAGGAGCTGAATGGGTGGACTTGGGAACAGTTGAGGAAGAGCTTCGACTGGGTCAAGCCCATTGAGGAGCTGAATAGCGGGAGTTGGAGACAGAAGAGCGAGAGTTGGGCGAGAACGATAGAGGCCTGGCCCACGGGGAGGAGAGACCCCCAGAAATTTTTTAGGGGGGGGCTCACGACGTCGGGCAGCAGGAGGCCGCGATAGAGCGGTCCAGCGGGTTGGCAGAGGAGGCCGCCAGGTTACGGGGGCCACTGGTTGAAGAGGGGATGGAAGGTGGAGAGGCACGGCGAGATGTACTGGGGTGTGTTACCAGTCCGGTCCGGCCCGTTCCAGATCCCGATGTAGGGCCAGTGGTGTGTGTCCCCAGTACGGTCCGGTCTGTTCCTGCTCCCCGCACCAAGTCAGTGGTGCGCTTCGTCAGCCCTGTCCGGCCCATTCCTGCTCTCCGCACCAAGTCTGTGGTGCGCGTCGCCAGCCCAGTCCGGCCCATTCCTGCTCCCCGCACCAAGTCTGTGGTGCGTTTCGTCAGCCCTGTCCGGCCCGTTCCTGCTCTCCGCACCAAGTCTGTGGTGCGCGTCGCCAGCCCAGTCCGGCCCATTCCTGCTCCCCACACCAAGTCTGTGGTGCGTTTCGTCAGCCCGGCTCGGCCCGTTCCTGCTCCCCGCACCAAGTCTACGGTGCGTGTCGCCAGCTCGGCCCGGCCTGCTCCCCGCACCAAGTCAGTGGTGCGTTTCGTCAGCCCTGTCCGGCCCGCTCCTGCTCCCCACACCAAGCCAGTGGTGTGCGTCGTCAGTCCAGCATGGCCCGTGCCTGTTCCCCAAACCAAGCCAGTGGTGTGCGTCGTCGGTCCGGCACGGCCCGTGCCTGTTCCACTGGTGCCTGGTCCGGCATCGGTCAGATGCGTTACGCCGGAGCTAGAGCAATCCGCTCCATCAGTGTGCAGTCCAGCTCCGGCCAGCGGGGCCAGACCGGACCAGGGGTACTTTGGGGGGTTGGAGAGGGAGTGGGGATCAGGCCCGGAGCCGGATCCGCCGCCAAGGCGGAGTGCCCACCCGGTCCCTCCCCTGTGGTATTTAGTTGGCGCGGTCGGAGTCCGCGCCTTTAGGGGGGGGTACTGTCACGCCCTGGCTCTGGGGACACTGTTATGTTGAGCCAGGGTGTGTAATTCTATGTTTGTATTTCTATGTTGGCCTGAGTGACTCCCAATCAGAGGCAACGAGTGTCAGCTGGTTGTCTCTGATTGGGAGCCATATTTAACTGTCTGTCTTTCACTTTGTGTTTGTGGTTTCTTGTTCCGTGTTGGTTGGTGTATGTAACCAGGGACGTCACGGTTTCGTTTTGTTGTTTTGATCGTGTGATCATTTATTAAATAAAGAATATGTTTGCCTTCAACGCTGCGCCTTGGTCCTCCTCCTTAGACGATCGTGACACACTGTATGTCGTCTGTCCTCCTGTGGATGTACAGTACCAGTCAAAAGTTTGGACACACCTACTCATTCAAGGGTTTTTCTTTATTTTTAAAATGTTTTACATTGTAGAATAATAGTGAATACATCAAAACTATGGAATCATGTAGTAAACAAAAAAAGTGTTAAACAAATCAATATATATTTTATATTTGAGATTCTTCAAATAGCCACCCTTTGCCTTGATGACAGCTTTGCACACTCTTGGCATTCTCTGGATAAGAGCGCCTGCTAAATGACTTAAATGTAAATGTAAATGAAATGTGTATCTAAAGATTGCATGCTAATTACTAACCGCTAGCTAGCTTAGTGATAGGTGATAGCTCGCCTTCCATTTCATCTTAGCTACCTATTATTTGGCTTCTGTTATTGTTAGCTGTCCATTGTTAGCTGTCCATTGGCCTAAAAGGGATTTTTATGTATTTGAGAATGTGTTCATGTGTTTGCTATTGGGGAAAATATAAACAGACAATTTAACATAATCTTTACAGCTAAAAACAACAATGCGATGTCAAAACAATTTTTCATTGAGGTTAAAGAAAGTGTACTTTATCAATATACCTTTGGACAAAATCAAGTCGTAAATATTTTTGTTATGCTTTTTATATAAAAAAATATCTTAAATCAGAGCTCAATTTGAGCAAATTCTGAATTCGCAATTAATCGTGATTAATCACAGCAAATCCTGCGATTAACTTGATAACATTTTCAAACGTGTGATAGCCCTATTTTCTGAGTTGAACAGTCAATATTCTGAGATTGAGAAAAATTGATAAAAAATCTACATTGGTTCAAGACATTGGCTTCTCACGTGGGAGACCCGAGTTCTAATCATGCCTGTTACAAAAGCACATGTGAAACTTACAATACCACATGTGAAATGTTGGAAAACCATGTGTCTGAGTCATGTGAAGAATGTGCATGTGAAAAATCCATGTGAAACTTCACGTGTCCGAAAACCACGTCTTTCTTTTGTTCACGTGACATTTTTCATTGGTAATGGTGAAAGGTTAGCATTTTTGACGGTGATGATATTTGTTCCTCTGTAACTGAAAAAAAAAAACGTATTCAAATGAAGGGACTAGATACAGTGGGGGGAAAAAAGTATTTAGTCAGCCTCCAATTGTGCAAGTTCTCCCACTTAAAAAGATGAGAGAGGCCTGTAATTTTCATCATAGGTACACGTCAACTATGACAGACAAATTGAGGGGGAAAAATCCAGAAAATCACATTGTAGGATTTTTTATGAATTTATTTGCAAATTATGGTGGAAAATAAATATTTGGTCACCTACAAACAAGCAAGATTTCTGGCTCTCACAGACCTGTAACTTCTTCTTTAAGAGGCTCCTCTGTCCTCCACTCGTTACCTGTATTAATGGCACCTGTTTGAACTTGTTATCAGTATAAAAGACACCTGTCCACAACCTCAAACAGTCACACTCCAAACTCCACTATGGCCAAGACCAAAGAGCTGTCAAAGGACACCAGAAACAAAATTGTAGACCTGCACCAGGCTGGGAAGACTGAATCTGCAATAGGTAAGCAGCTTGGCTTGATGAAATCAACTGTGGGAGCAATTATTAGGAAATGGAAGACAGACCACTGATAATCTCCCTCGATCTGTGGCTCCACGCAAGATCTCACCCCGTGGGGTCAAAATGATCACAAGAACGGTGAGCAAAATTCCCAGAACCACACGGGGGGACCTAGTGAATGACCTGCAGAGAGCTGGGACCAAAGTAACAAAGCCTACCATCAGTAACACACTACGCCGCCAGGGACTCAAATCCTGCAGTGCCAGACGTGTCCCCCTGCTTAAGCCAGTACATGTCCAGGCCCGTCTGAAGTTTGCTAGAGTGCATTTGGATGATCCAGAAGAGGATTGGGAGAATGTCATATGGTCAGATGAAACCAAAATATAACTTTTTGGTAAAAACTCAACTCGTCGTGTTTGGAGGACAAAGAATGCTGAGTTGCATCCAAAGAACACCATACCTACTGTGAAGCATGGGGGTGGAAACATCATGCTTTGGGGCTGTTTTTCTGCAAAGGGACCAGGACGACTGATCCGTGTAAAGGAAAGAATGAATGGGGCCATGTATCGTGAGATTTTGAGTGAAAACCTCCTTCCATCAGCAAGGGCATTGAAGATGAAACGTGGCTGGGTCTTTCAGCATGACAATGATCCCTAACACACCGCTCGGGCAACGAAGGAGTGGCTTCGTAAGAAGCATTTCAAGGTGCTGGAGTGGCCTAGCCAGTCTCCAGATCTCAACCCCATAGAAAATCTTTGGAGGGAGTTGAAAGTCTGTGTTGCCCAGCGACAGCCCCAAAACATCACTGCTCTAGAGGAGATCTGCATGGAGGAATGGGCCAAAATATCTATCTATCTATCTATCTATCTATCTATCTATCTATCTATCTATCTATCTATCTATCTATCTATCTATCTATCTATCTATCTATCTATCTATCTATCTATCTATCTATCTATCTATCTATCTATCTATCTATCTATCTATCTATCTATCTATCTATCTATATCTACCTACCTACCTACCTACCTACCTACCTATCTATCATGTGTTTAGTTAGCCTAGTTAGACAGAAATTATAAGGTACATCTGACATTTTGAACAGTGAATGATGAAGTTGGAATGTAGAAATCTCAAGTAAGGTTTGGGTAAGATTAACATATAGTGCCAATCATTGTTTTTAAGGGCAAATGAGGCTACCTACTCTGGACATTACACACGTCTATGGATTAATCTATCAATGGTTAACAACCTCATCACTCAAAATTCTGCTCAATGCCCATCATCCGGTTGTGAAACAACATTTTCTTAATTTCTAGCGGTAATTTCTGTTGTGATCAATCAAAAAAAGCCCTACATGGTTGTAAAATGAGAAGATTATATTGTTAACTCTTCAGATAGGTCTACTGACGTAGACTAGCAAATGTGACTAACAACATGTAAGACGTCACACAACAATGAAACATTTGCATTATATGGCATTGTATGGATCAAAGGAAAAATGCTACTACGTTAATGTGTTTGACAAAGTGTTATCTAGTTGTAGCAAATATTTTGCCGCCAGATTGCTTTATCATTGTATGATACACATTGCATATCATGTTAAATCATATCTGCAGATGATCGGATGTCTTTCATGTCATTTCAGCTGCTAGTACTAAAGAAAAAGCCATGTTTTGTTTCCTCTGTTTTTATTGTCAGTAGGCAATAAAAGTTTCCCCTCTGAAATCACTCAAAAGGTAGCTTACCTAGAGAATACGTGTTTTCTACGAGGCTAGACAATATGACAACACTCATCATGTTCCTTTTGTTTATACTTTTTTTTATGTACCTCTAGAGATATCTAGCTATCGGCACTACGCAAATTCATGTTAGTACGTTTAGCCAGTTCCACATTATTTCAGTGCTCCAATTGTTGGTGAGATGAAAGCACTTGATGGTTAAGGTTTTGAAGTCTAGTAAAACGTATCACTACATTACAATCACGCTGCTAAAGATGTGTCAAGACAAGGTGTGGTGTGTGGACCACTGTTTCTCAGTACAGGAACGAGGCCACTGGGAGTATGTAACCCACATCAGCAATAATAGGAGGTGAAAGTTCAATGATTCATGTTGGAATGAGACTGAACTGTATTGAGTCATGTATTCAGGTGGCGTTTAGTCACACGAAAGCCAGGCTGTCAGAGACAATAGGGCTGACCGTGGCGGGATCAGATGACTGGGATGAGAGAGATCGCGATGTTCCCCTCAGACTCCTAGCTTAACGACGTGATGCTTAACTCCGGGCCAGAGCACTGACGGCTCGCTTGCCATGTCATCCCACCTCACCTCCCTTCCCCTCCCCTCCCTTCCCTTCCCCTCTCTGTTCTCATCACGCCAACGCATCCAGGGCCATCCATGCCTCTCCTCTCCACACAAGGTCGGTCTCTCTCTAGAGCTATCCATCTCAGTCACACACTTTTTCTGTAGTCTGTCCCTTCTTCTTTCACTTCTTCTCATCCTTTTCACAATGGGTCGGTTCCCCACTCCCCAAACTCTACCTCCACCCTCCCTTCCATCCCTCCCCCGCCCTCTACCTGTCTCCTCCCTTCCCAGCCCTTCCGAGGGGGGCCGCCGCAGTCTCCATTTCAGCTTCCTGCCCAGAAAAATAAATATTGGGAGGCGGTCTGAAAGGCCTTTCACAGGAGTATTACAGCGCAGCCCGGCACTCTGATAAGCCTCCGGTTACAACCTCTTGGGACAGGGCTGGCTAGGACCCCGCTCCCCACCTGGGGGCCAACGCATTCTCTCCTGGCCGCGGGGAAGAGCTCCATAAAGGGCAAGACGTGGAACACAAGTCTATTGGTGCAGGCTATTAGTAACCTTAAACCAGCTGACCTGTGACTAAGGACCTGTACTGATTCCCACACAAACAGAGGAGAGAGGGGGCAGAGGGATAAAAACAGTTTACATTTATAAAGACCTTTGTCACACATTCAGAGAGCGGATAATGCCTGTTTTTGTTAATGTATGCGCTGTCATTGGAGAGAGGGAGAGGAGTATTCAAAACCTGGCTTTCAGGACTCTCTTTTACTCCCTCCCACTGCCTCCGCTGACTCCTCGGCCGCCGACACACACACCTCCACACCCCCGCCAAACACACACCCACATACCTGGCTCAATGAATCAGTTCAGTGGAGACAAGGACTTGTAAGAGTGAGAGTTTCACACGCTTGTGCAAGAACCATCTCCATACAGTACATTCCAGGCTGTGAGAGGAAATTATCTACTCTCTGATATGAACAGCCTTACTACTATAATACTGTAATGTCTCCACATTAAATGTGAACTGAAATGAAACAATGAAGGTTAAAGCATGTATTCCTAGGTAAAAATAAATAAATAAATGTATACCATTATTTATATGCCACTCAGTGGAGGCTGCTGAGGGGAGGACAGCTCATAATAATGGCTGGAAAGGAGTAAATGGAATGGCATCAAACATATGGAAATCATGTGTTTGATTAATTTGATATCATTCTACCTATTCCACATTACCACGAGCCCGTCCTCCCCAATTAAGGTGCCACCAACCTCTTGTGATGCCACTGGTTTGAAATTCTAGTGATTGGTCCAAATCATACCTGTCACTTTAAGTATGGGTTCATGTGAGTAGGAAGTGGAGAGAAAAATGGCTTTGGTGAGGGAATTACTGGATCTACTATTATGATCTATTATATTGACAAGATAGTCGAGTGACTGCTCTAACAATGGAAATACGTGTCCTCTAAGATGGAAGGCAGGCGGGAGGAGATCAATCAGACGGGACCAATGAGAGGGCAGATACACGTGTGAAAAACATACACAACTCCGATATAACGTTGTTCTTTCCCAAAGTTGCCGAAATGCCACGTCAGTCCACTTATATCAGTGCATTCGTAACAACCTAACCATTACGAAACTTCTATTCAATCAAATAAGCCTCACGTAGCAAATTAACAATTACGTTTGTTGTTGACCAAATTCGACACGCTCTCATTGACCTCCATGCAACATTTTCATGGACAGATTTTGGACAGAGTAACCACTATCGCTTTGCCTCTTCCCCTCTGACTGCTCTCACATAAGGACTTCCTATCATTACCAATCAGTGGTGAGATTGATTTGGGCGATTCCATACGAGATTGGCCTAAAGATATTAATGTTTTGGATCTTCCTGAAATGAAATCTATTGAAAGATTCTTTGGGGGAAGGATGCTTGGCATACCTTTGAAATCTGTATTCAAAATTATTATTGAGAAGTACCTAATTCAAGTTGGGAATTTTGTGACATTTTGGCCTTATGCAGGATTTCTTTAAGACACTACAACAATACGTCTGTAGATGCTATAAAGTCAGTCTTGTCATTTGAAACCTTACCGTGTGCTCTGAAATATGAATAGTGCTTAGAATAGGGATACAATTTCAGTACACTCATTTATGGATATTTATGTAAATATAAATGTTAACATCTCAAAAGTACCCTTTAAGATTTTGTTCATTTTTAGACATACAGTGGGGGAAAAAAGTATTTAGTCAGCCACCAATTGTGCAAGTTCTCCCACTTAAAAAGATAAGAGAGGCCTGTAATTTTCATCATAGGTACACGTCAACTATGACAGACAAATTGAGTATTTTTTTTCAAGAAAATCACATTGTAGGATTTTTAATGAATTTATTTGCAAATTATGGTGGAAAATAAGTATTTGGTCACCTAAAACAAGCAAGATTTTCGGCTCTCACAGACCTGTAACTTCTTCTTTAAGAGGCTCCTCTGTCCTCCACTCGTTACCTGTATTAATGGCACCTGTTTGAACTTGTTATCAGTATAAAAGACACCTGTCCACAACCTCAAACAGTCACACTTCAAACTCCTCTATGGCCAAGACCAAAGAGCTGTCAAAGGACACCAGAAACAAAATTGTAGACCTGCACCAAGCTGGGAAGACTGAATCTGCAATAGGTAAGCAGCTTGGTTTGAAGAAATCAACTGTGGGAGCAATAATTAGGAAATGGAAGACATGCAAGACCACTGATAATCTCCCTCGATCTGGGGCTCCACGCAAGATCTCACCCCGTGGGGTCAAAATGATCACAAGAACGGTGAGCAAAAATCCCAGAACCACACGGGGGGACCTAGTGAATTACCTGCAGAGAGCTGGGACCAAAGTAACAAAGCCTACCATCAGTAACACACTACGCCGCCAGGGACTCAAATCCTGCAGTGCCAGAGGTGTCCCCCTGCTTAAGCCAGTACATGCCAGTACATGCCCATCTGATGTTTGCTAGAGTCCATTTGGATGATCCAGAAGAGGATTGGGAGAATGTCATATGGTCAGATGAAACCAAAATATAACTTTTTGGTAAAAACTCAACTCGTCGTATTTGGAGGACAAAGAATGCTGAGTTGCATCCAAAGAACACCATACCTACTGTGAAGCATTGGGGTGGAAACATCATGCTTTGGGGCTGTTTTTCTGCAAAGGGACCAGGACGACTGATCCGTGTAAAGGAAAGAATGAATGGGGCCATGTATCGTGAGATTTTGAGTGAAAACCTCCTTCCATCAGCAAGGGCATTGAAGATGAAACGTGGCTGCGTCTTTCAGCATGACAATGATCCCAAACACACCGCCCGGGCAACGAAGGAGTGGCTTCGTAAGAAGCATTTCAAGGTCCTGGAGTGGCCTAGCCAGTCTCCAGACCTGAACCCAATAGAAAATCTTTGGAGGGAGTTGAAAGTCCGTGTTGCCCAGCGACAGCCCCAAAACATCACTGCTCTAGAGGAGATCTGCATGGAGGAATGGGCCAAAATACCAGCAACAGTGTGTGAAAACCTTGTGAAGACTTACAGAAAACGTTTGACCTATGTCGTTGCCAACAAAGGGTATATAACAAAGTATTGAGAAACTTTTGTTATTGACCAAATACTTATTTTCCACCATAATTTGCTAATAAATTCATTAAAAATCCTACAATGTGATTTTCTGGAATAGTTTTTCTCATTTTGTCTGTCATAGTTGACGTGTACCTATGATGAAAATTACAGGCCTCTCTCATCTTTTTAAGTGGGAGAACTTGCACAATTGGTGGCTGACTAAATACTTTTTTTCCCCACTGTATTGTTTTAAACAATACATGAGGTTGACTGACTTCCTAAAAAACATTATAATTTTTGAGTTGGGGGCCCCCTAAAGGCCGGGGGCCCTAAACGACAGCTTATGTCGCTTATGCCCAGGGCCGGCCCTGCATAAACTTGTGCAATCCGAAAAGTGTAATTAATAGTCAATAAATTATTAATATCAATAAAAAATAGTTTCATTAACATGCCAAAGTCTTGAAAATGGGCCCAATCTCACTGCTTTGACTTGGAGATGTGTGTGTTGTTACAGTTGTTCTTTCACTAACTCTCTTTTCTTCTTCTCTGTTTTATCCCACTATTGATTCAGTGGAACATGTGACCTGTCTTCTCTAATGAAAAATGTCTCAACCAACTGGCCAAAGGGCCTTCTTCTCCATGATACCGCACTATACAGGTTATTCCACACCCTTTGTCTGTGTGTTGTTTTAGCTGTGTGTATCTCTACAGCTTCTACCTCCAACACCATGTACATCAAATCAAATCAAATCAAATGTTATTTGTCACATACACGTGTTTAGCAGATATTATATTTAGCAGTTATAGTGGGTGTAGCGAAATGCTTGTGCTTCTAGCTCCGACAGTGTAGTAATATCTAACAAGTAATATCTAACAATTTCACAACATATACCCAATACACACAAACTAGTAAGGAATGGAATTTAAGAATATATACATATATGGACAAGCAATGACAGAGCGGCATGGACTAAGATACAGTAGAACATTATAGAATAGAATGCAGTATATATATATATATGAGATGAGTAGTGCAAGATATGTAAACATTATTAAAGTGACTAGTGTTCCATTTCTTAAAGTGGCCAGTGATTTCAATCGGCAGTAGCAGCCTCTAATGTGCTAGTGAAGGCTATTTAACAGTCTGATGGCCTTGAGATAATGAAAAACAGCTTCCATCTCGGTCCCAGCTTTGATGCACTTGTACTGACCGCACCTGTGCTGACATCCGCAAAATCCAGGGTGTTAAGGTAGATATAGTTGAGTCGTTTATTTTCCTGGGGGTCCATATAATAAGCTGGACTGGGGCATCAATTCACTCCCTTACATGTTATATGTGGGTTAAGGTGCATGTTTTATACTGTATGTGCCGGGGGGCTAGTGTCAACTTGCCATATCTGTGTGTTCTTAGGAATAATCCCACTATATACCAAACAAGGTTGAACTCCAGCTGACAAGTTCAAACTGGCTCACATCCAACAGTCGATCTCTGAGACATGAAAGTCTGGCAGCTCTCCAAAAACAACAGTAAGTCTGTAAACATTTTGAAAAGGTTGAACTTGTTAGCTGGAGCCATGAGAGTAGACATGATTTAGGGAACGACTTTACATTATTTGATAGTTTGAAACGAGTCCCTCAAGTGAATTATCCATCAATTCTCAGCAGTTACAATTGATGTTAAGAATTGAAAAATAAATATAAGTTATACTTCATTTGCGAGTGCTGGCTGTCTTCTTCATACAGTGCATTCGGAAAGTATTCAGACCCCTTAACTCTTTCCACATTTTGTTACGTTACAGCCTTATTCTAAAATTGATTAAATAAAAAAATGTCTCTATCAATCTACACACAATACCCCATAATGACAAAGTGAAAGCAGGTTTTTAGAAATGTTTGCTAATGTATAAAAATAAAAAACAGAAATACCTTATTTACATAACTGTTCAGACCATTTGCTATGAGGCTCGAAATTGAGCTCATGTGCATCCTGTTTTCATTGATCATCCTTGAGATGTTCCTACAACTTGATTGAAGTCCACTTGTGGTACATTCAATTGATTGGACATGATTTGGAAAGGCACACACCTGTCTATATAAGGTCCCACAGTCCTACCCCCCCCCCCCCCCCCCCCACCCCCCCCCCATAAAAAATAAATAATAAAAAGTGGTTGTCCCACTGGGTATCATAAGTTGAATGCACCAATTTGTAAGTCGCTCTGGATAAGAGCGTCTGCTAAATGATGTAAATGTAAATGTAAATGTTAACAGCGCATGTAAGAGCAAAAACCAAGCCACAAGGTCGAATGTATTGTCCGTAGAACTCCGAGACAGGATTGTGTCGAGGCACAGATCTGAGGAAGGGTACCAAAACATTTCTGCAGCATTGAAGGTCCCCAAGAACAAGACTCCCCCACCAAGACTCTTCCTAGGGCTGGCCGCCCGGCCAAACTGAGCAATCGGGGGAGGTGACCAAGAACCCGATGGTCACTGTGACAGAGCTCCAGAGTTCCTCTGTGGAGATGGGAGACATTTCCAGAAGGACAACCATCTCTGCAGCACTCCACCAATCAGGCCTTTATGGTTGAGTGGCCAGACGGAAGCCACTCCTCAGTAAAAGGCACATGACAGCCCGCTTGAAGTTTGCCAAAAGGCACCTAAAGGCTCTCAGACCATGAGAAACAAGATTCTCTGGTCTGATGAAACCAAGATTGAACTCTTTGGCCTGAATACCAAGCGTCACGTCTGGAGGAAACCTGGCACCATCCCTACGGTCAAGCATGGTGGTGGCAGCTTCATGCTGTGGGAATGTTTTCAGCGGCAGGAACTGGGAGACTAGTCAGGAACGAGGGAAAGATGAACGGAGCAAGTACAGAGAGAACCTTGATGAAAACCTGCTCCAGAGCGCTCAGGACCTCAGACTGGGGTGAAGGTTCACCTTTCAACAGGACAACAACCCTAAGCACACAGCCAAGGCAATGGTTTGGGACAAGTCTCTGAATGTCTTTGAGTGGCGCAGCCAGAGCCCGGACTTGAACCCGATCTAACATCTCTGGAGAGACCTGAAAATAGCTGTGCAGCAACGCTCCCCATCCAACCTGACAGATCTTGAGAGGATCTGCAAAGAAGAATGGGAGAAACTCCCAAAATACAGATGTGCCAAGCTTGTAGCATCATACCCAAGAAGACTTGAAGCTGTAATCGCTGCCAAAGGTGCTTCAACAAAGTACTGAGTAAAGGGTTTGAATACTTCTGTAAATGTGATATTTCCGTTTTTCTAAAAACCTGTTTTTGCTTTGTCATTATGGGGTAATGTGTGTAGATTGAAGAGAGGGAAAAAATGTAATCAATTTTAGAATAAGGCTGCAACGTAACAAAATGTGGAAGAGGTCAAGCGGTCTGAATAATTTCCGAATGCACTGTAAGTTTCAAGTTTTAATGTCATGTGCTCAAGTACAGTGGAATGCCTTTCTTGCAAGCTCTAAACCCAACAATGATGCCTAGTTACCATATTCAATGTGCAGGGATACTGGAGTGATAGAGATAGATATGTATAGGGGTAAGGTAACTAGGCATCAGGATGTATGATAAACAGAGTAGCAGCAGTGTAAATTATGATTGTATGTGAGTGTGTGTGTAGTCAGTATAAATGTGTGTGCATGTTAAATGTGTGTTGGAGTGTCAGTGTGTGTGATTGTGTAGAGTCCTGTGAGTGTGCATAGAGACACCTGTACCGCTTGTCGTGCGGAAGCAGAGAGAACATTCTGTTTCCATACCAAGCAGCATTGCAGCCAGTCAAGGTGCTCTCAATGGTGCAGCTGTAGAACATTTTGAGGATTTGAGGGCCCATACCAAACCTTTTCAACCTCCTGAGGGGGATAAGGCGCTGTAGCGCCTTCTTCACGACTGTGCGCGTGTCGACCATTTATAGTGATTTGGACACAGAGGAACTTGAAGCGCTCAACCCGCTCCACTGCAACCCCGTCGATGTCGATGGGTGGCGTGCCCCCCCCCCCCCCCCCTTCGTGTAGTTGTTGATCAGCTTGTTGGTCTTACTGAAGTTGAGGGAGAGGTTGTTAACAGATTACTCCTGTGTTTCAGCCCCTACAGCAGGGCTGCCCAACCCTCTTCCTGGAGATATACCGTCCTGTGGGTTTTCAGTCCAACCCTAATTTAACACATCTGATTCGACTTATTAGCTGCTCAACAAGACCTTAATTATCTGAATCAGATATGCTAAATTAGGGTTGGACTGAAAACCTACAGGACAGTAGATCTCCAGGAAGAGGGTTGGGCAGCCCTGCCCCACAGACTATACACTAGAACGAGTTGAGCTCGTATTATTGTGCATTTTGTAATGATTTATACATCAGCAATCAGGTGCATACAGAACACTATATGTTACTCCATAAAGAGTGAACTGAACCAGCCATCCATCCCTACGTCCTCCTAACCAGCCTTAATAAAAACAGTAGAAAATAAGTGGTTCCTTCTTGCGGCGGTTTGTGCAGCTAGTGTCGGTCTGTCTGTGTGTGTGTGTTTGTTCTATCTGTGTGTGTGTGCGTGTGCGTCCATGCACGTCCTTGCACGTCCATGCACGTCCGTGTGCATAGATGGTGGGAACGCAGCAGCTCCGGACCTGACTGTGCAGTGGGGTATAATACTGCACAGAGCCCTATGGGTCGAAGAGGATCCTCCAGTCATGTTTACTGAACCCAGGGGGAGTCTACTTCCTCCCAGGGTATTTATGGAGGTATGATCCCCTGTCTGGGAACTCTGCTGGGTCAACTCATATCCTGTACAGAACTGACCTGGTCCTCGCATACACCAGGGTGACTGGGCTATGGTCACATCCTATAGCAGATCCCAGACAGAAGCTAGTCTACTGTAGCAGTCTACTCACATTAACTTCTCTATAGCTAGGGGACTCCTGATATCTCCAGGAGTGATAAATATAATTTTTGTCTATATCTGTTGTTGTCTAGTACTGTCTTTTTGCTAGCTAGGGCCATCTACTTTAAGTGCTGCCTGTCTTCTCAGTGGCCTACATGGTGTGTGAACTGCTGACTGTTCTTCTTGCAGATAGTTGTTGACACATCAACCAGGTTTAAGGGGCAGGGCAATTTGTGACTTGTTTTGGTAATCAGTGGCTGTATTGGAGGAGGAGTGGTTTCTCCTCTTCTAGGCAATCAGCAATTAGTACAGGGAAGTGTGCTCTTCACCTTTGCCAGGCAATTTGAAATTAGTGTTAGTACCTAAGTTTCCCCTGGTTTCTCAGCGGCAGCGGCGGTCGTGTCTGCAAAACTAAGACCGTCACCAAAACAAAGATGGTTCTGCCGAGTTGTTGGAGGAAGGAAAGAGAGGAAGGCTCCACACCACTCTCTCACTTCAGTATCTTACCTAGTTATTTTCAGATGATCTCATTTTGCTCTTTTGTAGCTTTGGCAACTATGTATGTGTTTTCTATACCTGTTCGCTCCTCTCCCTGTAGGCTTTACAGATGCTCCCCACCCCTTGGCTGCAACCGTTCTAATTTAGTGTACCCTGCACGCACAACCCATGTGGAATTCCGGGTCTCTGGCAGCGTTTGTAACTGCCGATCTGCAGTCAAGAAAGCCAAGTTCATCTCAGCCTATGCTACCCTTCAGTCCCTTGACCTTTTGGCCCTGACGGAGACATGGATCACCCCAGAGAACATTGCTACTCCAGCTGCTCTCTCTTCATCTGAGTACGTTGTCTCTCATTGTCCAAGAGCATCTGGTTGAGATTTTCTCTTTTCTCCCTCAATCACCTGTCCATATCCTAATTTGAATTCCATGCTGTCACTGTCACTTGTCCACTCAAGCTTAACTTTGTTGTCATCTATCGCCCACCACGTGCCCTTGGAGAGTTCCGCAATGTGTTTGACACCTTGATAAGCTCATTTCCTGACGATGGCGCACCGCTCTTCGTACTTGGCGACTTCAATCTCCCATGTCTGCCTTCAATTATTTATTTTCAACTCTCTCTTCCCCTCTTGCATCTTTTGACCGCACCCTTTCCCAATCCGCTCCAACTCACAAGGCAGGCAATATGCTTCGGCTACTAATCTCACTACAACCCCCCTCCAGGTCTCTGATCACTACTTTGTTTCCTTTTCTGTCTCCCTCTCCTCCAACCCTAGCCACTCTGCCCCTACCCAGATGGTCATGCGCCGTCGCAATCTTCGCTCTCTCTCTCCCACTACTCTTTCCTCTTCTATCCTATCATCTCTCCCTTTGGCTAAATCCTTCTCCCTCCTGTCTCCTGATTCTGCCTCTTGGACCCTACTCTCCTCCCTTTCCGCATCCTATGACTCACACTGTCCCCTTTCCTCCCAGCCGGCTCGGCCCTCCCCTCCTGCTTCGTGGCTGAGTGACTCATTGCAAGCTTACAGAACAGGGCTTCCTCTGTATCCACTGCTAAATACACTTTATATCACTCTAAATGTCAAGCTTCTGCCTCTAACCCTAGGAAACTTTTCCACCTTCTCCTCCCTCCTTAATACTCCACCCCATCCCTTCTCCCTCTCTCTAAGGACGACTTTGTCAACCACTTTTAAAAGAAGGTTGACGACATCCGCTCCTCATTCACTCAGCCTATTGAGTCCACTGTTCCCACTCACACATAACTACCATATGCCTTGACCTCTTTCTTCCCTCTCTCTCCAGATGAAATCCTGCCACTAGTGATGTCTGGCCACCTGACAACCTGCCCCCTTAACCCTATCCCCTCCTTCCTTCTCCAGACCATCTCTGGAGATCTTCTCACTTCACTCATCGCTGACCACTGGCTGCGTACCCTCTCACTTAAAAATGGCCAGAATCGCTCCCCTCCTCAAGAAACCAACACTAGACTCATCTGACGTCAAAAACTACAGACCTGTATGCCTTTTTTATTTTCAAAACACTTGAGCGTGCTGTCTCTGATCAATTCTCCTGTTATGTCTCTCAGAAGAATCTCCTTGACCCTAAGGCTTCAAGACTGTGTCACTCAACCGAGACTGCTCTTCTCTGTGCACGGAGGATCTCCACACTACCAAAGCTGAAACTCTCTCCTCTGTTCTCACCTCAAGCTCAACCTTGACAAGACGGAGTTGCTCTTCCTCCCAGGGAAGGCCTGCCCGCTCAAAGATCTCTCCATCACGGCTGACAACTCCAGTGTCGCCCTCCCAGAGTGCAAAGAACCTTGGCGTGACCCTGGACAACACACTGTCGTTCTCTGCAAACATCAAAGCCGTGACTGGCTCCTGCAGGTTTATGCTTTACAACATCCATAGAGTACGACCCTTCCTCACACAGGAAGTGCCTCAGGTCCTAATCCAGGCACTTGTCATCTCCCGTCTGGACTACTGCAACTCGCTGTTGGCTGGGCTTCCCGCTTGTGCCATCAAACCCCTGTAACTTATCCAGAACGCTGCAGCCCTCCAGGTTTTCAACCTTCCCAAGTTCTCTCATGTCACACCGCTCCTCCGCACACTCCACTGGCTTCCAGTCGAAGCTCACATCCACCACAAAACATGGTGCTTGCCTACGGAGCAGCAAGAGGAAGTGCCCCTCCCAACCTTCAGGCTATGCTCAAACCCTACACCCCAACCAGAGCTCTCCATTCTGCCACCTCTGGTGAAATTAGTCACTTGTCAGCCACCTGACCCATGCCATGAACATACACTCTTAGAAAATAAGGTTATATCTAAAACCTAAAAGGGTTCTTCGGCTGTCCTGATAGGAGAACCCTTTTCGGTTCCAGGTATAACCCTTTCCACAGAGCATTCTACAAGGAGCCAAAAAGGGTTCTACCTGGAACCAAAACGTGTTCTACAGGGAATCAAAAAGGGTTATCTTATCCTTTTTTCTAAGAGTGTACTCTTGGATTGACCTTAGCTGAGGTCGCTAAGTCACTGCGGTTTAGGTCAATCCTTTCTTCGATAGTCATTGTCAGAAAAGGTACAGTATTTCTATTCACAGCAGCACAATCGTGTTCATACTGATATGTTAGTTGGCTCTTTATTTACTTATGATGAAAACAATGGTTTGAGATCAATGCTTTAATTTAGATGATGGCATCACCCCTCAAATGAGTAGTTGTTTACATCAAATACATTTGTAGAGGAAGTGAAGTCAGATCATTTTCTGTTTCGTTGGTGTAAGGTATACTGTATTTGTTTCCATCAACTTTTATATAATTATCAGCAAACACAACTCAGACACACTGCATATTTGGATATGTGTACTTTATTCATATCTCATCATATATGTTTGTTTACATTTATACAAAAATACAGTAGTGTTGCCCAGCTTTTGCCTGGGTCAGAATGACGTTTTCTTTTGGCACCCAGATTAACTTCCTGCCTACACGCCTGTTTATTTCCCCTATTAGAGTAGAACACAGATACAGAATTCCGCAATTCTAGAATTAGAAATATGGAAGTCTATTTCTATAGTGGGACACTAAGCTAGAGACCAAAACCACTGTTCAGGGATCAGCAAATTTCAACCAAAGTAAGCAATACAACATATATTAGGGCCTCCTGTAGCTCAGTTGGTAGAGCATGGCGCTTGCAACGCCAGGGTTGTGGGTTCGATTCCCACGGGGGACCAGTATGAAAAATGTATGCACTCACTAACTGTAAGTCGCTCTGGATAAGAGCGTCTGCTAAATGACTAAAATGTAAATGTAATATAATAACTGATACCAGAACAGTGCTTCAGGGCTCTTGCTCTTTTCAACATGGTTGCATCCCAAATAGCACCCTATTATTCCTTATATAGTTCACTACTTTTGGCCAGAGCCCTATGGGCCCTGGTCAAAAGTAGTGAACTATATAGGGATATTGGGTGCCATTTGGGATGCTGACTTTCTCTTTAGGCTCTAAGATGGACAGGAAAATGGGGGATGCCACCACATTTCTGTTCACAGCTTAAACCATGTTTCAACTCATCACAACATTCATACAATATGTAAAACACCCGAAAAACTTCTGAAGTTGACTCTTTAGAAGCTTACATACTGTTTTTGTTGTGGCCATATTTAAAAAAAATCATTTTTCAATGTATCGCGATGCTTATTGTATACAAAGTAGAGCTGTCAAACGATGTAATTATTTTTGTTGTTAATCGCATGATTTGGTGTGATTAATCGCAAATTCATAATGTGCTCAATTGAGCTTTAATTTAAGATTTTTTATACAAAAAGCATTACAAGAAAATTGACGTCTTGATTTTGTCAAAAATAACGGTTAGCAAAATCAAGTAAATTGATAAAGCACACTTTCTTTAACCTCAATGTCAACTTGTTTTGACATTGCATTGTTTGTTTTTAGCTGTATATATTATGTATTTTGGATGTTTTCAGTGTATTCTGAATAATTTCTGACAATGCGATTAATCCCGATTTAAAAACAAATAGTGCTTTTTTATTTATTTAATTTTTTACTCAAGTTAAGTGATTAACTCGGACAGCCCTAATACAAAGTCATTTATTTTGGGGATAAAATAATTCTTAAAGCTTTAATACAACAAAACAACACTTAATCACACCAAGCGTTTTCAGCTACTCATGCTGAAACGGACACTTTTGCTCAGAACTATATGAACACCAATGTGGTATTTTTTTTAACATACACTCCATTTTGCATGATAAATACTCTTCTAAGAGAAAAGTCCAATAGGCAAATTCCCCAAATACACATGATGAAATAAACAGGTTTTTACCAGTGGAACTGTTTCCTATACAAAGTACAACACCTAAAACATTACATGCAGACAGGATTGCAATTTGGAGTTTGAATGCATTTTTCTGTCACATGTTATTTAGTGTAGAATTGCTTCATAAGAGCTTGGTGGAGTATTAGTGTTCAAATAAAGAGGGTTATGGCTTTGACTAATGTGTGTCCTGATATTTAAAATGGCTTCCACTTAGGCTTAGGGTCCATTTGTTTAAATCAGAGTGGGAATTGTGTATTGGAATAAGGGTAACGGGTTAACATAGAGGGGCCACAAAGACAATACGAGTTCCATGTCATTTCCATTGGTGGGAAATCATTATAACCAGTTGGGCAATGATGCAACACTCTTCTCTAGGTTTTGTCTACAACACTTTTTAGCAGACTGGTCTATCCCATTGGTTCATGGACACTGAGAGACAACCAACACCTATCGATGAGATGGTCTCATGTCCTCCATGTTGTTTTTTTAGTCAGTGGTTTGCCGCCATTACTTGGTTGTCTCCTGATGAGTTTGTGAAATGTCATACACAAAATACTGTGTATAATACATTGAACCAATTGCTCTTGAATCGAACCGCATAATTATATATTTAAATGTATCACCTGTATTCATGATGGAATCAACAACATAAATCCAAACAAGGCACAAAACCAGGATTGTACAAGGTACAAGGTGTAAGAACGCCAAATGGCAAAAGTGAGGGAATGCATGTATTGGTACAAGTACGGTTAAGCTTGCATTGGTTAACTTAATACATAAGGTTAAGTTCTCCCTCTTTGCAAACGTATGTCAACAATAGCAGTCCATGCTTATTTGAGACCTTACATTCATGCCTAAGATGGCAACTGAATTGTGCAAAAATGCAGCTATTTTCCTACGTACTCTTTTAATTCATATAATAGTTAGTGATACATCTCTGAATCATCGAATGCGTCCTCTCTGGATAAACTGCTAGACACTCTCCTCACAGATCATATCACTTTTCTAAATCATGATACATTTTAGATGCTGGTCATCTCAAAACTTTGTTATATTCTGTGTTTAGTATTTAGACGTGTTTGTGAAATAAATGTCTTAGCTCACTTGCTGTATAGGCTAATGATGGCTATTTGAAACACAATTCTATCGGGTGCTCTATATTTTTCGTAGGTGTTTATTTACCACCACAAACCGCTGATGGCACTAAGATGAGCTGTAAGCATTTCACTGATTGTCTACACCTGTTGTTTACGAAGCATGTGACAAATACAATTAGATTTGAAGTGAAAAGTACAGTATATTGCTCAAGTAAAAAAAAAAAAATTAAGCTCACCTTGAATTCAGAGCTTTTAGCCACCTTAACAGGTTGTTAAACTGTAATACCGTTGTTTACATGCAACATACAGAATATACCAGAGCCGAGTTATACTGTAATTGAGGATACATGTGGTTAATCTCAGTCTCCAGAATCTGATACCGTGCTGTTTTACTTGATGCTAGTCCACCTCTTTCTTGTGCATTGAGAGCATAGAAACACCTAGAGTTATCAGACCCCTTAAAATGTTATCGAAATCAATATGGATATGTAGGATCTACCCTTGCTCAACCATTGATTGCTATAGGGAGAATTATTAATGTATATAATGGTTCAAATGTAAGTTAGTCAAAGCAGCAATGTTTTTGTACATTTACACCTCCAACCAAAGCCTGTCGTACAGTGGCTTGTGAAAGTATTCACCCACCTTGGCATTTTTCCTATTTTGTTGCGTTACAACCTGGAATTAAAATGGATTTTTGGGGGGTTTCTATCATTTGATTTACACAACATGCCTACCACTTTGAAGATGCAAAATATTTTTTCTTGTGAAACAAACAAAAAATAAGACAAAAAAAAATACAGAAAACTTGAGCGTGCATAACTATTCACCCTCCCAAAGTCAATACTTTGTAGCGTCACCTTTTGCAGCAATTACAGCTGCAAGTCTCTTGGGGTATGTCTCTATAAGCTTGGCACATCTAGCCACTGGGATTTTTGCCCATTCTTCAAGGCAAAACAGCTCCAGCTCCTTCAAGTTGGATGGGTTCCGCTGGTGTACAGCAATCTTAAGACATACCACAGATTCTCAATTGGATTGAGGTCTGGGCTTTGACTAGGCCATTCCAAGACATTTAAATGTTTCCCCTTAAACCACTCGAGTGTTGCTTTAGCAGTATGCTTAGAGTCATTGTCCTGCTGGAAGGCGAACCTCCATCCCAGTCTCAAATCTCTGGAAGACTGAAACAGGTTTCCCTCAAGAATTTCCCTTTATTTAGCGCAATCCATCATTCCTTCAATTCTGACCAGTTTCCCAGTCCCTGCCGATGAAAAACATCCCCACAGCATGATGCTGCCACAACCATGCTTCACTGTGGGGATGGTGTTCTCGGGGTGATGAAAGATGTTGGGTTTGCGCCAGACATAACGTTATCCTTGATGGCCAAAAAGCTCAATTTTAGTCTCATCTGACCAGAGTACCTTCTTCCATATGTTTGGGAGTCTCCCACATGCCTTTTGGTGAACACCAAACGTGTTTGTTTATTTTTTTCTTTAAGCAATGGCTTTTCTTCCGTTAAGCCAAGCTCTGTGGCGTGTACAGCTTAAAGTGGTCCTATGGACAGATATTCCAATCTCTGCTGTGGAGCTTTGCAGCTCCTTCAGGGTTATCTTTGGTCTCTTTGTTGCCTCTCTGATTAATACCCTCCTTGCCTGGTCCGTGAGTTTTGGTGGGCGGCCCTCTCTTGGCAGGTTTGTTGTGGTGCCATATTCTTTCAATTTTTTAATAATGGATTTAATGGTGCTCTGTGGGATGTTCAACGTTTCAGATATTTTTTTATAACCCACCCCTGATCTGTACTTCTCCACAACTTTGTCCCTGACCTGTTTGGAGAGCTCCTTGGTCTTCATGGTGCCGCTTGCTTGGTGGTGCCCCTTGCTTAGTGGTGTTGCAGACTCTGGGGCCTTTCAGAACAGGTGTATATATAGTGATATCATGTGACAGATCATGTGACACTTAGATTGCACACAGGTGGACTTTATTTAACTAATTATGTGACTTCTGAAGGTAATTGGTTGCACCAGATCTTATTTAGGGGCTTCATAGCAAAGGGGGTGAATACATATGCACGCACCACTTTTCCGTTATTTATCTTTTAGATTTTTTTTTAACAAGTTATTTTTTTAATTTCACTTCACCAATTTGGACTATTTTGTGTATGTCCATTACATGAAATTCAAATAAAATTAATTTAAATTACAGTTTGTAATGCAACAAAAATAGGAAAAACGCCAAGGGGGATGAATAATTTTGCAAGGCACTGTACAACCCATTCAGAAGCAATTAACAACACCATCATACATTCATATGTACATCCCTCTATGGCTGTCTCAAATAATATACAGTCGTGGTCAAAAGGTTTGAGAATGACACAAGTATTGGTCTTCACAAAGTTCGCTGCTTCAGTGTTTTTAGATATTTTTGTCAGATGTTACTATGGTATACTGAAGTATAATTACAAGCATTCCATAAGTGTCAAAGGCTATTATTGACAATTACATTAAGTTTATGCAAAGAGTCAATATTTGCAGTGTTGACCCTTCTTTTTCAAGACCTCTGCAATCCGCCCTGGCATGCTGTCAATTAACTTCTGGGCCACATCCTGACTGATGGCAGCCCATTCTTGCATAATCAATGCTTGGAGTTTGTCAGAATTTGTGGGTTTTTGTTTGTCCACCCGCCTCTTGAGGATCAACCACAAGTTCTCAATGGGATTAAGGTCTGGGGAGTTTCCTGGCCATGGACCCAAAATGTCAATGTTTTGTTCCCCAAGCCACTTAGTTATCATTTTTGCCTTATGGCAAGGTGCTTCATAATGCTGGAAAAGGCATTGTTCGTCACCAAACTGTTCTTGGATGGTTGGGAGAAGTTGCTCTCGGAGGATATGTTGGTACCATTCTTTATTCATGGCTGTGTTCTTATGCAAAATTGTGAGTGAGCCCACTCCCTTGGCTGAGAAGCAACCCCACACATGAATGGTTTCAGGATGCTTTACTGTTGGCATGACACAGGACTGATGGTAGCGCTCACCTTGTCTATTCCGGACAAGCATTTTTCCGGATGCCCCAAACAATCGGAAAGGGGATTCATCAGAGAAAATGACTTTACCCCAGTCCTCAGCAGTCCAATCCATGTACCTTTTGCAGAATATCAGTCTGTCCCTGATGTTTTTCCTGGAGAGAAGTGGCTTCCTCGCTGCCCTTCTTGTCACCAGGCCATCCTCCAAAAGTCTTTGCCTCACTGTGCGTGCAGATGCACTCACACCTGCCTGCTGCCATTCCTGAGCAAGCTCTGCACTGGTGGTGCCCCGATCCCGCAGCTGAATCAACTTTAGGAGACAGTCCTGGCGCTTGTTGGACTTTCTTGGGCGCCCTGAAGCCTTCTTCACAACAATTGAACCTCTCTCCTTGAAGTTCTTGATGATCCGATAAATGGTTGATTTAGGTACAATCTTACTAGCAGCAATATCCTTGCCTGTGAAGCCCTTTTTGTACAAAGCAATGATGACGGCATGTGTTTCCTTGCAGGTAACCATGGTTAACAGAGGAAGAACAATGATTTCAAGCACCACCCTCCTTTTAAAGCTTCCAGTCTGTAATTCTAACTCAATCAGCATGACAGAGTGATCTCCAGCCTTGTCCTTGTCAACACTGTGTTAATGAGAGAATCACTGACATGATGTCAGCTGGTCCTTTTGTGGCAGGGCTGAAATGCAGTGGAAATGTTTTTGGGGGATTAAGTTAATTTTCATGGCAAAGAGGGACTTTGCAATTAATTGGAATTGATCTGATCACTTTTCATAACATTCTGGAGTATATGCAAATTGCCATCATAAAACCTGAGGCAGCAGACTTTGTGAAAATTAATATTTGTGTCATTCTCACAACTTTTGACCACGACTGTAGATAAAGCATGTGTTCATACATGCTTATGTGCTGCTTATGAGGGCTTTATGCATGGCAAAAGAAGGGGTTATAATGCACCCTTGTAGACCTTTTCCTGCTCATTTAGTATTTTTTATAGAGAAGCTGAATCATTGTCTGTTTGTTTTTTTTTCAACCGCAGCAATACGGTGCTGTCAGCATTCTGAGTAAATAAATAAATACATCATACAACCTCATCCATTCGGTACATACACGGCCAAAAACATGAAACAAAACAGATGCTTAGATCTGAGAATATTTCTAGCTAACTAATTTCAACATTTATTCCAGGGAATGTCCAATGGAAACCCAGATGAATATGGAAGTGGAGTAGAATGCTGCTGAGAAGAAGGTGAGGAAAGTGAGGGCGACTAGAGGTAGTCATTTCTGCTTCAGTCCTTTGTGGAAAGGGTTCTACATGGAACCCAAAAGGGTTCTACATGGAACCCAAAAGGGTTCTACCTGGAACCGAAAAGGGTTCTTAAAAAAGAAAAGCACTGCCCCATTCTCAAGTAGAGCTGGTATCTACACTCCAGCCAAACCCACACAAAGTACAAATGGGAGAGTGCTTGTGAAACCAACTTTGTCCTGTAAAGTTTACTGTGTTTTCGGCAGTTTTGGGTGATATGAGTCATATTTTGACCGTTATTGGCGCCTCTAGATGTTTCCATGACAATCCGGTCTCCTTTTCAGCTTCCTTTGACAAAATTTGATAGTAGATGACGGGTTAATATTATTGTAAGAAAAACAAAGCTTTTCCCAGCTCATAGCAGGAATGATACGATTTTCATGTGGAGTCTATGCAATGTCATTCTCTGGTTCTGGTATGTGAGGACTGGCAGTTTCTAGACAGGAAAGAAGCGAGTCTTTCACCTCAAATATCCGTAAGAAATGCAGTTTTATGTTTGCTTGCTCTTTCTCAGACGATTCCTCTGTACACCTAAGAGAGAAAGAGAAAGAAGAATAACATTTTTGTTAAGCTTTACATACAGGTAGCTAAAACAAAGTATCCTAGTTCCATATTCTTCATTGTCAAGCCATACATTTTAGGAGTTGGCTAAGATGGTTCTCTGTCTCTGTCCGAGGTCACAAATTACAGTGGGGAAAAAAAGTATTTAGTCAGCCACCAATTGTGCAAGTTCTCCCACTTAAAAAGATGAGAGAGGCCTGTAATTTTCATCATAGGTACACGTCAACTATGACAGACAAAATGAGGGAAGAAAATCCAGAAAATCACATTGTAGGATTTTTAATGAATTTATTTGCAAATTATGGTGGAAAATAAGTATTTGGTCAATAACAAAAGTTTCTCAATACTTTGTTATATACCCTTTGTTGGCAATGACACAGGTCAAACGTTTTTTGTAAGTCTTCACAAGGTTTCACACACTGTTGCTGGTATTTTGGCCCATTCCTCCATGCAGATCTCCTCTAGAGCAGTGATGTTTTGGGGCTGTCGCTGGGCAACACGGACTTTCAACTCCCTCCAAAGATTTTCTATGGGGTTGAGATCTGGAGACTGGCTAGGCCACTCCAGGACCTTGAAGTGCTTCTTACGAAGCCACTCCTTCGTTGCCCGGGCGGTGTGTTTGGGATCATTGTCATGCTGAAAGACCCAGCCACGTTTCATCTTCAATGCCCTTGCTGATGGAAGGAGGTTTTCACTCAAAATCTCACGATACATGGCCCCATTCATTCTTTCCTTTACACGGATCAGTCGTCCTGGTCCCTTTGCAGAAAAACAGCCCCAAAGCATGATGTTTCCACCCCAATGCTTCACAGTAGGTATGGTGTTCTTTGGATGCAACTCAGCATTCTTTGTCCTCCAAACACGACAAGTTGAGTTTTTACCAAAATGTTATATTTTGGTTTCATCTGACCATATGACATTCTCCCAATCCTCTTCTGGATCATCCAAATGCACTCTAGAAAACTTCAGACGGGCCTGGACATGTATTGGCTTAAGCAGGGGGACACGTCTGGCACTGCAGGATTTGAGTCCCTGGCGGCGTAGTGTGTTATTGATGGTAGGCTTTGTTACTTTGGTCCCAGCTCTCTGCAGGTCATTCACTAGGTCCCCCCGTGTGGTTCTGGGATGTTTGCTCACTGTTCTTGTGATCATTTTGACCCCACGGGGTGAGATCTTGCGTGGAGCCCCAGATCGAGGGAGATTATCAGTGGTCTTGTCACGGTTTCGGCCGAGGCTGCCTCTCTTCCTTGTTCGGGCAGGCTTCGGTGTTCGTTGTCTCCGGAATACTAGCTGCCACCGTTGTATGTTTCATGTTCGTTTGCTTTTGTCTGTTTGTTGTGACACCTGTTTCTCGTTTAGTGTAATTAGTGTCCTATAAGTTTCTCGCTGTGTTTGTCTAGTGTTGTGTGTGATTGATTTATTTCTGTCGTGTGGTGTTGCTTGTTTATTGCTTATTCGCTCGGTTGAGCTTTACTCCACTGTGTTGGAGCGTTTACGCACATGTTTAGTGCGCCTTTTGTTTTGTCGCCTTCGTGCGTAGTTTTCGCCTTCGGGCAAGTTTGTTCATTTTCCTTGTTGGAAATTGCACTAAAGTCTTTTGGACTATACTTCGGTGTCCTGTGCTTGATTCCACCACTACACCCACCTACAGCATTCTTGACAGAATCACACACCATCAAGAATGGAATCAGCAGGAGCCGCAACAGCCCAGGCGACGCTAGAGGACAAGGTCCGTGAACAGAGTGACCAGATCCTGCAGATGGGGTCCGCACTGCAGGAGGTGATCACCACCAACCGAGGCTGGGGGACTCCTCCACCGCCATCCTCTCTGCCAGCACCATCGGCCAGTCAGCCCATTCCCGCTCCGGAACCCAGAGGAGTTTGACTCTCGCTCCCGAGGGCCTACGATGGGACCGCGGCCGGGTGTCAGGGATTCCTTCTCCAGGTGGAGCTGTACCTGGCCACCGTGCACCCGGCGCCCTCGGGACATGAGAGCGTGTCCGCCCTGATCTCCTGCCTTTCCGGGAAGGCGTTGGAATGGGCCAATGCGGAGTGGAGGAGGATCGACGCGGACACCATCACCTACGGCGAGTTCTCCCGCCGCTTCAGGGCGATGTTTGACCATTCCCCAGAGGGGAAAGCGGCGGGGGAGCGTCTGGTCTTCCTCCGGCAGGGGAAGAGGAGTGCCCAGGAGTTCGCCCTAGAATTCCGTACTCTAGCGGCGGATGCAGGGTGGAATGAGCGGGCTCTCATCGATCCCTACAGATGTAGTCTACGCGAGGACGTCCGTCGGGAGCTGGCCTGTAGGGACACCAGCCTCTCGTTCGACCAGTTGGTCGACATGTCCATCAGGCTGGATAACCTGCTAGCTACCCGCGGACGTTCCGAGGGGGGTCCGTCCATTTCACCCTCCAGCGCCTCCGAGCCGTGCCCCATGGAGCTCGGGGGCGCTGGCGCTAGAGAGAGGAGGGGTCGGCTTAGGAGGGGGTCCATCTCCTGCACCAACTGTGGTCGGGGAGGACACACCGCGGCTAGGTGCTGGGGATGGCCTCCTAGGGGAGAGGACGACAGGTCCCGCACTGGGGATTCCTTCCAGGTGAGTAGGCGCCCCACTCACCCAGAGCTCTCTGTTGCACATTTCTGTATACCTGTGCGTTTTCCACAGGTAGCACCTCATTCCCAGCATAAGGCGCTGGTAGATTCAGGCGCGGCTGGGAATTTTGTTGATAAGAAGTTTTGTTTAGCCTTAGGGATTCCCCTTCTCCCTGTTGATGTCCCTTTCCCCGTTCATGCCCTAGATAGCCGTCCGTTGGGTGCGGGCTTGATCAGGGAGGTCACTGCGCCACTTAGGATGTGTGCGCAGGGGGGTCATCAGGAGATGATTCAGCTATTTCTGATCGACTCGCCTGCGTATCCGGTGGTGCTGGGCATGCCCTGGTTGAGTACCCATAACCCATCTATTTCGTGGCAGGAGAGGGCTCTGATGGAGTGGTCTGCCCAGTGTGTGGGTCGATGTTTGGGCGTTTCCGTAGGGGCTACCTCGGTGGAGAGTCCAAACCAGGTGCCCGCATTGCACGTTCCCCCTGAGTATGGGGATTTGGCTATTGCGTTTAGTAAGTCGAGGGCGACGCAGTTGCCGCCCCATAGGCAGGGAGATTGTGCGATAGACCTCCAGGCAGGAGCTGCGCTCCCACGGAGCCATGTGTATCCTCTGTCTCAGGAGGAGAAGAAAGCTATGGAGACTTACATAGACGAATCTCTGAGACAAGGATACATACGGCCTTCCACTTCCCCTGCGTCCTCAAGTTTATTTTTTGTGAAGAAAAAGGATGGTGGTTTACGCCCGTGCATCGATTACCGTGGTCTCAATCAGATCACGGTGAAGTACAGTAATCCACTCCCGCTGATTGCGACCATGACTGAGTCATTGCATGGGGCGCGTTTCTTCACTAAATTAGATCTCAGGAGCGCGTACAACTTGGTGCGCATCAGGGAGGGCGATGAATGGAAGACAGCCTTTAGTACCACCTCGGGCCATTACGAGTATCTTGTCATGCCATACGGGTTGATGAACGCTCCGTCAGTTTTCCAATCATTCGTGGATGAGATCTTCAGGGACATGCAGGGGCAGGGGGTGGTTGTGTACATAGATGACATTCTCGTGTACTCGCCTACCCGTGTCGAGCATGTGGCCCTGGTGCGCAGAGTGTTGCGGAGGCTAGTGGAGCACGACCTGTATGTTAAGGCAGAGAAGTGTCTGTTTTTCCAGGAGTCTGTCTCCTTTTTGGGGTATCAGTTGTCTGCGTCAGGGGTGAAGATGGAGGTAGACCGGGTGTCAGCCGTGTGTAATTGGCAAACACCAACCACTGTGAAGGAGGTGCAGCAGTTTTTGGGGTTTGCGAATTACTACCGGAGGTTTATCCGGGGTTTTGGACAGGTGGCAGCTCCCATCACGTCTCTTTTGAAGGGGGGTCCGGTGCGTCTGCAGTGGTCTGCCGAGGCGGACAGGGCGTTTGGGAGGCTGAAGGACCTGTTTACCTTGGCCCCGGTGCTGGCACATCCGGATCCCTCTTTGCCATTTCAGGTAGAGGTGGACGCGTCTGAGGCCGGTATAGGAGCCGTGCTTTCACAACGGTCAGGCGTGCCACCTAAACTCCGCCCCTGTGCTTTTTATTCCAAGAAGTCCGGCGGAGCGAAACTATGACGTAGGGGACAGGGAGCTGTTAGCCGTGGTACAGGCCCTAAAGGTGTGGAGGCACTGGCTTGAGGGGGCTCAACACCCTTTCCTCATTTTGACGGACCACCGTAACCTGGAGTACATCCGGGCAGCGAGGAGGCTGAACCCTCGCCAGGCAAGATGGAATATGTTTTTGACCCGGTTTACATTTAAGATCACGTACATCCCTGGGTCACAGAACGGTAAGGCAGATGCACTGTTTCGGCGGTATGACACGGAGGAGAGGTCCGTGGAGCCCACTCCCATACTGCCGGAGTCGTGTCTGGTGGCACCGGTAGTGTGGGAGGTCGATGCTGAGCTCGAGCGGGCGTTACGCACCGACCCTAGTCCACCGCAATGCCCGGAGGGTCGGAAGTACGTTCCGCTCGAGGTTCCGGATCGATTGATCTATTGGGCTCACACGTCACCCTCCTCTGGACACCCTGGTATCGGCCGGACAGTGCACTGTCTTAGTGCCAAGTACTGGTGGCCCACGTTGGCAAGGGATGTGAGGGTTTATGTTTCCTCCTGCTCGGTGTGCGCCCAGTGTAAGGCGCCTAGACATCTGCCTAGGGGTAAGTTACTACCCCTGCCCGTTCCACAACGACCATGGTCTCACCTCTCGGTGGATTTCCTTACTGACCTTCCTCCTTCACAGGGGAATACCACTATACTGGTCGTTGTGGATCGGTTTTCTAAGGCCTGTCGTTTGCTCCCCATGCCGGGCCTTCCTACCGCCCTGCAAACTGCCGAAGCACTATTCACCCATGTGTTCCGGCACTACGGGGTACCCGAGGATATTGTGTCTGATCGAGGTCCCCAATTTACCTCCAGGGTCTGGAGAGCCTTTATGGAGCGGTTGGGGGTCTTGGTGAGCCTCACCTCGGGTTACCACCCGGAGAGTAATGGGCAGGTGGAACGCGTGAACCAGGATGTGGGTAGGTTTCTTAGAACATACTGCCAGGACCGGCCGGAGGAGTGGGCAAGGTACGTTCCCTGGGCCGAGATGGCCCAGAATTCCCTACGCCATTCCTCCACTAACCTAACCCCTTTCCAATGTGTGTTAGGTTACCAGCCGGTTCTGGCACCTTGGCAGCAGAGCCAGATCGAGGCTCCTGCGGTGGATGAGTGGGCGCGGCGCTCGGAGGAGACATGGAACGCTGCACACGTCCACCTGCAGCGGGCCCTCCGACGTCATAAGGCGAGCGCCGATCTCCACCGCAGTGAGGGACCGGTGTACGCACCTGGTGATCGAGTCTGGCTCTCTACCAGAAACCTGCCCCTCCGCCTGCCCTGTCGGAAACTGGGTCGGCGGTTTGTAGGGCCATTTAAAGTCCTGAGAAGGTTGAACGAGGTGTGTTACAAATTACAACTACCTGTTGAATATAAAAGTATTAACCCCTCGTTCCATGTGTCCCTTCTCAGGCCGGTGGTAGCTGGCCCACTCCAAGAAAGTGAGATCAGGGAGACTCCTCCGCCCCCATTGGACATCGAGGGGGCACCGGCGTACTCCGTGAGGTCCATCTTGGATTCGAGACGTCGGATGGGGGGTCTCCAATATCTAGTGGAGTGGGAGGGGTACGGTCCGGAGGAACGGTGCTGGGTGCTGAGGAGAGACATTTTGGACCCGTCTCTCCTGACGGAATTCCATCGTGGGCACCCGACGCACCCTGCTCCGCGTCCTCCTGGTCGTCCCCGAGGCCGGAGTCGGCGCACGTCTGGAGCCGCGCGTCAAGGGGGGGGGGTACTGTCACGGTTTCGGCCGAGGCTGCCTCTCTTCCTTGTTCGGGCAGGCTTCGGCGTTCGTTGTCTCCGGAATACTAGCTGCCACCGTTGTATGTTTCATGTTCGTTTGCTTTTGTCTGTTTGTTGTGACACCTGTTTCTCGTTTAGTGTAATTAGTGTCCTATAAGTTTCTCGTTGTGTTTGTCTAGTGTTGTGTGTGATTGATTTATTTCTGTCGTGTGGTGTTGCTTGTTTATTGCTTATTCGCTCGGTTGAGCTTTACTCCACTGTGTTGGAGCGTTTACGCACATGTTTAGTGCGCCTTTTGTTTTGTCGCCTTCGTGCGTAGTTTTCGCCTTCGGGCAAGTTTGTTCATTTTCCTTGTTGGAAATTGCACTAAAGTCTTTTGGACTATACTTCGGTGTCCTGCGCTTGATTCCACCACTACACCCACCTACAGCATTCTTGACAGGTCTTGTATGTCTTCCATTTCCTAATAATTGCTCCCACAGTTGATTTTTTCAAACCAAGCTGCTTACCTATTGCAGATTCAGTCTTCCCAGCCTGGTGCAGGTCTACAATTTTGTTTCTGGTGTCCTTTGACAGCTCTTTGGTCTTGGCCATAGTGGAGTTTGGAGTGTGACTGTTTGAGGTTGTGGACAGGTGTCTTTTATACTGATAACAAGTTCAAACAGGTGCCATTAATACAGGTAACAAGTGGAGGACAGAGGAGCCTCTTAAAGAAGAAGTTACAGGTCTGTGAGAGCCAGAAATCTTGCTTGTTTGTAGGTGACCAAATACTTATTTTCCACCATAATTTGCAAATAAATTCATTAAAAATCCTACAATGTGATTTTTTGGATTTTTTTTTCTCAATTTGTCTGTCATAGTTGACGTGTACCTATGATGAAAATTACAGGCCTCTCTCATCTTTTTAAGTGGGAGAACTTGCACAATTGGTGGCTGACTAAATACTTTTTTCCCCCACTGTATATGAAGAATAATATACATCTCACCAATTTCCAAGGATTCAAAGAATTACACTGTCTCAACGTTCAATCTGTTCCTGTAGTGGACAAAACAATTATAATTAAATACCTATTTAAAAATGTATACAAATTCACCTCACCTTAAAACGAGTTGATTATTTTTGCATACGCAAACCTTTGATATATTTTTGTGTCCGATATTAAGATTAGTGATTTTATAATATTAATATGCAGGAATTGATCGATTAAATTCAATGAAAGATGAGTGAATGTCTTTACTTTTCAGATGGTTCCTCTAGTGGAGGTGCCAAAGTTCCTTCTGCTCCTGTGAAAAGGCTTCCTTCCACTGAGTTCTGTCCATCTGACTGATGTTGGTTCCTCCTGGATTTCACCTGTTAGATCAGAGAGTAACACTGTTAAACACAAAGGGAACCCATGGTAACCCACAAGCACAAACAAAGTAAAATTCTCTAACAAAAATACAAAACAGCAAACTCAAAGTGGTACTGGTAAAGAAACACCCAGACGGTCAAAGACAAAACAACCATCAAAGACAAGAAAAAATACAATGACTTACAATCAAAGAGATTAACAATGAACATAGACAGTACAATGTCCACAGACAAAACAACAATCTATAGACCGAGTTGCACCAGACTCAAACACTGGAATGACTGAGCAATCGTCAACAGTCACGTTTTAAGTTGCAGGTCCTTACACTCTTAGAAAAATGGGTTGCAAAAGGGTTATTCCGCTGTCCCCATAGAATAACCCTTTTTGGTTCCAAGTAGAACCCTTTTTGGGTTCTACATTGAACCCAAAAGGGTTCTACCTGGAACCAAAAGGGTTCTACCTGGAACCAAAAAGGGTTCTTCAAAGGATTCTCCTATGGGGACAACTGAAGAACCCTTTTAGGTTGTAGATAGAACCATTTTAGGTTGTAGATTGGGTCAATGGACAGCTCACCTTCCACACAAACAGTAACACGACGGCTGCAATAGGAATGACAAGTAGTGACAGGAGGCTTCTCTCCACTATTTCTGGCAGGAACCTCAGAGGCTCGTTCCCTGTGTGGACAGACAGGTTTCGAGTAAGAAAGAATAATACTGAAATGGAGAAAACAAAGAAATCATATGTAATCAGATAATTCAAATTGTTTGTATAACAACAATTTGTATTTGAAAGCTGGCAAATAATTGTAATATAACCTCCTCAACTTCTTACTGACTCAGTCTGGGACTTTGCCTGGAACTAAACGTTTATGTCATAGATACAGTGGGGAAAAAAAGTATTTAGTCAGCCACCAATTGTGCAAGTTCTCCCACTGAAATAGATGAGAGAGGCCTGTAATTTTCATCATAGGTACACGTCAACTATGACAGACAAATTGAGCATTTTTTCCCCAGAAAATCACATTGTAGGATTTTTTATGAATTTATTTGCAAATTATGGTGAAAAATAAGTATTTGGTCACCTACAAACAAGCAAGATTTCTGGCTCTCACAGACCTGTAACTTCTTCTTTAAGAGGCTCCTCTGTCCTCCACTCGTTACCTGTATTAATGGCACCTGTTTGAACTTGTTATCAGTATAAAAGACAACTGTCCACAACCTCAAACAGTCACACTCCAAACTCCACTATGGCCAAGACCAAAGAGCTGTCAAAGGACACCAGAAACAAAATTGTAGACCTGCACCAGGCTGGGAAGACTGAATCTGCAATAGGTAAGCAGCTTGGTTTGAAGAAATCAACTGTGGGAGCAATTATTAGGAAATGGAAGACATACAAGACCACTGATAATCTCCCTCGATCTGGGGCTCCACGCAAGATCTCACCCTGTGGGGTCAAAATGATCACAAGAACGGTGAGCAAAAATCCCAGAACCACACGGGGGGACGTAGTGAATGACCTGCAGAGAGCTGGGACCAAAGTAACAAAGCCTACCATCAGTAACACACTACGCCGCCAGGGACTCAAATCCTGCAGTGCCAGACGTGTCCCCCTGCTTAAGCCAGTACATGTCCAGGCCCGTCTAAAGTTTGCTAGAGTGCATTTGGATGATCCAGAAGAGGATTGGGAGAATGTCATATGGTCAGATGAAACCAAAATATAACTTTTTGGTAAAAACTTAACTCGTCGTGTTTGGAGGACAAAGAATGCTGAGTTGCATCCAAAGAACACCATACCTACTGTGAAGCATGGGGGTGGAAACATCATGCTTTGGGGCTGTTTTTCTGCAAAGGGACCAGGACGACTGATCCGTGTAAAGGAAAGAATGAATGGGGCCATGTATCGTGAGATTTTGAGTGAAAACCTCCTTCCATCAGCAAGGGCATTGAAGATGAAACGTGGCTGGGTCTTTCAGCATCACAATGATCCCAAACACGCCGCCCGGGCAAGGAAGGAGTGGCTTCGTAAGAAGCATTTCAAGGTCCTGGAGTGGCCTAGCCAGTCTCCAGATCTCAACCCCATAGAAAATCTTTGGAGGGAGTTGAAAGTCCGTGTTGCCCAGCGACAGCCCCAAAACATCACTGCTCTAGAGGAGATCTGCATGGAGGAATGGGCCAAAATACCAGCAACAGTGTGTGAAAACCTTGTGAAGACTTAAAGAAAACGTTTGACCTGTGTCATTGCCAACAAAGGGTATATAACAAAGTATTGAGAAACTTTTGTTATTGACCAAATACTTATTTTCCACCATAATTTGCAAATAAATTCATAAAAAATCCTACAATGTGATTTTCTGGATATATTTTTCTAATTTTGTCTGTCATAGTTGACGTGTACATATGATGAAAATTACAGGCCTCTCTCATCTTTTTAAGTGGGAGAACTTGCACAATTGGTGGCTGACTAAATACTTTTTTTCCCCACTGTATTTGCCTGACTGGGATGTTTTTTTCCCACATGTTAAAGGAAATAAAAAACATGATTTTCCTGTGTTATACAGTTGAAGTCGGAAGTTTACAAACAGCCATATACATTTAAACTCAGTTTTTCACAATTTCTGACATTTAGTACTAGTAAAAATTCCCTGTCTTAGGTCAGTTAGGATCTCCACTTTATTTTAAGAACGTGAAATGTCAGAATAATAGTAGAGATAATTATTATTTCAGCACATTCCCAGTGGGTCAGAAGTTTACATACACTCAGTATTTGGTAGCATTGCCTTTAAATTGTTTAACTTGCGTCAAACGTTTCGGGTAGCCTTCCACAAGCTTCCCACAATAAGTTGGGTGAATTTTGGCCCATTCCTCCAGACAGAGCTGGTGCAACTGAGTCAGGTTTGTAGGCCTCCTTGCGTGCACACACTTTTTCAGTTCTGCCCACAAATGTTCTATAGGATTGAGGTCAGGGCTTTGTGATGGCCACTCCAATACCTTGACTTTGTTGTCGTTAAGCCATTTTGCCACAACTTTGGAAGTAGGCTTGGGGTCATTGTCCATTTGGAAGAGCCATTTGCGACCAAGCTTTAACTTCCTGACTGATGTCTTGAGATGTTGCTTCAATATATCCACATAATTTTCCATCCTCATTATGCCATCTATTTTGTGAAGTGCACCAGTCCCTCCTGCAGCAAAGAACCCCCACAGCATGATGCTGCCACCCCTGTGCTTCATGGTTGGGATGGTGTTCTTCGGCTTTCAAGGTACTCCCTTTTTCCTCCAAACATAACGATGGTCATTATGGCCAAACAGTTATATGTTTGTTTCATCAGACCAGAGGACATTTCTCCAGAAAGTACGATCTTTGTCCCCATGTGCAGTTGCAAACCGTAGTCTGTCTTTTTATGGCGGTTTTGGAGCAGTGGCTTCTTCCTTGCTGAGCGGCCTTTCAGATTATGTTGATATAGGACTCATTTTACTGTGGATATTGATACTTTTGTACCTGTTTCCTCCAGCGTGATGTCAAGCAAAGAGGCACTGGGTTTGAAGGTAGGCCTCCAATTGACTCCAATGATGTCAATTAGCCTATCAGAAGCTTCTAAAGACATGACATCATTTTCTGGAATTTTCCAAGCTGTTTAAAGGCACAGTCAACATAGTGTATGTAAACTTCTGACCCACTGGAATTGTGATACAGTGAATTATAAGTGAAATAATCTGTCTGTAAACAATTGTTGGAAAAATTACTTGTGTCATGCACAAAGTAGATTTCCTAACCGACTTGCCAAAACTATAGTTTGTTAACAAGAAATGTGTGGAGTGATTGAAAAATGAGTTTTAATGACTCCAACCTAAGTGTACGTAAACTTCCGACTTCAACTGTATATATATTTCCACACTATGAGGTTGGAATGAAACCGTGAAATTGTGAAAATGATGATAATGCCCTGTTAGTATAAGAGCTGCTTGAAAAGACCGCCTGAAATTTCAGCCTGTTCTGGTGGGATGGAGTTTTGGCCTGGCTGGTGACATCACCAGGGGGTAAATTTGTTAGCAAAATCCTTGTTTGAGAAATTGCTCTTTGCTAACAAGCTATTTTTGTTTCTTTTTGACCATTTTAATTGAAAACAATCAGAGTATGGTACTTCATTGTCATTCAGAAATGATTTGATATTGAGATAAAAACAGCTGCATTGAACCTTTATTTTGCTGTAAATTGATGTTTCACAGCAAATTAAAGGTTCAATGCAGCCGTTGTTATCTCAATATCAAAACATGTCTCCTATCCATCGCATGTCTCATAGCCATGATTGATGCATGGAAAATGATTGGATACAGTAGATCCATCACACCTCATGGCTCACGCTATGTTCGTGGTGGTCAGTGAGGGAGGAGACACATAACAGCTCTGGTAGAACAGACATGAGTCAACTTTTGCCAGTTAAAAGTAGATACAAATATAATACTTTTTTGCATTACACATTTTCTTAAATAAGTTAAAAGTGTTAATGTCATGTGCACAAGTACAGTGAAATGCCATTCTTGTAAGTTCCAAACCCAACAATGCAGTAATCAATATAACACAAAAAATAACGTACGGTAGAAATATTGTATACAAATATACAAATGAAATATTAAATATGTGCATATTTGCATATTACGCTAATCAATTTTTCGGGACACTGGATTAAGTCAGCCTAAATATGTTGGTTTCATTTAGTTAAGACACTCCAGGACTGGACTTGCTCAGAGTAGATTGTGGATAAATACTTGTTTTCATCTTTCTATCTGTAAAATACTAAAGATATTTTGGACCATTTTTCTAAAGAAAATGTTATATAGAATATAAAATGTACAACATATCAACAATTCCCAATAATATAGCTATGGATAACCACACAAAATCTGGTGAATGTAGATGCTTCTGAAGCTGAGGAAAATTGGTTGGCTTGTGGGAAGAGTCTGACTTTCCGGGATTTGGCAGTTAAAGACAAGTACACTGAATTTAGACTACCAAATGCCAAACATCTATTTAGACCCAATCACCATCTCTTCAAAGTAAGTTACTACATATAGTCCAGTTTGTTACATTCTCTATGAAAGGGGCTTTTAAATTATGTGTAATTCAATGAAATCATTGAATTACACATTCATGAAATGTTGATGACGGTAGTATGATGAACAAAAAAATATATACATTTAAGATTTTAGTTTACTTTTTGAAAATACTATTAGTCAAGAAGAGTAGCCATGTAGCTAGTAGGCCTACACCAGTTTGACTGGTTGCATTACATTGCTACTCTTTGGACACTTTCAGCAACTTAATCTGTGCCACAGTTTATTTCTTTTTACTTACAGGTTTCGGAGCCTGGTGCTGTGATGTCAAATTCTGTTCCTATGGCAGGAGCGTTGACTGGATAGAGAGAGAAAGATATAGATAGTGATAGAGATAGAGATAGAGAGAGAGAGTGTTAATGCCCAATGATGAAAACAGTTCATTGTTGACGCCTATAAAGTCACATCACAGCCACCTTTTCTTTCCATCGGACAAAAGATCAGATCTGTCCGCTCCAGGAAAGAAAGGCCAAGCGCTTGGGAAGATCTGAAGATTGCTCTGTAATCAACACTTCCACAATTGGGGCTTCAGTCCTTTTCTTCCTTTCATGGGGTCCATCAGGGGACATCTTTCTTTGGTTCTGTGACTCAGCTGCAGCACTAATGTCCCAATGGACCTTCCAAACACCTTGTACATTTCATGTTTTGTCATGTGAAGTTCTTTGAACAAAAAAATAGAACGAAGATTCTGTGTACGACACGGATAAAAAAGACATGCAACCGAAACCGACACGAGATCTGACCTATAAAAAAAAAGACTGTTCACAAGATGAATAGTTTAATGGAGAGGTACCGGTGCCCATCCACCAAAGGAGACAGATAATAGTTTTTATGATGAGCACCACAGGATATTCCACACTAGTTAACAAGGTTGAAACTGAGCGCCGACTCCTATGGCACATCAGAATTGACCACTATCTGAATATGAGCGAATGCAGCAATGATGTTAGATAACATTTACAACTCTTTAAAAAAACACCTCAACATTTACCTGATGTGGGGTATTGTGTTGTTATTGTTGCTGCCGTTGTTGTTATTGGACAGGGAGGTGGATCGCATTCTTCTGGCAAATCTCTATTCGAACGGGCCGTTTTTAAAAAATCTTCGACAAAATGAAAATAGTGTCCTGTCTGCCATTGCTCATCTCTGTAGTGGCACTCAAAATCGTACGTGATCGCCTCCTGTGGAGACAAAAGGGGAATAATAATCTCAATTATGTGAAATTCAAAACAGAAATGATAGTGGTTTTTAGCTGTTGATAGACCATTTAATGTTAGCTTTAGCTTTTATCCCTCCATGGCTTTAGCCATGCAGCAAATAGTTCAAAGAACACAGATGGACAGATATGTTTGAGCCCAGATGTAAGACGTTATATGGAGTAACTTCAGTCTTGTCTCTTTATTCAGGACAAGGGGGACTTCATTATCCCTGTTGGATTCAGAAAAGTTAGCCAGAATAATATAAGTAATATGCTTTAAGAAGTTATTAGATCTGCATTATGAACGTACTTCTTCACTCTCATGAGACTACGAGAGACCCCAGGTCCCTTTGTGAATACCTGATCTACCTGATAGATGATCCAGTCCTCACAAGACATCATTGCAGACAACTCAGATGTGAAATGATGTGGTCACTGGTCTATTTGTGCTAAGGACTTGTGTACCCTGTTTATTAATTTATTGTATTATTCTATTTCATGTGATTGGGCCAGAAAGGATTGCATGAATGGATGTTTTATTGACCACCTCTACCCGAGGCAGCTAGGTAGTACTCCCAATCAAAGCATCTATCCAACAAGACCTTTGCCAATTCAGCCTTCAATGTTTTGAAGCAGTTGAAGCCTTTAACTGCCATGTTGCACTGTGGGTGGTATTCTTATTGCGATAATTGTAATTGGTAATTACATATTGGTATGATAAATATGTACAGTAATGCACTTCAAAGGTGCATTTTAGCATTTTTTTACATGTGTCCTCATTAAAAGAAACCTGTCATAAGAGCTATCACAGTTACAATATTAGTATTAGAACCAAAGGTGCAAACGTACCAAGTTCTTCATGTGATATCGTGTCTCTTTCAGCATTTCGATCAATATGCTGATATTATATTTGTTGGATGAAATGCTTCCAAACTTGTCTGCTAATCCTCGTAAACTGAGTTCCAAGTGGAAAACGTTTAGCGTTACCCAACACATTCCACCCTGAAAAAGAAAATAAATCAAGAAATCAGAATCATGTGTACTGGACAGTTGTGATACATACTGTTTTGAAATGTACCACAACAGACAAATTATAGTCCACCCTCTACCAAAGTCAGGCAACGCAGACATTCAATTATATTTTGTAAGGAATACAAACATATTAAGTTATAATAATAGTGTAATCATGAGAAGAAGAAATAACATCTTACCACTTCTTTCGGAACGTATGTCACAGGAATCTTGTAATCTTTAGGTATATTTTGTTTCTGTTCAAAAACAGACAATATCAAGAAATGTTAGCAGAAATGTTTGGGGAACATTTGAGTTTGTTACCAGAACAAATCTCAGAGATGAAGCTACTGGTTTACACTAATGGTAATGCAGGATGTCCTACTGTGTGAGACTCTCATGACAATCCCCATCAGTGGTTTTAGAAAACAATGACTGATTCTAGATGGATGAATGTATCAAAGTATACTTTCAAGTCTACAAATGTAATTGTTTACAACTGGCATTGCAACAATGTTACGCATAAGCATAATGGTTGATTTTGAGAGGATTACAATCAATTGGATTGGATCGTGCAATCCACCTATCTAAGAACTGGATAAGAATGAAACACCATACTGGTAGTAACTGGATCGAGACAGTTAAATACAGTAAGAGCATTTGCCAAAGAGCTTTGATTTGAAGTTTTGGTGGCTTGAAGAAAGAAGTACTTACCAATAGTGAAATGCTTGTGATGTCATCTGTTACAGTGCTTCCAAATTCACTTGACTGGACTCCAAGTGTGATGCACAGCAATAAATGGACACAGACGCGTATCCAAATCTGAAAACCAAGAAAGAAAGACACACAACATCATGAGAAATTTCAACAGATAAATATTCCATTAGAGTAACTTTCTGTAGCCTACAATTATACATAATCCCTTAAAGTTTACCCCTTAGGCCTATCTTGGCTGATCAAAGGTAGCAACCTGACCCTTAAATACCATCCTAGGCATGAGAAGAGAAGAGCACATATCCAGACAACTTTCTTTTCACCATGCTGATGATACTGTTCCCTTAGAAGAAGTCTGTCTTCAAACACTAGTGTCCGTAAAATAGACGGTGACAGACCATTAGTGCTCCAGTCCTTTCTAGACACAGCTTGGCATTATGTGGTGGTCATCAATCAACTGGGTTGCTTCTCTTTTGTTATTATCTAATTGGCCTACTTCAATCAGCTGAATTGTAGCCTTCGTATCCAGACCTTTCATGGTCTAATGACTAATGCCTGTAGTGTTTCAGGGAGGCCTGTGTGACTAATGTCTGTCACCCCCTCCACCCCCGTCCCCATGCCAGTCTGAGCATGTTATGCAACAGACTGACCCGACCCACACTTTCCCCCAAACTTCTCCCCCTCTTTGCCCAAATTAGGAACAGGAACAGAAGTGGATTCCACACTCTAAAATTTAGCAAGGAGGTTTCTGTCAAAGATTGAAATGAAACCTGGAAGATGAAAACGCTTCCAGGGGGGGGGGGGAAGATTAGAGATAAGATCTAACTGACTGGAATTAAAGAGCGCTGCAGAGCCATGGCAGCAACTGAGAGCTGGAGGCAATTCAGACACTCTATTAACAATGAGTGCTGCGTAAAGGAGCTCAACAACACATTGGCTGCATCCCAAATTCACCCTATTCCCTATATAGTGCACTATACTTTTGACCAGGATGCGTAGGGGTCTGGTCAAAAGTAATGCACTATAATTGACAGAGGGTGCCATTCGGGACTCAGCCATAGATAATATCCTCTGTGTCCCTGCACTGTCGTCTCTATCGTCATACAGCAGCTGGAGGAGGTGCAGAATACAAAGGACTACCAATGAGACAAGGGGGAAAAGGATGATAACCTAAATTAAAGAGTGGACGGAGTCTAATTCAATTCCACATCATTTTGAGGAGGGAGATAGGGAGGGATGATAGGAGGTGATAGATAATAGGTCCATAGAAGATGGTACTGAACTTAAAATGTCACGTTTCCTCCCTTGGAGGTCATCAGAGTCGAAAATGGCCACGCAGGTAATACGGTCACGGTGTGGCTAAAAAATGGCATGATATGAACAGTAGCAAATCAGGTTGCCCCGGACTACACAGAGACAGATTAAATGTATGAAGAATGCATTACACATCTGTTTATCTGTCAAACTTTTAACTCATTTCAACTATTGATGTATGTACATAACAAATGATGTATGAGCTCAGTCAAAAAACCATTTGCGGTTTTTGTCGGATACACACAAAATGTCTGTATGGCAGGGGCTTGAGCCACGACAAGATCTCAAATTGTCCAAATTTGACATCTGAAAGTCAATTCAGTCAATTACAAAATAATACACTTTTTCAAAAAACATGAGACTGGGCTGCAATGCTTCAAATACATTAAGCTAATGATTAGCTAGACCACAATTAAGCAAAAGTTCAAACGGGTCACTTTGGTGTCCCACTTGGTCTTAAAACATGCTGTGTGAGGCAGATAAAAATGCCAGGCCCTGTCGGACCAGCCATTGTTTCATAGATCCCTGGGGACTATTCACAGGGGCACTTTTGGACAGTGGTAAACTGTCACTGGTAAACCCTTTAAACATTTGGAAACGGGTTTAATACCATTATACAGTGGCTTTGACATCTGTTTTTGCAATCTGTCTTTGGAATCTGTCTTTGGTTAAACTGAAAGAACACAATTATGTCAGGGTCTTGTAAGGAATGTTATGAGGGCTACAGATTTAGGATCTTAATTTGTTTCCGGTAACTGTTGGGTTGAAGTGGCCTTAGGCACATTGTTTGCAGGTGACCTGAGACCTAATCTGCATATTCTGGATGACATTCCTTAAACAAGATCAGTAGTTTACAGACAGTAAAGTGTCTGTCTGACTATGCATCTTGATCACATTCTGACCAGCCACAATGGGAGCAAAAACACACAGTGGTGTAAAGCACTTAAGTAAAAATACTTGAAAGTACTACTTAAGTAGTTTTTTGGTGTATCTGAACTTTACTTTACTATTTATCTTTTTGACAACTTTTACTTTTACTTCACTACATTCCTAAAGAAAATGATGTACTTTCTACTCCATACATTTTCCCTGACACCCAAAAGTACTCGTTACATTTCGAATGCTTAGCAGGACAGGAAAATGGTCTAATTTACACACTTACTGTATCGAAAAGAAATCCCTGGTCATCCCTACTGCCTCTGATCTGGCGGACTCACTAAACACATGCTTCGTTTGTAAATGATGTCTGAGTGTTGGAGCGTGCCCCTGGCTATCTGTAAATTAAAAAAATCAAGAAAATGATACGGTCTGGTTTGCTTAATATAAGGAATTTGAAATGATATATACTTTTACTTTTTAAGTAATTTAGCAGACGCTCTTATCCAGAGCGACTTACAGGAGCAATTAGGGTTAAGTGCCTTGCTCAAGGTCACATCGACAGATTTTTCACCTAGTCGGCTCAGGGATTAGAACCAGCGACCTTTCGGTTACTGGCACAACGCTCTTAAACACTAAGCTACCTGCCGCCCCATTTACTTTTGATACTTAAGTATATTTAAAACCAAATACTTTTAGACTTTTACTCAAGTAGGATTTTACTGGGTGACTTTCACTTTTACTTGAGTCATTTTCTACTAAGTATGACAATTGGGTACTTTTTCCACCACTGCAAACACACACACACACAGACTCACACACACACTCCCCCCAGGGTTGGGTCCAAATCTAAAGTTTCAAACGATGCACTTAACAACATAGACAGGTGCAGTATAATTACAGTGTAGGAGTACAACATTTTACTACATTTACCATTTGTTTAATGCGTTTGTAATGAGACCTCACATTCAACTCTGCAAACACCTCTATGACATTTATAACTCATTTGTGTGCAAGCCACAAACAGGAACAACGGAAAGTACTGCAATAACATGGTAAAACATACACTACCAGTCAAAAGTTTGGACACACCTACTTTTTTGGTTACTACATGATTCCATATGTGTTGTTTCATAGTTTTGATGTCTTCTCGATTATTCTACAATGTAGAAAATAGTAAAAATAAAGAAAAACCCTTGAATGAGTAGGTGTGTCCAAACTTTTGACTGATACTGTATTTCACGTCACGTCCTACATAAAGTGGGATCCAATTATGTTCAATAATTTACTCATTTCATACTCAATTCAATTAAACTCCTTTTGAATTTCCTTTTTAACATACATTCTTGTTTAGTCCCTTTTAGAACTATTCTTATTCCATCAGGTCCACATAAACACTGCCTAAATTGAATCCTGATTTGATATGATTATTCCTATGCAATGTATCTATAAAACATTAACTTGGGACATATAAAATGTATCAAATATAAAGGAGCTAAATTCACACAAAGTGTGCATTACACACACACACACACACACACACACACACACACACACACACACACACACACACACACACACACACACACACACACACACACACAGTCTTGTGCAGCTAACCTTGTGGGGACATACAATTCAGTCCCATTCAAAATCCTATTTTTCCTAACCCCTAACTCCAATCCTAACCCTAACCCGTACCCTTAACCTAACCCTAACCTTAACCCTAACTCTAACCTTAACCCAAAAACCTAACCTTAACCCTAAACCTAGCTCCTAACCCTAACCCTAAACCTAATTCTAACACTAATTCTAACCTTAACCCTAAACCCCCTAGAAATAGCATTTGACCTTGTGGGACCAACAAAACTTCCCCAGTTGGTCAAATATTTCTTGGTTTACTATTCTTGTGGGGACTTCTGGTCCCCACAAGTATAGTTAAACACATACACACACACACACACCAAGCACTGCCTTGGAATTTAAGCCTGAGTCGTAAAAGTGATTTCAGCCACAAACAGGGTCAAACTGACAAAGTAATAAGCTCGGCAGGTGAGGAGACACTAACGTGCAACCATGGAAAGAAGCTGTGCTTCCTGGCTGTTTATGAGACAGAATCATGACCCCTGAAATCAAAGAAGCGGTTGGTCGGAGACCGGCTACAGATGTCTGGCCAAATGCCAGTCAAACTCAGGTCATATCTTCTTCAATAAATACATGAAAAGGGAAAACGATAAATAAATCATCATACTCCAGTTGTATCCAACATATAGGTTATTCATGTTATGATCAAATTATATCTGGTAATAATATAAAGTATGGCAGTGAGCTACCACGTAAGGCATAGATTTAGAAATGTTACAGTGCGTGCTGTATGTTGGCTGTGTTTACTGTGTCTGTTCATCAGTATGCACTCAGAGGACATTGGTTATAAAAAATATATACTTGTATATGGTACTGTATGTCCAATCTTTAACAACTTATAAATAACTTGTTATTAACAAGTATGGTTGGAAGTGGATGTTATCATGCTGTCAGACCTACTGTACAGTAGCAGACTAAAGCCAGATAAGTTCACTGAAACTGTTCCCCCTGGTGATGTCACGGCTGGGATAGTTACCAATTGCTACGGGAGTCTGGGAAATAGTAGTGTAGTTCTTTCCATTGTAAAAGAGACAAAACACAGCAGTACCAGAAGTACCTTCCTGAGCTGTTTATGTATTTGAACTCAAAACAGTAGGGTTCAATTATGAAAATAAGATAAGATACATTGGGCCCTGTGTAGCTCAGTTGGTAGAGCATGGCGCTTGCAACGCCAGGGTTGTGGGTTCGACTCCCACGGGGGGCAAGTATATATATATATTTTTTACAATAAATACAATAACTGTAAGTCACTCTGGATAAGAGCGTCTGCTAAATGACTAAAATGTAAAATTGTGCTCTAACATCTTTTCACAGATAACGTCAAGGTTTTTGTTAATTATTCCCCACATGTTAGTCTCGGTTAACCCAAAACTAAAATATCACGTAATTTGCTCGTAGTCTGTCCACAAGAGATTACCCACATGTTTGAAACATCAAGCTGACCTTAAAATCCAACGATATCCCTGCATTTTTCAAACTTCTAGAACAAATAAAAGTGATTTCAAACTCTTGTAAAATGCAGCAACGGTTGGAGAGATATAGCAGGTATATTTAGGTAATTGAGGTACAGTATATCCTGCTTAGGATATTAAATCAATGAGACAGCGAGCTGTTAAATGCAAATAATTTATGCAAAATAACTGAACAATTTGTTTTTCCTGAGGACATTTGCATATTATGTATAACATGTCAAGTTTATGCCCAACGCCAGCTTGTTAACCGGACATAGCTAAGCTACAGCAAGGTTGTTTTGAGTGATTGCATTAACTAGTTTTGGTTGCAAATCTCTCAGCACTTCCGCATCTTATGACCTAGCTGGCAGCCAAGCACAATTTAAAGTAGGCCTATTTGTTGCATAAATAAATGAACAATGATTATACAGTAATTATAAATTTAGTGCCATGAAGTAACTTGGCATAGTATAGCCCCAGCTGGTTGAGCTCTGCCACTGAACCCGGTCTCAAGGTTCTGTCTCCCCCCACTTAGTATCATAAAAGCTCTAATTATTTTAGGACGGAACATTGGCAAGCAGTCGCTATAGACATTGCTAAAAGTTAAAACATTTATGTAGTATTGTACATTTTGATCAGTTCACTGCCACTTTTAACAGGCCTTTCCTTTGATCAAAAGTAAAGCAAGGAAAAGAGGGAAGTAATAGTAATTAGAGATTCAATTACATTTAAATTTGTATTAAATTAAAATCAAACACCCATTTTCATAAAGAACAAATAAGTGCTTCCTGGTTTCTCTCAGTAAATCATAGCACATGTTAGTGGAGAAAGAACAAAGAACTACAGCTTAACATTAAAATAGGCACACTTTTGTGGTTCTAGGGCTTAAAAGGCCTGTGTTCCCTCTTTGTTGGATGCATTACTGCTCTTGAGGTATGTTATGTTGGCCACACTGCACGCCCTGAATATGATGATTACCCATGTCCTCATCCTCTACAGCTACTTTGATCCTGACGTATCATTAACCAACCAGATCCAACAGGCCCTCTAGATAACCAGGCCTGTGCCCTCCTCTCCAGCCCTCTTCAGCACATGCAGTAATCTCATTGTACATAAACAGAGGGCCGTGCATAACATTAGTGCCACATGGCATCTTTTAGACCATCAGTTTTTCCACAGGCAAGACCCTGTTCCTAATCTCATCTAAATTATTTTGGTCTAATGACAATTCATCATCTCTGCCAGTGCACTTACTGTTTTAATAAACAAGGTTCCATTATGAAGGAATACAAAATTGACTGGATAGCAGATCAAACCTGTTTTCAAAGCCTAATTGCTGTCTTATATTAGATGGAAGAAATGGCTATTGTTCTCCAGTGGATTTCAGGTCTATGACCAAGGCTGTAGGGTCCTGGGCATTGTTTACTGGCTGGACTGGAACAACAATGACTTGATCTTTGTAGGCTTCTGGCTTCTACTGTGTCTAGTAGTAAAAAAAAATAAAAAACATTTTGGGCAGTTTTTCCAGGTATTTCTGAAATCATATGTAATGGAAATCGGAAACAATTCTGATCCAAGAATGGCAGTGTAAACATAATTTTGAACATTGGCATTTGTTTAAAAGAATAGTTTAATCATATCTGACGATACCCCAAAATAGAACACAGGCCTACAACTGAGAGTTGGTAAAAGTGAAAGCATCAGGAAAAGGAAAAGGAAAAACAGGAAACGCGATTGATCTATTCCCGCAGCGATTCAGAAAATGGACTGGCGCCCACTCAAAACATGTATAAATTTAATTTGCATCTACAAATGACATCCTGCCTTCCTCTGTCCAGTCAAGTGCACTTACAGAGGCCCACGTTAACGAAGTAAACACTGAAATGGATACCATGGGGATTATACTTTCTAAGATATAGAGGCTCATTCAATGTCATGTGGTCAACTGAAGAGCACATAGATTGATTGCCGGAAAAACATTGCGTTGATAACTATATTGAGTAGTACATCTTGGGATCAATAAAGTACTTATTCTACTACTACTACTACTACTACTACTACTACTACTACTACTACTACTATGGTGTTGACATGGATAGACTACTTCAAATCAGTCAATCATTGATGACCTCCAGACTCCATCGATCTGTCCTGATGAGGGTGCATGGTGATTCATGTTATCTTTACGGTTCTATATCACTTGGACAGGACAATTAAAGTTGTTAGCTATGCCCTATGGTTTGACATTAGCATGAGTGTAACACAAAACTTGAAAAGCTATTGTAAAGGTTGTTCTAATGTTTTGGAGCATATTTGAGGGCCAGGTAATACCAGAAGTTACATGAGGGAAACGAGGTCAGGCTTGGCAGATTAGCAGATTTTCTAAACTGGTAGAAACCGTATCAGCAGACATTTGTTTTACTTGGAGAAGAAGAAGACCATTCCTTAATTATTCCCATATCATCCCTTCAACACATAAAATGAAAAAATAACTGGAAGTGCACCAAACTTTAAGGAATCCCTTTTTGGGTGAACATGGAAGAGACTTGTGATATTAACAGTATGAGGCAGGGGTTTGGTCATGTACATCCACGATTGATCGAACATGCTACTGGCCAATAAAAACATTTGTTTTCCCTCTGCGTATGATGTCACGTTCACTCTAGAGATCAACCAGTTCAATTAAAAATAATATAAAGTGCAGAGGTGGTGAAAGATTGAATAACATATCAGGGTTGCAAAGTCTTGTGAAGCTTGTGAGGCAAAGGTGGGTGTCAGTGTCTCGAATGGTGTTAAAGAAACAAGTGAGTGGACTAAAAACTCTTCATTTAACATTTAACAAATATCAGTATCTCACTTGCGTTCGATGACAAACCATACATGTGTCTGTGACTAAGTGTGTGAGGGGTTAAAACAGGTCTATTTGTGTGTGGCGGACAGGGGTAGTCATCTTGTGACGGATGTTACATTGCACTCATATCTTCTCAACAGTCTCAACGTTATAATATGATAGCACATGTTGCGAGTTGTTCAACATCATGGTAATGCCAAAAATTAGCTGTAATTTTGGACATGTGAACAGTGAAAATATGGTTTTGCACAAATCTGATCACTAAGCCAATTCAGCTGTATCTGTGTTGAACACTGCCAAGGACAGATAGGTTGGACATGGCTCTGGAGTAATCTTTTTTGGGGGGTTTCTGGGTCTCTCCCTAACAAAAAAAATTGCTTGTGATGCCCAGTCTTCTACGAAATCATAATAATGATGACTAACTATAAATATCACGAGGTTCCATTCACAAGATCAGTTGTACCCAAAACTGTGACCAAAAATGTATTAAAAAATGGGTATCATTGTAAGAACTTCTGCAGCACATTATGAATGGCAAAGAAATTCAGTATTTTCAGTTCATCGGAATATACTTTCCCAAGAGCCTCTATGTACTAAGAGGGTACCTCTGAGTAAGACAAATTAGTTGTGAAACTGCTTATAGCTAAAGGTAAGAAGCCTATTGCTGTGTTGCTGCCTTGTTGTCACGTTGGCCAGGTTTCACCTTTACTCTATGGCCTTGAAGTCTGTCAACTGTTTATTTGCACCATTTGTGTTCCCATCTAACTGTTTTATGCCCTTGGTGTCTTCAGTTCTGACTCACCCTCAGAAAATACAACACACGGAACACCCTCCAACATTTTCTTGAAAATCTAAATTCATGAATTAGCTGTGTCATAGACAGTGGGGGATTTATCCACCACGGCCCCAGAACAGTAAACATAAGTAACTATACATCCAACGGCTTGTTCTCTCTGCCATACATATGGATCATCACACCCTAACTTTAGATGTGCATGCTTCCATTGCAAATTTACTGTTTGGCATCAATGCATGTCTAATCTGAAAACACACTGTAAATACAATCATCTCAGTTTGGATTCAGCCCATAATGTGCATTCGTGGCCACATACATGCTAAACAGGACTTTTGACATGTACATTGAAAGGCAACCAAAGATGTGGAAAGGTCCGGATACAGACAAATACGATCACCAAAGAGTGTACTGTATATTATAATGACATTATACATGCAGGAAGGAGAAATGATGTGTCTTGTTTCATAAAGCATTATCATGTTTATTCAGTTCTACAATTATTTTTGTCAGGCTATCCACATAAACATACATAACTGAACATTCAGTTTATTTTAGTGACTTGCAACACTGTGCTACTGTAGTGAAAAGGCATAACAGTAGAACATCTTAAAATCTGTAGTTTGGGGTTTTCTTTAAAGCTGCAATATGTAACTTTTTGGGCAACACAATCAAATTCACATAGAAATTGTCACACCCTGGCTCTGGGACTCATTATGTTGAGCCAGGGTGTGTTCATTTCTATGTGTGTATTTCTATGTTGGTGTTCATTCTAGTTTGTTGTATTTCTATGTTTGCCTGAGTGACTCCCAATCAGAGGCAACGAGTGTCAGCTGTTGGCTGGTTGTCTCTGATTGGGAGCCATATTTAAACTGTATGTTTTCCCTTTGTGGTTGTGGGTTTTTGTTCCGTGTTCGGTCATTGATACCGTGGACGTCACGAGTCGTGTTTTGTTTTTGTATTTTGACGCTTTAACTAATTAAAGTCATGTTTGTTCATCACGCTGCGCCTTGGTCTACTCCTTACCTCGACCTTGACAGAAAAACCCACCATGCAACGACCAAGCAGCGTGTCCAGGGGCAGCTCTTGGGCTGGACATGGGAGGAAGCGCCGGGAGAAGAGACGGTGGAGGCGCGCCGTAGAGAGGAGCTACGGCGTGATCAGGGTCGTCGTCGGACGGTCGTGAGGCAACCCCAGAAAATTTTTAGGGGGGGGCACACGGCATGGACGACGGGGCTGACGGAGGAGAAAAGGGGGCGGATCCAGAAGGACCGTTCCTCCTCCACGCACAAAGCCAGGGGTGCGAGTCGTCAGCCTGGTAAGGCCCGTTCCTCCTCCACGCACCAAGCCAGGGGCACGAGTCGTTTTTTGTTTTGTATTTTGACGCTTTAACTAATTAAAGTCATGTTTGTTCATCACGCTGCGCCTTGGTCTACTCCTTACCTCGACCTTGACAGAAATGTGTGTTATGGATCTGTCATTCTCATTGAAAGCAAGTCTAAGAAGCGGTAGATCTGTTCTATGTAAGCTATTTCTATGCTTCCCGTTCTTAAGTTTCGTTTTTGCTTACTTTCGGTTTTGAACACCAGATGAAAAAACAATATTGTTGGTTATGGAAAATATATTTCACAGCGTTTTAGATGGTACAATGATTCTCTACAAAATGACTGATTGTTTTGTCTCATAAACTGAAATTAGGCAAACTGTTAGTGTCACGCCCTGACTCTGGGGACTCGTATATGTTGAGTCAGGGTGTGTATGTTCTATGTGGTGTAGATCTATGTTGGCCGGTGTGGTTCCCAATCAGAGGCAGCTGTAGCTCGTTGTCTCTGATTGGGGACCATACTTAGGCAGCCTATTGGCACTAGTGGGTTGTGGGATCTTGTTCCGTGTTAAGGTATGTTGTGTTGTGCTGCCTTGGACTTGTGTTTGATATTTAATAAACATGTATGCATATCACGCTGCGCCTTGGTCTGACCCGTCTGTAAGCGATCGTGACAGAAGATCCCACCAAACGAGGACCAAGCAGCGTGCCCAGGAAGAGCGAATTTCCATGTCACAGGTGGGCAAATGGTGGTCATGGGAGGAGATATTTGCGGGGAAAGGGCCATGGGCAAAGGTAGATGCCCAGGCAGGAGAGGAGCAACGGCAGCACAGAGGAAGCCGGCCGAGGAAGAAGCTCGAGAGACAGCCCCAAGAAAACATTTTTGGGGGGCTAAAAGGGTGGTTGGCGGAGCCTAGGGTTAGAGCAGAGCCAACTCCCCGTACTCACGCGAGAAGGCGTATGACTGGGCAAGCTCCATGTTATGCGGAGCTACGTACTGTGTCGCCAGTGCGCCGGCACAGCCCTGTACGTCCTGTGCTAGCACCACGCACGTGCCGTGCGAAGATGGGCATCCAGCCAGGATGGGGTGTGCCGGCTCAACGCTCCTGGTCTCTAGTACGCCTCCTCGGTCCCGCATATCCTGCGCCGGTTCTACGTACTGTATCGCCAGTACGCGTGCACAGCCCAGTGCGTCCTGTGCCAGCGCCCCGCACGTGTAGTGCGAAAGTGGGTAGCCAGCCAGGACGGGTAGTGCCAGCTCTCCGCTCCAGACCTCCAGTCCGCCTTCGTAGTCCGGTCCGGCCCGTTCCTGCCCCTCGCACCAAGCCAGTGGTGCGTGTCGCCAGCCCGACCCGGCCCGTTCCTGCTCCCCGCATCAAGCCAGTGGTGCGCGTCGCCAGCCCGGCCCGGCCTGTTCCTGCCCCTCGCACCAAGCCAGTGGTGCGCGTCGCCAGCCCGGCCTGTTCCTGCCCCTCGCACCAAGCCAGTGGTGCGCGTCGCCAGCCTGGCCCGGCCTGTTCCTGCCCCTCGCACCAAGCCAGTGGTGCGCGTTGCCAGCCCGGTCCGGCCTATTCCTGCCCCTCGTACCAAGGCAGTGGTGCGCGTCGCCAGCCCGGTCCGGCCTATTCCTGCCCCTCGTACCAAGGCAGTGGTGCGCGTCGCCAGCCCGGCCCGGCCTGTTCCTGCACCAAGCCAGTGGTGCGCGTCGCCAGCCCGGCCCGGCCTGTTCCTCTCCCTCGCACCAAGCCAGTGGTGCGCGTCGCCAGCCCAACCCGGCCTGTTCCTGCCCCTTGCACCAAGCCAGTGGTGCGTGTGTCCAGCCCGGCCCGGCCTGTTCCTGCCCCTCGCACCAAGCCAGTGGTGCGTGGGTCCAGTCCGGCACGGCCCGTGCCTGTTCCACCGGTGCCTGGTCCGGCACCGGTCAGCTGCTCCACTCCGGAGCCAGAGCAGTCCGCTCCACCGGTGCCCAGTTCAGCTCCGGTCAGCTGCTCCACTCCGGAGCCAGAGCAATCCGCTTCACCGGGGTCCAGTCCAGCTCCGGTCAGCGGCTCCACTCCGGAGCCAGAGCAGTCCGCTCCACCGGTGCCTGATCCAGCTCCGGTCAGCTGCTCCACTCCGGAGCCAGAGTAGTCCACTCCACCGGGGTCCAGTCCAGCTCCGGTCAGCGGCTCCACTCCGGAGCCAGAACAATCCGCTCCACCGGGGTCCAGTCCAGCTCCGGTCAGCGGCTCCACTCCGGAGCCAGAGCAGTCCGCTCCACCGGTGCCTGATCCAGCTCCGGTCAGCGGCTCCACTCCGGAGCCAGAGCAGTTCGCTCCACCGTCGTCGGGTCCAGCTCCAGTCAGCGGTTCCAGTCCAGACCCAGACGTCAGCCCCTCTCCAGGTTCGGGGTCTCCCACACCAGGGTCCAGACAGGGCTTGGTACTTCGTGGGAGGAAGGAGAGGGCAAGCAGCGCGCCGAGGTCCAGACTAGACCAGGGGCGCAACAGGGAGGCGGAGAATCGGTGGTTGTCACGCCCGGAGCCGGATCCGCCTCCGAGGCGGAATGCCCACCCGGCCCCTACCCTGTTATGTTTATGTTGTGCGGTCGGAGTCCACACCTTTGGGGGGGGGGGGGGGTTACTGTCACGCCCTGACTCTGGGGACTCGTATATGTTGAGTCAGGGTGTGTATGTTCTATGTGGTGTAGATCTATGTTGGCCGGTGTGGTTCCCAATCAGAGGCAGCTGTAGCTCGTTGTCGCTGATACTTAGGCAGCCTATTGGCACTAGTGGGTTGTGGGATCTTGTTCCGTGTTAAGGTGTGTTGTGTTGTGTTGTGTTGTGTTGTGTTGTGTTGTGTTGCCTTGGACTTCACGTTTCATTTTGTTTGTTATTTTGTCGTTGTGTTTGATATTTAATAAACATGTATGCATATCACGCTGCGCCTTGGTCTGACCCGTCGATGAACGATCGTGACAATTAGAATTTTTGCAACCAGGAAATGTCGGAGCAATTTCTGCGTATTGCATCTTTAAGTTTTGTTTTTGCATCTGTTACTTTCGGTTTTGTACACCAGCTTCAAACAGCTGAAAATACAATATTTTTGGTTATGGAAAACGTATTTCACAGTGGTTTAAATGGTAAAATTATTCTTGTTTTGTCACATAAACTGAAATTAGGCAAACTATTCGAATTTTAGCGACCAGGAAATGGCGGAGTGATTTCTGCATAGTGCATCTTTAATGCTGACAACAAAATTAAATTAAATACAGTAGGCCTACTATACATGACGAGTATACAAATGTTTAAGCACCTCTCATGCATTGAAGCTATAGTTTTGTTTGGGTATGCAAACTAAGTACCGCTCTACATGCCTACCAGCCTTCACTTATTTAGATAGCTTACACTCGGCAGACTCACTGACGTCTGTCCATCCACAGTAGGAGCTGAATCCTATTGGTTAAACCCTTAATTTACTGCTCTACCTAATAACCTTGTAAATACAGTATACTGTAAATATATGTCTCTGGGCACTGCCTTCTAGATTCCACTTCCAGATGAAAGCAGTTAATCTTAGCCTTTATCTACCAGTCAGTGAGTCAGGACAGATACTTTTAGCTGTTGTCACTTCATGACAGCAGATTAGAAGGTAGCTCTAACTTTAATAATAAGCACTAACAATGTGAAAAAGGTAAATGGAAGGCAATTGGAGCTAATAAGACGAGCTGCAGCCCAATATGGCTGCCGGTGTATGGGCGAATGGGCGTGTCGAAAGGAAAGTAGTGGGAATGTGGAAAGGAGTGCGCAAGTAACCCTTGCGGAAGATATCTGCAACTGCAGCAATAAACCAACTACTATATGGATAATGTGTCAGAGATAAGTGTTATGCGATCAATAAAGCTATAGATACAGGAAGCTGATAAAATCATAGATAACCATAGGGTTTCCTACTCTCATGGCACAATTCTATGCGGAATTCAGAGTCCAAAGCTGCGGAGCCGCGATAGTCCGGTGGCCCATTGTGACATAGGTACACCGCTCTGAGACCACCGTCCACGGGGAACGTGCACCCCAACCGCGCACCTCCCGAAAATTCCCAACCAACGCGGCTGCTATTCATTTGAATGTGGTGACAGTTGGAGAAATTGCTTGAGCCGCGCTAAGAATTCTAAAGGTATGAAAGCAAATGGTCCAATATTCTAGAACACTGCTGTGTGGACGCGTACCAATTTTGGACTCTGATAAGCACTTTAGCCTTTAGTCTGAGCTACTGCATTTACTGCCAACAGCCAACCAGGTTGTCTGAGTATGGACTTAGTGCTGTAAACAACACCAAAATAAGTTGACGGTGATCACAGCGCTGCTGGTGAGAGGATGTAAAAAATTACTAAACCAAGCAAACCTACTGTAGGTAGGACCTATGTATAGCACCAAGGAGGCTAGTGGGAGGAGCTATAGGAGGACAGGCACATTGTAATGGCTGGAATAGAATAAATGGAACATGTAAGTCAAATGTGGTTTCCATATGTTTGATCTGTTCCATACCGTTCCATTAATTCCATTCCAGTCTTTACAATGAGCCTGTCCTATAGCTCCTCCCACCAGCCTCCTCTGATGTAGCACTAACATTATAGGTGATTCTTTGAGCCTATCCCCCTGGCTTTGGCAGAGCATTACAGGCTCCTACAAACGTGCGGCTTCGTCAGTCAAGCTTTTGTTTTGCCTTAACCCAAAGAAACAACAAATATTTCACTTAGTGCCGGTGCTTCACAAGTATTTCAAGCCTGGTCGAAGAGATACTTGAGCACGATAAGCTTCTCTAATACCAGTCTATATGGGTTTAAAGTATGGTCAAAAGTCATGACAATAATGCTATTAGTCTCAGCAGGGCCACAGGTTGAATTAGCATACCTGAGCTGCTTACAGGTCATCCAGTCTAACCTATTTGAAAGTAAACTGATATACCCAGCCTTTTTGTGGTCTGGGAAACCTTGACTGCTGAGGCATTGGGGACCTTTGAGGAGGTTTCATAGCACACATAAAAACAACCTAGGATGTATGTGTAGCTTATATCTGTCGAATGGAAATGGTGCTTTTTTTCTTGGGAAACGCTCAATGTTATGCACCTTACCTCACACCACATTATTTTCTTGACAGCCAAACAGAATAATATGCACATTGCACACATCCTGTATCTTATTATCCTTTCATAGCTATGGTCAATGTTTCTATTGCAGCAGCTGTAGACTATTGCACAATGGGAAACACGTTTTAACAAGTGATTATTAGTTGACTTGATAAAAAACAAGGAAGAAGGAAATGAAAGAGGGGAATGGTTCCTGTTTTCTGTGCGGTACCATACATCTGCCAAAACTATGAGTGGCTCATTGGAGTCAATAACGCTTTGTTCCAAACATAACTAATTCCTCAAAATGGGGGGGAAATGTAATTATATTTGTATTTCTCAAGAACAAGGATACCAGGGAAAGGGAGAAAATATATTCTCAGGATTTATTTAACGATTTAATTTAACCAGGCAAGTTATAGAGAAACACTGGATACTGTAGGCTGTAAATCACAGGCCTACCAAAGGGTGCACATTTTCACACAAAGATAGTATGCAAAATGTATTTGTCAGTTGCTGTGCAGAAGTTTCTGTGTGCATAAGAAAGAGGTAGGCTAGTCTAGATGTGAGAAGTTCAATTATACTAACTGGATTAGGGAAATGTTGTACTGGCTCAAAGAAAGATTAGACTACAGTAAAGTCCACACTGTAGGCCAGTGGCAGTCTGTGCCGTTTAAGATGAGGGAGGACAATTATTTATTTTATGAGCATGGCCTTATTTTACAGCATATTGGATGACTGTCATTCATATTAAATTCACCCAGCTCAATGTAACATCCATAGGTTTAGGCTACTACATGATACTCTAATTTTCCCTATGCCCATCATGAGGTTGCTACAACCTAGCCTATGAATTAAAGTTTACAACGTAGGTGCACAGGTTGAGAGAAATTTGAGTAATCAAGGTGACAGACATTGACATATTCAATATCGCCTTGCAGACTCTTGCCTGCATCTAGCTGATCTAGGGTGTAATCATTAGTCCAACAGTTCCAAATGAGGTATGTTTATCCTCGTTTCGTTCCGTTTGCTTCCGTTTAAGAAAAGTTGTTCAACAGAATCGGAGGAATTAATACACCCCTGATCACACACAAACACACTTTCATAGCAGCCACGTACAAACAGCATGATCGTTGTATAATTCCTTCTCGCATCTAAGCGCTCTCCTCCTCTCATCTTTTCCTTTCGCTTGTGGACTTCAGTGCACAACACATCAGCTGTCTGTGACCAGGCGGAAAAAAACTTTCGAAGCAAAACCTTCATATCATAACCGTTAACCGCTACACACAACCTACATCGTTGTCACCATATTAACGTCATAGTCAACATAGCTACTAGAACTAACACGTTAGTAAACCCACTACAATCATGCAGTACAGTATGTTTACAGTTAGCAGCAAGCAGTTTAGCAGTTACACCGGTGGGCCCTGGTGGCAATACATTTATAAAACCAAAAGCTTACCTTGACATGGAAGAATTCCAGTGTTGGATAGCCATAGCCAACTAGCTAACCATAGCATTCCTCTCTGTTTGAGCAAGGCATTTGAGTAGGCTAAACTAGCTAGCTGCATTCACTAGCTAAGTAAGTGAAAGTGAACTTGAAGAAAAAAAATACAATGAAATATAGCTAGCGCTCTCTCTCTCTTGGTTCTTAATTTTTGAATAAATTAATTTGTACAAAACTGTTCAACTATTGTCTTTAGTATAGTTTTATCTAAAAAGGATAACTTTTTTAATGTTTCACTATTTAAAAAAAAAAATAATAATAATCACTGAGGAGGATGATCCTCCCCTTCCTCCTCTGAGGAGCATCCACTGCTGTAGGCTATGGTTAAAGTGGGAAACCTGATTTCAGTTATGCTTATTTCCAAAGTCTGAATAAAAGGAAAAATAGGATAGGATTGGATTGGATATGATAAGATAGGATCAACTTTAATGTCCCCAAGGGGAAAGTGTCTTAGACACACAGTACTGCTGTATACAAAATAGACACATGTCCATTGCACACTCAGTATAATACATGAATTGCACATTACACATGTCATACTAAGGCCTAGCCTACATACACAAATAAACGAACTGAATATGCTATTCAAAACGATATGTACTACTGAAGCAAATACACGTAAGATTTAAAGATTTTCCCCATCATTTGCTGCCAAAACCTATTTCCCTTTCATTTTTCAGTATCCAATGTTTATACCAATAGGCATACACATCAAAATACATGTACTGACATCAACCTATGTTTATCACTGTTTATGATTTAAGAAACAACCATGTCAAAGCACTTTCCATGACGAAAAGAAAACGATTACCCGCTAAAATATTTTACGTTATTGGACACAATTGGGACGCACTGTCATTAAAGTCAACATGGGCTATGTGCAGGCAAATACAACTGCCACAAAATGTCCATCGTGTCTTAATAATTGTGATATAGTATTTCAGAAAATATAGGATGACACCCACACACAATTCCCGTTGGTTGGCATATTCTGTTTGGCCGTATTGGAAAAATGGTGAGGAAGGTGCGTAACTTGACAAGCGTTTCCAAAGAAGCTGGTAGTAAAGGATAGGGCTTCGGCATCATGTCAGTTATATTGAATGTAATGTAGCCTACGGTCAGGCATTAATCAAGGTGTTTGGCATTAAAAGAGGGGGACTATAAGCAGTGAATGACTTTCCTCATGTAGAAATAGGCAAATTCACACCATTTGTTTTCTTCTCACTTGCCACTGGAATACGCGCACCGCGCCAGACGTAAAAGGACAAACAGCCTAAGCGTTTATCCAATAAAGACATGCAAATAAAAGACAGCCTATAACAAGAAAGTGAGTAAGAAAATATGCAATTCCGATGATAACTTACTTTTGGCTTCTTCATATGGAATGAGAGGAGTAAATCCAATGTAAGCGAAACCCTATTTTATCTTACTTCTGCGGGGAGGAAAGGGGTTTTCATCATCCCGTGTGCACATATCCAATGCCCTAGTCAGTAGCCTAGTATCCAAGCAGGGAAAGAAAAATCTTAAACCTTATAAAACTGCTGCAATAAACTCTGTTGATGAAAGGTATGGTATCCAAATATACACATCATAGGGAGCGCATTAACGGGTACTGCGAGATAATAGTGAGTTGGTGGATTTGTTTTACAGGGCAACCCCTTTTTATGGTTTCTTCAAGTACCGCCCACAATAACCGTTCCCGTCAGTCTGCTGAGCTCCAACGTCCATCATACAGTCCCCCTCGCCAGCTGCGATGGAAATATTGTGGTAAACTCCGCTTTACGTTGTGAACGGAACCAATATTACTATATGTAACCTATAAATCCAGATAGGCCGACAGTAACCTTATTATGATAACTTCCATTTGTCCGGAAATACCTGTCCACGCCTCATGTTACACTGCCCCATTGGTACATAGCTATGTCATTTTTCTTTGGAACTTGGCAGATCGACATTCGAGATGCTTGCACATAAGGGGTTTGACTTTGAACGTCAGGCATGGAAGCAGATCGATTTATTGTAGAGTTAAAGTGGTAAAGTCAAACAGTCCAAATGTATAATCAAAGTCCATAGGAAATGCAGTGGTTGAACAAGTCATGGTCATATAGCCTATGTATAGGTGAGAAGGGAGTTCTGACACATCACAATTTATAGATATTACCATTTTTCTCATATTACCTACCTTGACAAAGTAATCATATAGCTCACATGAGCCTAATTTTAAAAATCTTATGGCTCACATGAGCCTCGTTTGAAAAATCATTCAGTTTAGAAAATGTTCATTTGAAAAACAATACACTTTTCTTATAAAACTTTAGTAGGTTATATGTGGACCCTAGCACACTAAATTTATTAGCACTATAAGAATCATAGAATCATACTTTTTTTATTGCAACAATATCCTTTCGAAAGCTTTGTCAATATTGTAGTGACCTTACTACACCGTGTGACCTCGTTAACAGGTTCAGATCTCTTGGAGCAATGGCTAAGGTGTTGGACTGGTAGTCACAGCAACCTAGGTCTTAGTCCTTGTCGGGCTATACCACCCAAATTTGCTGCACTGGTGTCAGAAGTGGGATGCTGGGCCTACCGTGTGGCGCAGGGGTCTAAGGCACTGCATCGCAGTGCTTGAGGCGTCACTACAGGTTCGATCCCAGGCTGTGTCACAACCGGCTGTGACCGGGAGTCCCATAGGGCGGCACACAATTGGCCCAGTGTCGTCCGGGTTAGGGGAGGGTTTGGCCGGGGGGGCTTTACTTGGCTCATCGCGCACTAGCGGCTCCTTGTGGCGGGCTGGGCGCCTACAGGCTGACTTTGTTCATCAGTTGAACGTGTTTCCTCTGACACATTGGTGTGGCTGGCTTCCGGGTTAAGTGGACGGGTGTTAAGGAGTGTGGTTTGGTGGGTCATGTTTCTGAAGACGCATGACTCGACCTTCGCCTCTCCCGAGCCCGTTGGGGGAGTTGAGCGATGAGACAAGATTTTAATTGGATCACAATTGGATATCACGAAATTGGGTAGAATTTCTTTTTTAAAGAAGTGGGAGTTTATAGAGGTGCCAAAGAACTGCAGAATGTAAGGTAATTGCATGGAGCAGTATTTGATAATCCTGAATTAGAATTAAGAATCAAAGGGGTGTCAAGTTTGTTTTTGCCTTAGCACTACACACCTGATTCATATCATCAAGTTTAATGATGAGTTAAAGCAGTAATCCTTAGTTGAAACAACATCAAAACGGCACCCCACCTCTGTTTTGGTGCTGGCGGAGACATGGATAACCCCAGAGAACACTGATACTCCAGCTGCTCTCTCTTCATCTGACTACGTGTTCTCTCATAGTCCGAGAGCATCTGGTCGTTGCGTTGGTGGAACAGGGCTACTCATTTCTCCAGAAATTGAGATTTTCTCTTTTCTCACCTGTCCATCTCCTCATTTGAATTCCATGCTGTCACTGTCACTTGTCCACTCAAGCTTAACATTGTTGTCATCCACCTCTTTCTTTCCACTCCTTTCCTCTTTTGACCTCACCCCAGTTCTCTCCTACTCACAAGGCAGGCAATACGCTTGACCTCCTCTTCACTAGAGGCTGTTCGCCTACTAATCTCACTACAACCCCCCTCCAGGTCTCTGATCACTACTTTGTTTCCTTTTCTGTCTCCCGCTCCTCCAACCCTAGCCACTCAGCCCTACCCAGATGGTCATGTGCCGTTGCAATCTTCACTCTCTCTCTCCCACTACTCTCTCCTATCATCTCTCCCTTCTGCAAAATGGAGGAAAACTAAACCTCCGGAGGACCTATCATTCTTTCGCTCCCTCCTCTCTACCTTCTCTGCCTCTGTACGCGCTGCTAAAGCCACTTTCTATGACTTTAAATTTCAAGCTTCTGCCTCTAACCCTTCTGCCCCTCCCTCTTTAATGTTGTTATCATCCCTGGGTCCAGAATGTCCCTCCTGGGCACCCAGGACCGGGGACGAGCAGAGAAGGGTGTTGTGGGCGTACTCCGCCCATGCCAGTTGCTGACTCAACGTAGCTGGGTTGCTGGAGGTGTAGCACCTCAGCACCCCCTCCAAATCCTAGTTGACGCGCTCCGTCTGCCAGTTCGACTGGGGATGGAAGCTGGAAGACAAGCTGACGGAGGCGCCGAGGCAAGTGGCGAATGCCTTCCAGAACCTGGAGGTGAACTGAGGGCCCGATCCGACACCACATCTTGGGGAAGGCCATGGACCCGGAAAACGTGCTGCACCACCAACTTAGCCGTCTCCCAGGCCGACGGGAGTTTGGGAAGGGGAATGAAGTGGGCAGCCTTCGAGAACCAGTCCACAACGACCAGGATGACTGTGTATCCATCAGAGGGGGGTAGGGCGGAAATGAAATCCAGCGAGATGTGGGACCAGGGGCGCTTGGGGATAGGCAGGGGTCGGAGCAGCCCTGCCGTGGGCTGACGTGAGCTCTTTGTGCACGCGCACACCGGGCAAGCAGCCACGAAGGCGCGCATATCCCCCTCAGCAGATGGCCACCAGAACCTCCTACGCAGGAACTCCAATGTCCTGGCGCCCCCGGATGGCCGGTGAGGTCGGACGCGTGCACCCACTGAAGCAGTCGCGAGCGCACAGCCTTGGGTACGTACATCCTCCCCGATGGAACTCCACCCGGATCGGGCTCCCGCCGTAGCGCTGCTCTGACCAGCCTATCGATTCCCCACGAAACTGGGTTAGCAATCAGGGCATTGGGGACAATGGGGTCGTCCCTCTCCACCATGTCCACAATGTCGAACTGCCGGGAGAGCGCGTCAGGCTTGGTGTTCTTCGACTCCGGACGGTATGAGATTGTGAACCTGGTGAAGAACAACTCCCACCTGTCCTGGCGCGAGTTGAGCCTCTTGGCCCCCTGAACGTAGGCTAAGTTCTTATGGTCAGTCCATACGACGAATGGATGGGCGGCCCCCTCTAGCCAATGCCTCCACTCCCCCAGGGCGAGCTTGACCGATAGCAGCTCACGGTTCCCCACGTCGTAATTCTGCTCCGCCGGGGACAGTCAACGGGAGAAAAACGCGCAGGGGTGAGTCTTACCGTCCGCGAGGAACCGCTGTGACAGGATATGGTCTCTCCTATCATTGCTATGTGGATTAAACTCAACTACTTTTCTCCTCTTCTGACACCCAGGTGGCGACACGCATCTCTGCGTGCCTGGCAGATATCTCAGCTTGGATGTTGGCCACCACTACAAGCTCAACCTCGACAAGACGGAGCTGCTCTTCCTACCGGGGAAGGCCTGCCCGCTCCAAGACCTCTCCATCACGATTGACAACTCCATGGTGTTCCCCTCCCAGAGTGCAAAGAACCTTGGCGTGACCCTGGACAACACCCTGTCGTTCTCTGCAAACATCAAAGCAATGACTTGCCCCTGCAGGTTCATGCTCTACAACATCCATAGAGTACGACCCTACATCACACAGCAAATGGCACAGCTCCTAATCCAGGCACTTGTCCTCTCCCGTCTGAACTATTGCAACTCGCTGTTTGTACCATCAAACCCCTGCTGTCCGCCTGGTGTTCAACCTTCCCAAGTTCTCCCATGTCACCCCGCTCCTCTGTACACTCCACTGGCTTCCAGTCGAAGCTCACATCCACTACAAGACCATGGTATTTGCCTACGGAGCAGCAAGAGGAACTGCCCATCCCTACCTTCAGGCTATGCTCAAACTCTACAACCAAACCCAAGTACTCCGTTCTGCCACCTCTGGTCTCTTGGCCTTCCCACCGCTACGGGAGGGCAGCTCCTGCTCAGCCCAGTCAAAGGTCTTCTCTGTCCTGGCACCCCAATAGTGGAACTAGCTTCCCCCTGAAGCTAGGACAGCAGATTCCCTGCCCATGTTCCGAAAACATCTGAAACCCTACCTCTTGAAAGAGTATGTTAAATAATCCCACAGTCTGTAGAGCACCAAAGATGAACTATCCAGATAAACTCACACTTGACTTTCCCCCCACTACTGGCACTGACTTTGCTGTACTTACTATGACTTAGGTATGTGACTGTCCCACCTAGCTATCTTAAAACATAACTGTAAGTCGCTCTGGATAAATGACTAAAATGTAAATGTTTTGGTAAAACGCTGTGAGATGGGCCTGGAGAAATGTAACTACTCTCAAATGTAGAGACAGCTATGGATGCAAGGACTGACCATCCAATATATAACAATTATAATTTTAAGCATGTTTTGAGGCTCTAAAGTGTTTGTTTACATTTACAATATTTACAAACACTGGAGTAAAACAAGCTCATATTTTGGGTTTTGATGGGGTTCGAAAGTTGAACTGAGCTCATGAGACAAGTTATATTCTTTAAGAATCAATGAGTATATATCAAGTAAAACAATGATTGTAGCAACTGCAGATTGCCTCTTTTCTAATGAAATCCACCCCATCAAGTGGAGGAGATTGAGTGTTGCAGACTGTATGATTCAGTTATATAGGAGACACAGAACATAAATGGATACATCTGAGGGCTGTATTGACTCTCTTCCTCATAGAGGGACAGTTCTGGAAAACATGTTGCAGGTTCTGGAAAACATTATGGTGCAGGTTCTGGAAAACATTATGGTGCAGGTTCTGGAAAACATTATGGTGCAGGTTCTGGAAAACATTATGGTGCAGGTTCTGGAAAACATTATGGTGCAGGTTCTGGAAAACATTATGGTGCAGGTTCTGGAAAACATTATGGTGCAGGTTCTGGAAAACATTATGGTGCAGGTTCTGGAAAACATTATGTTGCAGTCTTGCAGCTGAGGCACTAAGGCATTAGCCTTGGCATTAGCTATGGGAACTACCGCAAGTCTTCAGGTCTCATGCGCTGTTACTCATCACACAAGTGTGATTCACCAAACCACCCATTTGACATTATCGTTGGTAGATTGTCATTCACCATGATGGCAAAGTAGTGAGCCTCGGGTACTGAGGGACATGTAACTTTATATATTGCATTGATTGATGGAGAGCATTAAAAATACATTTACTACAACATTTATCATCAAATAAAGTATAATTGTTGTTGTCTGCTTAATGTCACACAATGTTTTTATCTTTGGATTTACAATAATTAATATATTGTTTATAGTGAAGAGAGTGTCACTGGCTTACTAGTCACGCCTCAACTTCTGATGCTTATGGCAAAAGTAATCAAGTCACACTACTATAGTAAGATGCCTTTGCCAACTTATCATTAAAACCCCAGGTTAAGACATGCATGGTATGCATGTGTCATGCTTGTTGGCCTTGCGCATTGCACAATGTGTTACCGCACAGCATATTGATTTTAATCTATCAGTAAAAGCTGATGCCAAGGGTTTGACATTGCACTGGTGTGGTGACAGTGTTGACATTGGTGTGTAGCCTATGTTTGCAAGGAGCTCTAAGAAACCTGATTGCATAGAGAACAACTGTTGCTTATCATGAAGTGAAAGTAGGCTACAAAGCCTAATATAAACCACATTGGTTTTAGCGCAAGCCTTTTCCGTCTGCAGTTTTTAAATGAAAACTGTCTGCAATGCATGAATCCCTTTCCTTGGCATTGTAATAGACAGAAACACATACTTGGTCTACCCGTCATCAGGGTTGGAGCTTGTTTTGATTGATACAATAATAATGGTTGGGAAATCACTGAAGCATAATAGTTTCATGGAGGTTTGAAACACATCAAAGACATTAGACAGGATTTCTCACGCTCAAGGCCAACGGGGGAAATTAAACAATTTGACACTGTGTATTAACATGGAAACAATAGTAGTACTTTGCTAACATTCAGTAATACAGTACATTGGCTACTGTCTCTGCCTGGCCGGCCCTCCTCTCTCCACTGGGATTCTCTGCCTCTGACCCTATTACGGGGGCTGAATCACTGGCTTACTAGTGCTCTTCCATGGCATCCCTAGGAGGGGTGCGTCACTTGAGTGGGTTGAGTCACTGACGTGATCTTCCTGCCCAGTTTTGCGCCCCCTCAGGCTTGTGCGGTGGAGGAGATCTTCGTTTATACTCAGCCTTGTCTCAGGGTAGTAAGTTGGTGGTCTGTTGATATCCCTCTAGTGGTGTGGGGGCTGTGGTTTGGCAAAGTGGGTGGGGGTATATCCTGCCTGGTTGGGCCTGTCCGGGGGTATCACCCCCCCCCCCCCCTCCATCTCAACCTCCAGTATTTATGCTGCAATAGTCTATGTGCCGGGGGGCTAGGGTCAGTCTGTTATATCTGGTGTAAATTGTCCTGTGTGAATTTAAGTATGCTCCCTCTAATTCTCTCTCTCTCTCCCCCCGGAGGACCTGAGCCCTAGGACCATGCATCAGGACTACCTGGCCTGATCACTCCACCTGGTCGTGCTGCTACTCCAGTTTCAACTGTTCTGCCTGCGGCTATGGAACCCTGACCTGTAAACTGGACGTGCTTCTTTGTCCCAGACCTGCTGTTTCTCTCTCTACCGCACCTGCTGTCTCAACCTCTGAATGCTTGGCTATGAAAAGCCAACTGACATTTACTCCTGAGGTACTGACCTGTTGCACCCTCTACAACCACTGTGATTATTATTTGACCCTGCTGGTCATCTATGAACATTTGAACATCTTGAAGAACAATCTGGCCTTAATGGCCATGTACTCTTATAATCTCCACCCGGCACAGCCAGAAGAGGACTGGCCACCCCTCAGAGACTGGTTCCTCTCTAGGTTTCTTCCTACTGTAGGTTTCTTCCTTTCTAGTTTTTCCTAGCCACCATGCTTCTACATCAGCATTGCTTGCTGATTGGGGTTTTAGGCTGGATTTCTGTATAGCACTTTGTGACCTCTGCTGATGTAAAAAGGGCTTTATAAATACATTTGATTGATTGATTGATAAATTGTTTACAGATGACATAACATGCCTACCAATTTCTTTCCATATTAGTTATAATGCATTATGTATAGCTCAAGGCATTATAAATGTGCTTATAATGTATTATGATGAGGGTATTGATACTTAGTAGGGCATTAGAAAAAGGGCACATGCTTATGACGTCTTATGCATTATAACAACATAATTATGCATTATACCTGATTAAACAAAATGAAACCATGCCAACCCAGTGTGAATGCACCCATAGTCAGTCTTGTGAACTCTCTCACAATCACAAACAGTCAAAACAAGACAAACATAGTTATAAAACTCTGCACGGGCAGACTTAAGACAACCGACTCTTATAAGAGGATAACCTGTAGCAGTCTGGTCTGTTTTTTAGGGGGTGGCTAAGACAATTTACGTTGGCTTTAGTAGCCCCAGCTGTACTGGGCCTATAATCCCCATTACATAACATTATATAACCAAAGGTGTTACCACAGGACAATTCTTCGAAACTGCTTAGATTCTAACCCACCTTAGTTGGTGCCAACAGGAAGCAATCTCGTCTGGTTGCAGGCAGCTTAACAGAGGAGACCCAGGGGATCAGACATATAGGAATATAGGAACTAAACTCACTGCCTTGATTTGGGTCGATTTTAATATAACAATAGCATTAGGCAGCGTCAGCCTTACCATTTCCAGTAAGCATTAGCCTAGCTAGCAAACCGACCGCAGCCGATAATTGGCACAACGGATTTGCTCATAAGTGGGTTAATCAAAGCCCCGGACTGAAATGGAAACCTGACTGGCTGTCTCTCTGAGGCTCAGTTCAATGAACTTTGGCCAGCTGGGTGGTGGATTTACACCAATTATTAGTAACAATTGTTCCAGATCAACGTGAAAAGAGGTGAATAAGTAGAGTGAGAGTGAATGGAGCCGTTTGTTGTCAAAATCTAAAATGGGAATAGGACACGCAGCTTAGCAGTTCTGTGTACTTAAAATACACAAGAATGAAGCTATATACAGGGAGTACCAGTACCAGATCAATGTGCAGAGGTATGAGGTATTTGAGGTAGATACTGTATGTACATAAAGGCAGGGTAAAGTGACTAGGCATCAGGATATATAATATTAAGAGTAAGAATAAAGAACAGAGTAGCAGCAGCATATGATGACTGTGAAAGTGTGTGTATGTGTGTGTGCGTGTATGTTATGTCGGTATGCGTGTGGGTGGTATGTGTCAGTGTGCATATGTAGTGTATGTGAATGTATGTGGGTTTTGTGTGAAATTGTCAGTGAAGTGTGTGTGACTGAGTGTGTGTGTGTATATAGTGTGTATACATAGTATTGTGAGTGTGCATAGAGTCAGTGCAAGATAGGGTCAATACAGATAGTCCTGGTAACCATTTAATGAACGGACAGATAGAAATTTACTGGGGGAGGCGTGGTCCAAAATAGGAGAGGGTTGCCAAACTTAATTTATTGCTCTGGAGAGGGTTGTGTGAGTTTTTATTGGGCACAGGGGAGGGTAGTGTGGTTTTTATTGGGTACAGGGGAGGGTTGTGTGAGTTTTTATTGGGCACAGGGGAGGGTTGTGTGGGTTTTATTGGGCACAGGGGAGGGTAGTGTGGTTTTTATTGGGCACAGGGGAGGGTTGTGTGGGTTTTTATTGGGTACAGGGGAGGGTTGTGTGGGTTTTTATTGGGTACAGGGGAGGGTTGTGTTGTTTTTATTGGGTACAGGGGAGGGTTGTGTGGTTTTTATTGGTCACAGTTTAGGGTAGTGTGTTTTTTATTGGGTACAGGGGAGGGTTGTGTGGTTTTTATTGGGCACAGGGGAGGCTTGTGTGGGTTTTTATTGGGCACAGTTTAGGGTAGTGTGGGTTTTTAATGGGCACAGGGGAGGGTTGTGTGAGTTTTTATTGGGCACAGGGGAGGCTTGTGTGTTTTTTATTGGGTACAGGGGATGCTTGTGTGGGTTTTTATTGGACACAGGGGAGGCTTGTGTGTTTTTTATTGGGTACAGGGGATGCTTGTGTGGGTTTTTATTGGGCACAGGGGAGGGTTGTGTGGTTTTTATTGGGCACAGGGGAGGGTAGTGTGTTTTTTATTGGGTACAGGGGATGCTTGTGTGGGTTTTTATTGGGCACAGGGGAGGCTTGTGTGTTTTTTATTGGGTACAGGGGATGCTTGTGTGGGTTTTTATTGGGCACAGTTTAGGGTAGTGTGGGTGTTTAATGGGCACAGGGGAGGGTTGTGTGAGTTTTTATTGGGCACAGGGGAGGCTTGTGTGTTTTTTATTGGGTACAGGGGATGCTTCTGTGGGTTTTTATTGGGCACAGGGGAGGCTTGTGTGTTTTTTATTGGGTACAGGGGATGCTTGTGTGGGTTTTTATTGGGCACAGGGGAGGGTTGTGTGGTTTTTATTGGGCACAGGGGAGGGTAGTGTGTTTTTTATTGGGTACAGGGGATGCTTGTGTGGGTTTTTATTGGGCACAGGGGAGGCTTGTGTGTTTTTTATTGGGTACAGGGGATGCTTGTGTCACGATCGTCTTCCAAAGGAGCAGACCAATACGCAGCGTGTTGAGCGAACATGATAGACTTTATTAATTAAAGTGCCAAAACCAAAACAATAGACGATTCGTAAAGTCCACAGTGACAAAGACTGAATACGGAACAAAAACCCACAACCCCCAAAGGAAAACATACAGATTAAATATGGCTCCCAATCAGAGACAACCAGCCCACAGCTGACACTCGTTGCCCCTGATTGGGAGTCATTATCTCAAACATAGAAATGAACCCAACAGAAATACCAACATAGAAATACACCCAATGAAAGAACACACCCTGGCTCAATATACAGAGTCCCGGAGCCAGAGCGTGACAGTACCCCCCCCTAAAGGCGCGGACTGCGACCGCGCCTCAATAAGGGCCAAACAAGGGAGGGCTGGGTGGGCATACCTCCTCGGCGGTGGCTCTGGCTCCGGCCTTGATCCCCACCTCCTTTCCAACCCCCCAAAGTACCCCTGGTCCTGTCTAGCCCCGTTGGCCGGAGCCGGACTGACGACACGCGCCCCTGGCTTGGTGCGTGGAGGACGAACAGGCCTTACCAGGCTGACGACGCACACCGTAGGCCTGGCGCGTGGAGCAGGGACAGGCCGGACCGGGCTGACGAAGCGCACCCCTGACTTGGTGCGGAGAGCAGGAACGGGCCGGACAGGGCTGACGACGCACACCACTGGCTTGGTGCGGGAAGCTTGGATGGGCCGGACTGGGCTGGCGACGCGCACCACAGACTTGGTGCGGAGAGCAGGAACGGGCCGGACAGGGCTGACGAAACGCACCACAGACTTGGTGCGGGGAGCAGGACTGGGCCGGACAGGGCTGACGACGCACACCGTAGACTTGGTGCCAGAGTCCCGGAGCCAGAGCGTGACAGCTTGTGTGGGTTTTTATTGGGCACAGGGGAGGGTTGTGTGGTTTTTATTGGGCACAGGGGAGGGTAGTGTGTTTTTTATTGGTACAAATGATAATATAATTAATAAAGGCTCAGATACTGTGAAAGTTTATTGACCCTGGAAGCTGCGACAGCCCGGAGTAAATAAGTACTGCAAACTCCTTTGATAAATTCTGCAAACAGCTTGCTCACGTTTCAAAATACGGCTTAGTAGTACAAATCTATATCAGAGAGAAATATAACAATAAAGTTAGATTACAGAAATAAACATAACAACTGACACCACTGCATAGAGATGTGCACATTTGGCTATGCTAAAGGGAACTTGTATAACCAGACTTCATGCCCTCCCTGTTAATGATGATGGCAGCGGGCCGACTGCTTAACCGCTTACCAATAATCTGATTTCTCCACAGGGGAGAAGTAACAGGTTAAATTAGGGCAACTGTTTTGATCATAAAATGTCAAATACATTCTTCTATGTTACATAATAACTGTGGAGTGCTGGAGGGATCTTGGTATGGAATCCAGATAGGGATGGTACATGGCATGCTACACCATGTCTCTCAAACAAAGAAAGTCTAAATACCGGTATGAAAAGTGATGGGAAAGACACACAAGGGAAAGCCTAGAGTTATAACTGGCAGCCTTGTCAAGTGACTCCACAGTAGGATTGCCAATATGTGCTAGAGCTACACCAGCTCTCTCAAACAGTGGTGGAAAAAGTACTCAATTGACACACTTGAGTAAAAGTAAAGATACCTTAATAGAATATGACTCAAGTAAAAGTAAAAGTCACCCAGTAAAATACTACTTGAGTAAAAGTCTAAAAGTATCTGGTTTTAAATGTACTTAAGTACAGTGCACAATTGTCATGCTTAAGTAAAAGTAAATGCTATACCTCAAATTCCAGAATGCGCAATTTCCTTGTTTCCTCAGACATAATTTACAAACACAGTTTTTGTGTTTAGTGACTCCGCCAGACATCGCGTTATATTGATAGGTGCGGCAATTGGACCATAATTCTATCCTGTAAAGAGTACCTTTTGGTGTCAGGGAAAATGTATGCAGTAAAAAGTAAATATTTTATTTAGGAATGTAGTGGAGTAAATATAAATAGTAAAGTAAAGATACAAAAACTATTTAAGTAGTACTTTAAAGTGCTTTTACTTAAGTACTTTACACCACTGCTCTCAAAGGAAATTCATATGAAAAGTGACAGAAAAACATACAGTACAAGTGAAAGCTCAGAGGGAGAGGGGTTGTCAAGAGACTACACACACACAGTAGGGTTGCCTAGGCCCTATATGTATACATTGAAGTGGTTCTTTAGAGAGTATTTACATTGAAGGTCCCGACCTTTCTCTTAAATAGCACCTGGATTAATCTAAGCAACCTAAGACCAAACCCAGCACACAGAAAGCCCACAGTGTAGCTGGCATGATAAAAAGTATGAGTGATGATAGGCACCTGGATGCTAAGAGTAAACACTGAACACTCCTCAAAGACACATGACAGAGAGTTTTTGTGTTGCCCATCCCAGGAGGCTGGGTTAGGGTTAACATTATGGTCTGTTTGCCAACAAAAGCTTGAAGCACATGTCATCCCAATGACAGTGAGGAGGAACTCTTCCTTTGACACTTGTTTCAGAGGGTATTTCTCACACATACTGTGCTTCATATGCATACGTCACATGTTTCTACTGAGTCATTTACTTTATGTTCATATTCTTATCTTGTATTATTTCTTATTGTTGTTGCATTGTTGAGAAGGAACCTGCAAGTAAGCATTTCGTTGGACAATGTATACAATGCGTATCCTGTACATACGACTAATAAAACTTGAAACTTGCATTGGTATGCCAGGGATCATGAATGTATGGACTATGTAGAGATGATATTCAACCCAGTTAGGTGATCAAAACGTGAGTGAGTGAATGAATGCACAGCCGGGTTCTGGGGTGGAATTCCCATGAAATGTAGAGGGGAGTGTTTCATACACCTGTGACATTGTCATCTTAAGTGATCTGCTACAGATAATGACTAAAGGATCTGGGTTCAAAACACGGTTGAGATAACAGATCATATATCTTAAAATAAGAGCAAAGATGTTTTGAATGTTCTACTTTTGACTGTTGATCCCCTTTAATAAGGGAAAGTTAGCAGACAGTTCAATGGAGGAACTATTGATTATTAAATCTGATGGCCCGACATCAGGTTTCATATTATTTATATATAATAATAATACGTAACTTGCCTCATGGCAGGTAAAACACTCCTCTCTGACATTCATGGATGTAAGCGATGGTACAGGGGAGAGCTTGTTAAAGTCCATAAACTAAATGTGACCCACCCACTTAACCCGTGGTACATTATCATGACCTACCCTGAGAGCTCGGCTCTATCAAAGTGACAAAGTACCTACCTAAGGTGGCCACCAAGTTACTTGTCGGGTCACCTGACAGGTCAGGTGGTCACCAGCTGACCATATTAAGATGGCCGACACACACACACACACCACTTGACTAGGTACTTGGAGAGTAAAGTAGGGGAAGAGTTGGCGGCGAATAGTGCGGACGAAATTGAGGAAATTGAGAAAAAGTTGGTGAAGCAACAGCTGTGCTGGAATGCGAACAATATGGGTGCTACTTCAAGAACACAAACTCTCGCATCTTTCACAGCAAAGAGCGAGGGAGTTCGGGGGATGACTGGAGGAGCAATGGCGGAAGCGGAAGTATTCTGTGATGGTGAGAATGAGTGGACGATGGTGAAGAAGAGTGGAGTGAAAAGTTGGAAATGAACAGCAATTTATGCTTGGTGTAAGGATCTGTTTTTATTTTCTTAGTTCGCCTTGTGTTCTTGAACGTAGCCCTGTTTCTTTGTGTTCTTGAACGTAGCCCTGTTTCTTTGTGTTCTTGAACGTAGCCCTGTCTTTCATTTTTGTTCATTGATTTCACCTGTGTTAGTTACTCACCTGGTCTCATCAGCTCCTTATTTAGTTCAGTTCTTTCTGTTTGTGCCTTCTGAGGTATTGTTCGTTTTGACTCTACTAAGCCTTTTCCTAGCTCGTTTGTGAGAACCAGTTATAGACTTCAGTCCTAGTTTTTGTTTCACCTGCCTGTTTGCCTACCTGTGTATGACCATTGCCTGTGACCACGATTCCTGCCTTCTGCGAAAGTGTAATAAACACCTGCCGCACTCTGCGCGTGAATCTACACCTTTTTCTCCCTGAGTATTCATTACAGAATACCTCACCAAAAACGGAATGGATTCAGCGGAGCTACAGTGGCGCCTAACCCGGTAAGAGGAGCGTATGGAGGTAATCGGCCATCTTCTCCGCCAGCCTATCCCTACTCCTCCGATGCCAGGTATCGTAACCCATAGCCGTTCTTCATTCATATCCATGCCTGGAAAATATGACGTTTCACCTGGGAAATGTCAGGGATTTCTGATGCAATGCAGCAAATACATTGAGCACAACCCCAGTAACTTCGCCACCGACAAGAGCAGGGTGGATTTTGTTGTGCCTCTACTCACAGGCAAAGCCCTGGATTGGGCCACCGCCATATGGACTGCCAACAGCACAGAACTCGGATCCGAGACCCATTTCCACACCCTCTTCAAAGAGGTATTCGATTACTCTCCTTCTGGTCGTCCTATAGGGAAACTCCTCATAGACCTTCAACAAGGACGCAATTCAGCTGCCGAGTATGCCCTCGAGTTCCGCACCATGGCTGCAGGGAGTGGAGGGAGTGAGGCTGCTTTACTTACCGTCTACCGAAGAGGGCTCAACAGGGAACTTCAGGCAAAGCTGGCCTGTAGAGGTGACCTTCAGGATTTAAATCAATACATTCGTCTGTCCATCGACCACCTCATCGCTGACCGCCAAAAAACTCTGCCACCCAGGAACCCGAAACCTTCTCTTTCCATGATTCCGTCATCCCGTCCAAGTCTTCCAGAGCCCATACAGTTGGGTCATGCTCCTCTCCCATGTATCGAACGTCAAAGGCGGATCCAAGAAGGGCTCTGCCTATACTGTGGTGGGAAAGATCATCTACTCAGCCATTGCCCTGTTCGCCCCCCACAGAGAGAGAAGGGTCCCGCCGCTGCCATGCAGGTAGGCGGGTCCGTATTACTAAATATCTCCCAGAAGCAATTCTACATTCCAGTATTGATAACCGTGAAGGGGGTTATGAAGTACATAGAGGGCTTGATAGATTCGGGAGCAGCAGGTAGTTTTATCGATCACCAGCTAGTGCAAGGGCTTGACATTGATCTTACACCTGTCACCCCTCCCTTAAGGATTAACACCCTGGACAGGCAGCCATTGGGCACGGGCTTCATTACGCACCTGACACAGAGCGTTATCCTCCAGATTGGAGTCTTCCACACCGAAACCATTCAACTCATGGAACTCTCATCCACCAAACAGCCACTCATCCTCGGACACCCCTGGCTTTGTCGTTATGACCCTGCCATCTCGTGGCGACAAAGTGAACTACTGTCCTGGTCTTCTACCTACTTCACCAGTTGTCTCAGCCTACCCTGCAGAGCCATTACCATTGAGGACTCTGCCTCTGCAGTGCCACCCACCATACCATCTGAATACGCCCAGTGCAGCAATGTCTTCAGCTAAATCAAGGCCTCCACTCTGCCACCACATCGCCCAGGGGTCTGTGCTATTGACTTACTCCCTGGAGTGTCCCCACCGAAGGGCCGTGTTTACCCCCTATCTATACCGGAAAATGAGGCAATGGAGAACTACATTGATGAAGCACTGGAAAACGGTTTCATTCGTCCTTCATCTTCCCCGGCTGCGTCCAGCTTCTTCTTCGTTGGAAAAAAGGACGGTGGTCTTCATCCATGTATTGATTACCGTTCCCTGAATGACGTTATGGTCAAGAACCGTTTCCCTCTTCCTCTGATCCCAGCGACCCTTGAACAAGTGGGCCACGCCAACACCTATACAAAACTCGACCTGTGGAGTGCTTATAACCTTGTTCGTATACGTGAAGGCGATGAATGGAAGACGGCCTTTATCACAGCGCGAGGGCACTACAAACTATTGATGACATCCTGATTTACTCCCACTCCCTGAAGGAACACATACAGCATGTACAAAGGGTTCTTCAACGGCTCCTTGACCATAACCTTTATGTGAAGACTGAAAAGAGCACCTTCCATGTAACCTCAGTAAACTTCCTCAGTTTCGTACTGACACCTGGAGGGGTCAGCATGGATGAGAACAAAGTCCCCGCCGTCAGTAACTGGCCCAAACCCACCACCGTTAAGTAACTCCAACGTTTCATTGGGTTCTCCAACTTCTATCGCCGGTTCATTCAGAACTTCAGTTCTACTGCCTCTCCCCTCACTGCCCTTACCAGCCAAAAGACCCAGACCCTTCAATGGACTGATACCGCACTGACTGCTTTCAACACCTTGAAACGCCTCTTCACCTCAGCTCCTGTCCTTCGCCAACCTGATCCGACTCTTCCTTTCACCCTGGAGGTGGATGCCTCCGAAGTAGGAGTAGGAGCCATAGTCTCTCAGCGGGTGGGAACACCTCCAAAATCACATCCTTGTGCCTTCTTCTACAGGAAATTATCCCCCGCTGAGAGGAATTACGATGTCGGGAACAGAGAACTCCTCACGATCAAGCTGGCCCTCGAGGAGTGGCGCCACTGGTTGGAGGGCGCACAACATCCCTTACTCGTCCTAACAGATCATCGTAATCTGAAATATATCAGAGGGGCCAAGAGGTTAAACTCCAGACAAGTCCACTGGGCTCTGTTCTTCACATGCTTCTATTTTCATGTTACTTACATCCCTGGAAAGAGAACTGTAAAAGCTGATGCTCTCTCCCGCCAGTTTCACCTTCCGACCAGTAACTCAGATCCTACACCCATTCTTCCTTCCTCTTGCATTATGGGACCGGTACAGTGGGAGGTTCACTCTGCCATATAAGAAGCCCTAACCTCAGACCCGGCTCCTCCTGAGACACCAGCTGGGAAGAGTTACGTACCAGCAGCTGTTAGACCCCAACTGATGCAATGGTGTCCCACGTCCTTGGGGTTAAGACATCCGGGCATTACACGAACCACCTAACTTCTAGCCCGTAAGTTCTGATGGTCCTCACTGGCATCCAACGTCAGGGATGACGTACTCTCCTGTCCAGTCTGCGCCCAAATCAAAAGCCCTCGTCATCTCCCTTCCGGTAAGCTTCAAACTTTGCCAATCCCTCACAGACCCTGGTCCCACATAGCTGTTGACTTCATCACAGACCTTCCTGAATCCTCTGGTAACACCACCATTCTTGTCATAGTAGACCGTTTTTCAAAAATGTGTCGTCTGGTTCCTCTTCCTCATTTACCTAACGCCATGGAATTGGCTGAGTGTATGTTCCAACAGGTGTTCCATCTGTATGGGATTCTGGAGGACATCGTCTCTGTCCGCGGGCCCCAGTTTGTCTCCCGGGTGTGGCGAGTCTTCTGCAACCGACTGTGGTATGAGCGACCACTAATTTATTCCACTAGAAAAAGCCAGAGAAAGTTGATTAATCAACATAAAACAAACAAGGTCGGATCAATCAAGAATTACAACAAGGACAATTTCACCTGTATAAATGAAGTTGACTGGTCACCCATACTGCAGTGTAATGATATTGAGAAAGCGTGGGAACTTTTTAAAGGGATGTTTTTAAATGTTGTTGACTTTGTTGCACCCATAAAGCAGAGGTCTGAACAATGGATGAATAATGTAATTGTTGATGCTATCAACAAGAGAAATAAAGCTTTTTAGAATTTAGGACAGATCAGTCTGATTTTATTATTTTCAAGAAATTGAGAAATTAGGTGAGCAAAGTTATTAATGAGGCAAAGAGGTCATACATCCATGACAAAATTGAAGAACACAGGAACAATCCAAATACACTTTGGCACTCTCTGAAACAGCTGGGCTACAGCAAAAGGCTCAAAACCAAAGCAAGTAATGTCAGTCTGAGTAGAAATGGGGAGATTTTATCTGACAGGACCAAGGTGGCAGACAGCTTAATTATTTATTTATGTTTTATATCTGCGGCTGTATGGTGAAAGTCATTTGCAGAACTATTACTCACAGCAGGGGGTGCTAGAGGACTCATTTTGTTTTGCTAAGTTTTTATGATGCAAAGTAACTAAGCGGTTAGCTGAACTGAAATATTCTAAAGCAACTGGTATGGACAATATGCCTGCCAGATGTAGCTCAGTTGGTAGAGCATGGCGTTTGCAATGCCAGGGTTGTGGGTTCGATTCCCACGGGGCGCCAGTATGAAAAAAATTAAAAATAAAATAATGTATGCACACTGGATAAGAGCGTCTGCTAAATGACGTAAATGTAAAAATGTGAAAGACGCTGCTGAACATATTTCACCCTGCATCACCCATATCATAGCTCTCTCAATAGAACAAGTGAGGGTTCCAAATGACCTGAAACTTGCTATCCCACTACACGAGAAAGGTAGTAAGGTAAAGGCTTTGAGTAGACCACCAGATACTACTCTACAAGCTAAGGGCCTTAGGTTTTAGCTGCATAGCAGTTGAGTGGTTCAAGTCATATCTGTCAGGAAGGTATCAGAGGGTGGATGTCAATGGCACCTTATCAGATGCAAGATTGATCAGCTGTGGAGTGCCACAAGGAAGTGTTTTAGGGCCACTACTCTTCCTGTTTATATATCAATGATATGAAATCAGCTTTTCCCTTTCAACTGTTTTTATATGCAGACGATTCAGTTATTTTGGTCTCTCACAAAGACAATAGTATAGTTGAGAGCCAGCTTAGTGCAGAACTGATGAGTATCACTATCTGGCTGTCAGACAACAAGTTGTCTCTTCATTTGGGGCGAAAACAGAGTACATTTTATTTGGCTATAAGATTAGGTTAGGCAGATCACCAGGCTTTAGAATCACAGTTGGTGACAGCGGACACAGCCAAGAACTGTATTAAATACTTAGGCTGTGAACTAGACAGGTTCCTGACAGGGGAGAACATGGGGTAGAAAGTAATTGCCAAAGTCAACCAGAAAGTTACATTTCTGGTCAGAAAAGCCACATTTCCAGATTAAATAACCTTGAAAACACTTGCAGCAGTGTATGTGCAGCCTCACTTTGACTATGCATGCATTACTTGGTACAGTAGCTCCCCTAAGTTCATCAAGAACAAGATACTGACAGCTCAGAATAAAATGTCAAGGGTAATTCTGAATCTTAGCCCTCTGGCTCTTGTTGGCCCTTCTCAACTCCGTGAACTCCATTGGCTATCAGTTTATTAAAGGGTCATTCAGCTGAAGTTGGGATTGGCCCATAAAATCGTGTATGGTACAGTCCCCCAGTACCAAAAGATCCATCTTACTGCTGTTAGGGACAACAACAGGAATAAATAAGTAAATAAATTATCAGTAAACCTTAGACAAACTTGCTTGGACTGGATAGCATTATATTGATGACGGTACCTATTACAGTGCCTTGCAAAAGTATTCATCCCCCTTGGCGTTTTTCCTATTTTGTTGCATTACAACCTGTAATTTAAATGTATTTTAATTTGGATTTCATGTAATGGACATACACAAAATAGTCCAAATTGGTGAAGTGAAATGAAAAAAAGAACTTGTTTCAAAGAATTCAAAAAAATAAATAACGGAAAAGTGGTGCGTGCATATGTATTCACCTGCTATGAAGCCCCTAAATTACATCTGGTGCAACCAATTACCTTCAGAAGTCACATAATTAGTTAAATAAAGTCCACCTGTGTGCAATCTAAGTGTCACATGATCTCAGTATATATACACCTGTTCTGAAAGGCCCCAGAGTCTGCAACACCACTAAGCAAGGGGCACCATCAAGTAAGCGGCACCATGAAGACCAAGGAGCTCTCCAAACAGGTCAGGGACAAAGTTGTGGAGAAGTACAGATCAGGGTTGGGTTATAAAAAAATATCCAAAACTTTGAACATCCCACGGAGCACCATTAAATCCATTATTTAAAAATGGAAAGACTATGGCACCACAACAAACCTGCCAAGAGAGGGCTGCCCACCAAAACTCACGGACCAGGCAAGGAGGGCATCAGAGAGGCAACAAAGAGACCAAAGATAACCCTGAAGGAGCTGCAAAGCTCCACAGCGGAGATTGGAGTATCTGTCCTTAGGACCACTTTAAGCCATACACTCCACAGAGCTGGACTTTACGGAAGAGTGGCCAGAAAAAAGCCATTGCTTAAAGAAAAAAAATAAGCAAACACGTTTGTTGTTCGCACAAAAGGCATGTGGGAGACTCCCCAAACATATGGAAGAAGGTACTCTGGTCAGATGAGACTAAAATTGAGCTTTTTGGCCATCAAAGAAAACGCTATGTCTGGCGCAAACCTAAAACCTCTCATCACCCTGAGAACACAATCCCCACAGTGAAGCATGGTGGTGGCAGCATCATGCTGTGGGGATGCTTTTCATTGGCAGGGACTGGGAACCTGGTCAGAATTGAAGGAATGATGGATGGCGCTAATAACAGGGAAATTCTTGAGAGAAACCTCTCTTCCAGAGACTTGAGACTGGGACGGAGGTTCACCTTCCAGTAGGACAATGAACCTAAGAATACTGCTAAAGCAACACTCGAGTGGTTTAAGGGGAAACATTTAACATTTACATTACATTACATTTAGGTCATTTAGCAGACGCTCTTATCCAGAGCGACTTGCAAATAGGTGCATTCACCTTATAGCCAGTGGGATAACCACTTTACAATATATATATATATTTTTAATGTTCTTTTTTGGGGGGAGGGGGGGGGGGGGGGGGGTTGGAGTCAAAGGGGGGGGGGGGTAGAAGGATTACTTTATCCTATCCCAGGTATTCCTTAAAGAGGTGGGGTTTCAAATGTCTCCGGAAGGTGGTGAGTGACTCCGCTGTCCTGGCGTCGTTAGGGAGCTTGTTCCACCATTGGGGTGCCAGAGCAGCGAACAGTTTTGACTGGGCTGAGCGGGAACTATGCTTCCGCAGAGGTAGGGGAGCCATCAGGCCAGAGGTGGATGAACGCAGTGCCCTCGTTTGGGTGTAGGGACTGATCAGAGCCTGAAGGTACGGAGGTGCCGTTCCCCTCACAGCTCCATAGGCAAGCACCATGGTCTTGTAACAGATGCAAGCTTCAACTGGAAGCCAGTGGAGTGTGCGGAGGAGCGGGGTGACGTGAGAGAACTTGGGAAGGTTGAACACCAGACGGGCTGCGGCATTCTGGATGAGTTGTAGGGGTTTAATGGCACAGGCAGGGAGCCCAGCCAACAGCGAGTTGCAGTAATCCAGACGGGAGATGACAAGTGACTGGATTAGGACCTGTGCCGCTTCCTGTGTAAGGCAGGGTCGTACTCTCTGAATGTTGTAGAGCATGAACCTACAGGATCGGGTCACCGCCTTGATGTTAGCGGAGAACGACAGGGTGTTGTCCAGGGTCACGCCAAGGCTCTTCGCACTCTGGGAGGAGGACACAACGGAGTTGTCTACCGTGATGGCGAGATCATGGAACGGGCAGTCCTTCCCCGGGAGGAAGAGCAGCTCCGTCTTGCCGAGGTTCAGCTTGAGGTGGTGATCCGTCATCCATACTGATATGTCTGCCAGACATGCAGAGATGCGATTCGCCACCTGGTTATCAGAAGGGGGAAGGAGAAGATTAGTTGTGTGTCGTCAGCGTAGCAATGATAGGAGAGGCCATGTGAGGATATGACAGAGCCAAGTGACTTGGTGTATAGCGAGAATAGGAGAGGGCCTAGAACTGAGCCCTGGGGGACACCAGTGGTGAGAGCACGTGGTGCGGGGACAGCTTCTCGCCACGCCACTTGGTAGGAGCGACCGGTCAGGTAGGACGCAATCCAAGAGTGAGCCGCGCCGGAGATGCCCAGCTCGGAGAGGGTGGAGAGGAGGATCCGATGGTTCACAGTATCAAAGGCAGCAGACAGGTCTAGAAGGACAAGAGCAGAGGAGAGAGAGTTAGCTTTAGCAGTGTGGAGAGCCTCCGTGACACAGAGAAGAGCAGTCTCAGTTGAATGACCAGTCTTGAAACCTGACTGGTTTGGATCAAGAAGGTCATTCTGAGAGAGATAGCAAGAGAGTTGGCTAAAGACGGCACGCTCAATAGTTTTGGAGAGAAAAGAAAGAAGGGATACTGGTCTGTAGTTGTTGACATCAGAGGGGTCGAGTGTTGGTTTTTTGAGAAGGGTTGCAACTCTCGCTCTCTTGAAGACGGAAGGGACATAGCCAGCGGTCAAGGATGAGTTGATCAGCGAGGTGAGGTAAGGGAGAAGGTCACCGGAGATGGTCTGGAGAAGAGAGGAGGGGATAGGGTCAAGCGGGCAGGTTGTTGGGCGGCCTGCCGTCACAAGTCGCAAGATTTTATCTGGAGAGAGAGGGGAGAAAGAAGTCAAAGCATAGGGTAGGGCAGTATGAGCAGGACCAGCAGTGTCATTTGACTTAACAAACGAGGATCGGATGTCGTCAACCTTCTTTTCAAAATGGTTGACGAAGTCATCCACAGAGAGGGAGGAGGGGGGGGGGGGGGGATTCAGCAGGGAGGAGAATGTGGCAAAGAGCTTCCTAGGGTTAGAGGCGGATGCTTGGAATTTAGAGTGGTAGAAAGTGGCCTTAGCAGCAGAAACAGATGAAGAAAATGTAGAGAGGAGGGAGTGAAAAGATGCCAGGTCCGCAGGGAGTCTAGTTTTCTTACATTTCCGCTCAGCTGCCCGGAGCTCTGTTCTGTGAGCTCGCAATGAGTCATAAAGCCACGGAGCTGGAGGGGAGGACCGAGCCGGCCGGGAGGATAGGGGACATAGAGAGTCAAAGGATGCAGAAAGGGAGGAGAGGAGGGTTGAGGAGTCAGAACCAGGAGATTGGAGGGAGAAGGATTGAGCAGAGGGAAGAGATGATAGGATGGAAGAGGAGAGAGTAGCGGGAGAGAGAGAGCGAAGGTTGCGACGGCGCATTACCATCTGTGTAGGGGCAGAGTGAGTAGTGTTGGAGGAGAGAGAGAGAGAATAGGATACAAAGTAGTGGTCGGAGACTTGGAGGGGAGTTGCAGTGAGATTAGTAGAAGAACAGCATCTAGTAAAGATGAGGTCAAGCGTATTGCCTGCCTTGTGAGTAGTGGGGGATGGTGAGAGGGTGAGGTCAAAAGAGGAGAGGAGTGGAAAGAAGGAGGCAGAGAGAAATGAGTCAAATGTAGACATAGGGAGGTTGAAATCCCCCAGAACTGTGAGGGGTGAGCCATCCTCAGGAAAGGAACTTATCAAGGCGTCAAGCTCATTGATGAACTCTCCAAGGGAACCTGGAGGGCGATAGATGACAAGGATATTAAGCTTAAATGGGCTAGTGACTGTGACAGCATGGAATTCAAATGAGGAGATAGACAGATGGGTCAGGGGAAAAATTGAGAATGTCCACTTGGGAGAGATGAGGATTCCTGTGCCACCACCCCGCTGACCAGATGCTCTCGGGGTATGCGAGAACACATGGTCAGACGAGGAGAGAGCAGCAGGAGTAGCAGTGTTTTCAGTGGTAATCCATGTTTCCGTCAGCGCCAAGAAGTCGAGGGACTGGAGGGTAGCATAGGCTGAGATGAACGTTGCCTTGTTGGCAGCAGAGCGGCAGTTCTTTAAGAGTCTCGGAATGGCCTAGTCAAAGCCCAGGTGATAATGAACTACAATGTATTGGCCTGAACATTACACTGTCTCCCCAAATGTCTTTTACCCTCATTGGAATGTATAGGCCACCTTCCACCAAAAGTGTGTTTTTTGATCAGTTTAATAACATGCTTAGGGAATGTGATTTTGGGAAAGAGGTCATCTTAATGGGAGATTTTAACATTAATTATGAAGACAAGTGTTGTAGGAAAACCCTCAAACGGATCACTAATACCTTTGACCTTACACAGCTAGTTAAAGGGCCAACCAGGGTGACTTGTTGCTCTAAAACACAGATTGATTTGGTGTTCAGTAATAAACCAGAGAGAGTGACTAAATCATTCAATATGGTTACTGGGCTATCTGATCATAATCTGACACTTATAGCCAGAAAGCTGTCTAAGAGCAGGTTTAACCTCTCTACTGTTAGAAAGCCGGATCAACTAAGAATACCTAAGAGAGAATTAAGCTATTTTGAAAATGCAATTAAGGGAATTAACTGGAATGATCTCTTGTCCTATGCAGACGTGGAAGCTGATAGTCAAGTTTTTCTATCCACAATCCAGACTACATTAAATGGTTTCCTAAAGAAAATCAAATCCAAACCTGGCCAAAAGAACACTCTTCCTTGGCTAAATGGAGAAATCTGGAAATTGATGAAAGAACGAGATTATTATCTAAAAATAGCCCTAAGATCCAAATTAGAGCATGACAGACGTAGGTTTACCATGTTAAGAAATAAGGTGATGAAAGAAATCAGACAGGCCAAGGCAAACTTTTTTATTAACATAATTGGTGAAGCAAAGGGAAATTCTAAACTGATCTGGGAGAATCTAAAAAAGTTAACAGGGAAAGACCATAGTAACACTGCAAAAAGACTAGAAATCATGGTGAATAACAATCTAACACAGGATGCAGTCGAAATAGCAATAGCCTTCAATTCCTACTTTATTGACTCTGTCAGGGTACTGACACAGAACCCCTCCACTGGTTTCTTGGGCTCAGTGCTAGTAAATGATGCTCAACCTGTCTTCATCATAAGGGAGGTTTCTGAGTCAAAGGTAGACAAGGTGATTAGCTCACTAAAGAACTCTAAAGCCAAAGATGTGTTTGGGATGGACTCTACCTTTCTTAAAAACTACAAAGAGTCACTCATTGGCCCCATTACTAAGGTCACCAACACATCTATTGGTCTCGAGGTGTTTCCAAGGGTATGGAAGTTGGCCATAATAACGGCCATCTTTAAATCAGGCGACCCTGCTGACGTGAGTAACTACAGGCCCATTAGTATACTACCTGTGGTGTCAAAGGTTGTTGAAAAGTGTGTAGCTGTCACGATCGAGGTAAGGAGTAGACCAAGGCGCAGCGTGATGAACAAACATACTTTAATTAGTTAAAGCATCAAAATACAAAACAAAACACGACGTGTGACGTCCACGGTATCAATGACCGAACACGGAACAAAAACCCACAACCACAAAGGGAAAACATACAGTTAAATATGGCTCCCAATCAGAGACAACCAGCCAACAGCTGACACTCGTTGCCTCTGATTGGGAGTCACTCAGGCAAACATAGAATACAACAAACTAGAATGAACACCAACACAGAAATACACACATAGAAATGAACACACCCTGGCTCAACATAATGAGTCCCAGAGCCAGGGTGTGACAGTACCCCCCCCTAAAGGCGCGGACTGCGACCGCGCCTCAACTAAACAAACCAGGGGAGGGCTGGGCGGGCATACTTCCTCGGCGGCGGTTCTGGCTCCGGCCTTGACCACCACCCTCCAATACACCCCCCATAGTGCCCCTGGTCCAGTCTGGCCCCGCCGGCTGGAGCAGGACTGGACTTAACAGGAGCGATCCTTACCAGGCTGTCGACTCGCACCCCTGGCTTGGTGCGTGGAGGAGGAACGGGCCTTACCAGGCTGACGACGCGCACCCCTGGCTTGGTGCGTGGAGGAGGAACGGGCCTTACCAGGCTGACGACTTGCACCCCTGGCTTGGTGCGTGGAGAAGGAACGGGCCTTACCAGGCTGACTTCTCGCACCCCTGGCTTAGTGCGAGTGGCAGGAACAGGCCGGACCGGGCTGGCGACGCGCACCGTAGGTTTGGTGCGAGTGGCAGGAACAGGCCGGGTCGGGCTGGCGACGCGCACCGTAGACTTGGTGCGGGTGGCAGGAACAGGCCGGGTCGGGCTGGCGACGCGCACCGTAGACTTGGTGCGGGTGGCAGGAACAGGCCGGACCGGGCTGGCGACGCGCACCGTAGGTTTGGTGCGAGTGGCAGGAACAGGCCGGGTCGGGCTGGCGACGCGCACCGTAGACTTGGTGCGGGTGGCAGGAACAGGCCGGACCGGGCTGGCGACGCGCACCGTAGGTTTGGTGCGAGTGGCAGGAACAGGCCGGGTCGGGCTGGCGACGCACACCGTAGGCTTGGTGCGTGGAGTAGGAACAGGCCGGGCTGGGCTGTCGACGCACACCGTAGGCTTGGTGCGTGGAGCAGGGACAGGCCGGACTGGGCTGGCGACGCACACCGTAGGCTTGGTGCGTGGAGCAGAGACAGGCCGGGCTGGGCTGGCGACGCACACCGTAGGCTTGGTGCGTGGAGCAGGGACAGGCCGAACCGGGCTGTGGAGACGGATAGGAGGCCTGGAGTGAAGAGCGGCCACCACCCGTCCTGGCTGAATGCCTACCCTCACACACTCTGTGTGAGGCATCCGCACAGGACGTACAGGGCGGTGAACCCCTGGCCTGGTGGCCTTCTGGATCCGCCCCCTTTTCTCCTCCGTCAGCCCCGTCGTCCATGCCGTGTGCCCCCCCCTAAAAATTTTCTGGGGTTGCCTCACGACCGTCCGACGATGACCCTGATCACGCCGTTGCTCCTCTCTCCGTCGCCTCTCAACTGTCTCACTCCATGGCCGGCGATCCATCCCGGCCAGGATCTCCTCCCAGGTCCAGGACCCTCTCCCGTCCAATATCTCCTCCCATGTCCAGGCTGCCTGCTCCTGGACACGCTGCTTGGTCCTGGTATGGTGGGTTTTTCTGTCACGATCGAGGTAAGGAGTAGACCAAGGCGCAGCGTGATGAACAAACATACTTTAATTAGTTAAAGCATCAAAATACAAAACAAAACACGACTCGTGACGTCCACGGTATCAATGACCGAACACGGAACAAAAACCCACAACCACAAAGGGAAAACATACAGTTAAATATGGCTCCCAATCAGAGACAACCAGCCAACAGCTGACACTCGTTGCCTCTGATTGGGAGTCACTCAGGCAAACATAGAATACAACAAACTAGAATGAACACCAACACAGAAATACACACATAGAAATGAACACACCCTGGCTCAACATAATGAGTCCCAGAGCCAGGGTGTGACAGTAGCAGAACAACTGATTGCCCACCTCAACAACAGCCCCTTCACATTACATTGCATGCAGTTTGGCTTCAGAGCGAAACACTCCACAGAAATTGCCAACTGCTTTTTTCTGGAAAATGTGAAGTCCAAGATGGACAAAGGGGGCGTTGTTGGGGCTGTGTTTCTGGACCTAAGGAAGGCTTTTGATACTGTTAACCATGAGATTCTCATCACAAAATTGTCCAAGTTCAACTTTTCCCCCGATGCCTTGAGATGGATGAAATCATACCTTGAAGGCAGAACTCAGTGTGTCAGAGTGAGCAATGAGCTGTCGCCCACTCTTAGCTATGATGTGGGTGTGCCCCAAGGGTCAATACTGGGGCCCCTCCTGTTCAGCCTGTACATTAATGATCTGCCTTCTGTCTGTACTGGGTCTGAAGTTCAAATGTATGCAGATGATACAGTGATATATGTGCATGCAAAGAGCAAACAACAAGCTGCACAAGAACTCACTACTGTAATGGTCCAGGTTACAAAGTGGCTCAGTGACTCGTGTTTGCATCTCAATGTGAAAAAACCTGTTTGCATGTTCTTCACAAAGAGGGCAACAGATGCTACTGAGCCAGAAGTCTATGTGTCAGGGGAGAAGCTCCAGGGGGTATCTGATTTTAAGTACCTTGGCATCATACTTGATTCCAACCTCTCTTTTAAAAAGCATGTGAAAAAGGTAATTCAAATAACCAAATTCAACCTAGCTAATTTCCGATTTATACGAAATTGTTTGACTACAGAGGTAGCAAAACTGTACTTAAAATCTATGATACTCCCCCACTTAACATACTGTTTGGCTAGTTGGGCCCAAGCTTGCTGTACAACAGTAAGACCTATTCAGTCTGTCTACAAACAGGCTCTCAAAGTGCTTGATAGGAAGCCCAATAGCCATCATCACTGTCACATCCTTAGAAAGCATGAGCTCCTGAGTTGGGAAAATCTTGTGCAATACACCGATGCATGTCTTGTATTCAAGATCCTAAATGGCTTGGCTCCCCCTCCACTCAGTATTTTTGTTAAACAGAAAACCCAAACATATGGCAGCAGATCCACAAGGTCTGCCATGAGAGGTGACTGTGTAGTTCCCCTAAGGAAAAGCACCTTTAGTAAATCCGCTTTTTCTGTGAGAGCTTCCCATGTCTGGAATACACTGCCATCAGACACACATAACTGCACCACATATCACACTTTCACAAAATGCTTGAAGACATGGCTAAAGGTCAATCAGATTTGTGAACATGGTCCCTAGCTGTGTGTTGCCGTTTTCCATGTCTGTTGTCTGTAACTTGTGAGGTGTGGAAACACTTTGTTGCTTTTATGAATTTTGTCTTGCTGCTTTTTGTTCTATGTTGCTCTGTCTGTATGCTACGTCTTGCTTGTCCTATGTTGCTATGTCTGTATGCTATGTCTTGTTCTATGTTGTTATTGTCTATATTGTAATTGTTTTTAATAACCTGCCCAGGGACTGCGGTTGAAAATTAGCCGGCTGGCTAAAACCGGCACTTTTACTGAAACGTTGATTAATGTGCACTGTGTAAAAATAAACTTAAACTTAAAACTTTAACTTAATCCAATTGAGAATCTGTGGTATGACTTACAGATTGCTGTACACCAGCGGAACCCATCCAACTTGAAGGAGCTGGAGCAGTTTTGCCTTGAAGAATGGGCATAAATCCCAATGGCTATATGTGCCAAGCTTATAGAGACAAAAATCCTACAATGTGATTTTCTGGATTTTTTTTTCTCATTTTGTCTGTCATAGTTGACATGTACCTATGATGAAAATTACAGGCTCATTACCTGTATTAACTGCACCTGTTTGAACTCATTACCTGTATAAAAGACACCTGTCCACACATTCAATCAAACAGACTCCAACCTCTCCACAATGGCCAAGACCAGAGAGCTGTGTAAGGACATCAGAGATAAAATTGTAGACCTGCACAAGGCTGCGATGGGCTACAGGAAAATAGGCAAGCAGCTTGGTGAGAAGGCAACAACAATTGTGGAGAGGTTGGAGTCTGTTTGATTGAATGTGTGGACAGGTGTCTTTTATACAGGTAATGAGTTCAAACAGGTGCAGTTAATACAGGTAATGAGTGGAGAACAGGAGGGCTTCTTAAAGAAAAACTAACAGGTCTGTGATAGCCGGAATTCTTACTGGTTGGTAGGTGATCAAATACTTACAGTGGGGGGAAAAAGTATTTAGTCAGCCACCAATTGTGCAAGTTCTCCCACTTAAAAAGATTAGAGAGGACTGTAATTTTCATCATAGGTACACGTCAACTATGACAGACAATATGAGAAAAAAAAATCAAGAAAATGACATTGTATTTATTTGCAAGTTATGGTGGAAAATAAGTATTTGGTCAATAACAAAAGTTTCTCAATACTTTGTTATATACCCTTTGTTGGCAATGACACAGGTCAAACGTTTTCTGTAAGTCACCCGCAGAGAGAGGCAGACCCCCAGGTCCAGCATTACATCACAAGGTGCCCAAAGAATCCAAGAGCAAGACAGAGGAGTGGATTAAAGAGGGCAAATAATGTTAGAAGTATGGCCGGACCCACTTGCCTGAAGAGTGTAACCTGAAGAAGCCATGTTACGATTGTGGTGGGATACATTTACAGGTGCTTCATAGTGTGGCCCAGCAAGAATCCTCTGCTCCCCCAATGCGTGTACCTCGCCCATTCCAACCAAGTTGGTCGGGTTCTCCTGAAGGTGGTTCCAGTGCTCTTGAGAAATGCATCCAAGTAATTCACGACTTTTGCCATTCTAGATGATGGAGTAGAGAGAACAATGTTATTATTGCCTGAAGCTGCCCAACAACTCCAACTGTCAGGAGAGCAGGATACCCTTATCCTCCCTACTGTCAGTACTGACGTCACCTATCTCAAGGGCACAACAGTCAGCTTTGAGAGAAGCACTTTCTCCAAGCCTAAAAATAATAAGAATAAGTATGTGATCCATGGTGCCTTCACTGCCACAGAGTACACCTAGGCACCAAAGGAGAACCAGCAGCAGTCCATACAAGACTAGTGCAACAGTGCCATCTGACTTCCGCTGTCATGCCCTCTTAGACCCTGTACTGTCAAGTGGAGAAGCCAAGTTCACAGGTACTTGATGACCCTGCAGAACTAAAAGGACTCACCTTCTGCAGCTTTACTGTCACAGACTTAAAGAACCATATCCCAGATGCTGCTTAGTATGCTTCTAAAGGCACAGAAAACAGTTCCTCGGAGTAGCCGGCTCCGTAACCTTGCTCCTGAGCTGGACTACACAACCGGTTGTCACGTTCGTTTAAAGAAGGGTCGGACCAAGGCGCAGCGTGATATGCGTACATGTTTATGAACGATAAACACACGACAAAACAACAAAGGAAACGAAACGTGAAGTCCAAAGGTACAACACAACAAACCTTACACGGAACAAGAACCCACAACTAGACAGTGCCAAAAGGCTGACTCCATGTGTTGTGCGTGTTTCTGTCAAGTGTCCATGTGCAGCGGTAGGACGGAGTCAGGCGCAGGACACAGAACTGAGTAAACAACGTACTTTACTTGAAAAATAAACAACCCTGATTTCCACGCAGGGAAAACACACCAGTTTACACAAGACTTAGACACCAAACAAAGAACAAACACGCGCAAAACCATGTGGAACCAGAGGGTTAAATAATATAATGTAATGGGAACCAGGTGTGTACAATCAAGACAAAACGAATGGAAAAAGAAACGCAGAACACCGCCCGAACAAGGAGAGGCACCAACTTCGGCGGAAGTCGTGACATGTGGGCAGAACTGAAAAAGCGTGTGCGAGCAAGGAGGCCTACAAACCTGACTCAGTTACACCAGCTCTGTCAGGAGGAATGGGCCAAAATTCACCCAACTTATTGTGGGAAGCTTGTGGAAGGCTACCCGAAACGTTTGACCCAAGTTAAACAATTTAAAGGCAATGCTACCAAATACTAATTGAGTACTATTATTCTGACATTTCACATTCTTAAAATAAAGTGGTGATCCTAACTGACCTAAGACAGGGAATTTTTACTAGGATTAAATGTCAGGAATTGTGAAAAACTGAGTTTAAATGTATTTGGCTAAGGTGTATGTAAACTTCCGACTTCAACTGTATGTGTGATTGACAACAGTAAAGTTTATTTACAACCATCAAATATGTTAGTTTACGGTCCACAAAGTGCCTGTAAATTAAACCTTCCTTTACAATCTGGAGCAAAGTCTTCAAGGGTTCATCAGTTTCAAACATATCATAAGCCAACATTGGACTTTCAATAAATTACCCTGGCATATGGAGCTAGTTTCCACGTTTTTAGAATGCTATTCACTACTACTGCGCTCCTCCCAAATGTCCACGTTGATGCATTCTGTATGTTACAGTAAGCAATACCATGTGTGTGGAGAGAACACGGCGAAGGAGAGGTACGATGAAGCTGCCAGTAGTAGTAAAAGAGAGATAAAACAGGTCAAATCCAAGACTGGGTAACGCTTTACCATAAATTGCCTTTTCCCCTTGTGTATTTACACAGTAATGATTACAGTGAGCTTAGTTTGTTACACAGTGGTATTATGTTATTACACCAGTGGAACTCCTTTATTATGCAATTATAATTAGATTACTAAGTAGTTACCACAACATGTGGTGGCGCAGTGGTCTAAGGTACTGCATCGCAGTGCTAACTGTGCCACTAGAGATCCTGGTTCGAATCCAGGCTCTGTCGCAGCCGGCCGCGACCGGGAGACTCATGGGCGGTGCACAATTGGCCCAGCGTCGTCCAGGGTAGGGGAGGGAATGGCCGGCAGGGATGTAACTCAGTTGATAGAGCATGGCGTTTGCAACGCCAGGGTTGTGGGTTCGATTCCCACGGGGGGCCAGTATAAAATTTTTTTTTTAAAAAAAAGATATGTATTCACTAACTGTAAGTCGCTCTGGATAAGAGCGTCTGCTAAATGACTTAAATGTAAATGTAAAAATGTTAATACTATGATGCTACAACGACAGGATCAAGCTTGGTATGGAAACACAAGCCATGCACTCCGAACTTCCAAGTGAAGTATGCCCAACAGTACAGTTGAAACAGTTACTAGGACAGATCGTCCACTCTTTTTTTTTTTTGCATGTTCCAAAGCTCTGGCCTTCATTTTGCCAACCAGGCAGACATGGGAGTGGGTGAAAATATAAACTAGACCACCACTTTCAAGGCCTCTGGATTCTCTGCTTCCAATAAGAGTACAAAGGGACATCCCATTTACATTTTACATTTTAGTCATTTAGCAAACGCCATGCTCTACCAACTGAGCTACATCCCTGCCGGACATCCCATTTACACAGAAATATAGAATATCTTTTTTTCCCCCACTTTCCATTAGTTTCCTATACAGGCAATAGGTTTTTCTACATTTCCTAGAGGCCATACTAGCAGGATGAGGGAGTGTGTGAATGGGACGGCAAAGATGGATGATGCGATGATTTTCACAATATAAAGGTACAATAAATTGATGTTGCTTTCCCTGGGTTGCAATTTGCTATCCTTTTTAATGTATTCACAGCCTCTTGGGTGTTTTCAGTGTGACTGAACTGGACTGTATGCATGTCTGAAACAGTTCTATCATGTATCTCAAATAACACTATAATTTTACAATTATGAAGCAAGGAAAACAGAAAAAAATACTGGATTCGGGAAAAAACAAATACTATGGTATGTGAATACCCATGCTGAGAGCAAAAGTAATTAATTGATATTCCACATCACCTGTGAACCTATGGCATGTCTTCAAGCTGTCCTCTCACATGTGGACCAGTTGCCACCTTGACGTCTGGGTGTATTGTTGGACCTGTGACCCCACAAAATTCCTCAGGAATCAGAATATCCTAAATGCATTATGATAGTTTAGGGTTATGTGACTAGTTTATCACTTTCAGAAAAACTAATAAAATAGATCAAATCATGAAGAAATGGTTTTCAGGAGTGTCGGCCGGTGTTACTAAAGGTTTTCAAGTTTGCTTGTAAAGATGATAGCAACTCCCATACATGACCACAACAACAATGTTTTCAGTTCATGGTGCTCTTTTATATTTTTAAAAAGCCTTTTTTGTTTTAGAGCTAAGAGTCCTATAAGGGTAAAAAAAAGGGGGAATCCTTAGGGTGTCGTGTCCAACCATATGCGTCTCTGGCAAAATATTCCCAGTAAAAACAGCTTAGTTCGTGGTGCATGCCCAAAAACCACTGGTCATACCAAGACCTCAATATCAGGCGGTGTGAAAGGAAGGCCCGGAAAATCGTTAAAGACTCCAACCACCCAAGCCATAGACTGTTCTCTCTGCTTCCTCAAGGCAAGCGGTACTGGTGCATCAAGTCTGACACCAACAGGCTCCTGAACAGCTTCTATCCCCATGCCATAAGACTGCTAAATAGCTAACTAAATAGCTACGAAAATGGCTACACAGACTATCTGAGTTGACTTTTGTATTTCATTCTTATTTTTGTCTCTATGCACACTCACTGGGCCCTATACATTACACACACTGATACTCCAACCCACATACAAACACTCACTCCATCATTTGCTCACACACACATAATATGCACATACATTTATACTGACATTAAAACTTGGAACTTGGTATGCGAGGCTACTTTCCAAAATATGCACTGTGATTACAGTATATGTCCAGAAATGCATATATGTCTAGATGCAGGACAACCTAAAGATTTACCAGAACCCTTTAAAATGGATGTATGCATTTTGAAGCCCCTGCACTGTTGTGAACTCCCAAGGTACACAATGTTCAAGTACTGAATTAAAGAGGTGGTTGCCTAAAGAAGACTGGTTTGTAAGTGTGAGTACTCAGAAAACAGACAATTGCTAGCTAAAAGATAATGACAGAGAGCCAATGGTGTGATGCTCAAGAAAATAGGGCTTGTTACCTTGTCTCTGAAGAATTTTAAATTCTTCAAGGTCTGATTTTACAAGAAATACACCTGATATGTGTGACGTGTAAAACTACATTCTTCTAATTTTTTGTTTAATTTTTTATTTATCCTTTATTTAACCAGGTAAGCCAGTTGAGAACAAGTTCTCATTTACAACTGAGACCTGGCCAAGATAAAGCAAAGCAGTGCGATAAAACAACAAACACAGAGTTACATATGGAATAAACAAAACGTACAATCAATAACACAATAGAAAATCTATATACAGTGTGTGCAAATGTAGTAAGTTATGGAGGCAAGGCAATAAATAGGCCATAGTGCAAAATAATTACAATTTAGTATTAACACTGGAGTGATAGATGTGCAGAAGATGATGTGCAAATAGAGATACTGGGGTGCAAATGAGCAAAATAAATAACAATGTAAATAAAAATATGGGGATGAGGTAGTTGGGTGGGCTAATTACAGATGGGCTGTGTACAGGTGCAGTGATCGGTAAGCTGCTCTGACAACTGATGCTTAAAGATAGTGAGGGAGATAAGTGCCTCCAGCTTCAGAGATTTTTGCAGTTCGTTCCAGTCATTTGCAGCAGAGAACTGGAAGGAATGGCGGCCAAAGGAGGCGTTGGCTTTGGGGATGACCAGTGAGATATACCTGCTGCAACGCATACTACGGGTGGGTGTTGCTATGGTGACCAATGAGCTAAGATAAGGCGGGATTTGCCTAGAAGAGATGACCTGGAGCCAGTGGGTTTGGCGACGATTAGCATAAGCCCATGACTGAATTCAAATTCCAACTTGTTTCGCACTGTATAAGTATTGTTTTGTAGAGTAAATGTGCTTTCCTGCTCTTCACAAACAAGGTTGTTTTTCCACATTATCTACATCTTTTTATAGGCTTTGATTCAATAGAGTAGTGTACGACCAACAGTCCCTTAACTCATCTGTTTACAGTTAGGTTCACTCAGTGTGCTCGGATCAACACAAACTCCCATGTACACAGAATTCAAACAAAAGAATGACTTGTACACATTTACACATTGTAAAATGCAGTTCCTAATGACCAACATATGAGAGCGATGTCTTATATGGTAATTTATGAGTGCTTGTCAAATGGTCAGTTTGTGAAGGATTATTATATTTTTTTCCTTGTGTTTTATTAGGATAACCATTAGCTGTTGTGAAAGCAGCTGCTACCCTTCCTGGGGTCCACACACACAACATGAAACATGACATAATACATACATTTAAAACAAAAGGACAATTTAGGTTCACACAGTGTGCTCTCTCTGATAAAACCAAAACTCCATGTGCATTGTTTTGCAATGAAAGTAATAACTTGTACACATAGTACACAGTGTCAAGTCATGCAGTTCTTAATGAACAACATACAGGGCCTACAGAAAGTCTACACCTCTTTGAACTGTTTTCACATTTTGTTGCATTACAAAGTGGAATTCAAATATATTTATTGTAATTTTATGTCATTGAACTACACAAAATACTCCATAATGTCAAAGTGAATAGAAAATTCTACACATTTTTACAAATGTAATACAATTAAATAAAACAATAGTCGTTGCATAAGGATTCAACCCCTTTGTTTAGGCAAGCCTAAATTAGTTCAGAAGTTACATTTTGCTCAACAAATCACATAAGTTATATGGACTCACTCTGTGTGAAATAATAGGGGTTAACATGATTTTTGAATGACTACCCCTTACTCTGTCCCCCATACAACATCTGTAAGGTCCCTCAGTCATGTATTGAATTTCAAGCACAGATTCAACTACAAAAGGCCAGGGAGCTTTTCGAAAGCCTCATAAAGAAGGGCAATGATTGGTAAATGGGTAACAATAATACATCCAACATTGAATATACTGTGTCTTTAAGGCCAGGCACAACACCATAATAGGGACCCCCCCCCCCTTTTCGAACCAAAGTACGTTCATCTCTAGGAGACAGAACGCGTCTCCTTCCTGAGCGGTGTTACGGCTGCATGGTCCCATGGTGTTTATACTTGCGTACTATTGTTTGTACAGATGAACGTGGTACCTTCAGTCGTTTGGAAATTGCTCCCAAGGATGAACCAGACTTGTGGAGGTCTACCATTTTTTTTCTAAGGTCTTGGCTGATTTCTTTTGATTTTCCCATGATGTCAAGCAAAAAGGCACTGAGTTTGAAGGTAGGCCTTGAAATTCATCCACAGGTACACCTCCAATTGACTCAAATTATGTCAATTAGCCTTTCAGAAGCTTCTAAAGCCATGACATCATTTTCATGAATTTTCCAAGCTGTTTAAAGGCACAGTCAACTTAGTGTATATAAACGTCTGACCCACTGGAATTGTGATACAGTGAATTATAAGTGAAATAATCTGTCTGTAAACAATTGTTGGAAAAATGACTTGTGTCATGCACAAAGTAGATGTCCTAACCGACTTGCCAAAACTATAGTTTGTTAACAAGACATTTGTTGAGTAAACTGAATTTAGACAACCAAACGTCAAACACCTATTTAAACCCAATCACCATCTCTTCAAAGTAAGTTACTACAGACAGTATGGTCCAGTTTGTTACATTCTCGATGAAATGGCTATTAAATTATGAATGTCATGAGCTTTTAAATTATGGAGGCATGTCCATTTTAAAGTGGTTAGTATCCATGACATTTTGATGATAAACTATTTTTTACATTTTTATTTACTTTTTGAAAACACTAATATTAATGGACCAAAATACCAACAAATCTCAAAATTGATAGGTAGATGCAAAAATGTTATTTCAGCCTGTGGTGACTGGCCTTTAGCATGGTCAAGTTAATAATTATAATAATTTAATTTAAAATAATTATGTTGTGGATGATGTATTAAACCACCCATACACATTAAAGATGCAGTCGTCCTTCTGAACTGAGCTGCTGGACAGGAAGGAAATTGCTTAGGGATGTCACAATGAGGCCATTGGTGATTTTAAAATAGCTACAGAGTTCAATGGCTGTGATGGGAGAAAACTGAGGATGGATCAACAACATTGTAGTGACTCCACAATGATGCCCTAAATGATAGAGTGAAAAGAAGAATAAAGATATACTGAATAAAAACATTCCAGAACATGCATTTACAGTATATGCAACAAGGCACTAAAGTAACACACCAAAGGAATAGACTTTTTGGCCTAACTGCAAAGCCTTATGTTTGGGGGCAAATCCAACACAACACGTCACTAAGTAACTGGGGAGACTGGGGAGTTTTTCTGGATGAAAAGAAACGGGATGGAGCTAAGCACAGGCAAAGTCCTAGAGGAAAACATGCTTCAGTCTCCTTTCAGCAGGAGAATAACCTACAACACAAAGCCAAATCTACACTGGAGTTGCTTACCAAGAAGACAGTGAATGTTCCTGAGTGGCCAAGTTACGGTTTGACTTAAATCTGCTTGAAAAACTATGGCAAGACTTGAAAATTGCTGTCTAGCCATGATCTCCAACACCTTGACAGAGTTTGAGGAATTTTTTAAAAGAATAATGGGCAAATATTGCACAATACAGGTGTGCAAAGCTCTTATGAGACTTACCCAAGAAGACTCCAAAGGTGTTTCTAACTTGTATTGACTCAGGGGGTTGAATACTTATCTAATCAAGGTACTGCATATTAGTGTTTTATTTTTCATTTATCTTTCAAAAATGTTTGAATTTTTCTTCTACTTTGACATTAGATAGTGTTTTGTGTGGATAGTTGACCAAAAAAAAGACAAATCCATTTTAATCCCACTTTGTAATGCTACAAAAAAAAAAAATTCTAAGGGGTGTATACTTTCTATTGGCACTGTTTGCCATATATTTTTCCACCAGTGTATGTGGTAATATATGCAGGTGTGTCAAATGGTCAACTTGTGCTTCAGGAGAATTTTCCTTAATGTTTGGGTGTGAACTTCAATGCTCTCCGAGGAGCTATCAGTCCAGGAGAATCTATCATCTGCTGATGTGTGCTAACCTTGCTACCTCGTTTACAACCTGAATCATGCATCTGTTGTCTTTAAACCTCTAAATAATTTATAACATGAGAGGGACCACGGACATGTCCTTTGTTTGATGGAAACCTGAATCTCTCCTAACTCTCTCCTTCGCTCAAAATTCTCTCTCTCCCCTCGCCTATACAGTATGTGATTTAAGTCCTCATTCGTTCTCATTCGGACCTACCAAACAACAAGATATTCGGGTTTAACTTATGAGGGCTGTGAAAAACAGGTGCAGCAGACAGCACTAATCAATGCGTATGGGCAGATATTAGCGTGTGAAGGGTTTGGGAGGCGGTAAGATATAATAGTGTGAATGTAAATCATTGAAACTGTTGGAGCAAAGCCAGATAAAATTGTGCCTCAAGTGAAGTGGAAAGTTTCTATTCCACTGGGTGCATGCCAAAAGCCCTGCGTCTATGACACTGAATGTGCATCCCAAATGACACCCTATTTATTATTTAGTGCACAACTTTTTTACCAGAGCTCTATTAGCCCTGGTCAAAAGTAGTGCACTACAAAAGGAATAGGGTGCCTTTTTGGGACGCAACCCATTTGTGCCAGACGGGTTAGCTTTGATTTACAATTGCCCCGGCGTCTAATGTCTTTAAGGTGATGGTAACACGGCTCGTAAACTATGTTAATGTCTCGATGCAGGGAGAGATAGCAGAAAACATTGAAGCTGGATTTAAAGGCCCAGTGCAGTCAAAATTCTGTTTTTCCTGTGTTTTATGTCATATTGTACAACAGCTGATGGAACTAACTGTCACGATCGTTGAGAGATGGGTCAGACCAAAGTGCAGCGTGGTATGCGAACATGTTTATTAAACTCAATACACATAAACAAAACAATAAAACAACGTAACGTGAAGTCCTCAGGCTATACACATACAAGCCTAAACACGGAACAAGATCCCACAACTAAGGAAGGCAAACAGGCTACTTAAGTATGATCCCCAATCAGAGACAACGAGCGACAGCATAGAAATACAAAACCTAGAACACAAAACATTTCTAGCATAGATTCTCACGCCCTGACCAAACCAACTAAAGACAACCGGCCTCTCAAGGCCAGGGCGTGACAGTACCCCCCCCCCCCCCAAAGGTGCGTACTCCGGCCGCACCAACCTGACACATTAGGGGAGGGTCCGGGTGGGCATTCAGCCTCGGAGGCGGATCCGGCTCTGGGCGTGACGACCTCTCCCTCTCTGCCTCCCCGTTGCGCCCCTGGTCTGGTCTGGACCTCAGCGCGATGCTTCCCCTCTCCTTCCTCCCACGATGCACCAAGCCCTGTCTGGACCCTGGTGTGGGAGACCCCGAACCTGGAGAGGGGCTGACGTCTGGATCTGGATCGGCAATCCTCCCGCGATGCACCAGGCCCTGTCTGGACCCTGGTGTGGGAGGCCCCGACCCTGGAGAGGGGCTGACTTCTGGGTCTGAAGTGGAGCCGCTGATCGGAGCTGGACTGGGCACCGGTGGCGCGGACTGCTCTGACCCCGGAGTGGAACCGCTGACCGGAGCTGGACTAGGCACCGGTGGAGCGGACTGCTCTGGCTCCGGAGTGGAGTCGCTGACCGGAGCTGGACTGGGCACCGGTGGAGCGGACTGCTCTGACCCCGGAGTGGAGCAGCTGACCGGTGCTGGACCAGGCACCGGTGGAATGGGCACGGGCCGTGCCGGACTGGGAACACGCACCACTGCCCTGGTGCGAGGAGCAGGCTGCTCCTGGGCACGCTGCTTGGTCCGTTTTTGGTGGGATCTTCTGTCACGATCGTTGAGAGACGGGTCAGACCAAGGTGCAGCGTGGTATGCGAACATGTTTATTAAACTCAACACACATAAACAAAACAAGAAACAATGTAACGTGAAGTCCTCAGGCTATACACATACAAGTCTAAACACAGCACAAAATCCCACAACTAAGGTAGGCAAACAGGCTACTTAAGTATGATCCCCAATCAGAGACAACGAGCGACAGCTGTCTCTGATTGGGAATCACACCCGGCCAAACATAGAAATACAATACCTAGAACACAAACATATAATTTCTAGCATAGATTCTCACGCCCTGACCAAACCAACTAAAGACGACTGGCCTCTCAAGGCCAGGGCGTGACACTAACACTGTAAATGTGTGATTTGTATTAATCTGTGTTATTTCCTGATAGTTGCTGGTTGAATATACAATCTACACAGGACCTTCTAATCAGCAGGTTTGCATGGGCGGGCGTTTCAGTTTTCAATGGTGACATCACCATGCAGTAAATTAGTTAATAACAAAGAGTGTTCCAAACCTCTCTGCCAATAACAGCTAGTTTCCCCTTCCCCACTCAGACCTCTCCCAGACAGTCCTAGCAACATTCTTGCTTGAGAAATAGTTTGTTTGAGGTACTTAATTGTTACAGAGAAATAATTTGATATTAATACAGGTACTTACAGTAATTGTTACCCAGAAATTATTTGATATTAATACAAATGTAGGATCTTAATTTGAGCCAGTTTGCTACAGCAGGACAATAATCCTGCTGCAACAGGGAATTAATCATTTAGGGTAATTTTTTGTAGGGGTTGATAAATGTTTTGTTTACGACAAATTAAGTCTGAAATGTTTAACTATAAATTACAAACATTAGAAGCCTGTTTAAACCTTGAATACACTACAAGTTTGCATTTCCTGCTGTGCAGGAATATTCTCAGCAACAAAAGAGTGATCTAATTAAGATCGGTATAAAAATGGGTACATTGGGTCTTTTACCTTACTGGTTTAATGGGACGTTACAGTGTATCTTATAACACACATTCAACCCGTGGATTACATAAATTGTGTGAGTAGGGCAAAAGTTCAGACAACACCTGTGCCCTCAATACACTAGGTCAAGGGTTAATTCCATTTGTATGTTGGTGTACATCATTCACTCTGTTACATCCAAGACTGTAGACTTATGAATGACATAATGAGAGGAGAGATGTCTGAGATTTGTGGGTAAAATAAGAACTGGCAAATCTTGGAGATTTGGTGCATTCCAAAAACTGTAGTTAAACAAAATGACATTAGCGACACCGTGTCATATTGGAATCCCCCTCCTCCCAACCGCTTAGACCTTTTTAAAAGTTAATTAAAGCCAGCTACCTTTGGAAAACCCCACATTCTACTAGCTCATTCCGTATAATACCCAAGTGCTTCCTTTTGGTGAACAGTGGAGTGTTGTCCTCCGCCCAAATCTAATAGGATCACTTACAGACAATTGAAGCCATGCCAGGAGCATCATGACCCGTTTAAGGAAGAAATACCAGCTGCCAACCTCCAGGCCAGCGGGCAGTAATTCAATATGATGTACTTTTGGGCACAGTAAAGCTGGATAAAGGTGCTTAGCATATCCCAAGTGGTAGTTAAGTGTAGCTCAGCTGGTAGAGCACGGCGCTTGTAACGCCAAGGTAGTGGGTTCGATCCCCGGGACCACCCATACACAAAAATGTATGCACGCATGACTGTAAGTCGCTTTGGATAAAAGCGTCTGCTAAATGGCATATTATTATTAATGTTTTAAGTGTTGTTCTCCTGCCCTGTAAATATGTTGTTCCCATGCATTTGATGGCACGTTACCTTCCTCATTGTGGTTTTATAGACGTTTAATACGGTTTATGTATGAACTCCTGTTTGAATATTTATGAAATGCACATTCTTATAATCGGTAACAAGTTTATTTTCTTTTGACTCCAGCCCTATTCGCTGCACTGAACGGATGTGGGTGGCGCAATACCTACTTATGGGTGCAAATAAAAAAACACTCACAAAAGCTCAGACGAATGCCAAGAAGCTGACACAGAAGTTTTAAAAAACAATAAGTGATACTAGCAAGAGTAATGTGCAGGTTTCTCTTTTCTTTGAAGTAGCCCTATGTGTACTGCACATAACAATAAGGTGGAAATGGCAACTTATGACATGATCTGTATTATTGATTTCATGTATGGTGTGTAACAATTGTTTGATTGCTGCCATCCTGGAAATATATGACAGATATATTTGGTATTTTATTAGGATCCCCATTAGCTGTTGCAAAAGCAGCAGCTACTCTTTCTGGAGTCCACACAAAACATGAAACATGACATAATACAGAACATTAATAGACAAGAACAGCTCAAGGACAGAACTACATACATTTCAATCTAACATATTGAAATAGCTTGATTCAATCTAATTTTCATGGTGAACATTCTCTAATACCTCATATTCAGAACGCTATTTTCAAGTTGTGGCAGGAGCTTCTTCACGTAATGAACCTATGCATCTGTCAATAGGGCACAATTCTGTACATCTAATTCAGATTAGGATGGCTATAATCCTGTTAGATTTGTTCCAGAACTGCTGCTAGACTGGATGGACAACCAGGCACCACCATGAAGTGGAGGTGGCAGTGTTGGGAGCGAGGCTAAGAAACACACTAGCTACGTAAATTAAGGCAAATTGTCTAACCTGTATAAGCATTTTAGAGACAAACTGAGAGAACTGTGTTTGCACCAATTTCCCACAAAGTCCTGCATAATATACACAAAAGTCAGATAAAATACAATATATTCCTAAATTTACCAATGCAGCCATTTTTATCTCAATATCAAATCATTTCTCGGTAACAATTAAGTACCTTACTGTGATTGTTTTAAATTTAAATGGTCAAAAAGAAACAAAAAGAGCATTTTAGCAAAATATAATTTCTCAAACAAGAATTTAGCTAGGACTGTCTGGTAGTGGTCTGAGAGAGGGGCCTAATTGGAGGAGCCTAATGGGAGGGATGTGTAACCTGAAAACGAGCTGCTATTGGCAAAGAGGAGGGCAAACTCTCTTTGTTTATTGATCTATTTGGTGACATCACCAGGCGGTCCAAAAACCCCACCCAACCAAACAAGCTGAAATTTCAGGCGGCCTTTTCAAACAGCTCCCACACTAAAAGTGCATTATCATAATTTTCACAATTTCACAGTATTATTCCAACCTCATAGTGTGGAAATATATATAAAACACAAGAAAATCACGTTTTTGACTGCACTGCTCCTTTAAGCAAGGAATCTGCAATGTAAGACCTCACACTTTATCCCTTTGCCAAGCATGCATTGCAAAATCAGTGTATGCGTTTATGACAAAACCAATTTTTATCGGTGACCTGGATAGATTACACAAAGGTGTGCACTCTTGATTGTATGTTCATTTATATTATTGTGCCAGTTTATTCATTGTAAAAGGATTAAGTAAGATATAACAATTGGGACGCTTATAAGAAATCCCTCTACGACGAGCCATCAAACAGGCAAAACGTCAATACAGGTGTCACGTTTGTTTAAGGACGGGTCAGACCAAGGCGCAGCGTGATATGCATACATGTTTATTTACAACGAATACACACACGACAAAACAACAAACCAAACCAAACGTGAAGTCCAAAGGCTGAACACAAAACTAGCCTAAACACGGAACAAGATCCCACCACCCATAATTGCCAATAGGCTGCCTAAGTATGCGCCTCAATCAGAGACAACGAGTGACAGCTGCCTCTGATTGGGAAACACACCCGGCCAAACATAGAACTACAAACCTAGATCACAAACATAGAAAATACAACATAGAACATTCACACCCTGACTCAACCTATAAGAGTCCCCTGAGTCAGGGCGTGACAGTACCCCCCCCCCCCCCCCCCAAAGGTGCGGACTCCGACTGCACAAACTTTACATAACAGGGTAGGGGCCGGGTGGGCATTCCGCCTCGGAGGCGGATCCGGCTCCGGGCGTGACGACCACATACTCTCCGCCTCCCGGTTGCGCCCCTGGTCAGGTCTGGACCTCAGCGCGCTGCTTCCCCTCTTCTTCCTCCCACGAAGTACATCCTCCCACGAAGTACATCCTCCCACGAAGTACATCCTCCCAGGGATGTAGCTCAGTTGGTTGAGCATGGCTTTTGCAACGCCAGGGTTGTGGGTTCAATTCCCACGGGGGGCCAGTAAAAAGAAAAAAAAAATATATAAAAAAGAATAATGTATGCACTCACTAACTGTAAGTCGCTCTGGATAAGAGCGTCTGCTAAATGACTAAAAAATATATAAAAAAATAAATAAAAAAAAGTACCAAGCCCTGTCTGGATCCTGGTGTGGGACACCCCGAACCTGGAGAGGGGCTGACGTCTGGGTCTGGACTGGAGCCGCTGACCGGAGCTGGACTTGGCACCGGTGGAGCGGACTGCTCTGGCTCCGGAGTGAAGCAGCTGACCGGAGCTGGACTGGACCCCGGTGGAGCGGACTGCTCTGGCTCCGGAGTGGAGCCGCTGACCGGAACTGGATCAGGCACCGGTGGAGCGGTCTGCTCTAGCTCCGGAGTGGAGCAGCTGACTGGTGCTGGATCATGCACCGGTGGAACAGGCACGGGCCGTGCCGGACTGGACACACGCACCATTGGTCTGGTGCGAGGAGCAGGCACGGGCCGAACCGGACTAGGAACATGCACCACTGGCTTGGTGCGAGGAGCAGGAACAGGCCGGGCCGGACTGGGAACACGCACCACTGGCTTGGTGCGAGGAGCAGGAACGGGCCGGGCCGGACTGGGAACACGCACCACTGGCTTAGTGCGAGGAGCAGGAACGGGCCGCACTGGGCTGACGACACGCACCACTGGCTTGGTACGGGGAGCAGGAACAGGCCCGGGCCGGACTGGCGACACGCACCACTGGCTTGGTGCGAGGAGCAGGAACAGACCGGGCCGGACTGGGAACACGCACCACTGGCTTGGTGCGAGGAGCAGGAACGGGCCGTACCGGGCTGACGACACGCACCACTGGCTTGGTGCAGGGAGCAGGAACGGGCCGTACCGGGCTGGCGACACGCACCACTGGCTTGGTGCGGAGAGCAGGAACAGGCCCGGGCCGGACTGGCGACACGCACCACTGGCTTGGTGCGAGGAGCAGGAACAGACCGGGCCGGACTGGCGACACGCACCACTGGCTTGGTGCGAGTAGCAGGAACAGGCCGGGCCGGACTGGGAACACGCACCACTGGCTTGGTGCGAGGAGCAGGAACAGGCCGGGCCGGACTGGGAACACGCACCACTGGCTTGGTGCGAGGAGCAGGAACGGGCCGGACCGGACTGGAGACACGCACCACTGGTCTGGTGCGAGGAGCAGGAACGGGCCGGACCGGACTGGAGACACGCACCACTGGTCTGGTGCGAGGAGCAGGAACGGGCCGGGCCGGACTGGCGACACGCACCACTGGCTTGGTGCGAGGAGCAGGAACGGGCCGGGCCGGACTGGGAACACGCACCACTGGCTTGGTGCGAGGAACAGGAACGGGCCGGACCAGACTGTGAAGGCGGACTGGAGGTCTGGAGCGGAGAGCTGGCACAACCCGTCCTGGCTGGCTGCCCACTTTCGCACGACACGTGCGGGGCGCTGGCACAGAACGCACTGGGCTGTGCATGCGCACTGGCGATATAGTGCGTTTCTCCGCATACCTGGGTTCCTTTATTAACCCCCGCTCCTTATGCTGCCTAACCAGCTCCTCTCTCCGTGCCTCTACTTCCTCCTTTTCCCTACGAGCCTCCTGCAGTGCCTCCTCTTGACTGGATCTCTCCCGCTCTATTCTATCAATCAGCCCCCGTAATATGGTGGCCTCCTCTCTTACCCGGCACTCCTCCTCCAGTGAGGACTCCTCCGGGAGCCCCCACGAGTTAGGGAACAGAAACTCATTGTCGTCGTCATCCTCCGACTCCTCAGTATAATACTGTTCCCACTCTTCTTCCCATGGTCGTAGGGAATCAATCTGGAAACCCACCGGGTGCAGTGGTCGGGGCTCTTCTCTCTCGCTCCCCGACCACCCCTTTAGCCCCCCCCCAAAAAATGTATTGGGGCTGCTTCTCGGACTTCCTCCTCAGCCGGCTTCTGTGTTGCCATTGCTCCTCTCCTGCCTGGGCTTCCTTTTTCGCCCAGGGTCCTTTTCCCGCAAATATCTCTTCCCACGACCACATCTTCCCCACCTGTGTCCAGGGTGTACGGTCCTCCTGGGCACGCTGCTTGGTCCGTGTTTGGTGGGATCTTCTGTCACGTTCATTTAAGGACGGGTCAGACCAAGGCGCAGCGTGATATGCATACATGTTTATTTACAACGAATACACACGACAAAACAACAAACGAAACGTGAAGTCTAAAGGCTGAACACAAAACTAGCCTAAACACGGAACAAGATCCCACCACCCATAATTGTCAATAGGCTGCCTAAGTATGCTCCCCAATCAGAGACAACGAGTGACAGCTGCCTCTGATTGGGAAACACACCCGGCCAAACATAGAACTACAAACCTAGATCACAAACATAGAAAATACAACATAGAACATTCACACCCTGACTCAACCTATAAGAGTCCCCTGAGTCAGGGCGTGACAACAGGACTAAGATCGAATCCTACTATGCTGGCTCTGATGCTCGACGGATGTGGCAGGGCTTGCAAACTATCACGGATTACAAAGGGAAACCCAGCCATGAGCTGCCCAGCAACGCGAGCCTACCAGATGAGCTAAATGCCTTCAATGCTTGCTTCGAGGCAAGCAACTCTGAACCATGCATGAGAGCACCAGCTGTTCCGGACGACTGTGTGATCTTGCTCTCCATAGCCGATGTAAGACCTTTAAACAGGTTAACATTCGCAAGGCAGCAGGGCCAGGTGGAATACCAGGATGCATACTCAGAGCATGCGCTGAACAGCTGGCAAGTGTCTTCACTGACATTTTTAACCTATCCCTGACCCGGACTGTAATACCAACTTGTTTCAAGCAGACCATCATGGTCCCTGTGCCCAAGAACGCCAAGGTAAGCTGTGGCCGCGCACGATTCCAACACCATCATCAAGTTGCTGACAATACAATGGTGTTAGGAATGATCACTGATGACGATGAGGCAGCCTATAAGGAGGAGGTCAGAGACCTGGCAGTGTGGTGAACAGATATGGCATGGGCCTTCAGATCCTCAAAAAGTTATGTAGCTGCACCATTGAGAGCATCTTGACTGGTGTTACAGAGGGTGGTAAGTACGTCTTAGTACATCACTGGGGCCGAGCTCCCTACCACCCAGGACCTCTATACCAGCCGGTGTCAAAAGATTGTCAAAGACTCCAGCCACCCAAGCCATAGACTGTTCTCTCTGCTACCGCACGGCAAGTTGGAACCAACAGGACCCTGAACAGCTTCTACCCCCAAGCCATAAGACTGCTAAACTAGACTGCTAAATAGCTAATCAAATGGCTACCCGGACTACCTACACTGACCTTTTTTTGCACTAACTCCAGGGGTGCAAGTAGAAATTTCTTACAGGTACAGGACACCCAAGTGCATGCAAGCATTTCTTTATACAACAAAAATTACAGGGTAGCCTACTCTGCTGACATGGACAAACAGATAAATAAAAACAATGTTGTCTGATCCATATAATTGGCCTACGAAAAGGCTAGACACAAATACAATATGATGTCCATCTAACCTGGAGGAGGAAAATATTGTCCAAAAACGAACAAAAGTCGCACTGACCCAATTACAAAGACAGTGAATATGCACACTCACTGGGGATATGGCCGATGTTTTCCTCTGGTGCCAATAAGATACTGTTCGCTCAATTAGGTTAAGAATTTTGATAACTAAAAGACAGATTGGAGTCGTTTCATTGTCATCGCTTTACAGCAATAGCCATTTGCTTTCCAAACAGTTTTTCCGCGATTTTGAAATATTGCGATATGCCTGGCTGGGTCTCTCTGCTCTTCACTGACGGTCACAACTCAACAATTATCTATTTGGTATTTGCAGCTTGCACTGCCCAAATTGCGGGCCCTTCTGACTGTAGGCTATGCGATTTAAAACAATCAACAGCTTTTTTTAAAAGACGCTAATGATCCTCTGTGGCCAAATCATGCTTTCTGGCGTGGTAGTTATTTCTGTATAGACAGGAGTAAGCTAATTAGGCTATATCATTTTGGCAATTTAATTCAATTTACTTTAGGAAAAGCTTCCCCTCGCCTTATGGACATGCCGCCTATGACTTTTAATGTGGCATAAACACAACCAGTCATGATGTTTTCATCTGATTATCAAACATTCACTTAACAAAGGCGATCTTAACAAAAAGGCGCTCCTGTAGGCTACCTGCGCACATTTGTCCACTCACAAAATCATTTCAGCATCCAAACCTCAACAGTGCACTGTGCACCCGCAATACACCTACGTGTATTATAATGACATTCTGCAATTGTCATTAGGCGTACACTTGTAGCCTGAATTGATGAAATCACTGTTGTCCACGCGCGCCTCGGTCTCGGCCACTCATCCCCACCTTGTCTGTAGGTGTCTTTGCCACTCGTCTCTGCCTTGACAAAATGTAAGTGTTCTCCTCAAACCACAATGCAATTTGGAGCATATACCACGCGGTTTCCAGTCAATTCGCAAATTTCTTATGCGGCTGACGTGCATTAATGTTAAATAATGGTGTAATAGCCTATAGTTGTTTGGGCATGTTGCATTAATTGGGATAGGCTCACGTTTTACCGGTACTGCATACCCCCGCTATTTATTTTGGGTTTGGCCGATGCCAGGAGAATGCTACCTGCCCGAATGCATAGTGCCAACTGTAAAGTTTGTTGGAGGAGGAATAATGGTCTGGGGCTGTTTTTCATGGTTCGGGCTACGCCCCTTAGTTCCAGTGAAGGGAAATCTTAACACTACAACTTACAATGACATTTTAGATGATTCTGTGCTTCTGACTTTGTGGCAACAGTTTGGGGAAGGCCCTTTCCTGTTTCAGCATGACAATGCCCCCGTACACAAAGCGAGGTCAATACAGATATGGTTTGTCGAGATCGGTGTGGAAGAACTTGACTGGCCTGCACAAAGCCTTGACCTCAACCCCATCGAACACCTTTGGGATGAATTGGAACGCTGACTGCGAGCCAGGCCTAATCGCCCAACATCAGTGCCTGACCTCACTAATGCTCTTGTGGCTGAATGGAAGCAAGTCCCCACAGTAATGTTCCAACATCATGATTTTGGAATGAGATGTTCGACGAGCAGGTGTCCACATACTTTTGGTCATGTAGTGTATCTGTAGGCCCCCCTCTCTCAGGAAATTAGCCTCTGCATCTACAGGTTAATTTACAGTGATATATCCTGCTCCCTGCTGGCTGTATTTCCTCCCCTGCTGGTTCCTATTAGCTTGAAAAATGCGAAACATACAGGAGTAGGTCATGAGGCCACAGTAAGCAGTAGCTTCTTTAGGAAAGGCAAACCATCACTGAGGAATGGATGCGTTGTGGGCCAAAAGAAGAGAAGTCTACTGATTGCAAACCTTGAGCCGCTAATTTCTCAGGTTTCAGGATGATTCATGTATCTTTTCTGGGGGGTCCAGTGACATCAAGTGCAAACTCTTCAAGGATCCATATTGAATTTAGAAATTTGACACAGCCGCCCTCAACAGCCACATCCAATTTGTTGTGATGTTTGTTTTTCCTGGAAACCATATAAACATAGTTCTTTTAGAAGATTTTACCTACCTAGTTGGGTCTGTCAGAAACCCTAAATGTTCTTGTTGCTGTTGTTTTATGCGGTCAATGTCAAGAGTAGATATCAGATGTCAGTGATAGTATCCATAAGGGCCTGCCTTTGGGATGTTTTATTGGCTCTATTGATCTAATTATTGTGACCTGACTAACTTTGCTTTGTTACATATCTTCCCATTATGCCAGATGAATCAACTTTAGTTTAGTTTTGCCTTGTGATACTGGAGGCCTATGCAGGCACAAAATCAGACAAGTCAAGAGACTTTCTAAAAATACGATTGTGCATTTGTCATGAGACAGAGATGAAAGGTTTTGCAGACTCTCGGATGTCACACTACATTTTGGCATCAGGGTCAAAATACTCCATTGCATCCAAGAGCGCTTGTTTGATGAGTAACCTTGCCTAAGAGCTGAAGACGTGCGCTAGCTGCCCAAACTCGTGCCTAGACATACAGGAGAGCCAAATTCAAATAAGCATTGACACAATAAGCATTGACACAATAAGCACTGACACAATACATTACATTATTCGATGAATGTGTTTCTCTTTTCCTTTTAAGATTAATGGTTTGGTCTGTTTTCACCAACAATAAGGTAAAGTATATCGAATGCAAATGTTTTGGATACAGAGTATACTGGAAACTGACGGAAACCAACCGATCTGTCATCAAACTCGCATAATTCATTTTACTGACACAAAAAGATCCCACTATTAAATCATAATTCATGTAAAAATCATAGCATGATTCTATATGTAATTCTATCCCTATCAGTTTTAAATTAAGTGTTAGAGATTATTCCTATGGTTTACAACTGAACTGCTGACTAGGTAGGCCCACTGAATGATGTGTGTCTTGATAAATCCCTGGTTTTCATCCTCCTAACTGTTCCTAAAACCTAATACATTTAGCTAGGCTGATAGGCCCCAAGCAGAGTTGATGGTGCTAGTAGATAAATCCTTTTAAATCCAACCTTCTTCCTGCAGCTTAAAAAAACATGAAAAGCATTAAAGAAAGTCTTTAAATACCTGTGGAGATTGAGGGATGTGATTTGAATGAGCTACATGTTGTAACAAAGACTGACATCATCACCCCATTACTAATTTTCAATGATATTAAACAAGCTTGGCACTATTTTTTTCTACACATCTCATATTGTGTGACAGTCTTCGCTCCAAGTGTGTTCATGTAAAAACATAGATTTTTATTGAATCCTTTGTGGTTAGAGTGTCTGCCCTGTGATTGGAAGGTTGGGAGTTCAATTCCCGGCCAAGTCATATCAAAGACTGTAGAAATGGGTCCTAATATGTCTCTGCATGGCACTCAGCATAAGGAGATGGATTGGGGGTGTACTTGTACATCAAGAAATAGGCTCTGGCTTGTGCAAAGCTACTTACTTAATTTACTTGTCATAAGGGATATCAAGTTTATTGATCACACATATATTAGTCAACCAATCCCCTTCCATCTTGTTAGGCTCAGTTCAAAGACATATACAAAAAAATGTGAATGAAAATACAAAGGTAATTTGTAAGAGTAAAATGGTATAAGAACTCAACTGTACAAAATAAATAGAAATGATCAAATCAACAATGGAATATTTAGAGCAGTGTTTCCTATGGCTGGATTCAATCTGTATCTCAGAAGATCCGCGTTAAAATGTAAAGGTAATTTCCGATTGAGCTGATATTTGCAGTGTTTACCATGAATGCGGGAACATTGCCTTTAAATTTCAATCGAGCTATAACGCGGATCTTCTGCGATACGGATTTAATCCTTAATCTTGGTCCTGGGGACCCAAAGGGGTGCACATTTTTGTTTTTACCTTAGCACTACACCCCTGATTAAAATCATCAAAGCTGGATGATGATGGTGAGGATGGATACTACATCTGAGCTTGATGATGGTCGAAGTCTGATGATGATGATGGATACTTTTGATGATGATCAAAGTTGGATGATGATCATGGATACTCCATCTGTCTTCAAGTCACGTAAAGGGCTCAGACTGATGCATCTAAATGTGCTGAGTATTAATGTCGAAAATGGACTTGACATTTGGGTACTTGTCTGAATGATTTGATCTCTGATAATGACATTGAGCTAAATGGTTATAATGTAAATTGTATAATGTACAGTGCCTTGCAAAAGTATTCATCCCCCTTGGCGTTTTTCCTATTTTGTTGCATTTCAACCTGTACTTTAAATAGATTTTTATTTGGATTTCATGTAATGAACATACACAAAATAGTCAAAATTGGTGAAGTGAAATGAAAAAAATAACTTATTTCAAAACATTCTAAAAAAATAAATAACGGAAAAGTGGTGCGTGCATACAGTTGAAGTCGGAAGTTTACATACACCTTAGCCAAATACATTTAAACTCAGTTTTTCACAATTACTGACATTTAATCCTAGTAAAAATTCCCTGTCTTGGTCAGTTAGGATCACCACATTATTTTAAGAATGTGAAATGTCAGAATAATAGTAGAGAGAATTATATATTTCAGCTTTTATTTCTTTCATCACATTCCCAGTGGGTCAGAAGGTTACATACACTCAATTAGTATTTGGTAGCATTGCCTTTCAATTGTTTAACTTGGGTCAAACGTTTCGGGTAGCCTTCCACAAGCTTCCCACAATAAGTTGGGTGAATTTTGGCCCATTCCTCCTGACAGAGCTGGTGTAACTGAGTCAGGTTTGTAGGCTTCCTTGCTCGCACACGCTTTTTCAGTTCTGCCCACAAATGTTCTATAGGAGTGAGGTCAGGGGTTTGTGATGGCCACTCCAATAACTTGACTTTGTTGTCCTTAAGCCATTTTGCCACAACTATTTTAAAGTATGCTTGGGGTCATTGTCCATTTGGAAGACCCATTTGCGACCAAGCTTTAACTTCCTGACTGATGTCTTGAGATGTTGCTTCAATATATCCACATAATTTAACTTCCTCATGATGCAGTGAATTATAAGTGAAATAATCTGTCTGTAAACAATTGTTGGAAAAATTACTTGTGTCATGCACAAAGTAGATGTCCTAACCGACATGCCAAAACTATAGTTTGTTAACAAGACATTTGTGGAGCGGTTGAAAAACAAGTTTGAATGACTCCAACCTAAGTGTATGTAAACTTCCGACTTCAACTGTATGTACAGTGAGGGAAAAAAGTATTTGATCCCCTGCTGATTTTGTACGTTTGCCCACTGAAAAAGAAATGATCAGTCTATAATTTTAATGGTAGGTTTATTTGAACAGTGAGAGACAGAATAACAACAAAAAAATCCAGAAAAACGCATGTCAAAAATGTTATAAATTGATTTGCATTTTAATTAAGGAAATAAGTATTTGACCCCCTCTCAATCAGACAGATTTCTGGCTCCCAGGTGTCTTTTATACAGATAACGAGCTGAGATTAGGAGCACACTCTTAAAGGGAGTGCTCCTAATCTCAGCTTGTTACCTATATAAAAGACACCTGTCCACAGAAGCAATCAATCAATCAGATTCCAAACTCTCCACCATGGCCAAGACCAAAGAGCTCTCCAAGGATGTCAGGGACAAGATTGTAGACCTACACAACGCTGGAATGGGCTACAAGACCATCGCCAAGCAGCTTGGTGAAAAGGTGAGAACAGTTGGTGCGATTATTCGCAAATGGAAGAAACACAAAATAACTGTCAATCTCCCTCGGCCTGGGGCTCCATGCAAGTTCTCACCTTGTGGAGTTGCAATTATCATAAGAACGGTGAGGAATCAGCCCAGAACTACACGGGAGGATCTTGTCAATGATTTCAAGGCAGCTGGGACCATAGTCACCAAGAAAACAATTGGTAACACACTACGCCGTGAAGGACTGAAATCCTGCAGCGCCCGCAAGGTCCCCCTGCTCAAGAAAGCCCATATACATGCCCGTCTGAAGTTTGCCAATGAACATCTGAATGATTCAGAGGAGAACTGGGTGAAAGTGTTGTGGTCAGATGAGACCAAAATGGAGCTCTTAGGCATCAACTCAACTCGCTGTGTTTGGAGGAGGAGGAATGCTGCCTATGACCCCAAGACACCATCCCCACCGTCAAACATGGAGGTGGAAACGTTATGCTTTGGGGGTGTTTTTCTGCTAAGGGGACAGGACAACTTCACCGCATCAAAGGGACGATGGACGGGGCCATGTACTGTCAAATCTTGGGTGAGAACCTCCTTCCCTCAGCCAGGGCATTGAAAATGGGTGGTGGATGGGTATTCCAGCATGACAATGACCCAAAACACACGGCCAAGGCAACAAAGGAGTGGCTCAAGAAGAAGCACATTAAGGTTCTGGAGTGGCCTAGCCAGTCTCCAGACCTTAATCCCATAGAAAATCTGTGGAGGGAGCTGAAGGTTCGAGTTGCCAAACGTCAGCCTATACCTTAATGACTTGGAGAAGATCTGCAAAGAGGAGTGGGACAAAATCGCTCCTAAGATGTGTGCAAACCTGGTGGCCAACTACAAGAAAGGTCTGACCTCTGTGATTGCCAACAAGGGTTTTGCCACCAAGTACTAAGTCATGTTTTGCAGAGGGGTCAAATACTTATTTCCCTCATTAAAATGCAAATCAATTTATAAAATTTTTGACATGTGTTTTTCTGGATTTTTTTGTTGTTATTCTGTCTCTCGCTGTTCAAATAAACCTACCATTAAAATTATAGACTGATCATTTCTTTGTCAGTGGGCAAATGTACAAAATCAGCAGGGGATCAAATACTTTTTTCCCTCACTGTATTCACCCCCTTTGCTATACAATATTCACCCCCTTTGCCCCTAAATAAGATCTGGTGCAACCAATTATCTTCAGAAGTCACATAATTTGTTATTTAAAGTCCACCTGTGTGCAATCTAAGTGTCACATGATCTCAGAATATATACACCTGTTCTGAAAGGCCCCAGAGTCTGCAACACCACTAAGCAAGGGGCACCACCAAGCAAGCGGCACCATGAAGACCAAGGAGCTCTCCAAACAGGTCAGGGACAAAGTTGTGGAGAAGTACAGATCAGGGTTAAAAAAAAATATCAGAAACTTTGAACATCCCACGGAGCACCATTAAATCCATTATTAAAAAATTGAGAGAATATGGCACCACAACAAAATAAGGCAACAAAATAGGAAAAATGCCAAGGGGGTGAATACTTTCGCAAGCCACTGTATTTAGATGTTACAGGATAAAAAGTGGGTGGAGTGGCCATCTACGCCGAGTTTACAAAATATGCTCTTTCCATGACATTGACTGACCAGGTGAATCCAGGTGAAAGCTATGATCCCTTATTGATGTCACCTGTTAAATCCACTTCAATCAGTGTAAATGAAGGGGAGGAAACAGGTTAAAGAAGGATTTTTAAGCTTATTCATAGGGTGAATGGGCAAGACAAAATATTTAAGTGCCTTTGAACGGGGTATGGTAGTAGGTGCCAGGCGCACCGGTTTGAGTGTGTCAAGAACTGCAACGCTGCTGGGTTTTTCACACTACACAGTTTCTCATGTGTATCAAGAATGGTCCACCACTCAAAGGACATCTAGCTAACTTGACACAACTGTGTGATGTATTGGAGTCAACATGTTCCAGCATGCCTGTAGACACCTTGTAGAATCCATGCCCCGATGAATTGAGGCTGTTCTAAGGGCAAAAGTGGGTGCAACTCAATATTAGGAAGGGTGTTCCTAATGTTTTGTACACTCAGTGTATGTTAAAGAGGACTGAACTGGCTGATTTAGCCTCGGTTTCAATCCTCCTCAATGGGAAATGTGGCTGTGAACGAGATTTGGGAGAGTATTTTATTTTATTTTCTCATTTAATGCTTTCAATATTTGTATATAAAATCTTAAAATGTATAGTTGGTTTGATGTTTTTAAGTAATTTAAATTTTTGAGCTATTTAAATGTTTTAATATTGTCCCATGTACATTGTGTAATTTACTGATCATCCCTAACTAGACCGATAGGGATATCCAAAGTCAAACCAAATTTACCACGGGCATTACGATCGGGTCACATGCAGCTGTGCTCCGAATTGATGATTACTTAGGTGCTGCCAGCTGTCAAATCAAATCAAAGTTTATTGGTGTTGTACAGAGTTTAGCAGGTGTTACAGTGGGCGCAGTGAAATGCTTATGTAACTAGCTCTTAACAATGCAGTAGAATGTCAAACAACCAATAATTAAAATGTTAAATAATATATACTAATACAAAAGAAACAAGAAATCAGGAACGGTGGGACGAATCCAATGAACAACTGAAATAACACTGTAGCAGTAATCAAAATGCAATCTAAAAATACAGTATGTACACCGGGAGAATTTACACAAGATATACTAGGAATGATATGCACAGCTACAGTTTGTCAAGAATCCAGTATATAAATAAATATGCTGTGTGTATAAAAAGTGTAACTAAAATACAATGTACAGTAGTAGAAATATTAGAAGCAGCTATGTCGGCGATACAGTATTTACAGTGCATTCGGAAAGTATTCAGACACCTTGACTTTTTCCACATTTTGTTATGTTACAGCCTTACAAGCTTGGCACACCTGTATTTGGGGAGTTTCTCCCATTCTTCTCTGCAGATCCTATCAAGCTCTGTCAGGTTGGATGGAGAGCGTTGCTGCACAACTATTTTCAGGTCTCTCCAGAGATGTTCGATCGGGTTCAAGTCCGGGCTCTGGCTGGGCCACTCAAGGACATTCAGAAACTTGTCCCGAAAGCCACTCCTGCGTTGTTTTGGCTATGTGCTTAGGGTCGTTTTCCTGTTGGAAGGTGAACCTTTGCCCGAGTCTGAGGTACTGAGCGCTCTGGAACAGGTTTTCATCAAGGATCTCTCTGTACTTTGCTCCATTAATCTTTCCCTCAATCCTGACTAGTCTCCCAGTCCCTGCCACTAAAAAACATCCCCACAGCATGATGCTGCCACCACCATGCTTCACCGTAGGGATGGTGCCAGGTTTCCTCCAGACGTGACTCTTGGCATTCAGGCCAAAGAGTTAAATCGTTGCCTTTTGGCAAACTCAGAACGTCCTGTCATGTGCCTTTTACTGAGGTGTGGCTTCCGTCTGGCCACTCTACCATAAAGGCCTGATTGGTGGAGTGCTGCAGAGATGGTTGTCCTTCTGGAAATGTCTACCACCTCCACAGAGGAATTCTGTCAGAGTGACCATCGGGTTCTTGGTCACCTCCCTGACCAAGGCCCTTCTCCCCCGATTGCTCAGTTTGGCCGTGCGGCCAGCTCTAGGAAGTCTTGGTGGTTCCAAGTGTAACCGGTGTGAAATGGCTAGCTAGTTAGCGGTGCGCGCTAGTAGCATTTCAATCGGTGACGTCACTCGCTCTGAGACCTTGAAGTAGTTGTTTCCCTTGCTCTGCAAGGGCAGCGGCTTTTGTGGAGCGACGGGTAACGGTGCTTCGAGGGTGACTGTTGTCGATGTGTGCAGAGGGTCCCTGGTTCAAGCACAGGTAGGGGCGATGAGAGGGATGGAAGCAAATCTGTTACACAAACTTCATTCATTTAAGAATGATGGAGCCACTGTGTTCTTTGGGACATTCAATGCTGCAGAAATGTTTTGGTTCCCTTCCCAGATCTGTGCCTCGACACCTCCACAACTCCTTCGAACTCATGGCTTGGTGTTTGCTCTGACATGCACTGTCAACTGTGGGACCTTTTATAGACAGGTGTGTGCCTTTCCAAATCATGTTCAATCAATTGAATTTACCACAGGTGGACTCCAATCAAGTCGTATAAAAATCGGATCAATGGAAACAGGATGCACCTGAGCTCAATTTCGAGTCTCATAGCAAAGGGTCTGAATACTTACGTAAATAATTTTTATTTTTAATACATTTGCAAAACAACTGTCTTCGCTTTGTCATTATGGGGTGTTGTTTGTAGATTAATGAGGAAATTGTTTTATTTAATCAATTTTAGAATAAGGCTGTAACGTGACAAAATGTAGAAAAAGTCAAGGGGTCTGAATACTTTCCCAATGCACTGTAAATACACAATGTAAAAGGGGAAGTGTCCAGTGGTTCAATGTCTCTATAACATGTGACAGCAGCATTGGCTGTGTGTGTGTGTGTGCGTGAGTGTGTATGTTAGTGTGTTTGTGATTATGAGGTGTGTGTGTGTGTTTTGTGTGAGTGAGTGTGCATCACCTGGCTAATGATGGCTGTTGCAAAGTCTGATGGTCTGATAATAGAAGCAGTTTTTTAGTCTCTCGGTCTTGGCTCTGAGGAACCTGTGCTGTCTCCGTCTGTCAGACGGTAGCCGAGTGAACAGTCCGTGGATCAAGTGATTGAGGTCCTTAATTAAGTTATTGGCCTTCCTTTGACACGAGTGCTGTAGATGTCCTGGTGGGCAGGCAGAGTGCCCCCGGTGATGCGTTGAGCAGAACGCTCCACCCTCTGGACAGCCATGCGGTTGATGGCGGTGCAGTTGCCGTACCAGGCGGTGATTCAGCCTGACAGAATGCGCTCAATGGTGCATCTGTAGATGTTTGTGAGGGTTTTAGGAGCTATGCAGAATTTCTTCAGCTACCTGAGGTTGTAGAGGCGCTGTTGCGCCTTCTTCACCACGGTGTCGGTGTGGCGAGACCATTACAGGTCCTCAGTGACGTGCACGCAAAGGAACTTGAAGCCCTATCCACTGCGGCTCCCTTGTTTTGTTGATGTTGAGGGAGAGGTTATTTCCCTGGCACCACTCCACCAGTGCTCTAACCTCCTCACTGTCTTGTCGTCAGCAAACTTGATGATTGAGTTGGAGTCGTGCGTGGCCATGAAATCATTGGTGAACAGTAAATACAGGAGGGGGCTGAGCACACACCCCTGGGGGCCCCCCGTGTTGAGGATCAGTGTGGCGAAGGTGTTGTTGCCTACCCTCACCACCTGGGGTCAGTCTGTCAGGAAATCTAGGATCCAGTTGCACAGGGAGGAGTTCAGACCCAAGGCCCCGAGTGTAGTGATTACATTTTCTCTTTATAATCTGTGCTTTCTGAAGGAGGTCTTTGTATCCATCTCGGAATGGAGAATAGCAATAGTCCAATGTATTTTTCCTGCGAGTGAGGCAAGAGATGTGTCTGTGGAATTTCAGAATAATTTTCCTTTAATTTCCTTTGTTAAAGTCTCTTGCTACAACCAATGCGGCCTCGGGATATACTGCTTCCAATTTGTTCAAAGTCCAGTGCCAGCATTGTGTCGGCTTGTGGGGGGTGGGGGGGTGTACACACCCGTGACACGAACAGCTGTGTGGTTGGGAGCTAGCACACTAGTTAGCTAGCAAGTACACATACCTGCTGGAGCCAGAACAGTTTATATATATATTTTTTATATATTTTTTTTTTCGAGGGGGGTAGATTGTAACTTCCATCAATGTAATTTTCTGCATCACTTCCAATCCCCCATTAGTTTTTTTTTCTCTCACAAATATATATATATATATATATATATATATATATATATATATATATATATATATATACATACATATAAATACATACAGTACATACAGTTGAAGTCGGAAGTTTACATACACTTAGGTTGGAGTCATTAAAACTTGTTTTTCAACCGCTCCACAAATGTCTTGTTAACAAACTATAGTTTTGGCATGTCGGTTACTAATGGTTTTCTTTGAGACTGTGGTCCCAGCTCTCTTCAGGTCATTGACCAGGTCCTGCCGTGTAGTTCTGGGCTGATCCCTCACCTTCCTCATGATCATTGATGCCCCACGAGGTGAGATCTTGCATGGAGCCCCAGACCGAGGGTGATTGACCGTCATCTTGAACTTCTTCCATTTTCTAATAATTGCGCCAACAGTTGTTGCCTTCTCACCAAGCTGCTTGCCTATTGTCCTGTAGCCCATCCCAGCCTTGTGCAGGTCTACAATTTTATCCCTGATGTCCTTACACAGCTCTCTGGTCTTGGCCATTGTGGAGAGGTTGGAGTCTGTTTGATTGAGTGTGTGGACAGGTGTCTTTTATACAGGTAACGAGTTCAAACAGGTGCAGTTAATACAGGTAATGAGTGGAGAACAGGAGGGCTTCTTAAAGAAAAACTAACAGGTTTGTGAGAGCCGGAATTCTTACTGGTTGTTAGGTGATCAAATACTTATGTCATGCAATAGAATGCAAATTAATTACTTAAAAATCATACAATGTGATTTTCTGGATTTTCGTTTTAGATTCCATCTCTAACAGTTGAAGTGTACCTATGATAAAAATTACAGACCTCTACATGCTTTGTAAGTAGGAAAACCTGCAAAATCGGCAGTGTATCAAATACTTGTTCTCCCCACTGTACATTTTATGGACACATTCAATTTTACAATAATTTTATTTTGTTTGTTTTTACTCCTGAACTTCCTCTACCCTCAACCTCTCCGATCATTTTCATGATGTCCATCCGGTTTGCTTCTATATGCCATATCTTTCTAACTGAGCTCTTTCACAAAAGCTCTCAACCTATATACAGTTGAAGTCAAAGTTTACATACACTTAGGTTGGAGTCATTAAAACTTGTTTTTCAATCACTCCACTAATTTCTTGTTAACAAACTATAATTATGGCAAGTCGGTTAGGACATCAACTTTGTGCATGACACAAGTAATTTTTCCAACAATTGTTTACAGACAGATTATTTCACTTATAATTCACTGTATCACAATTCCTGTGGGTCAGAAGTTTACATACACTAAGTTGACTGTGCCTTTAAACAGCTTGGAAAATTCCAGAAAATAATGTCATGGCTTTAGAAGCTTCTGATTGACATCATTTGAGTCAATTGGAGATGTACCTGTGGATGTTTTTCAAGGCCTACCTTCAAACTCAGTGTCTCTTTGCTTGACATCATGGGAAAATCAAAAGAAATCAGCCAAGACCTCAGATAAACAACTGTAGACCTGGTCTGGTTCATCCTTGGGAGCAATTTCCAAACGCCTGAAGGTACCACGTTCATCTGTACAAACAATAGTACGCAAGTATAAACAGTATGGGACCACGCAGCCGTCATACCGCTCAGGAAGGAGACGCGTTCTGTCTCCTAGAGATGAACGTACTTTGGTGCGAAAAGCGCAAATCAATCCCAGAACAACAGCAAAGTACCTTGTGAAGATTCTGGAGAAACAGGTACAAAAGTATGTATATCCACAGTAAAACAATTCCTATATCGACATAACCTGAAAGGCCGCTCAGCAAGGAAGAAGCCACTGCTCCAAAACTGCCATAAAAAAAGCCAGACTACAGTTTGCAACTGCACATGGGGACAAAGATCGTACTTTTTGGAGAAATGTCCTCTGGTCTGATGCAACAAAAATAGAACTGTTTGGCCATATTGACCATTGTTATGTTTGGAGGAAAAAGGGGGTTGCTTGCAAGCCGAAAAACACCATCCCAACCGTGAAGCACGGGGGTGGCAGCATCATGCTGTGGGGGTGCTTTGCTGCAGGAGGGACTGGTGCACTTCACAAAATAGATGGCATCATGAGGAAGGAAAATTATGTGGATATATTGAAGCAACATCTCAAGACATCAGTCAGGAAGTTAAATCTTGGTCGCAAATGGGTCTTCCAAATGGACAATGACCCCAAGCACACTTCCAAAGTTGTGGCAAAATGGCTTAAGGACAACAAAGTCAAGGTATTGGAGTGGCCATCACAAACCCCTTACCTCAATCCTATAGAAAAGGAGGCCTACAAACATGACTCAGTTACACCTGCTCTGTCAGGAGGAATAGGCCATAATTCACCCAATTTATTGTGGGAAGCTTGTGAAAGGCTACCCGAAACAGTTGAACAATTTAAAGGCAATGCTACCAAATACTAATTGAGTGTATGTAAACTTCTGACCCACTGGGAATGTGATGAAATAAATAAAAGCTGAAATATATCATTCTCTCTACTATTATTCTGACATTTCACATTCTTAAAATAAAGTGGTGATCCTATCTGAACTAAGACAGGGAATTTTTACTAGGATTAAATGTCAGGAATTGTGAAAAACTAAGTTTAAATGTATTTGGCTGAGGTGTATGTAAACTTACGACTTCAACTGTACTTATTATGGACACAGTATGCTTTACATTAGTTATCTTGTTGTTATTAGTTGTTGTTAGTTGTTATTAGTCCCATCCTTCAGCTCCATTCAACACCTCCCATCTATCTCTTAACCATTCATATTGGATTTCTATTTGCCATATATTTTTCAACTGTGCTGTGATGTTTCACAAAAGTTCTGAACCCTTCTATTCTCAAGGTTTCTACAAATTGTAAATTGAAAATAAACATTTTCGCTAAAAGTATTATTAATAAATAATATGCCATTTAGCAGACGCTTTTATCCAAAGCGACTTACAGTCATGGGTGCATACATTTTTGTTTGTGTATGGGTGGTCCCGGGGATCGAACCCACTACCTTGGCGTTACAAGCGCCGTGCTCTACCAGCTGAGCTACAGAGGACCACATAATTATTATATTATTGATCGATTGACTATGACTTTTCAGATCACCCAGTATTGCTATCTGCAGGGTTATCTCCAGGTAAATATTGCAATCCTTCAGCCATTCCTGGACCTGTGACCAAAAACAAGCTACAAATGGACATTACCAAAACAAATGATCTAATGATTCTGTGTCTTCGCAGCAAAATCTGCAGAGCTGGGAGGATTGTATCCCCCCATATTAATAACATTCTATTGGTAGCAAGAATTTTGTATAATAATTTAAACGGAAGAATCCGGCGTCGTTTTGTAGCCAGAACTTATTGAACCCAACTCTCACGAGGCACTACTTGGTGGGCGTGGTGTGTAATCGATCGTCACTACACGCCACACTCTGTGGACCGCAGATAGACCTTCCTCGGCTAGTCTAGTTATCTCTATTCCAGTCCAATAATCCAGTCCGCTCTTTACTATGTTAAATGTGTTATTTGTTCAAATTAATGTCTCAAATTCATGAATGTTGAATGTCAAAAGTTTAATCTGATAAACCACTGACGGGGAAGTTGCCCACTCAATTCAACATGTATTTTTCCAATATTAAGGTACAAGGTCTTACATGTATTGATTCATAGTGCTTTTTTGATTCCTTTGCATGGGTGAGCTGGATGGATGCCACACACCACTAACTCAAGCTGAATTGGAAGAGGTGGCTGCAGCTATGGTCCATATTGTGTCTACAACCATCTCCGCACTGACAGGAAACTACACACACTGCTGTGAAAGATACTGCCTGACCCAAATGCTTCAAATGGCACAATTACATAAATGTCTGTCTGTTTGACTGGTGTTTATCAAACGGAAACCACCAGAACACTCTCCGTCACAATATATTCCAGAGCGTCTTCGCTTTCAGGAATGGGGTCATAATAGCTTACAGCCAAAACTGTTCAAATGCAAGAATCAAATTCATAGGAAGACACATGCCCCATTGGCTTCAGAAACCGCCAGAAGTTTCAGTTTAATATATACCATATTATAACTGAATATATCAATATTGAATTTGTATATTCAGTTAAATTGAATTTTAAAACTGAATGCAATATTCACTCAATTCAGTTTCAAATCATGAAATACAAGTTCAATTTATGAGTTCAATGATTCAATTTGTGCAACACAAATAAAAATATATTACAGTCAAATTCAATATCCAATAACAAATTCTAAATTCTGGAATTCAAATTCAATTTTTGTTGCCACTGAAATTGATCCATAATAAAGTGATTGCTTGATTGAACCTATTTTATAATGAACTAATGATTAATTACATGTTGACTACATATTTTATGATTGAATAAATCCTGACTGCTGTCTCTAGGTTGGGCTTGTCTGCCACAAACACTTGTAGCTGAATACATTGCTAATACTCCCCCAAAAACATCACCATTCCGATGCTGTTTCATTCTGTGTATCACATTAAACATTTACATAAACGTTTGTGTGTGCAACATTGTGGTATTTCTGTGTTGACAGTTGCAATGGTCAAAATAACAAGCAAAAAATAAAAAACTACATTGAAATCTGAAGTTTTATTTTGGCATGACAAAGCGAGGGACTCTTATTTTGAAACCGGAAATCGCAGGACTTTATTTTGGCATGCCATAATAGAGGGTCTTTTATTTTGAAATTGGAAATCGGAGGACTTTTATTTTGGCATGGCAAAGCGAGGGATTCTTATTTTGAAATCGGAAATTGCAGGACATTTATTTTGGCATTACATATCGGGGGACTCTTATTTTGAAGTATGTTTCATCCAGCCCAGTTACATCCAGCATCCAGTAACTCTGAGCCATCGGATGCTGCATGCTGGATGTAACTCTCAGTTGGATGCTGGATGCTGGCTGTACCTCTGAACCGGATGCTGGATGTAACTCTGAGCTGGATGCTGGATAGAACTCTGAGCCAGATGCTGGATGTAACGTTGAGCTGGATGCTGGATGTAACGCTGAGCTGGATGCTGGATGTAACGCTGAGCTGGATGCTGGATGTAACGCTGAGCTGGATGCTGGATGTAACTGAGCTGGATGTTGGATGTAACTCTGAGCTGGATGCTGGATGTAACGCTGAGCAGGATGCCTGATGCTGGATGTAACGCTGAGCCGGACAATGCTCTATGTGATTTTAGAGAAAACCTTTATTGACCTTAAATTAGTATTGAATGAAGCATAAACTAAGTATATGTTGTTTTCCAGAGCGCATAAAAAATGACACAAATTATTTAGAAATGTGCACCTCGGATGGTGCCCACTGAGATTGTGTCCCTGCTTACAAATATCTGGGCATCTGGATAGACAACGGGCTGTCTTTTAGAAAGCATATTGATGAGTTAATGAAGAAGTTAAGAATAAAAATAGTCTTCTGCTATAGAAATAAGTCCTGCCTCTCGCTTAATAGTAGAAAGCAGGTCATTCAATCGACGTTCCTGCCGGTTCTAGACTATGGTGACATCATCTATATGAATGCAGCTGCCACTTCATTAAAGCCATTAGATGCAGTTTACCATAGCACACTTAGTTTTATTACGGGCGACAGATTCAGTACACATCACTGCATTCTTTACCATAAAGTAGGCTGGCCCTCTTTGAAGTCACGCAGGTCGATTCATCACTCTCTTTTTTTTTAAAAGCTCTCTTACAAAAACTCTGCCATACCTAACTTTGATAATAACCTTTAGACGTACAAGTTACCATACTCGGTCTCAGGGAGGCTAACTCTAGAAATGCCTCCAGTCTCCTGAGAGTTAGGTACAACTGCTTTTAGTTTCTACAGAGTTCCCTACAACTGAATGTTCTGGTACCTCTCGGAGAGTTTAAAATGTTGATTGGGGACCTCTTTGCTGATGAATGTGATTGATTTTCTTGAATGTATTTGTAAAAATATATATTTGTATTAGCTATATTGTATTTTGTAAATGATGTGTATGCAGGGCTCTCTTGTGAAATAGACATTGGTCCCAATGGGAATCCCTGTTAATATCAAGGTTAAATTAAATTAAATTAAAGTTGAATATTTGAATCATCTGTGTAGTGTCGGCAAAAACAGTCAGAGCCCTTTACATGGTTTGAGGACAGATGGAGTATCCATGATCATCATCAAACGTTGATCATCATCAAGCACAGATGGAGTATCCTTCATCATCATCATCATCAAGCTTTGATGATTTGAATCAGGTGTGTAGTGTGAAGGTAAAAACAAAAATGTGGACCCCTTTGGGTCCCCAGGTACAGGGTTAAGAAGCCCTGGTTTAGAAGAATAGCGAAGTTGATAAATTGCAGCAAAAATGTGCAATGTCAAGCTGGCTAGTACATATAATATCCACACTAGCATATTACTAAGTATACTTGTCCAATACATCACTTCATACTATGTAATGAACGAGTTTGGATATTGGGACAGAGTTTAGTTTTTTAGTGTATCAGGTTCAACAAGCTACAGTTAGTTGGCAGACGCCTTCTTTTCACAAATATTTTGTTGATAAGGCACATTCATCTTTGAGGTAGATGACAACCAACATAACAAAATGAAATTGACTTAGTATACAAAGGACCAAAGTCTCGACCTAAATACGTAATTCATATGCATTTGCGAATTCGCCATTGCTTCCAGTGCAATGGAATGTAATTGCATTCGATGTTGACAAGCAAGAGAGAAGAACTCCACCAGCTGGGACAGTTCCAAGTCTGTACCCACCTCCCTGTGTTATGATGCCATTGGCAGTAAAGCCACAGCTGATGGCAGACTCAGTCTAAAAGTGTGGTGGAGAATGCTAGTGGTGCTAACAGTGTGCTAATCACAAGTTCTTTATTCTTTATTCTTCAGATCTCCATTAGTTGGCACCTTAGCCACTGCTAGTCTTCCTGAGGTCCAGTTAAGACTGGAACCAATCTTATGTTCTAAGTTCTGGAGCCTTGTAAGACGGAAGGAACGGCAGGTACTGGAAGAACTTGAACCTCTGTAGACAGTTAGTACAAAAAGGTATATCGTAGCAGGACCGGTCTGTCATCATTGTGCTGCCATCCTCTGTCACTTTCTTACGCCAACTTTTAATGCCCCTCTCTTTTTCGGTACCTGTAAAAATGAAAATGATTGAGAATTCATCATGAATCCATGTGAATCCAATTGTGGCCATACCTGACTGTGAAATCAGTGTCTTAGATGAGCGTTTAAGCTTGCACATGTGAAATGTAATCATATGGATGTATACTGTTGTTGTTATGGCTCACCTGGAATCGTGTTGTCCAATACAAATCCAAAGAACCCACCGATGAACATGTGCGTAGTGAAGAGAACAACTATAACTTGATCCAGTTCTTTTACCCCTGTGAATACAAAGAGATGGTTATCTACAGTATAAATACAGTACAAACAAGCTATGTTTCACCTATCATTGCATGTGTCTCCCCCTTACTGGTTTCGATAGATGATTTTGGTACAAGAGAGCCAGGATATTGCTTCAGGGGCCTTTGTGCCTTACCTGGAAATCAATCTAGCAGAATGTCTAATGTGGACGACATGTACAGTGCCTTCAGAAAGTATTCACACCCCTTCACTTTTTTCACATTTTGTTCTGTTACAGCCTGAATTTAAAATAGATTAAATGGAGATTTTGTGTCACTGGTCTACACACAATATCCAATAATGTAAAAGTGTAATTATGTTTACAAAATAATTACAAATGAAAAGCTGAAATGTCTTGAATCAATAAGTATTCAATGTCTTTCTTATGGCAAGCCTAAATAAGTACAGGAGTAAAGATTTGCTTAACAAGTCACTTAAGTTCCACGGACTGACTCTGTGTGCAATAATAGTGTTTAACATGATTTTTGAACGACTACCTAATCTCTGTACCCCACACATACAACTATCTGTAAGGTCCCTCAGTTGAGCAGATAATTTCAAATACAGATTCAACCACAAAGACCAGGGAGGTTTTCAAATGCCTCGCAAAGATGGGCACCTATTGGTAGATGGGTAAAAATAGAAAAAACATTGAATATCCATTTGAGCATGGTGAAGTTAATTACATGTTGGATGGTGTATCAATACACCCAGTCACTACAAAGATACAGGCGCCCTTCTGGAGAGGAAGGAAACCGCTCAGGGATTTCACAGTGAGGCCAATGGTGACTTTAAAACTGTTACAGTGTTTATGGCTGAGGATGGATCAACAACATTGTAGTTACTCCACAATACTAACCTAAATGACAGAGTAAAAAGAGGAAGCCTGTACAGAATAAAATATTCCAAAACATGCATCCTGTTTGCAATAATGCACTAAAGTAAAACTGCAAAACATGTGGCAAAGAAATTAACTTTATGTCCTGAATACAAATAATTATGTTTGGGGCAAACCCAACACAACACTGAGTACCACTCTTCATATTTTCAAGCATGGTGGTGGCTGCATCATGTTATGGGTATTTATTTTTATTTAACTAGGCAAGTTAGTTAAGAACAAATTCTTATTTACAATGACAGCCTACACCGGCCAAACCCGGACGACGCTGGGCCAATTGTGCGCCGCCCTATGGGACTCCCAATCACGGCCAGTTGTGATACAGCCTGGAATCGAACTAGGGTGTCTGTAGTGATGCCTCAAGCACTGAGATGCAGTGCCTTAGACCGCTGCGCCACTCAGGTATGCTTGTCATCGGCAAGGACTGGGGAGTTTTTTAGGATAAAAAGAAACGTAATAGACCTAAGCACAGGCAAAATCCTAGAGGAAAACCTGATTCAGTCTGCAACAGACACTGGGAGGCAAATTCACCTTTAGCAGGACAATAACCTAAAACACAAGGCCAAATATACACTGGAGTTGCTTACCAAGAAGACATTGAATGTTCCTGAGTGGCCTAGTTACAGTTTTGACTTAAATCGGCTTGAAAATCTAAGGCAAGACTTGAAAATGGCTGCATAGCAATGATCAACAACCAGCTTGACAGAGCTTGAATAATTATTTTAAGAATAATGTGCAAATATTGTACAATCCAGGTGTGCAAAGCTCTTAGAGAAATATCCAGAAAGACTCACAGCTGTAATTGTTGCCAAAGGTGATTCTAACATGTATTGACTCATGGGTGTGAATACGTACGTAAATGCAATATTTCTGTATTTCATTTTCAATAAATGTGCAAAAAGAAATGAATACCAATGTTTTTTCTTTGACATTATGGGTTATTGAGTGTAGATGAGTGGAAGAAAATATATTTCATCCATTTTGAATTCAGGCTGTAACACAATATAATGTGGAATAAGTCAAGGGGTATGAATACTTTCTGAAGGCACTGTATTTTTGTGCTCATGCTCTGTCACCTTGCCTTTTAAATAAGCCCCCAAGGGTATTAATAAAGTTGTGTTGAATCAAATTAGACATAAGGTAGGTACATAACACTAGCTGTGTTTGGCCATGGGAAAACACATCAAAAGGAACCTGTACAGTAAACAATAATCCGGGCAGGTGGTGAGGCATCGGTCAATAGTTCAGATCCACGACTTAGCTCCTGTAATTCCCAGGGGTTGTACTTTGTGCATTTAACAGGATCCTGAATGATAACCACCATGTTTAACCAATGCAGCAGCTGTGCTGCAAGCATCCTAACAGGGAGGTGAGGGGGGAGGGAAGTGAGGACAGGTGAAGTCAATGAGAAGCACTGGTAAGGACGCTGGCCGTGGTAGCCGACTGTCCAAGTGGCGCCTAAACTGAGTCTTCTGACAGATTATTGTCACGCAGTGACACTGAGATTGGCCAAGAGGATTGGAAGGTAAGCCTGATGAAACCAGCGTACAGTCAGCTTATCCCATATATTTATCCCATATACTACATGTGACAGACTCACCTGTGTCAATGATGCCTGGGTTTGAGTGGAACCAGGTAGGCAGCACCAGGCCACTGAAGGTTGAGAAGCCCAAGATGAGTAAGTTCCTGGAGGAGTTCAGGTCCACGTACTGTTGGGAGCAGAGGAATCCATTAGAGTTGTATCTATTTCAACTTTAAGTTAAGTTATTTAGAAAAAACATATTCTCTTAAGCAATAACGACCTGACCAAGAGTTCTGTCTGATTCTACATCAGTCTTATCCTGGCTTCCTGATCATTTCACCACTCTACTGAAGCAGTGGCGGGTCAGGGCTTATTCTTTTTGGGTCAAGGTGTAACCGAGGGGGTTGCTGAGCCATGCTTGTGCCTAAGACCAGAATATTGTGTTAGCTCACTCTTGAAGGCTAGTTAAGGATCATATCACCTCCATTTTACCTGACAACCTAGACCCACTGCAATTTGCATACCGCCCAAATAGATCCACGGATGACGCAATCGCGATCACACTGCACACTGCCCTATCCCATCTGGACAAGAGGAATACCTATGTAAGAATGTTGTACAGTGACTACAGCTCAGCCTTCAACACCATAGTACCCTCCAAGTTCATCATTAAGCTTGAGGCCCTGGGCCTGAACCCCGCCCTGTGCAACTGGTTCCTGGACTTCCTGACGGGCCGCCCCCAGGTGGTTAAGGTAGGTAACAACACCTCCACTACGCTGATCCTCAACACAGGGGCCCCACAAGGGTGCGTGCTCAGCCCCCTCCTAAACTCCCTGTTCACCCTTGACTCAACTCAATCATCAAGTTTGCAGAAGACACAACAGTGGTAGGCCAGATTACCAATGACGACGAGACAGCCTACAGAGAGGAGGTGAGGGCCCTGGCAGAGTGGTGCCATGAAAATAACCTCTCCCTCTCCCTCAACGTCAACAAAACAAAGGACTTCAGGAGACAGAAGAGGGAGCATCCACATCGACAGGGCCACAGTGAAGAAGGTGAAAAGCTTCAAGTTCCTCTGAAATGGTCCACCCATACAGAAAGTGTAGTGAAGAAGGTGCAACAGGATTTTGTCTTGGCCCCTAAGACCCTCACAAACTTTTACAGATGCACCACTGAGAGCATCCTGTTGGGCTGTATCACCGCCTGGTACGGCAACTGCACCATCCACAACCGCAGGGCTCTCCAGAGGGTGGTGCGGTCTGCCCAACGCATCACCGGGGGCAAACTGCCTGCCTTCCAGGACATCTACAGCACCCGGTGTTACAGGAAGGCCAAGAAGATCATCAAGGACCTCAGCCACCCGAGCCACAGCCTGTTCATCCCGCTACCATCTAGAAGGCGAGGTCAGAACAGGTGCATCAAAGCTGGGACGAAGAGACTGAAAAACAGCTTCTATCTCCAGGCCATCAAACTGTTAAATAGTCACCACTAGCCGGCCTCCGCCCAGTACCCTGCCCTGAACTTTAGTCACTGTCACTAGCCGGCTACCATCCGGTTACTCTACCATGCACCTTTGAGACTACTGCATTATGTACATAGTCATGGAACACTGGTCACTTTAATAATGCTTACGTACTGTTTTACCCACTTCATAGAGTGAGGAAAAAAAGTATTTAGTTAGCCACCAATTGTGCAAGTTCTCCCACTTAAAAAGATGAGAGAGGCCTTTTTCATCATAGGTACACGTCAACTATGACAGACAAATTGAGGAAAGAAAATCCAGAAAATCACATTGTAGGATTTTTAATGAATTTATTTGCAAATTATGGTGGAAAATAATTATTTGGTCACCTACAAACAAGCAAGATTTTTGGCTCTCACAGACCTGTAACTTCTTCTTTAAGAGGCTCCTCTGTCCTCCACTCATTACCTGTATTAATGGCACCTGTTTGAACTTGTTATCAGTATAAAAGACACCTGTCCACAACCTCAAACAGTCACACTCCAAACTCCACTATGGCCAAGACCAAAGAGCTGTCAAAGGACACCAGAAACAAAATTGTAGACCTGCACCAGGCTGGGAAGACTGAATCTGCAATAGGTAAGCAGCTTGGTTTGAAGAAATCAACTGTGGGAGCAATTATTAGGAAATGGAAGACATACAAGACCACTGATAATCTCCCTCGATCTGGGGCTCCACGCAAGATCTCACCCCGTGGGGTCAAAATGATCACAAGAACGGTGAGCAAAAATCCCAGAACCACACGGGGGGACCTAGTGAATGACCTGCAGAGAGCTGGGACCAAAGTAACAAAGCCTACCATCAGTAACACACTACGCCGCCAGGGACTCAAATCCTGCAGTGCCCGACGTGTCCCCCTGCTTAAGCCAGTACATGTCCAGGCCCGTCTGAAGTTTGCTAGAGTGCATTTGGATGATCCAGAAGAGGATTGGGAGAATGTCATATGTTCAGATGAAACCAATATAGAACTTTTTGGTAAAAACTCAACTCGTCGTGTTTGGAGGACAAAGAATGCTGAGTTGCATCCAAAGATTTTTACTCAGTACTCGGCGGTCTCATTCTGTGAGCTTGTGTGGCCTACCACTTTGCGACTGAGCCATTGTTGCTCCTAGACTTTCCACTTCACAATAACAGCACTTACAGTTGACCGGGGCAGCTCTAGCAGGGCATAAATTTGACGAACTGACTTGTTGGAAAGGTGTCATCTTATGACAGTGTCACGTTGAAAGTCACTGAGATCTTCAGTAAGGCCATTCTACTGCCAATGTTTGTCTTTGGAGATTGCATGGCTGTGTGCTCCATTTTCTACACCTGTCAGCAACGGGTGTGGCTGAAATAGCCAAATCCACTAATTTGAAAGGGTGTCCACATATTTTGTAAATATAGTGTATTTATACTCCGGACTCTGACATTGCTCATCCTAATATTTATATATTTCTTAATTCCATTATTTTGCTTTTTAGATTAATGTGTATTGGTGTGTATTGTTAGATATTGTTAGATATTACTGCACTGTTGGAGTTAAGAACACAAGCATTTCGCTACACCCGCAATAACATCTGCTGAATATGTGTATGCGACCAATACAATCAATCTGATTTGATTTGATTTGTGGTCCACAGGAGACCCAGGTTCAAACTCATCAGGTCATAACGGCTTACAACTGGATCCTGGATCATATAAATATTATTTATGTTTTCTTGGAAAGACTCAATATAAGTCCATAAGCTTTGGGTCACAGACAGTCCAGAGAGTTTTGAGGAACCACTGCTCCAGTTTGCCTTATGGCAGCCATGCAGCTTGACAGCAAGTGCACAGCAGCCCCAGACCCCTGTACAGGTGCTAATGTTTTATCAGTGCTTCATGGATGAGCTGATTAGAGTAATGGTTAGAAAATATTTCAGTGTGAGAGGCTGCTCGCCCTAACCTTCCTTGCCAGCAGCATACTACCCTGCATACCACTGCTGGCTTGCCTCTGAAGCTAAGCAGGGTTGGTCCTGGTTGGTCACTGGATGGGACACCAGATGCTTCTGGAAGTGGTATTGGACATTGCCCTGCGTAGGGTGCCATCTTTCGGATGTGATGTTACACGGGTGTCCTGACTCTCTGTGGTCACTAAAGATCCCATGGCACTTAACGTAAGAGTCCTGGCAAAATTCCTTACCGAGCCCCATTCCATCATGGCCACCTAATCCTCCCCCTCATTCCTAATTGGCATGTGTCACTTCTCACCTCTCCTGCTGATGTGTGGTGAGTCTTCTGGCAAAAAAATGGTTGCCGTGCATTACCGAGGTAGGTGCTGCATATTGGTGGTGGATGAGGTGAGTTTCCTCCTTATTATGCAAAGTGCTTTGAGTACCTGAGTTGGTAGAAAAGCGCTATATAAATTCAATCTATTATAACCTCTTCATGACACTTCTGTCATGTTTGATAATACAGTCAGATCCAAAGTTATTGGCTCCCTTGATAAAGATGAGCAAAAAAACTGTATAAAATAAATAATAAAAATACTGAGCTATATTTTGCATGCTCCAAAAAATGGGGGAATTATATTATTTTATACTAATACAATTGCTCAGAAAAAAGAGATTTGGTTGAAGAAGTAAAAAATAAAAAAAATACTTGTGTCAAAATTATTGCCGCCCCTAAAGATTATTATAAATGAAATCAAACAAAATAAAATCTACATTAACATTCAATTTGTTTATGTAGCTTAAAAATAAGCTTAAGGAACTCTATTGTGGCCTTCCATGGCTTCCTGTTTCACTGGGGAATAAAAATTAGGTAACACGCATTCATCACCATGGAAAAAGGCAAAGAACTCATAAATGAAAAGAAGGAAGTCACACCCCTCCCCAGACAGCATATGAACACATCATGAGTTATGGCAAATACATTTTTAGAATTACAGGAAATTAGATGTAAAACTGCACATTTTGTTCAGACGTTGTGGGGGTCCCCACGAGACTGTGGTACGCAATTGCCTGATAAAGGACAGAACGGAAAGAAGTATTGTAGAGATTTATGATCCTTAATGATATTTTAAGCATTAACATACAGTTGAAGTCGGAAGTTTACATACACTTAGGTTGGAGTCATTAAAACCCGTTTTTCGACCACTCCACAAATTTCTTGTTAACAAACTATAGTTTTGGCAAGTCGGTTAGGACATCTACTTTGTGCATGACACAAGTCATTTTTCCAACAATAGTTTACAGACAGATTATTGCACTTTCCAGTGGGTCAGAAGTTTACATACACTAAGTTGACTGTGCCTTTAAACAGCTTGGAAAATTCCAGAAAATGATGTCATGGCTTTAGAAGCTTCTGATAGGCTAATTGACATCATTTGAGTCAATTGGAGGTGTACCTGTGGATGTATTTCAAGGCCTACCTTCAAACGCAATGCCTCTTTCCTTGACATCATGGGAAAATCAAAAGAAATCAGCCTAAACCTCAGAAAAAGAATTGTAGACCTCCACAAGTCTGGTTCATCCTTGGCAGCAATTTCCAAATGCCTGAAGGTACCACGTTGATCTGTACAAACAATAGTACGCAAGTATAAACACCATGGGATCACGCAGCCGTAATACCGCTCAGGAAGGAGACGCGTTCTGTCTCCTAGAGATGAACATACTTTGGTGCGAAAAGTGCAAATCAATCCCAGAACAACAGCAAAGGACCTTGTGAAGATGCTGGAAGAAACAGGTACAAAAGTATCTATATCCACAGTAAAACGAGTCCTATATCGACATAACCTGAAAGGCCGCTCAGCAAGGAAGAAGCAACTGCTCCAAAACCGCTATAAAAAGCCAGACTACGGTTTGCAACTGCACATGGGGACAAAGAGCGTACTTTTTGGAGAAATGTCCTCTGGTCTGATTAAACAAAAATAGAACTGTTTGGCCATAATGGCCATCGTTATGTTTGGAGGAAAAAGGGGGTTGCTTGCAAGCCGAAGAACACCATCCCAACGTGAAGCACGGGGGTGGCAGCATCATGCTGTGGGGGTGCTTTGCTGCAGGAGGGACAGGTGCACTTCACAAAATAGATGGCATCATGAGGAAGGAAAATTATGTGGATGTATTGAAGCAACATCTCAAGACATCAGTCAGGAAGTTAAAGCTTGGTCGCAAATGGGTCTTCCAAATGGACAATGACCCCAAGCATACTTCCAAAGTTGTGGCAAAATGGCTTAAGGACAACAATGTCAAGGTGTTTGAGTGGCCATCACAAAGCCCTGACCTCAAACCTATAGAAAATGTGTGGGCAGAACTGAAAAAGCGTGTGCGAGCAGGGAGGCCTACAAACCTGACTCAGTTAAACATGCTCTGTCAGGAGGAATGGGCCAAAATTAACCCAACTTATTGTGGGAAGCTTGTGGAAGGCTACCCGAAACGTTTGACCCAAGTTAAACAATTTAAAGGCAATGCTAACTAATTCTAATTGAGTGTATGTAAACTTCTGACCCGTTGGGAATGTGATGAAAGAAATAATTCTCTCTACTATTATTCAGACATTTCACATTCTTAAAATAAAGTGGTGATCCTAACGGACCTAAAACAGGGAATTTTTACTAGGATTAAATGTCAGGAATAGTGAAAAACGGAGTTTAAATGTATTTGGCTAAGGTGTATGTAAACTTCCGACTTCAACTGTACACTACCAGTCAAAGGTTTGGACACACCTACTCATTCAAGGTTGTTGTTTTTTTCTCCACTATTATTTACATTATAGAATAATAGTGAAGACATCAAAACTATGAAATAACACATATGTAATCACGTAGTAACCAAAAAAGCGTTCAACAAATCAAAATATATTTTATATTTGAGATTCTTCAAATAGCCACCCTTTTCCTTGATGACAGCTTTGCACACACTTAGAATTCTCTCAACCAGCTTCATGAAGTAGTCACCTGGAATGCATTTCAAATAACAGGTGTGCCTTCTTAAAAGTTAATTTGTGGAATTTCTTTCCTCCTTAATGCGTTTGAGCCAATCAGTTGTGTTGTGACAAGATAGGGGGGATACAGAAGATAGCCCTATTTGGTAAAAGACCAAGTCTATATCATGGCAAGAACAGCTAAAATAAGCAAAGAGAAAAGACAGTCCATCATTACTTTAAGACATGAAGGTCAGTCAATACGGAACATTTCAAGAACTTTGAACGTTTCTTCAAGTGCAGTCGCAAAAACCATCAAGCACTATGATGAAACTGGCTTTCATGAGGACCGCCACAGGAATGGAAGACCCAGAGTTACCTCTGCTGCAGAGGATAAGTTCATTAGAGTTACCAGCCTCAGAAATTGCAGCCCAAATAAATGCTTCACAGAGTTCAAGTCACAGATACATCTCAACATCAACTGTTCAGAGGGTACTGTGTGAATCTGGCCTTCAAGGTCGAATTGCTGCAAAGAAACCACTACTAAAGGACACCAATAAGAATAAGAGACCTGTGTGGGCCAAGAAACACGAGCAATGGACATTAGACTTGTGGGAATTTGTCCTTTGGTCTGGAGTCCAAATTGGAGGTTTTGGTTCCAACCGCTGTGTCTTTGTGAGACGCGGTGTGGGTGAACGGATGATCTCCGCATGTGTAGTTCCCACCGTAAAGCATGAATTCAAGGTACACTTAACCAGCATGACTACCACAGCATTCTGCAACGATACGCCATCCCATCTGGTTTGGGCTTAGTGGGACTATAATTTTTTTTTCAACAGGACAATGACACCTCCAGGCTGTTAAAGGGATATTTTACCAAGAAGGAGAGTGATGGAGTGCTGCATCAGATGACCTGGCCTCCACATTCCCCCGAGCTCAACCCAGTTGAGATGGTTTGGGTTGAGTCGGACAGCAGAGTGAAGGAAAAGCAGCCAACAAGTGCTCAGCATATGTGGGAACTCCTTCAAGACTGTTGGAAAAGCATTCCAGGTGAAGCTGGTTGAGAGAATGCCAAGAGTGTGCAAAGCTGTCATCAAGGCAAAGGGTGGCTATTTGAAAATTCTCAAATATAAAATATATTTTGATTTGTTTAACACTTTTTTGGTTACTACATGATTCCATATGTGTTATTTCATAGTTTAGATGTCGTCACTATTATTCTACAATTTAAGAAAATAGTAAAAATAAAGACAAACCCTTGAATGAGTAGGTGTGTCCAAACTTTTGATTGGTACTGTATATCTATGCAGATGCATGTTATCCTTGATGATACTTTATCAATACACACATATGTACAGTAGGTGTTTGAAATGATTGATCTAAACAGAACTTCAGTGAACCCATTTTTTCTATGATTTTTTTAACCTGAAGGTTGGAGATTCCCACAGCTGCAATCATTCCGAACATGACGAGGAACATGCCTCCGATGACCGGGTCTGGAATGGTGATGAAAACGGCCCCGAACTTCCCAAAGAGTCCCAGGATGATCATCAGGAGACCAGCAGTCTGAAGGACCAGTCTGCTGCCAACCTGGCATGGTGGGCACAACGAAAAGGGCACAGCATTACAAGTCATTAATCATTAACATATAGGGGCTATCCGTCATGCTAACAGTGGCAGGATGACAGGCTGGCAGCCTTATTTGGGCCCTGAGACATCATGGGAACGCAACTAAGAACTGTCAGGAATTTCAGACCAAGATTCAACAAGCAAGCCAAGAAAAGCTTAGATAGTCCTGCATGTTTGATCAGCCTTATGTCATTGCCATAGGAGGCTTTACAATAACATCACCATCACATTCCTATACTGAACGTGGCCCAAAATAGTATATGGAGGACATACTTTAGTGATGCCCAGTGCTGCGATGTTCTGGCTATAGGATGTGGTGCCGTTCCCGCTGCCCCACAGCGCTGCCAGGATGCAGCCAATGCCCTCCACAGCGATACCCCTGTTGATTGCGTGGGTGGGCGGAGGAGGGGCACCGGACAGGCGGGCACAGGCGTAGTAGTCCCCAATGGACTCCATGGTGGAGGCAAGGACGCCAGCTATCATGCCCAACACCGAGGACACACTCACTGTGGGCATGCCCCATTGGCCTAAAGGGACAGAGAGTGGACAGATTAGCACACACACATTCATGTGCACACACGCACGCACATTCACAAAATATATATGTTTTCATGCATATACTGTACATTCCTTTTAATTAGAATTATTCGGTGAGACTGACAGAAAGACTACAGTTGTCTACAGTTTTCTTTAGACTTTCAACATTGTAATGTATTCTTTGACAGGTACTAATGCTACAGTACAGAAGAGGTGAACTTGGAGCGATAAACTATGAATTCCTTGCTCTTTAAAGGAGGTTGTGTGGTTTGCTCACAAATTCTTTGAGGCTGGGGCACATCAAAATGTAATGCATGCTAATTACTAATTGGTGCGGCAGGTAGCTTAGTGGTTAAGAGCGTTGTGCCAGTAACCGAAAGGTCGCTGGTTCTAATCCCCGAGCCAACTAGGTGAAAAATCTGTCGATGTGCCCTTGAGCAAGGCACTTAACCCTAATTGCTCCTGTAAGTCGCTCTGGAAAAGAGCGTCTGCTAAATGACTAAAATGTAAATTACAGTAAATGAAAATAAACTGTGTAAACAACTGGCCAATGATGAAAACATATAATTAGTTGGAAGTCTTTCATCACTTGCAGTTGAAGGAATGGCAGTTTAATGAGCTAGGTTTGGCAGGTTCTAGAGCTGCGTCCTAAATAGCACCTTATTCCCTACATAGTGCACTACTTTTGACCAGAGCCCTAAGGGCCCTTGTCAAATTTAGTGCAGGATGTAAGTGAAAGGGTACCATTTGGGACACAGCCTAGATGAAAGAGGCTGCTTCCAGTAGGTGTACTGACAGACAAGTCTTAATTACCTATCCTGCTTTATGCAACAAGCTCTCACAGTGTCACTGCAGAATTAGACGTTTTTGATTTATTCTCCAAAAGTCAAATTTCAAAGTGTTTTTGACACCCTGGGTTGCTCCTCCTGCTCAGCATCGTTTCTCCAAATGTAACATTTTAAAGTTGCTCCAATCATCATATTTAAAACTTAAGGGATTCATCCTGAATGGTTAAGGTAAGGTTTAAAGGCCCAGTGCAGTCAAAAACATGATTGTCCTGTGTTTTATATATATTTCCACACTATGAGGTTGAATAATACTGTGAAATGGTGAAAATTATGATAATGTCCTTTTAGTGTAAGAGCTGTTTGAAAAGACCGCCTGAAATTTCTGCCTGTTTTGGTGGGATGGAGTTTTGACCTGCCTGGATACATTACCAGATGGTAAATTGGTTAATAGACCAATAAGAAAGAGTTCCAAACCTCTCTGCCAATTGCAGCTAGTTTTCAGTTTCCCCTACCCACTCAGGCTATTCCCAGACAGTCCAACCAAAATTCTTCCTTCAGAAATTGCACTTGATTTTAATTTAAACAGTCTCAGTAAGGTCCTTAATTGTTATCCAGAAAGGATGTTATATTGAGATTAAAATGGCTGCATTGGGCCTTGAAGGTTTGGGATAGTAAAAATAAATGAGTGTCCACCACTGGAATTGAATACGCAACCTTCTGATCGGGAGTCATGGGATTATGCCAGGGGAGAAGGACAGCCCAATCTCATTGAAGCCACGGAAGTTCAAGGTCAACAGCGTTACTGCAGGCATTGTTAGCAGAAAACAGGATACCCCATTATACAGTGCCTTCAGAAAGTATTCATACCCCTTGACTTATTCCACATGTTGTGTTACAGCCTGAATTCAAAATGGATTCCATAATATTATTTTTTCTCACCCATCTACACACCAATACCCCATAATGACAAATTGAAAACATGTTTTAGACATTTTTGCTAATTTATTGAAAATAAAATATAGAAAATAAATAATTTACATAAGTATTCACACCCATGAGTCAATACTTTGTAGAAACACCTTTGGCAGCGATTACAGCTGTGAGTCTTTCTGGATAAGTCTCTAAGAGCTTTCCACAACTGGATTGTGCAACACTTGCCCATTATTATTTTTTAAAATTCTTCAAGCTCTGTCAAATTGGTTGTTGATCATTGCTAGACAACTGCTATTTTTATATGTTTGGAGTATATAGTGTTGCGCAAACATTATTCACGTTTTCATACATTTTGTTTTTTACCAGTTGGATGTGCATATATATATTTGTTCTTTCATCAGGAGTACATCGGCCCTTTTTGTTTACAAAGCTCTACTACACAAGCTTCCAACTTACCTAACTTCATTGTTGAAGTATAAAAACATGAGTTACCAAACCCGTTCACAGGGTTGGTTAACTGTTGAGGTTCCTCGGGTCTCCACCGAATGAGGTAAATCCGCTTTTAGTTTTAATGCGCCTCACTGCTGGAACAATTTGCAGAACTCATTACAATTGGATGTTCTGGTGCCGCTCGGGCAGTTTATGGTGTTGATTGAGGGCCTAGTAGCTGAGGAATGTAACTGTTTTTCTGCTGTTTTGTTTGACATTGTATTGGTTTTTGTATTGCTGTGATCTGTGGACCATTGGCAATGAGACCTTGGTCTCAATGGGTTTACCCTGAATAAATAAAAAATAAAAAATACAATAATAAATTATATTGCTCCATCTCACCTGGATATGGGACGTGGAACCATGGTGCGCTAGTGACGGCATCCAGGTTCACGTCAGTCCTGGCTGTGTAGCCATACTGGTCCGGCTGAGAGGGAAGGGCTTCGAAGATGGTTAGCAAGAAGCAGACCAACCAAGCACCACACATCCCAAACAAAGCCTGTGGGTGAACAGAAATGAGAAATGCATTGTTTAGTTTAGACATATTGTTTAGTTTAGACATCTCATTTACACATATCGTTTAATTTAGACATCTCATTTAGACATATCATTTAGACATATCATTTAGACATATCGTTTAGTTTAGACATCTCATTAAGACATTTCATTTAGACATATCATTTAGACGTATCGTTTAGTTTAGACATCTCATTAAGACATTTCATTTAGACATATCATTTAGACGTATCGTTTAGTTTAGACATCTCATTAAGACATATCATTTAGACATATCGTTTAGAAATATCGGTTAGTTTAGACATCTCATTTAGTTTGGATATAATTTAGACATCGTTTAGATACATATAGTATTATGTTGCCACTTTGTGGCATGTTTTTGTTTGTATTTATTTCCATCAGACGTCAAGTTGAAAGGTGCATGGTAGGTGAGGGAAAAAAGTAGTTGATCCCCTGCTGATTTTGTACGTTTGCCCACTGACAAAGAAATGATCAGTCTATAATTTTAATGGTAGGTTTATTTGAAAAGTGAGAGACAGAATAACAACAAAAAAATCCGTCAATGTCAAAAATGTTATAAATTGAGTTGCATTTTAATGAGGGAAATAAGTATTTGACCCCCTCTTCTGGCTCCCAGGTGTCTTTTATACAGGTAACGAGCTGAGATTAGGAGCACATTCTTAAAGGGAGTGCTCCTAATCTCAGCTTGTTACCTGTATAAAAGACACCTGTCCACAGAAGCAATCAATCAATCAGATTCCAAACTCTCCACCATGGCCAAGACCAAAGAGCTCTCCAAGGATGTCAGGGACAAGATTGTAGACCTACACAAGGCTGGAATGGGCTACAAGACCATCGCCAAGCAGCTTGGTGAGAAGGTGACAACAGTTGGTGCGATTATTCGCAATGGAAGAAACACAAAAGAACTGTCAATCACACTCGGCCTGGGGCTCCATGCAAGATCTCACCTCGTGGAGTTGCAATGATCATGAGAACGGTGAGGAATCAGCCCAGAACTACACAGGAGGATCTTGTCAATGATCTCAAGGCAGCTGGGACCATAGTCACCAAGAAAACAATTGGTAACACACTATACTGTGAAGGACTGAAATCCTGCAGCGCCCGCAAGGTCCCCCTGCTCAAGAAAGCACATATACAGGGCCGTCTGAAATTTGCCAATGAACATCTGAATGATTCAGAGGAGAACTGGGTGAAAGTGTTGTGGTCAGATGAGACCAAAATCGAGCTCTTTGGCATCAACTCAACTCGCCGTGTTTGGAGAAGGAGGAATACTGCCTATGACCCCAAGAACACCATCCCCATCGTCAAACATGGAGGTGGATACATGCTTTGGGGGTGTTTTTCTAAGGGGCCAGGACAACTTCACCGCATCAAAGGGACGATGGACGGGGCCATGTACCGTCAAATCTTGGGTGAGAACCTCATTCCCTCAGCCAGGGCATTGAAAATGGGTCGTGGATGGGTATTCCAGCATGACAATGACCCAAAACACACGGCCAAGGCAACAAAGGAGTGGCTCAAGAAGAAGCACATTAAGGTCCTGGAGTGGCCTACCCAGCCTCCAGACCTGAATCCCATAGAAAATCTGTGGAGGGAGCTGAAGGTTCGAGTTGCCAAACGTCAGCCTCGAAACCTTAATGACTTGGAGAAGATCTGCAAAGAGGAATGGAACAAAATCCCTCCTGAGATGTGTGCAAACCTGGTGGCCAACTACAAGAAACGTCTGACCTCTGTGATTGCCAACAAGAGTTTTGCCACCAAGTACTAAGTCAAATACTTATTTCCCTCATTAACATTTACATTTACATTTTAGTCATTTAGCAGACGCTCTTATCCAGAGCGACTTACAGTTAGTGAATACATTTTTTTTTTTACTGCCCCCACGTGGGAATTGAACCCACAACCCTGGCATTGCAAACGCCATGCTCTATCAACTGAGCTAGATCCCTGCCGGCCATTCCCTCCCCTACCCTGGACGACGCTGGGCCAATTGTGCGCCTCCCATGAGTCTCCCGGTCGCGGCCGGCTGCGACAGAGCCTGGATTAAAATGTAAATCAATTTATAACATTTTTGACATGCGTTTTTCTGGATTTTTTTGTTGTTATTCTGTCTCTCACTGTTAAAATAAACCTACCATTAAAATAATAGACTGATCATGTCTTTGTCAGTGGGCAAACGTACAAAATCAACAGGGGATCAAATACTTTTTTCCCTCACTGTACGTGCAGACAGGTGATATTTTGTAAACACATCTTACAGCTCTAAAATGTGGTTATTCACTTATTGCTGCTAGAATGTAGATGTAAGGTGTGTGCTTGTCTTGACATACAGTACCTCTTCCACGTAGCTGCAGGTTGGAACATCCTCATTCTGATCCTAAACGTTTAGCTCTCTTACACCTCTGCTTTCTGTTATGATTTTGACAACTGTGTGCCACTTCCCCAGCGGGCATATTTTGAGTTTCTGTAGAGGTGCATCGAGGAATAGGTCGTGTTGTGCAAATAAGAATGACTAAACCCTGCTGTGAACTCCTTTTCATCTATGGTTTTGCTTTTTTTTCTATCACCAAATTTCTTCAACATGCCTTTTGGCATAGACTGTCCATTATTCATCACTCCCAAAGGAATGTATTAATCCTGAAGTGGTGTTAAAAGAGAAGGCACAGGGAGTGACTTTCTTATTATGGTTAGCTCCCTAGGTGTTCTGCTCATGTAGCGTACAGTGGGCCCGTTTCCTGGACCCAGATTAAATTTAGCCCGGTACTAAACAAAAAGCTCTCACAGACTCACGTCAGAATTAGACGTTCACCATGTTTCTCAAACGTTAAATTTAGAAGTTATTCCAAACTTCATATTTCGAAGTGTTTAAGGTTAAGTTTAGTCATGAACTCCACATTTTTAAGGTTAGGGTTAAGTTTAGCCATTAACTCCTAAATCTTAAGGTTAGGCATTACATCAGAATGGTTAAGGTAAGGGTTAACGTTTGCGATGGGATGGGCTTAAAACAAAAATCTAAAAAACAACTTTCTATCGCTGGATTCGAAAATGCAACTTTTGGCACCGGAGGCAGGTGTTTACGCCCATCCGCCGTGTTCTAGCAAAACCAAAACCTACTTGACAGAGCTCACTGTTGCCCCTAGTGGCTGGTTTCTACGTCATCTCCCGACGTCCTCAGACATGGATGGACGTCGAATACTGACTTGTATCACGGGTCACCTGGCTGGGACTAAAAGCATGTTGAGTAGAAAATCTCCATTGAACATGTTTCTTAGTCCAGCACTAGGCTTACTCTGTGTCAGGGAAACCGGCTCTCTGTTTAACAAGTGGATTGCAAAACTCTAAATGTATTAACGTTTAGCGGTGCACTTGGACTAGGGTTCCATGGATATCTGCAGCATGAGAGTAGCTTACTAATATGTTTATCTTACTAATATGTTCACAACAGCACAACTGAATCACCAGGCAATTAAAACCCCAGCTCAAGACAGTGAAACAAGTGATTGTTTCCACAGGCAAGTACCATTCTAGCATCCTGAGGACTGTGTTTGCCTTTAACCATGTGGTGAAGGGTGTGTTCTTGCATCTGACAGGAGGGGAGGTACTTCATATTAATAATTCATTACTGGGGGCCCATTCACTCACCCCAGAAAAGCAATTGAACCACTCCGATGTCACCCTCAGGGTGTTCGAGAGTTGAGTTAAAGGGATAGTTCATCCAAATTACAAAATGACACATTGGTTGCCTTACCCTGTAATCACTCTATGGACAAGGTATGACAGCAATCTATGCTTTGGTTTAGTTTCCCTGGAACTCTTTCCACATGCTAACGTTTTAGCATTTGTGGCACAGATATCATTCAAGTCATGGGACTGACATTAGCATATTTTGTGCATCATGTCAAAATCATCCAAAAGCATCTACAATTGAATGTGAAGCTCAACAAAGTCACTTATAGATGATTTGAACATGATGCGCAAAAATGCTAATATCTTGAATGGGATTTGTGCCAAAAATGCTAAAACATTAGCATTTAGCAACTAAACCAAAGCATGGATTGCTGTCATACCTTGTCAATAGACTGCTTTGTAATTTGGGTGAACTATCTCTTTAAGATGACTTAAATGCGTGAATTATCCCTCTCCTCCATTAGGGATTAGGGAAGGTGGCATTTACTTACTGTATACTTATGAGCCCTTGGAAAACCCCTGAATTACTGTGTAGAAAGTACATGTTGGGTCATTTCTGTTGGGGGATTTTTTTTACCAAAAAGGATGGGCTTTATTCATGCTTATTCAAGCTAAGAACTGTAAGATATTTGTGGTTTAAGTATACATTTAATTTAGAACAATGGAGTTTTTATGGTAACAAATGTATGAATGGTAACAATGTTCATAAAAATGATTACAAGAAACGCATTTTCTTTAAACAGTAGTTGTATACTGTATACTGTAGGTGTTTATGCAAGGGCTATGAAGGGCTACGAAGGGTCACAAAGTACATGCAGAGTCTGTGCCTGAAACGTTGTAACAGGTGTGCAGAATTAAAGTGTGGTGTATAAAATGGTGATGTACTGTATATATGAAGCAAGCATCTTTCAGCACAGAAAACAGGTATAATAACTTACTGAAAAGAGCTTAAAGAGAGGATACTGGAAGACTTTCCACTTCTTATCCTTGTAAGCAATCAAAGGAACTTCAACTTTGCTCAGGTACTGAGAAAACAGAAGGATGAGGCACACTGTCCTGTTGGGATGAAAGACAAACACAAAGATTCTCACGTACATTGCACCACCTTAAGCCAGTGGTTTCTAACCCAGGGCCACAATTACTTACACATTTGAGTCATTTAGCAGACGCTCTTATCCAGAGAGACCTTCAGGAGCAATTAGGGTAAAGTGCCTTGCTCAAGGGCACATAAACAGATTTTTCACCTAATCGTTGTAGGAATTCAAACCAGCGACCTTTCAGTTACTGACCCAACACTCTTAACTGCTAGGCTACCTGCCGCCCCCATATATAGGCTTGACATGTTTTCATACACCTCAGCTTGGAGTGAGTTACCTCGAGGAATAACATGTCATTACATGCAGTTGTGCGAGTGTGATCCCACCCTTTATTTAAGACGTTAAGACGTTGCTTAAAGCTCACAACAAAAGGCTGCCACCCAAGGGAGATTAAGGCAAATCCTGGGTGATAAAACTAACTGAAAATGCATAGTGTATTAACAATAAACCCCAGAACATATTATGACAATCAAATGCATGTTATCTTACATTTTTAGTCATTTAGCAGACGCTCTTATCCAGAGCGACTAACAGTTAGTGAATGCATACATGTTTTTTATTTTTATATACTGGCCCCTCGTGGGAAACGAACACACATCGCTGCCGGCCAAACCCTCCCCTACCTTGGACGACACTGGACCAATCGTGCGCCGCCCATGGGTCTCCCGGTCGCGGCCGGCTGCGACAGAGCCTGGAGTCGAACCAGGATCTCTAGTGGCGCCACATTATGTATTTGTGGGATACTGATGGTAACTATTTGTAGTTCGATAACAGTGCTCAGATGAGTGAGAACCTGTTCACTAAGTTTGCATCCCAAATGGCACCTTATTCCCTATGCGGTGCACTGGAGGACCCCGGGCAACAGTAGGGCACTATATAGGGAATAGGGTGCCATTTGGGACTGCCTGGCCTTGGGTTTTATCTTCGCCATCTAATATTGTGACAGCTGTCTGAAGCCGGTCAAGGGTGTTCCCCACGATGCAGATCCTCTCTTCAACTCACAGCCCTGCTTCCAGGAATAAAGCCTTTCCTTTCTAATTCATTATCAACACGTCCAAACATGCAACCACAGTTTTGCCTAATTTTTTTACATTTAAGCAGACGCTCTGATCCAGAGCGACTTACAGGAGCAATTAGGGTTAAGTGCCTTGCTCAAGGGCACATCGGCAGATTTTTCACCTAGTCAGCTCAGGGATTAGAACCAGCGACCTTTCGGTTACCGGCACAACGCTCTTAACCACTAAGCTACCTGCCGCCCCATAGCAAACCTTCCCAGACACAGGCTACTGTAGGTCTGTGACCCTTATTTTTTTTAAATGTACCTTTATTTCAAAAGGGAAGTCATAATGAGACTAAAGTCTCTTTTACAAATGAGCCCTGGCCTGCACAATACAAAACAAGTACATCAAAAGGCAAGTATAGATAAACATACAGTGCATTCGGAAAGTATTCAGATCCCTTCACTTTTTTCCAAAATAATTTACTTTACAGCCTTATTCTAAAATGGATTTTTAAAAAAAATCCTCATCAATCTACACACAATACCCCACAATGACAAAGCAAAAACAGTTGTTGTTTTTTGTTGTTTTTTATTCTGAAAATGTATAAAAAATAAAAAACTGAAATATCACATAACACAAAGGTATTCAGACCCTTTACTCAGTACTTTGTTGAAGCACCTTTGGCAGCGATTACAGCCTCAAGTATTCTTGGGTATGATACTACAAGCTTAGCACACCTTTATTTGGGGAGTTTCTCCCATTCTTCTCTGCATATCCTCTCAAGCTCTGTCAGGTTGGATGGGGAGCATCGCTGCACAGCTATTTTCAGGTCTCTCCAGAGATGTTCGATCGGGTTCAAGTCCAGCCTCTGGCTGTGCCACTCAAGGACATTCAGAGACTTGCCTTGAAGCCACTCCTATGTTTTCTTGGCTGTGTGCTTAGGGTCGTTGTCCTGTTGGAAGGTGAACCTTCGCCCCAGTCTGAGGTCCTGAGCGCTCTGGAGCAGGTTTTCATCAAGGATCTCTCTGTACTTTGCTCCGTTCATCTTTCCCTCGATCCTGACTAGTCTCCCAGTCCCTGCCGCTGAAAAACATCCCCACAGCATGATGCTGCCACCATCATGCTTCACCGGTCTGAGAGTCCTTTAGGTGCCTTTCTTGCAAACTCCAAGCGGGCTGTCATGTGCCTTTTACTGAGGAGTGGCTTCCGTCTGGCCACTCTACCATAAAGGCCTGATTGGTGGAGTGCGGCAGAGATGGTTGTCCTTCTGGAAGGTTCTCCCATCTCCACAGAGGAACTCTGGAGCTCTGTCAGAGTGACCATCGGGTTTTTGTTCACCTCCCTGACCAAGGCCCTTTTCCCCCGATTGCTCAGTTTGGCCGGGCGGCCAGCTCTAGAAAGAGTCTTGGTGGTTCCAAACTTCTTCCATTTAAGAATGATGGAGGCCACTGTGTTCTTGGGGACCTTCAATGCTGCAGAAATGTTTTGGTACCCTTCCCCAGATCTGTGCCTCGACACAATCCTGTCTCGGAGCTTTACGGACAATTCCTTCGACCTCATGGCTTGCTTTTTGCTCTGACATGCACTGTCAACTCTGGGACGTTATATAGACAGGTGTGTGCCTTTCCAAATCATGTCCAATCAATTGAAATTACCACAGGTGAACTCCAATCAAGTTGTAGAAACATCTCAAGGATGATCATTGGAAAAAGGATGCACCTGAGATCAATTTCGAGTCTCATAGCAAAGGGTATACTTATGTAAATAAGGTATTTCTTTTTTTTAAATTGTATACATTTGCAAAAATGTCTAAAAACCTGTTTTGCTTTGTCATTGTGGGGTATTATGTGTAGATTTTTTATTTTTTAAATCCATTTTATAATAAGTCTGTAACGTAACAAAATGTGGAAAAAGTGAAGGGGTCTGAATACTTTCCGAATGCACTGTAAATATACACAATATACACATTAAGATACAAAACACAGAAAATTAAAACAAACACATTCTTCATTATAAAAATCCTCTGTCAGTTGTCGGAATTGCCCTAGGGACACCGAAGCATCCAGTCGAAATGTACTGTATTTTGGAGATTATTCCAAACATAGTGTACAAGGATATTAAAAGCTGATTTACGTAACTCTCTAGACACCAAAGCAGTCTCCAGAGTTAACCAACCCTATGAATGGGTTTGATAACTTGCCATTTTAAATCTTAACAGTGATGATAGGAAAGTCGGAAGTTTGTGGAGCAGAGCTTTATAAACAAAAAGAGTGTAATGATGTGATCTATGTGACTTCAAAGCGGTCCAGCCAACCTTTGGAAAAATAATGCAATGATGAATAATAAAAATGTCTCCTGTGATAAAACAAAGGGCACTATGATAAACGGCATCCAGGGGTTTGAGAGTAGTAGCAGCTGCACTTTCATAAATAGTGTCACCATAATTAAGAACAGGTAGAAAAGTTGACTGCACAATCTGCTTCCTGCTGACTAGAGAAAAGCAAGATCTGTTTCTGTAGATAAAGCCTACTTTAAATCTTAGCTTCTTAACAATCCCGGTTGTATGTTTTTTAAGGTATTTGTATGCAGGGACTCGTTTGATTATAGAACCATCCGATGAGTGAAGATGTAATCCAATCCTTAACAACTAATGTGGTTGCTGTGATAGTGCTGTGCCCTGGCCTAAACCCAGGTTGATTAATATTCAAAATACCATGCTTAGATAAAAAGAGCGAAGTTGCTTATTTACCAAAGATTCAAGAATCTCAGCTAGACATGGAAGCCTGGAGATGGGACCATAATTATCAAGATCACTACTATTCCCACCCATATTGAGTGGCAGTTAGCTAGCTAACAAGCTAGAAACGAACCAAAACATTGTTTAGAAAGTTGCTTTTAGTTGCCTGCTTTGCTAGATTGACATATACTAAATTCATTTTTTTAAAGGATGGGTTAATTGGTGTTAAAATACACCAGATATGCTGTTTTGGACAATCAGGCTGCTGATGTCATGCAGCCTGTAGTTTTTGTGTTTATACTTTTTCATAACGACAAGTTTGATGTCGGACGACAATAGAATATTCATGATGTCACTGCGACAGCTGTATACAGACATGTCGATAGACATAGTATAAACCAGCTGATAAGAGGTTTTTATAGTGTTATGATGTCATGTCATAGTATCGTGGGGACCAGATTAGAGTTACTAGATAAGTGGTTTGGGGCCATGGAGTCTACATTCCATTATGTCAAAGGAGATTACTGATGTTTATGATAGCATGATTGATGGACAGGATATACTGACTTGGGGTAAAGAGTAATAACATCAAAGAATGGGAGTGCCCATGATGATTACCAGATGTTCGTGGAGTGACTTGTAACAGAGTGTATATAAAGAGAGAGTGGATCTTTGTTATAGAGTGAGGGAGATGAGAGAGGCAAAGCTCTGTCATTCTGTTATAACTAACCATGTACATATTAAATACTAATATGAACTCCCCATCAAAAGTGTTTAAGTACATCCTTACATTCGTAATCACTTGATACCTAGAAACTCATCATAACACCAGCCTTTAGTCTTGAAATCTTTGGTTGTTTAGTACACTACTAAATGGGTGTAGACAAAGAAGAGCTCTCCAGTAGGTGTACCAAAACATTCAAGGACAATTTTCTCAAAAGTGGGGTTGCAAGTTTATCAACTTTCCAAGCAGAATTACTTTCCCATTGTTCCTCAACTGTAGTGTATGATATACCAGTTTCTAGCTCTGAGTCTCTACTTTTATCCAATGTAAAAAACACAATTTCAAATTTTGCTAAATAAGACCGAATCGAGACGGTCGGTCACATATTCAGTTTTACATTGAAAAGGCTACAAAAACAGAGCTTCTATAGACCTACAAGAAGGCTTGGTCATTATCAGGCCCCACTTATTATTAATGGTTTGCACGCCTCAAGGTTGCATTGGTCACAGAACAAGTGTCAAATTATCTGAACTTTGACTGCAGTGGTGCCAAGTGAAGCCTGTTCAAAACCTCTGCACTCCTCCATTGAATAAACAACAACAGTGAACGTCAGTTTTGGCAGGAATATAGCAAAATGACTTTTACTCACAGGGCAGCTATTCCCCAGTGGGCCCCAGATTTCTTCCCGGCTTCTATGAAGAGTGAGAGGCCAATGAGGTTGATGGTGGGAGCGATGGCCAGGGGCCCGATAAACTTCAGCACTAGGCCCACTAGACCTGACAAGCCCAGGACTAGTTGGAGCAGGGAAGACACCAGGATAGCCCCCTGGATCTGTGAATGACAAGGCAAAGATATTAGCGTGAGACTGCTTTATTCTCTGGAAGCTAATGCATTTCCTATGTAAAATGGTTGGTTATGTTTCCACTTGCTACTGCAGAAATACACTGAGTGTACAAAATATTAGGAACACCTGCTCTTTCCATGACATAGACTGGTCAGGTGAATCCAGGTGAAAGCTATGATCCCTTATTGATGTCACCTGTTAATCCACTTCAATCAATGTAGATGAAGGGGAGGAGACAGGTTAAAGAAGGATTTTTAAGCCTTGAGACAATTGAGACATGGATTGTGTATGTGTTCCATTCAGAGAGTGAATGGGCAAGACAACATATTTAAGTGCCTTTGAACGGGGTATGGTAGTATGTGCCAGGCGCACTGGTTTGAGTGTGCCAAGAACTACAACGCTGCTGGGTTTTTCAAGCACAACAGTTTCCTGTGTATATCAAGAATGGTCCACCACCCACAGGACATCCAGCCAACTTGACACAACTGTGGGAAGCATTGGAGTCTACATGGGCCAGCATCCCTGTGGAACGCTTTTGCCATTGGTCATGCTTGCAGATAGGGGGAGATTGCGAATGTCAATTCATCCCAGTCTGATATTGACATGGAAGCGGTAGGTCACGTTCTGAAATAGTGAATTCTATTTACGTATTTACAATGTGTACGAGTTCACTATGTACCTGTCCTGATGTATATACAGTGGATTCAGAAAGTTTTCACACCCCTTTACTTTTCTCACATTTTGTTGTGTTGTTACAGCCTGAATTTATATTATATTGAGATTTTGTGTAACCCATAATGGGGCCCCGGGTTGTGGGTTCATTTCCCACTGGGACCAGTATGAAAAAATGTATGCACTCACCAACTGTAAGTCATTCTGGATAAGAGCGTTTGCTTAATGAGGCGGCAGGTAGCTTAGTGGTTAAGAGCGTTGTGCCAGTAACCGAAAGGTCGCTGGTTCTAATCCCAGAGCCAACTTGGTGAAAATTCTGTCAATGTGCCCTTGAGCAAGGCACTTAACCCTAATTGCTCTGGATAAGAGCGTCTGCTAAATGATGTGAAAGTGGAATTTTGTTTGTAGAACATTTTCTTAATTAATTGAAAGCTGAAATGTCTTGAATCAATAAGTATTCAATCCCTTTTTCATGATAAGCCTAAATAAATTCAGAAGTAAAAATGTGCTAAACAAATCACATGATAAGTTGCTTGGACTCAATCCGTGTTCAATAATAGTGGTTAACACGATTTTTTCAGAACTACCCCATCTCTGTACCCCACACATACAATTATCTGTAAGGTTCCTCAATCGAGCAGTGAATTTCAAGCACAGATTCAACCACAAAGAACAGGGAGGTTTTCCAATGCCTCGCAAAGAAGGGTACCGATTGGTAGATGTGTATTTAAAAAAAAAGCAGACGCTGAATATCCCTTTGAGCATGGTGAAGTTATTTATTACACTTTGGATGGGGTCAAAATATACCCAGTCACTACAAAGATACAGGCATCCTTCCTAACTCAGTAGCTGGAGAGGAAGGAAACCGCTCAGGGATTACACCATGAGGCCAATGGTGACTTTAAAACAGTTACAGAGTTTAATGGCTGTGATAGGAGACAACTGAGGATGGATCAACAACATTGTAGTTACTCCACAATACTAACCTAAATGACAGAGTGAAAAGAAGGAAGACTGTACAGAATAAAAATATTCCAAAACATGCATCCTGTTTGCAACAAGGCACTTACAGTGAGGGAAAAAAGTATTTGATCCCCTGCTGATTTTTGTACGTTTGTCCACTGACAAAGAAATGATCAGTCTATAATTTTAATGGTAGGTTTATTTAAACAGTGAGAGACAGAATAACAACAAATAAATCCAGAAAAACGCATGTCAAAAAATGTTAGAAATTGATTTGCATTTTAATGAGGGAAATAAGTATTTGACCCCCTATCAATCAGAAAGATTTCTGGCTCCCAGGTGTCTTTTATACAGATAACGAGCTGAGATTAGGAGCACATTCTTAAAGGGAGTGCTCCTAATCTCAGCTTGTTACCTGTATAAAAGACACCTGTCCACAGAAGCAATCAATCAATCAGATTCCAAACTCTCCACTATGGCCAAGACCAAAGAGCTCTCCAAGGATGTCAGGGATAACATTGTAGACCTACACAAGGCTGGAATGGGCTACAAGACCATCGCCGAGCAGCTTGGTGAGAAGGTGACAACAGTTGGTGCGATTATTCGCAAATGGAAGAAACACAAAAGCACTGTCAATCTCCCTCGGCCTGGGGCTCCATGCAAGATCTCACCTCATGGAGTTGCAATGATCATGAGAACGGTGAGGAATCAGCCCAGAACTACACGGGAGGATCTTGTCAATGATCTCAAGGCAGCTGGGACCATAGCCACCAAGAAAACAATTGGTAACACACTACGCCGTCAAGGACTGAAATCCTGCAGCGCCCGCAAGGTCCCCCTGCTCAAGAAAGCACATATACAGGCCCCTAAGAAGTTTGCCAATGAACATCTGAATGATTCAGAGGAGAACTGGGTGAAAGTGTTGTGGTCAGATGAGACCAAAATCGAGCTCTTTGGCATCAACTCAACTCGCCGTGTTTGGAGGAGGAGGAATGCTGCCTATGACCCCAAGAACACCATCCCCACCGTCAAACATGGAGGTGGAAACATTATGCTTTGGGGGTGTTTTTCTGCTAAGGGGACAGGACAACTTCACTGCATCAAAGGGACGATGGACGGGGCCATATACCGTCAAATCTTGGGTGAGAACCTCCTTCCCTCAGCCAGGGCATTGAAAATGGGTCGTGGATGGGTATTCCAGCATGACAATAACCCAAAACACACGGCCAAGGCAACAAAGGAGTGGCTCAAGAAGAAGCACATTAAGGTCCTGGAGTGGCCTAGCCAGTCTCCAGACCTGAATCCCATAGAAAATCTGTGGAGGAAGCTGAAGGTTCGAGTTGCCAAACGTCAACCTCAAAACCTTAATGACTTGGAGAAGATCTGCAAAGAGGAGTGGGACAAAATCCCTCCTGAGATGTGTGCAAACCTGGGGGCCTACTACAAGAAACGTCTGACCTCTGTGATTGCCAACAAGGGTTTTGCCACCAAGTACTAAGTCATGTTTTGCAGAGGGGTCAAATACTTATTTCCCTCATTAAAATGTAAATACATTTATAACATTTTTGACATGCGTTTTTCTGGATTTTTTTGTTGATATTCTGTCTCTCACTGTTCAAATAAACCTACCATTAAAATTAGACTGATCATATCTTTGTCAGTGGGCAAACGTACAAAATCAGCAGGGGATCAAATACTTTTTTCCCTCACTGTAAGTAATAATGCAACAAACAAAAGGCTAAGAAATTAACTTTTTGTCCTGAATATAAAGCGTTATGTTTGGGTCAAATACAACACAACACATCACTGAGTACCACTCTTCCTATTTTCAAGCATAGTGGTGGCTGCATCATGTAATGGGTATGCTTGTCATCGGCAAGGACTAAGGAGTTTTTTTTAGGATACAAATAAACGGAATACAGGTACCGTGAGGGAAAAAAGTATTTCATCCCCTGCTGATTTTGTACGTTTACCCACTGACAAAGAAATTATCAGTCTATCATTTTAATGGTAGGTTTATTTCAACAGTGAGAGACAGAATAACAACAAAAAAATCCAGAAAAACGCATGTCAAAAATGTTATAAATTGATTTGCATTTTAATGAGGGAAACAAGTAAAAGTGGTTATCCCACTGGCTATAGGGTGAACGCACCAATTGGTGAGTCGCTCTGGATAAGAGCGTCTGCTAAATGACGTAAATGTGCCCTTGAGCAAGGCACTTAACCCTAATTGCTCCTGTAAGTCGCTCTGGATAAGAGCGTCTGCTAAATGACTAAAATGTAAAATGTAAATGTAAGTATTTGACCCCTCTGCAAAACAGAAGGTTTTGCCACATACTTGGAGGCAAAATCCTTGTTGGCAATTACAGAGGTCAGATGTTTCTTGTAGTTGGCCATCAGGTTTGCACACATCTCAGGAGGGATTTTGTCACACTCCTCTTTGCAGATCTTCTCCAAGTCATTAAGGTTTCGAGGCTGACGTTTGGCAACTCGAACCTTCAGCTCCCTCCACAGATTTACTATGGGATTAAGGTCTGGAGACTGGCTAGGCCACTCCAGGACCTTAATGTCCTTCTTCTTGAACCACTCCTTTCTTGCCTTGGCCGTGTGTTTTGGGTCATTGTCATGCTGGAATACCCATCCACAACACATTTTCAATGCCCTGGCTGATGCCAAAAAGCTCCATTATGGTCTCATCTGACCACAACACTTTCACCCAGTTCTCCTCTGAATCATTCAGATGTTCATTGGCAAACTTCAGACGGGCCTGTATATGTGCTTCCTTGAGCAGGGGGACCTTGCGGGCGCTGCAGGATTTCAGTCCTTCACGGCCTAGTGTGTTACCAATTGTTTTCTTGGTGACTATGGTCCCAGCTGCCTTGAGATCATTGACAAGATCCTCCCGTGTAGTTATGGGCTGATTCCTCACCGTTCTCAAGATCATTGTAACTCCACGAGGTGAGATCTTGCATGGAGCCCCAGGCCGAGGGAGATTGACAGGTCTTTAATAATCGCACCAACTGTTGTCACCTTCTCACCAAGCTGCTTGGCGATGGTCTTGTAGCCCATTCCAGCCTTGTGTAAGTCTACAATCTTGTCCCTGGCATCCTTGGAGAGCTCTTTGGTCTTGACCATGGTGGAGAGTTTGGAATCTGATTGATTGATTGCTTATGTGGACAGGTGTCTTTTATACAGGTAACAAACTGAGATTAGGAGCACTCCCTTTAAGAGTGTGCTCCTAATCTCAGCTTTCTGATTGAGAGGGGTTCAAATACATATTTACCTCATTAAAATGCAAATCAATTTATAACATTTTTGACATGCGTTTTTCTGGATCTTTTTGTTGTTATTCTGTCTCTCACTGTTCAAATAAACCTTCCATTAAAATTATAGACTGATCATTTCTTTGTCAGTGGGAAAACGTACAAAATCAGCAGGGGATCAACTCCTAGAGGAAGACCTGATTCAGTCTGCTTTCTAACAGACACTGTGAGACAAATTCACCTTTCAGCAGGACAATAACCTAAAACACAAGGCCAAATCAACACTAGAGTTTCTTACCAAGATGACATTGAATGTTCCTGAGTGGCCTAGTTAGAGTTTTGACTTAAATCGGTTGTGGCAAGTCTTGAAAATGGCTGTCTAGCAATGATCAACAATCAACTTAGCAGAGCTTGAAGGATTTTAAAAAGAATAATGGGCAAATATTGTACAATCCAGGTGTGCAAGGCTCTTACCCCAAAAGACTAACAGCTGTAATTGCCACCAAAGGTGCTTCTACAAAGTATTGACTCAGGGATCTTAATACATATGTAAATGAGCTATTTCTGTATTTAATTTTCAATAAATGTGCAAACATTTCTAAAAACACGATTTTAGCATGTAAATCTTGGTGGGGTAAACTCAACATTTTTGGGGGGGGGGATGCATGCCAGCAAAGCCACTACACAACACAACACTAAACAATGCAATAATTTCACTATAACAGTGACAAATGGTGCCCACAAACTGTTAGGGCCTACATAAAGGTGTCCCAACAGCCGAGAGTGAATCCTTACCACTGCTACACCTGGCTATCAGCGGAGCCTTGTCTGGCAGCGAAACAGTCATTCAGCCTCATGTACTGCCTTTTTAAAAACCATAGCTGATATGGCTGACTTGCTTAAACAAATGTGGTAACTACTGACTCCTTGTGGATTTGTATAAGTCGATGAATCAAATCAAATGTTATTGGCCACATGCGCCGAATACAACAGGTGTAGACATTACAGTGAAATGCTTACTTACAGCCCTTAACCAACAATGCCTTTATTTTTTTATAAAAAAGTAAATTAAACAACAACAAAAAAGTGTTGAGAAAAAAATAGCAGATGTAAAATAAAATAACAGTAGGGAGGCTATAAATACAGGGGGGTACCGGTGCAGAGTCAATGTGCGGGGGCACCGGCTAGCTGAGGTAGTTGAGATAATATGTACATGTGGGTAGAGTTAAGTGACTATGCATAAATAATTAACAGAGTAGCAGCAGCGTAAAAATATGGGTTGGGGGTGGGGGTGGGGGTGGGGGGGCAGTGCAAATAGTCCGGGTAGCCATGATTAGCTGTTCAGGAGTCTTATGGCTTGGGGGGTAGAAGCTGTTGAGAAGTCTTTTGGACCTAGACTTGGCACTCTGGTACCGCTTGTCATGCGGTAGCAGAGAGAACAGTCTATGACTAGGGTAGCTGGAGTCTTTGACAATTTTGAGGGCCTTCCTCTGACACCGCCTGGTATTGAGGTCCTGGATGGCAGGAAGTTTAACCCCAGTGATGAATTTTTTGAGGATCTGAGGACCCATGCCAAATCTTTTCGGTCTCCTGAGGGGGAATAGGCTTTGTCGTGCCCTCTTCACGACTGTCTTGGTGTGTTTGGACCATGATAGTTTGTTGGTGATGTGGACACCAAGGAACTTGAAGCTCTCAACTTGTTCCACTACAGCCCCGTTGATGAGAATGGGGGCGTTCTCAGTCCTCTTTTTTTTCCTGTAGTCCACAATCATCTCCTTTGTCTTGGTCACGTTGAGGGAGAGGTTGTTATCCTGGCACCACACGGCCAGGTCTCTGACCTCCTCCCTATAGGCTGTCTCATCATTGTCGGGGATCAGGCCTACCACTGTTGTGTCATCGGCAAACTTAATGATGGTGTTGGAGTCGTGCCTGGCCATGCAGTCATGGGTGAACAGGGAGTACAGGAGGGGACTGAGCACGCACCCCTGAGGGGCCCCCGTGTTGAGGATCAGTGTGGCAGATGTGTTGTTACCTACCCTTAAAACCTGGGGGCGGGCCGTCAGGAAGTCCAGGATCAAGTTGCAGAGGGAGGTGTTTAGTCCCAGGATCCTTAGCTTAGTGATGAGCTTTGAGGGCACTATGGTGTTAAATACTGAGCTGTAGTCAATGAATAGCATTCTCACGTACAGTGGGGAAAAAAGTATTTAGTCAGCCACCAATTGTGCAAGTTCTCCCACTTAAAAAAGATGAGAGAGGCCTGTAATTTTCATCATAGGTACACGTCAACATGACAGACAAAATGAGAAAAAAAAATCCAGAACATCACATTGTAGGATTTTTAATGAATTTATTTGCAAATTATGGTGGAAAATAAGTATTTGGTCACCTCCAAACAAGCAAGATTTCTGGCTCTCACATACCTGTAACTTCTTGTTTAAGAGGCTTCTCTGTCCTCCACTCGTTACCTGTATTAATGGCACCTGTTTGAACTTGTTATCAGTATAAAAGACACCTGTCCACAACCTCAAACAGTCACACTCCAAACTCCACTATGGCCAAGACCAAAGAGCTGTCAAAGGACACCAGAAACAAAATTGTAGACCTGCACCAGGCTGGAAAGACTGAATCTGCAATAGGTAAGCAGCTTGGTTTGAAGAAATCAACTGTGGGAGTAATTATTAGGAAATGGAAGACATACAAGACCACTGATAATCTCCCTCGATCTGGGGCTCCACGCAAGATCTCACGCCGTGGGGTCAAAATGATCACAAGAACGGTGAGCAAAAATCCCAGAACCACACGGGGGGACCTAGTGAATGACCTGCAGAGAGCTGGGACCAAAGTAACAAAGCCTACCATCAGTAACACACTACGCCACCAGGGACTCAAATCCTGCAGTGCCAGACGTGTCCCCCTGCTTAAGCCAGTACATATCCAGGCCCGTCTGAAGTTTGCTAGAGTGCATTTGGATGATCCAGAAGAGGATTGGGAGAATGTCATATGGTCAGATGAAACCAAAATATAACTTTTTGGTAAAAACTCAACTCGTCGTGTTTGGAGGACAAAGAATGCTGAATTGCATCCAAAGAACACCATACCTACTGTAAAGCATAGGGGTGGAAACATCATGCTTTGGGGCTGTTTTTCTGCAAATGGACCAGGACGACTGATCCGTGTAAAGGAAAGAATGAGTGGGGCCATGTATCGTGAGATTTTGAGTGAAAACCTCGTTCCATCAGCAAGGGCATTGAAGATGAAACGTGGCTGGGTCTTTCAGCATGACAATGATCCCAAACACACCGCCCGGGCAACGAAGGAGTGGCTTCGTAAGAAGCATTTCAAGGTGCTGGAGTGGCCTAGCCAGTCTCCAGATCTCAAACCCATAGAAAATCTTTGGAGGGAGTTGAAAGTCTGTGTTGCCCAGCGACAGCCCCAAAACATCACTGCTCTAGAGGAGATCTGCATGGAGGAATGGGCCAAAATACCAGCAACAGTGTGTGAAAACCTTGTGAAGACTTACAGAAAATGTTTGACCTGTGTCATTGCCAACAAAGGGTATATAACAAAGTATTGAGAAACTTTTGTTATTGACCAAATACTTATTTTCCACCATAATTTGCAAATAAATTCATAAAAAATCCTACAATGTGATTTTCTGAATTTTTTTCTCTCATTTTGTCTGTCATAGTTGACGTGTACCTATGATGAACATTACAGGCCTCTCTCATCTTTTTAAGTGGGAGAACTTGCACAATTGGTGGCTGACTAAATACTTTTTTTTCCCCACTGTATGTCCCTTTTACTGCCCTGAATGCCTCTGCTGATCCCACAGCTATTGCATGCTGTAATCATGTGTCTATGAACCAGAGTGATACTGTTAGCACTGAGGAGGTGTGCCCTAGTAGGAAGTCCACTGTGTGCAGCTCACCCTGCACTAACATAAACAACATGAGCATGTCTACCTCTGCTAAGCTTCCTAGTAAAGCAATAAAAAACAATCAAGCATCCCAGAAAGGTGCTAAAAATAGCCCAAGTCAACATATGTAGCTTAAGAAACAATGTTCATGAAATCAATAATTTGTAGCAACAGATGCCATTCATATTCTGACAATCTCTGAAACTCACTTATACCTTTGATGATACAGTTGTAGCAATACATGGTTATAAGATCTATAGAAAATACAGAAATGCCAAAGGTGGAGGTGTGGCTGTTTATATTTAGAACCACATTCCTGTAAAGAGGATCTCATGTTATAGGAATATGGCTACAGGTTAATTTTTTTATATATTTTTTTTATTTCACCTTTATTTAACCAGGTAAGCCAGTTGAAAACAAGTTCTCATTTACAACTGCGACCTGGCCAAGATAAAGCATAGTAGTGCGATAAAAACAACAACACAGAGTTACATATGGGGTAAAAAACATAAAGTCAAAAAATACAACAGAAAATATATATACAGTGTGTGCAAATGTAGCAAGTTATGGAGGTAAGGCAATAAATAGGCTATAGTGCAAAATAATTACAATTAGTATTAACACTGGAATGCTAGATGTGCAAGAGATTATGTGCAAATAGAGATACTGGGGTGCAAAATAGCAAAATAAATAACAATATAGGGATGAGGTAGTTGGGTGGGCTAATATTAGATGGGCTGTGTACAGGTGCAGTGATCGGTAAGATGCTCTGACAACTGATGCTTAAAGTTAGTGAGGGAGATAAGAGTCTCCAGCTTCAGAGATTTTTGCAATTCGTTCCAGTCATTGGCAGCAGAGAACTGGAAGGAATGGCGGCCAAAGGAGGTGTTGGCTTTGGGAATGACCAGTGAGATATACCTGCTGGAGCGCAGACTACGGGTGGGTGCTGCTATGGTGACCAATGAGCTAAGATAAGGCAGGGATTTGCCTAGCAGTGATTTATAGATGGCCTGGAGCCAGTGGGTTTGACGACGAACATGTAGTGAGGACCAGCCAACAAGAGCGTACAGGTCACAGTGGTGGGTAGTGTATGGGGCTTTGGAGACAAAACGGATGGCACTGTGATAGACTACATCCAATTTGCTGAGTAGAGTGTTGGAGGCTATTTTGTAAATGACATCGCCGAAGTCAAGGATCGGTAGGATAGTCAGTTTTACGAGGGCATGTTTGGCAGCATGAGTGAAGGAGGCTTTGTTGAGAAATAGAAAGCAGATTCTAGATTTAACTTTGGATTGGAGATTCTTAATGTGAGTCTGGAAGGAGAGTTTACAGTCTAACCAGACACCTAGGTATTTGTAGTTGTCCACATACTCTAGGTCAGACCCGTCGAGAGTGGTGATTCTAGTCGGGTGGGCGGGTTCCAGCAGCGTTCGATTGAAGAGCATGCATTTAGTTTTACTAGTGTTTAAGAGCAGTTGGAGGCTACTGAAGGAGTGTTGAATGGCATTGAAGCTTGTTTGGAGGTTTATTAACACAGTGTCCAATGAAGGGCCAGATGTATACAAAATGGTGTCGTCTGCGTAGAGGTGGATCTGAGAGTCACCAGCAGCAAGAGCGACATCATTGATATACACGGAGAAAAGAGTCGGCCCAATAATTGAACCCTGTGGCACCCCCATAGAGACTGCCATAGGTCCAGACAACAGGCCCTCCGATTTGACACACTGAACTCTATCTGAGAAGTAGTTGGTGAACCAGGCGAGGCAGTCATTTGAGAAACCAAGGCTATTTAGTCTGCCAATAAGAATGCGGTTGTGACAGAGTCGAAAGCCTTGGCCAGGTCGATGAAGACGGCTGCACAGTACTGTCTATTATCGATCGCGGTTATAATATCGTTTAGGACCTTGAGCGTGGCTGAAGTGCACCCATGACCAGCTCGGAAACCGGATTGCATAGCGGAGAAGGTACGGTGGGATTCGAAATGGTCGGTGATCTGTTTGTTAACTTGGCTTTCAAATACTTTCGAAAGGCAGGGCAGGATGGATATAGGTCTGTAACAGTTTGGATCTAGATTGTCACCCCCTTTGAAGAGGGGGATGACCGCGGCAGCTTTCCAATCTCTGGGGATCTCAGACGTTACGAAAGAGAGGTTGAACAGACTAGTAATAGGGGTTGCGACAATTTCGGCGGCTAGTTTTAGAAAGAAAGGGTCCAGATTGTCTAGCCCAGCTGATTTGTAGGGGTCCAGATTTTGCAGCTCTTTCAGAACATCAGCTGTCTGAATTTGTGTGAAGGAGAAGCGGGGGGGGGGGGGCATGGACAAGTTGCAGCGGAGGGTGCAGAGTTGGTGGCCGGGGTAGTGGTAGCCAGGTGGAAAGCATGGCCAGCCGTAGCAAAATGCTTGTTGAAATTCTCGATTATTGTAGATTTATCGGCGGTGATAGTGTTTCCTAGCCTCAGTGCAGTGGGCAGCTGGGAGGAAGTGCTCTTATTCTCCATGGACTTTACAGTATCCCAAAACTTTTTGGAGTTAGTGCTACAGGATGCAAATTTCTGTTTGAAAAAGTTAGCCTTTGCTTTCCTGACTGCTTGTGTATATTGGTTCCTAACTTCCCTGAAAAGTTGCATATCGCAGGGGCTATTTGATGCTAATGCAGTACGCCACAGGATGTTTTTGTGCTGGTCAAGGGCAGTCAAGTCTGAGGAGAACCAGGGGCTATATCTGTTCTTAGTTCTGTATTTTTTGAATGGGGCATGTTTATTTAAGATTGAGAGGAAATTACTTTTAAAGAACAACCAGGCATCCTCTACTGACGGAATGAGATCTATATCCTCTATATGGGCCAGGTCAATTAGGAAGGCCTGCTCGCTAAAGTGTTTTAGGGAGCGTTTGACAGTGATGAGGGGTGGTCGTTTGACCGCGGAACCGTTACGGACGCAGGCAATAAGGCAGTGATCGCTGAGATCCTGGTTGAAGACAGCGGAGGTGTATTTATAGGGTAAGTTAGTCAGGATGATATCTATGAGGGTACCCATGGTTACGGATTTAGGGTTGTACCTGGTAGGTTCGTTGATCATTTGCGTGAGATTGAGGGAATCTAGTTTGGATTGTGGGATGGCCGGGGTATTAAGCATATCCCAATTTAGGTCACCAAGCAGTACGAACTCTAAGGATAAATGGGGGGCAATCAATTCACATATGGTGTCCAGGGCACAGCTGGGGGCTGAGGGGGGTCTGTAGCAAGCAGCAACAGTGAGAGACTTATTTTTGGAAAGGTGGATTTTTAGAAGTAGAAGCTCAAACTGTTTGGGCACAGACCTGGATAGTATGATAGAGCTCTGCAGGCTCTATCTACAGTAGATTGCAACTCCACCCCCTTTGGCAGTTCTATCTAGACGGAAAATGTTATAGTTGGGGATGGAAATTTCAGAATTTTTGGTGGCCTTCCTAAGCCAGGATTCAGACACTGCTAGAACATCAGGGTTGGCGGAGTGTGCTAACGCAGTGAATAACTCAAACTTAGGAAGTAGACTTCTGATATTTACATGCAGGAAACCAAGGCTTTTGCGATTACAGAAGTCAGCAAATGATAGCGCCTGGGGAGTAGGAGTGATACTGAGGGTTGCAGGGCCTGGGTTAGCCTCTACATCACCGGAGGAACAGAGGAGGACTAGAATAAGGATACGGCTAAAGGCTTTAAGAACTGGTCTTCTAGTGCGTTGGGTACATAGAATAAAGGGATCAGATTTCCGGGCGTTGTAGAAAAGATTCAGGGCATTATGTACAGACAACGATATGGAAGGATATGAGTAAAGTGGAGGTAAACCTAAGCATTGGGTAACAATGAAAGAGATAGCATCACTGGAGGCACCAATTGAGTCGGTCTCCGCGTGTATGTGGGGTGGGACAAAGGAGCTATCTAAGGCAGGTTTAGCTGGGCTGGGGGATCTACAGTGAAATAGTACAATTAGAAATAACCGAAACAACAATAAGCTAACCATATTGAGATGGGAGAGAGGCATAAAGCAATCACGGTGTAATTTGAGAGAGCTAAGACAACAGCTGGTAATGACGACACAGTTTGGGCTGAGGCTAAACATAAACAGGATGCGGTACCGCATCTGCCTCACCTCAAGCCCATTCTGGTGGGAAGCTGCTATAGACCACTAAGTGCTAACAGTCAGTATCTGTATAACGTGTGAAATGCTTGATAATGTATGTGATATCAACAGAGAAGTATATTCTCTGGGTGATTTAAATATTGACTGGCTTTCATCAGGCTGCCCACTCAAGAGAAATCTTCAAACTGTAACTAGTGCCTGCAACCTGGTTCATGTTATCAGTCAACCTACCAGGGTAGTTACAAACAGCACAGGAATGAAATCATCAACATGTATTGATCACATCTGTGACACTCTGGCTCCAGGACTTTTGTATTTGAGCCAGGGTGTATTGTGTTTTGTTGGGTTTTGGGTGATTTTCTATGGTTGCATTTCTGTCACGTTTATTTCTAGGTTTGGTCATTGACTCCCAATCGGAGGTAACGAGTGTCAGCTGTCGGCTCGTTATCTCTGATTGGGAGCCATATTTATACTGTGTGTTTTCTCTTGGGTGTTGTGGGTTTTTTTTCCAAGTTCAGTCATTGTCACTGTTGGACTTCACTTTCGTCTTTTGTTTTGTATTGACGTGCTTTATAAATTAAAGTCATCATGTTCACTCGCAACGCTGCGCCTTGGTCTCCTGTTTTAGACGATCGTGACAGAAAAACCCACCATAAGAGGACCAAGCAGCGTGTCAAGCGGCAACAGGACCCAGCTCCAAAGGTCTGGACATGGGAGGAGATTTTGGACGGAAAAGGGTCCTGGACTTGGGAGGAAATCCTGGAGGGGATGGATCGCCGTCCATGGAGCGAGACAGTGGAGAGGCGACGGAGAGAGGAACAACGGCGTCGGCAGGGCCATCGTCGGAGGGACGAGAGGCAACCCCAAAAAGTTTTTTTGGGGGGGGCACATGGCTTGGGCGGTTGGGCAGCAGGAGGCTGCCACAGGGAGAGGTGGAGAGAAGGCTATCGGATTACGGGAGCCATTGGCGAGTAGAGGAAGGGAAGTTGTTGTGGCACGGCGTGAGAGACTGAGGTGTGTTACCAGTCCGGTCCGGCCCGTTCCTGATCCCCAGTTAAGGCCAGTGGTGTGTGTTCCCGGTACGGACCGGCCTGTTCCTACTCCACGCACCAGGTCCACGATGTGCGTCGCCAGCCCAGCTCGGCCTGTTCCTACTTCCTGGACTTACCGTGGAGAGCGAGAGTACGGGCAGACACCGTGTTACGCAGTAGAGCGCATGGTGTCTCCTGTACGCAGGCATAGCCCGGTTCGGTACATTCCAGCTCCACGTATCGGCCGGGCTAGATTGAGCGTTGAGCCGAATGTCATGAAGCCGGCCCAACGCATCAGGCCACCAGTGCGTCTTCTCGGGCCGGCGTACATGGCACCAGCCTTACGCATGGTGTTCCCGGTTCGCCCACATAGGCCGGTGCGGGTTATTCCACCTCCCCGTACTGGTCGGGCGACGGGGAGCATCAACCCGGGTAAGGTTGGGCAGGCTCAGTGCTCAAGGGGGCCAGTAAGCCTGCACGGTCCGGTATTTCCGGCGCCACCTCCCCGCTCCAGCTCAGTACCACCAGTGCCTACACCACGCACCAAGCCTCCTGTGTGTTCCCCGAGTCCTGTGCGTCCTGTTGCTGCTCTCCGCACTAGGCGTTATGTGAGTCCCCAGGGTCCAGCATGCCCTGTTTCGGCTCTCCGCACTAGGCGTTATGTGAGTCCCCAGGGTCCAGCATGCCCTGTTCCGGCTCTCCGCACTAGGCCTTATGTGAGTCCCCAGGGTCCAGCATGCCCTGTTCCGGCTCTCCGCACTAGCCCTTATGTGCGTCCCCAGGTTCCAGCATACCCTGTTGCTTCTCCCCGCACTAGCCCTGAGATGCGTGTCCTCAGCCCGGTACCTCCAGTTCCGGCACCACGCATCAGGCCTACGGTGCGCCTCAGACGGCCAGAGTCTGCCGTCTGCCCAACGGGGCCTGAACTGCCCGTCTGCCCAAAGGCGCCTAAGCCGCCCGTCTGCCATGAGCCGTCAGAGCCGTCCGCCAGACCGGAGCCGCTAGAGCCTTCTGCCAGACAGGATCGGCCAGAGCCTTCCGCCAGACAGGATCAGCCAGAGCCTTCCGCCAGACAGGATCAGCCAGAGCCTTCTGCCAGACAGGATCAGCCAGAGCCTTCCGCCAGACAGGATCAGCCAGAGCCTTCTGCCAGACAGGATCAGCCAGAGCCTTCCGCCAGACAGGATCAGCCAGAGCCTTCTGCCAGACAGGATCAGCCAGAGCCTTCTGCCAGACAGGATCAGCCAGAGCCTTCCGCCAGACAGGATCAGCCAGAGCCTTCTGCCGGCCATGAGCAGCCAGATCCGTCAGCCGGCCATGAGCAGCCAGATCCGTCAGCCAGCCATGAGCAGCCAGATCCTTCAGCCAGCCATGAGCAGCCAGATCCGTCGGCCAGCCATGAGCAGCCAGATCCGTCGGCCAGCCATGAGCAGCCAGATCCGTCAGCCATCCATGAGCAGCCAGATCCGTCAGCCAGCCATGAGCAGCCAGATCCTTCAGCCAGCCATGAGCCGTCCAGCCAGGATCCGCCAGAGCCGTCCAGCCAGGATCCGCCAGAGCCAGCCAGCCAGGATCCGCCATTGAGTCCGGTGCTGTCCCTTAGCCCGGTGCTGCCCCTTATCCTGGTGCTGCCCCTTAGTCCGGTACTGCCCCTTAGTCCGGTGCTGCCCCTTAGTCCGGTGCTGCCCTTTAGTCCGGTGCCGCCCCTTAATCCAGTGGGGTTTAGTTGGGGGGTGGTCATGTGGAGGAGGCTACGGAGGCGGGTAGTGACTAAGGTGGGGGGGGGACCACGACCAGGGCCAGAACCGCCACCGTGGACAGACGCCCACCCAGACCCTCCCCTAGACTGTATGCTGGTGCGCCCGGAGTTCGCACCTTTAGGGGGGGGTACTGTGACACTCTGGCTCCAGGACTTTTGTATTTGAGCCAGGGTGTATTGTGTTTTGTTGGGTTTTGGGTGATTTTCTATGGTTGCATTTCTGTCACGTTTATTTCTAGGTTTGGTCATTGACTCCCAATCGGAGGTAACGAGTGTCAGCTGTCGGCTCGTTATCTCTGATTGGGAGCCATATTTATACTGTGTGTTTTCTCTTGGGTGTTGTGGGTTTTTGTTCCAAGTTCAGTCATTGTCACTGTTGGACTTCACTTTCGTCTTTTGTTTTGTATTGACGTGCTTTATAAATTAAAGTCATCATGTTCACTCGCAACGCTGCGCCTTGGTCTCCGGTTTTAGACGATCGTGACAACATCTTTACTAATGATGCAGAAAGTATCCAAATCCATCGGATGTAGTGATCACAATATAGTAGCCATATCTAGGAAAACCAAAGTTCCAAAGGCTGGGCCTAATATAGTGTATAAGAGGTCATACAATACGTTTTGTAGTGATTCCTATGTTGTTGATGTCAATAATATTTGTTGGTCCATGGTGTGTAATGACGAGCAACCAGACGCTGCACTTGACACATTTATGAAATAGCTTATCCCAGTTACTAATAAGCATTTACCCATTAAGAAAATGACTGTAAAAACTGTTAAATCCCTGTGGATTGATGAGGAATTGAATGAATAATGAATAATGTGGAAATAATGTGGAAATTGAGCAAGTTGAGGTGACTAAACTGCTTGGAGTAACCCTGGATTGTAAACTGTCATGGTCAAAACATATTGATACAGAGAGAAGTCTATCCATAATAAAGCACGGCTCTGCCTTCTGAACAGCACAATCAACAAGGCAGGTCCTACAGGCCCTAGGTTTGTCGCTCCTGGACTACTGTTCAGTTGTGTGGTCAGGTGGCGGTCCTTCTTGTGGGCAAATTTTGTCATCAAACTTTGTCATCAAAGTCTGGCATCCTCTGGATTTATGGTGCTTTCAAGACAACTGGGACCTCGGAAAAAAACAAGGTCAAATCATGACGTGAGTGATCTTCAGGTCGGAGCACTAGAAAGAGGCCAGAGTTACCGACTTGGAATTTCGAGTTGGATGACCATTCAAAACGTATTTTACCAGTCGGAGCTAGTTCCCAGTTGTCTTGAACTCACTGAAGTCTGAGATTTCCTAGTTCCGAGTTTCCAGTTGTTTTGAATGCGGCAGAAGTCATGCTGGATTGACAGCATTGAAAGCATATTTCTGGCCCATGGTTTTGTGTGTAAATGTTTATCCTTTAAGGCTTGGAAACGAGACCCTTTCAGACAGATGTTTTAAATCCTTTAACCCAGATTTGGACCACACACCATCTCCACCGTATAGCAGGCAGGGGAAGCAAAAGAGTCATTGCTTTGCAACGCTTGCAGTTAGCCACTGTTTCCTTCCAAACCAGTCATTGTTGAATTTGCGATTTCCAACTTGTTATGTAATGTTTATGTCCAATGGCCGATGAGCACCGATAAGTTTTATCTATCATTTATTTTAATTTAACAATAATAATAATAATAATTGGTCATTTAGCAGACGCTCTTATCCAGAGCGACTTACAGGAGCAATTAGGGTTAAGTGCCTTGCTCAAGGGCACATCGACAGATTTTTCACCTAACAAGGATCGAAAAGGATTTGCCAGTAGATTGTTGACATGATTAATGATGATAACTGCTTGTCTAGCTTGCTAGCTAAGATTTTGAAAGTATGATGTTGACATGATCAGTCCAATCAAAGCTACGGTAGATATAACGTGATTTGACGTCATTTTATCTGCGGCCAATGACCTTGAGCCTTCTATGGCAGCACCTAAGGGGTCTTGAACTGCCTAGCTCGCCCTGTAGATTCTGCAGTGATGTAGTGTCCCCATGAGTGGCAGAACACTGAGCCAATCACGGCGCAACTAGAGAAGATTACCAATGCCTACACTCTGTATTTTCTGCTGGCTGCCCCTCCACCACAGAAAGCACTGAGCTAGGCTGGAACACCTGCATTTTGGAGCTGCCTTACTCAAGACAGCAAGAAAGAGACCATGTTTGTTTGCGGCTTTATTCACTCAATTAATTTGTTTTTACATTGTTTGCAAACTGATATGTGACCCAATTATATATATTTATTTTTTTGTTAAACAGGTGGGGCTCTGAATGACTGGTCGCCACTGTATTGGGGGCATCCTGGGATGTGCTTTTGTATGTTATTGCTGTAAGAGCGAGTTAGCTAGCATGCTCTAATTGTAATGATCACATTAGCTCCCTGCTAATACACATACTGTTGTCCTGCATATCTAATGTGCTTCCTTGTGTGTATCATCAGGTATTTACATTTATTGTACTTTGTATAATTTTCTTCATTGTTATGATGTTTGATTACAAAATACACAGTCTGAAATTGACATGCATACATACTGTTGTCCTACACAGCTACAGTGCCTTCGGAAAGCATTAAGACCCCTTGACTTTTTCCACATTTTGTTAAGTTACAGGTTTATTCTAAGATGACAAAAACAAACAAAACAATACTGAACAATCTACACACAATACCCCATAATGACAAAGCAAAAACAGGTTTTTAGACATTTTTGCAAAGGTATTAAAAATAGAAAACTGAAATACCTTATTTACATAGGTATTCTCCCCAATTTCGATATTCTCATCACTGCCTCTCCCCAACGGGCTCGGGAGGTGAAGGTCGAGTCATGCGTCCCCCGAAACATGACCCGCCAAACCGCGCCTCTTAACACCCGCCCGCTTAACCCGGAAGCCAGCCGCACCAATGTGTCGGAGGAAACACTGTTCAACTGACGACCGTAGTCAGCCTGCAGGTGCCCGGCCCGCCACAAGGAGTCGCTAGAGAGCGATGAGCCAACTAAAGCCCCCCGGCCAAACCCTCCCGTAACCCGGACAACGCTAGGCCAATTGTACGCCGCCCTATGGGACTCCCGATCACGGCCGGTTGTGATACAACCCCGGATCCAACCCTGGTCTGTAGTGACGCTTCTAGCACTGCGATGCAGTGCCTTAGACCGCTGCACCACTCTCAGACCAAGGACTCTCAGACCATGAGAAACAAGATTCTCTGGTCTGATGAAACCAAGATTTAACTATTTGGTCTGAATGCCAAGTGTCATGTCTGGAGGAAACCTGGCACCATCCCTACGGTGAAGCATGGTGGTGGCAGCATCATGCTGTGGGGATGTTTTTCAGCGGCAGGGACTGGGAGACTAGTCAGGATCGAGGGAAAGATGAATGGAGCAAAGTACAGAGAGATCCTTGATGAAAACCTGCTCCAGAGCGCTCAGGACCTCAGACTGGCGCGAAGGTTCACCTTCCAATAGGACAATGACCGTAAGCACACAGCCAAGACAACACAGGAGTGGCTTCGGGACAAGTCTCTGAATGCCCTTGAGTGGCCCAGCCAGAGCCCGGACTTGAACCCGATCTAAAATCTCTAGAGAGACCTGAAATAGCTGTGCAGCGACGCTCCTCATCCAACCTGACAGAGCTTGAGAGGTTCTGCAGAGAAAAATGGGAGAAACTCCCCAAATACAGGTGTGCCAAGCTTGTAGCATCATACCCAAGAAGACTCTAAGCTGTAATCGCTGCCAAAGGTGCTTCAACAAAGTACTGAGTAAAGGGTCTGAATACTTATGTAAATGTGATATTTCATTATTTATTTTTTTATACATTTGCAAGATTTTCTATAAACCTATTTTTGCTTTTTCATTACTGGATATTGTGTGTAGATTGATGACAAAAACATGTTTTTTAATCCATTTCAGAATAAGGCTGTAACGTAACAAAATGTGGAAAAAGTCAAGGGGTCTGAATACTTTCTGAATGCACTGTAATGTGTTTCATTTTGTCTATTGTCAGAATAAATACTGGCTGGGCATTCCTTTCTATAAAAACGCAACGCAAGTGAGTCACGAAGTACGATGAAATCTGTTACACCTATAAAAATCCATCAATATTCCCTATAAACATCCATCAACTTTCACTATAATCATCCATCAACGTGTCTTAAATGTTTTAGGGTGTGTTGTGAAATGTAACAAAAAAATCCACCTAAAACCTGTCTTTACTGTCAAGACTTGTCTTGACTAAACGACCAATGTGTTCAATCAAATATGTTGGGTGAAGCAGTAAACACGCAGGCACTGAACTGCAAACTATTTAAGGTAATTTATCTAGCCTAAGCCCTAAAATGGTCAGTGTCAAGAATATTTGTAAGGGCCTCCCTTGAGGCAGTCACCTGTCACTAGGTGTACTTTCTAATGACTTTTAAGGCTTATATAAGAAGCAGTGACTCATACCTGATGAGGGCTGAAATATCTGAAACGTTCTGTAACAAGCTGCAGCTGAGGATACATATTTAATTTACAGTCGGCAGTGTAAGCAAGTAAACTAAATAAACTCCCTGAAAAAAAATACAGTTTGATTTAGAGTCCTGGGTTTCTTGGATATGAGTGAGTTCCAACAGTTTGTTAGCTTTTTAGCACTCACTATTGAATATAGACACAGTACATACAGAGGTGTAGTAGGGGATATACGCAGGTATATGCTGTATACCCAACATTTTTTTCAGTGGGCATTGCATATACTCACTTCTTAATCTCCACTGATGCGTATCAAAGTAATATAGTGGAGGTATACGCCGTATCAATCATGTAATTCAATAGAGAAATCATGCACAAAGTAGCCTACACAATCGCAAAGCACGTGAACTATATTCACATGCACCATACACACATAGCTAGTTTCAGCAGAATATCAGGCAGCAAGATCCCGCAGCTCTCAACTGGTTGTCACATGGAGCAGCTCACAGAATTGAACGACATCGGTAGCCAGTAGGGTAGGAAAGATGTTTCAACTTATGATATCTACCAGTAAATGCTAACTAAGGCAACAATGGTTATGCAAACCAGATATTTAAAAAATTTGGTCTGAAGTCATGGTTGAATCTTTGCAATACGCAATTCAGTCATCATGCATTGTAAAAATACACCTAGTTGTTTCAACTAATTATTATTAAGTAACTGGTTCCACAGCATTTTTTTGTTTACTCAACTTTTCGGTCCAAATTGTTGGCCCAAACTTAGCTCCAACTTGAGAAAACGTAGGCAAAAATTCAGTAAACTTAAAATGATGTGTTTGCTCAACTTGTCTCATTTGCTCATTCAACTAGAAATAATTATTTGGGAGTCTTACCTAAAAAAAGGTTGTGGAATTGGTTACAATGCTTTTAACATACAATGTTTTCAACGTACATATTTGACACACGTTGACATACATGATTACATTGTGCATGTTCATTTATACAGTAACTATTATTCAACATGTCGTCACCTGGGATTTTAACTTCGATCCTCCAGCTACACCACCACGTCTGTGCCAATTATCAGTTAATCTGACTATTCTATCATCATTGATTTGATTTACAGTACCTATTTCAGCAATTTTAGGTTATTAGTTATAGTTGTCTAATGTTGGTGGGGCATATTACTCTGTTTAAATTTGACTCCTTAATCACAATGATAAATAAAATAGTTTTTCTTGCGTGTACTTTTAACAGAGCTGAGATTTACTTTGATGTGCAAAGTGTAGCAATACAGGTGAAATCATTCATTGACACTGTCACAAATTCCTCTGAAGCTGCTTCGGCGTTCGTCGTCACCGGCCTTCTAGCCACTGCCGCTAAGCTCCTCATCTCATCATTCCATTTGTTTTGTCTTGTTTATTACACACACCTGGTTCATATCCCCTCATCAGTACCTGTATAAGTGTTCCCTCTGCCCCCTTGTCTTTGTGTGTGATTGTTTATTGTGGAGGTTAGAGAAGCTCGGTGGAGCGCCTTGTATTTTATATCGCCAGGATATTTCCCTGTGTGCCTTGTTGTTTCCAGTGCACCTGTTTTGCGCACTGGAGTGTTTTGACGCATTACTGTGTAACTCTGTGTTTCGGAATAAATCCTGTTATTCTGTGATTTACCCTCCTGCGCCTGACTCCTTCGAAATCACTCATCACAGAATCACACACCAAGACATGGAGTCAGCAGGAGAGGAGCACATGCCTGGAGTCATGGTGCGGGTCTGGGAGCATTCTACGATGCTAGCCAGCTTGGGAGAAGCGATGGATCGGGTTCTCCAGGTCGTCCAACGCCTGGAGAGGAGAGGACCCAATCTTTCGGGACCAGCTGAGCGACCGGATCAAGCCACCCACACCCCAGCACCCAGAGGGATTCATATATCCCGATCAAAGGATTTTGACGGGACAGCTTCCCGCTGACAGGGATTCCTCCTGCAACTGGATCTATACTTCTCGACCATCAGCCCGGCTCCATCGGAGCGGGAGAAAGTGTCCGCCCTCGTCTCCTGCCTCTCGGGGAAAGCCCTGGAGTGGGCCAACGCGGTCTGGAGTGAAGGAGGAGCCGCGTTGGACAACTACGGGGAGTTCGCTCGCCTCTTCCGGGTCGTCTTCGATCACCCGCCCGAAGGTAGAGAGGCGGGCGAGCAGCTGGTCCACCTGAGGCAGGGGACGAGGACCGCGCAGAACTTTGCCCTGGAGTTTCGTACCCTCATCGACCACTTCCGGTGCCACCTGCAAGAGGACGTCCGAAGGGAGCTAGCCTGCCGGAACACCACATTGTCCTTCCATCAACTGGTGGACATGGCCATCTGGTTGGACAACCTGCTGGCTTCTAGAGGACGTCCTGGAAGGGGCCTGCCCTTTTCACCCCCACCCCAACCCGGATCACGAGATGATGGAGCTTGGTGGTGTGGCGATCCAGGAAAGCGGAGGACGACAGCGCCAGTGTCACTCTTGTGGCACGAGAGGACATTCTACTGCACGCTGTCGTCAGCGTTCTTTTGGGTCTGGAGGCGGCAGGCAGGGCACTCTTGCATCACCCCAGGTATTGAACACCCACACTTGTTCAGAGCCCTCTGCTGCGCACTGTACCCTACACATCCACTTCCCTGATTACACAGTAGTTCCCCAGTGTAAGGCGCTGGTCGATTCAGGCACAGCTGTAAACTTTATGGACAGGTCGTTAGCACATAGTCTAGGTATTACATTGGTTCCCCTATCCATTCCACGCTCCATCAGAGCACTTGACAGTCGACCATTAGGGTCCGGATTCGTTAGGGAAGTTACCGCACCAGTCACTAAAAGTCACCTTTTTTATTATTATTGAGTCTCCTGATTTCCCTGTTGTGTTGGGTCTTCCCTGGTTAGCACTACACAACCCCACCTTTTCATGGCCGCAGAGGGTTCTCACGGGGTGGTCGCGAGAGTGTCAGGGTAGGTGTCTAGCTGTTTCTGCTGGTTCAACCAAGGTGGAAAGTCCAGACACTACCTCCACCGTGCGCATTCCCCCCAAATACCTTGATTTAGCGCACACGTTTTCCAAAACGCAGGTGACCAAATTACCACCTCATCGGGCAGGGGATTGCGCAGTAAACCTCCGGGTGGACGCTGTGCCTCCCAGGAGTGATGTGTATCCCCTGTCGCAGGCTGAAACGGAGGCGATGGAGACATACGTCTCCGAGTCCCTGCGCCAGGGGTTCATCCGTCCCTCCACTTCGCCCGCCTCCTCAAGTTTATTTTTTGTGAAGAAGAAAGACGGAGGTCTGTGCCCTTGCATTGATTACCGAGCACTGAACAAGGGGACAATACGTTATAGTTATCCTGTACCCCTCATACCATCTGTGATCGAGTCAATGCATGGTGCACGCTTCTTCACAAAATTAGATCTCCGGAGTGCGTACAACCTGGTGCGAGTCCAAGAGGGGGGCGAGTGGAAGATAGCATTCAGCACAACCCCGGGGCATTACGAATACCTGGTGATGCCGTACGGTTTGATGAATGCTCCATCCGTCTTCCAGTCCATTGTGATTGAGGTGTTTCAACATCAATGACATTGAGGTGGTCTACATCAATGACATTCTGGTCTATTCCGCTACGCGCGCCAAGCATTTGTCCCTGGTTCGGAAAGTGCTGGACCAACTGTTGGAACATGACCTTTATGCCAAGGCAGAAAAGTGTCTGTTTTTCCAACAGTCCGTCTCCTTCCTCGGATACCGCATTACAACCTCAGGTGTGGAGATGGAGGGAGATCGCATTTCAGCCGTGCGTAATTGGCCAACTCCAACCACGGTAAAGGAGGTGCAGCGCTTTATTGGCTTTGCCAACTACTATCAGAGGTTTATCCGGGGCTTTGGCAAGGTCGCAGCTCCCATCACCTCTCTGTTAAAGGGTGGGCCGTCCCGGCTCTGCTGGTCTGCTGAGGCTGACAGGGCCTTCAGTAACCTGAGGGGTCTGTTCACCTCGGCCCCGGTACTGGCCCTTCCCGATCCATCACTACCGTTCGTAGTGGAGGTGGATGCGTCCGAGGTAGGGATAGGCACTGTCCTATCTCAATGCTCGGGCACGCCACCCAAGCTCCGCCCCTGTGCCTTCTTCTCCAAGAAGCTCAGCCCGGCGGAGCAGAACTACGATGTTGGTGATCGGGAGCTGTTGGCTGTTGTCCGAGCCCTGACCGTGTGGAGGCACTGGCTCGAGGGGGTGAAACACACTTTCCTCGTCTGGAAGGACCATCGTAACCTGGAGTACATCCGGGCAGCGAGGAGGCTGAACCCTCGCCAGGCCAGGTGGGCCCTATTCTTCACTCGGTTTGATTTTACACTGTCTTAGATCCCGGGTACAAAGAACATGAAGGCAGACTCACTGTCATGGCTGTACGACACAGAGGAGAGGCTCATAGACAATACCCCCATACTCCCGGCCTCCTGCATTGTGGTGCCGGTAGTGTGGGCGATGGACGCGGACATAGAGCGGGCATTAAGCACAGAGCCATCTCCACCTCAGTGTCCAGCTGGGCTACAGTATGTGCCGTCTCTTGTCCATGACCGTCTGATTTATTGGGCACACACGTCCCCCTCCTCTGGTCACCCAGGTATCGGCCGTACAGTGTGCTGCCTGACCGGAAAGTACTGGTGGCCTACCTTGGCTAAGGATGTGAGGGTGTATGTCTCCTCCTGCTCGGTGTGCGCCCAGAGTAAGGCACCTAGGCACCTCCCAGCGGGTAAATTACAGCCCTTACCAGTTCCACAACAGCCATGGTCCCACCTGTGTATTGACTTTCTCACTGATCTTCCCCTCTTCCAGGGTAACACCCCCATCCTGGTCGTTGTGGACCGCTTTTCAAAAGCCTGCCGCCTCCTTCCTCTGCCCAGTCTCCCCACGGCCCTGCAGACTGCGGAGGCCCTGTTTACTCACATCTTCCGGCACTACAGATGTGCCAGAGGACATAGTGTTTGACCGGGGTCCCCAGTTTACATCTAGGGTCTGGAAGGCGTTCATGGAACGTCTGGGAGTCTCAGTCAGCCTGACCTCTGGGTTTCACCCCGACAGTAATGGGCAGGTGGAACGGGTGAATCAGGATGTGGGTAGGCTCCTGAGGTCTTACTGCCAGGACCGACAGGGCAGATTATGCCCAGAACTCTCTCCGCCACTCCTCCACTAACCTATCGCCATTTCAATGTGTTTTAGGTTATCAGCCGGTTCTGACACTGTGGCATCAGAGCCAGACCGAAGCTCCTGTGGTGGATGACTGGTTTCGGGGCGCGGAGGAGACGTGGAACGCTGCTCATGTCCACCTCCAGCGCGCCGTACGTCGCCAGAAGGCCAATGCTGACCGCCACCGCAGTGAGGCCCCGGTCTTGGTAACGGGTGATCGGGTCTGGCTCTCGACCCGGAATCTGCCCCTCCGCCTGCCCTGCCGGAAGCTGAGCCCGCGGTTTGTGGGGCTGTTCAAAGTCCTGAGGAGGATAAACGAGGTTACATATAGGTTATTAATCCCTCCAGATTACCGTATTAACCCCTCGTTCCATGTGTCTATCCTCAGGCCGGTGGTGGCTGGTCCGCTCCAGGAGTCTGAGGTGCGGGAGGTTCCTCCGCCCCCTCTGGACATCGAGGGAGCCCCGGCGTACTCCGTCCGTTCCATCCTGGATTCAAGGCGTCGGGTGGGGGGCCTTCAGTACCTCGTGGAGTGGGAGGGGTACGGTCCGGAGGAGCGGTGCAGGGTTCCGGTGAGGGATATCCTCGATCCCTCTCTATTGCGGGATTTCCACCGTCGCCATCCGGGCTCGCCCTGCTCCGCGTCCTCCTGGCCGTCCCCGAGGCCGGTGTCAGCGCACTGCTGGAGCTGCTGGTCAAGGGGGGGGGGTACTGTCACAACTTCCTCCGAAGCTGCCTCCTCTCCTTGTTCCGTCATCACCGGCCTTCTAGCCACTGCCGCTCCTCATTTCATCATTCCATTTGTTTTGTCTTGTTTATTACACACACCTGGTTCATATCCCCTCATCAGTACATGTATAAGTGTTCCCTCTGCCCCCTTGTCTTTGAGTGTGATTGTTTATTGTGCAGGTTAGAGAAGCTCGGTGGAGCTCCTTGTATTTTGAATCGCCAGGATATTTCCCTGTGTGCCTTGTTGTTTCCAGTGCACCTGTTTTGCGCACTGGACTGTTTTGACGCATTACTGTGTAACTCTGTGTTTCGGAATAAATCCTGTTATTCTGTGATTTACCCTCCTGCGCCTGACTCCTTCGAAATCACTCAACACAGACATGATGGTATAGCAGGAAGATCAGAATGCCGTAAATAAAGAGGTTGTGAGTTCAAATCCCAGGTGAGGACATGTTGAATATTAATTACTGTATAAATGAACATGCACAATGTAATCATGTAAGTTGAAAACATTGTATGTTATTAAAAGCACTGTGTGTAACTAGTTCCGCAGCCTTTTTTAGGTAAGATGCCCAAATAATAATTTCTAGTTAAATGAACATATGAGACAATTTGAGCAAACACATCATTTTAAGTCGACAGATTTTTTGCCTACGTTTTCTCACGTTAGAGCTAAGTTAAGGACATCTTTTGTTCAGGTAACACTTGGACCGAAAAGTTGAGTAAACAAAAAAAAGCATGTGGAACCAGTTACTTAATAATAATTAGTTGAAACAACTAGATTGTTTTTTACAGTGGGCACTGTTTGAATGAACATTTCGAAAGGCTTTCCCCCAAAATCTTCCCAATGAAGTGTTGGCTGCACAGTAGGCCTACCTGGCAGAATGATGATTTGTATCTTAATTTTTATTTTATTTTTTAAAATGTATTTGTATCAATCGGCAGGGCATTTGTCTAGCAGATTCTGCATTAAATGTTGGCTGCAAAGTAGGCCTACCTGGTAGAATGATATCATGATGATTTGTATCAATCAGGAGTGCATTTGTTTTGCAAATTCTTCCATCACATGTAGCCAAGGTGTAAAAATCTGCCTTTCTGCCCCTGAGAAAGGCAGTTAACCCCCACAACAACTGCTCCCGGGCGGCGATTATGTTGATTAAGGCAGCCCCCCGCACCGCTCTGATTCAGAGGTGTTGGGTTAAATGCGGAAGACACATTTCGGTTGAATGCATTAAGTTGTGCAACTGACTAGGTATCCCCTTTCCCTACATTGTACAGTTCAAAAACATCGCTAGCCAAACAATATTTTGCTAGGTGCGCAATTGAATGAAAGTGCACCCGATTAAAAATGGTCTCCTGATGTGGTTTAAGCATTGTTGTGGACATCTCTATTTTAAAAAAGTGTGACTTTGAGAGTGAAAACCTGGGAAAAAAAACTATAGGAAAACATATAATCTTTTACACCTTTCCATCACCGAGCAGGCAGTTTGGGAAATTTTGGGCAACATTAGAGTATACCCACTTCTCCAGGCACCACTACACCACTGGATACATAAAGACACTTGGGTAACACTTTACTTAAAACATATACTAGGTATACTGTAGGTATAATGCATTATAATATAATAGGTATAATGCATTACTATGCAGTTAGGATGCATCGTGAGACTTGTCATGAGCATCTAAGACCCTTACAATGTCATGTAATCATCTCATAATGATCCGTAGAAAATAACAACTCATTTGAGACAGGTGAAAATGTCATGCATAGAGAGACATAACATATTATAAATAGTCATAAGTCAAACCATTATACCTGGATGCTGGATGTAAAGTGCTATCGACACTTAATACAATTGGTTTAGTGTCCTGAGTGGTATGGACATGAGTTCAGACAGTCACTTACTCCCTGCAAAAAATACCATTTTATTTAGTCTTGAGTTATAGTGATATGTCATATTAGTTCAGGAGGTTTGTTGTATATCTATCACTTGTTGGATCTAGACCTCAAACATACCTCTCTCATGCGTGACTTCCACACCTCATCAGAGTCCATTAGCAGGGATTCAGTGGCGTTTTGAAGCTGCTGGGACACTGACGTGGCACTGGGGGCAGGGCACTGCCACTTAGGCAGGGCAAGGATGGCCAGGGTGGGGGTGATGAAGCTAAAGGTACCCCCCTGGAGGATTGGCAACCTGTGGAAAGAAAGAGGCAACCAGTAGAATGCATGGGTTAAGGATGGAATGGTCTGGTTCACCTGCCAGTTGTCTGCCTGGTAGCAAATACGATTAAAAGAGCACAACTCCCCTGGGCTCTTTAGATGAGTTTAGCTAACCTTTGACCTAAAGCTGTGTAGATGCAGATTGTCAAAGAAGCTCAAGTTAACTCGATCACGACATACCCAATATTATCCCAATGTCGTCTCAATGGTCACGGAATGATCCCTGATACCTGGAGCCAAGTAATGATGTATAGTGACGATAAACTTAATTGAAATGGGTAGGTGGTTGGGTAGCTAGTTAGGTAGTTAGTTGGGTAGCTGGTTGGGTAGCTAGTTGGGTAGCTGATTGGGTAGCTGGTTGGGTAGCTGGCTGGGTAGCTAGTTGGGTAGCTGGTTGGGTAGCTGATTGGGTAGCTGGTTGAGTAGCTAGTTGGGTAGCTGATTGGGTAGCTGGTTGGGTAGCTGATTGGGTAGCTAGTTGGGTAGCTGGTTGGGTAACTAGTTGCCTATTTGCCTGATTTCTTCCACTGGATGCATCCCTGGTCCAGTGGTTTTAGCCTTATACTACCAACCCATTTTGATCTTACAACAGTTGAGATACACTGAGTGTACAAAACATTAAGAACACCTGCTCTTTCCATGACAGACTGACCAGGTGAATCCAGGTGAAAGCTATGATCCCTTATTGATGTCACTAGTTAAATCCACTTAAATCAGTGTAGATGGAGGGGAGGAGACAGGTTAAAGAATGATGTTTATGCCTTGAGACAATTGAGACATGGATTGTGTATGTGTGCCATACAGAGGGTGAATGGGCAAGACAAAAGATTTAAGTGCCTTTAGTAGGTTCCAGGCGCACTGGTTTGTGTCAAGAACTGCAACGCTACTTGGTTTTTCACACTCAACAGTTTCCCGTGTGTATCAAGAATGGTCCGCCACCCAAAGGATATCCAAACAACTTGACATAACTGTGGGAATTATTGGGGTCAACATGGGCCAGCATCCCTGTGGAACGCTTTCAACACCTTGTAGACTTCATACCCTGACGAATTGAGGCTGTTCTGAGGGCAAAAAGGGGTGGTGCAACTCAATATTAATAAGGTGTTCCTAATGTTTTGTACACTCAGTGTATATTCAGTGTCATTAACTGTATACTACTAGAGGGGACACTTATTAGCTCAAACCAGCTTAAATAAATAAGGTAGCTATTGTGTTATGTTGATGATAAATAACTGCTGGGCTGTGATAGACTCATCTGGGTGATTGTCTAGTCTTATAGTGATATATTGCCATACTGACCAATCCCACACCTGGGCTCTTTTGCTCTAACTCATGGCAACTCAACATAAGGCTTTGAACAGGAATTCTTAAACTGTGGAAGGCCCAGGCCCTAACCCTGTCCTCACCATACTGTACATTAAGGCGTTAAGCTGTCTGGAACTTTACTTTACAGATATTTCCAGAAGGATTACTTAGATGGATGGCGAAAATAGAGAAGGATTTATGTTAGGTTCAGATGTGTGTCTACTCAGGCATACATGCACACACGCTTGTCTATGTGTTCTTCTAAGCCTCTGTGGGTTTAAATGTGTTTGCATTTAAACATCCTTGTGCCTATACACTGAGTGTACAAAACATTAAGAACACCTTCCTAATATTGAGTTGCACCACCTCAACCCCCCCCCTTTTGCCCTCAGAACAGCCTCAATTCGTTGGGGCATGGAGTCTACAAGGTGTCAAAAGTGTTCCACAGGGTTGTTGGCCCATGTTGACCCCAATGCTTTCCCCAGTTGTGTCAAGTTGGCTGGATGTCACACAGGAAACAGTTGAACGTGAAAAACCCAGCAGTGTTGCAGTTCTTGACACAAACCAGTACGCCTGGCTCCTACTACCATACCCCGTTCAAAGGCACTTAAATATTTTGTCTTGCCCATTCACCCTCTGAATGGCACACATACACAACCCATGACTCAATTGTCTCAAGGCTTAACAATCCTTCTTTAACCTGTCTCCTTCCCTTCATCTACATGGATTGAAGTGGATTTAACAAGTGACATCAATAAGGGATCATAACTTTCACCTTGATTCAGCTGGTCAATCTAAGTAATGGAAAGAGCAGGTGTTCTTAATGTTTTGTACACTCAGTGTATATGTTTGTGCCCTTATGTGAAAGTTAAGCTGTTAAGGAAATGCCAAGAGGACTAGCTACCTGGTTCCGATAGTGGTCTGAAGCAGTGTACACACACCCGACACAAAGAATATGGTGGAGATGAGTTGGCTCTTGGCGGCATTGTTGTCTCCAATACAGAGAGGCTCGGCCAGGATCAGAGGCACTGCAATGATGCCACCGAATGCCAGGATGTAATGCTGTTGACAGGAGCAGAAGAAAGACGTTTACATGAAATGTTACGGTCCAAGTCACAGTATATTGTTACAGAACAACACCTGAGAGACACATTGACATTTAATTGATATCACACCCAAATATAAATGTAAAAATACACTGTTCTAATACAAGGCGGCAGGTAGCTTAGTGGGTAAGAGCGTTGTGGCAGTAACAGAAAGGTTGCTGGTTCTAATCCCCGAGCCGACTAGGTGAAAAATCTGTCGATGTGCCATTAAGCAAGGCACTTAACGCTAATGTAAGTCGCTCTGGATAAGAGCGTCTGCTAAATATGTAAAATGTAATGATTAGGCTATATTCAGCCTTATTCTTTTTTCAGTCCGAACTGTTAAAGGGATAGTGATGAAGCCCTTTTTCTACTTAACTAAAGTCAGATGAACTCATGGATACCATTTATATGTTTGTGGTCCATGTAGACATCCAGCCATTGCGCTCACCCTAGTTAGCAATGGCTCACGAAACTACCTCTAACGTCCTTCAAACTGCACTCAATCAGAGACATAAAAATGGTATCCATAAGTTCATCTGACTCTGGGTAAGTAGAAAAAGGGCTTAATTGCCTAAATCTATCACTATCCCTTTAAAGCTCTTCACAGGTTTTGGTGGACAAAACCACATTTCACACATCATTTTCACATAATGCATTAATTGAAGTTGGATAACACCATTTTGGTCCAGGTCTTAGCTGGCCCTCCTCTTTTCAGTGCTAGCCTGATAAATCACCACAAACACCTGCCTGACATTACAAACACATTGTTGAAATCAGCAGTGTGAAAACATATTTGCTGAGTGACTTCTACAGAATATGCATGGTCCTTTAATTGTCCCATCAGCGCCTCTGTCACTTACTTGACATGTTAGCCCTGGGCTTTCAGTGCACAGGTGTGCAAATGCTTGTGTTATACTAGGCTAAACAAGCTAGGCTTGTCCCACCTAAGGTTAAGGATCAGGGCCCCTTTTGGGGGCTCTAGCCTTTTGGGGGCCCCACCTCATGGCAAAACATTTTAGTGGCCTCCCTCTTGACAGTGTAGAGAAAACATTTACATTTTACAGTTAATGTCCTGCAATTCTACACCTTTTGTAATGACTTATGCCATGTTAATATGATATGAGAGAGAATGACTAATAAAATCAATGTGGGCCCCCTGGAGGTCTCTAGCCTTTTGGGGGCCCCACCTCACTATCCAGTTCCAGGCATAAGCAACATAATCGGTCGCTTAGGGCCCAAGTTGGGGTCTCAACTTAAGAAGTATTATTATTAAGTAAGAATACACCAGGTGCAATTTCAAAATGTGGCAGTTTTTGTCTTGTTATGTCAGTCACTGACAGACTCAATTAGCCATGTCAGCTAACAATTTTTAGATTGGTCGTTAGTCTAGCCAGCTATCTAAACTTGTATTAACCATGGCCGAATACCATATTGATTTTATTAGTCATTCTCTGTCATATCATATTAATATGGCATAAGTCATTACAAAAGGTGTAGAATTGCAGGAAATTAGCCAAAAAAAACATTTTTGCTCTCTACCCCATGGCAAAATGAGTAGAATTGCAGGACATTAACTGTAAAACGTACATTTTTGACACAGTGCAGTGGGAAAATAGTTGATAATTAGTCGATATTAGTCGATAATGACGTTTGGTTTAAAAGGATAGGTCAGGATTTTGGCAATGAAGCTACATTAACAGCAACAACAACAAAAAGTTAAGCACAGAAAAAGTTGTTAAATTACTAATAGGCCTACAGCTAATAGAACTACTGCTACAATTAATAATACAAGTTACTACATACATACAGTGGGGTCCAAAATTATTGACACCCTTGATAAAGATGAGCAAAAATGATGTATAAAATAAATATTTCAAATACTGAGATATATTGTATGCTAAACATATATATTACTTTATACTAATATAATTGCTCAGAGATCTTGTTTAACAAGTAATATTTATTTTATCAAAAAGGTAGGGTTCAAAAGGTAGGGTTCAAAAGGATTGACACCCCTGTTTTCAATACCTTTCAATACCTCACCTTGCGAGGATAACGACACCGATACTTTTTCTAAAATGTTTTATGAGTTGGAGAACACATTGGGAGGGATCTTAGACCATTCCTCCATACAGAGTCCTTCCAGATCCTTGATATCCTTTGTCTGTGCTTATGGACTGCCCTCTTCAATTCAATGGGTTTCAAGCCCGGGAACTGAGATGGCCATTGCAAAATGATGATTTTGTTGTCAATTAACAATTTCTTTGTGGATTTTGATGTGTGCTTGGGGTTATTGTCTTGCTAGAAGATACTGTTCACTTGCGGCCACATTTCAGCCTCCTGGCAGAGGCAACCAGATTTTTGGTTAAAATGTCCTGGTACTGGGTAAAGTTCATGATGCCGTTGACCTTAATAAGGGCCCAAGGTCTAGTGGAAGCAAAATAGCCCCATAACATAAAATATCCACCACCATATTTTACAGTAGGTATGGGGTTCTTTTCTGCTCATGCATTCTCATTTCGATGCCAAACCTGCCACTAGTGAGTGTAACCAAAGAGCTCTATTTTCATGTTGTCCAACAAATGTAAACACCTGGACTTCACTAAACAGCATTGGCACTTGGATTGGAACTGGTGCTTTGGTCAGATGACTTGAAAATAGAGCTCTTTGGCAACGCACACCAGTTTTGGGTTTGGGGTCGAAATGAGAATGCATAAGTGGGAAATGGAACCCTATTCCCTATATAGTGCACAACTTTTGACCATCAGTTATCATATTAAAAACTGTAAAAATGTGCCTCCACCTTATGGCAAAATGTGTAGAATTGCAGGAAATAGTGGCCCCCACCCACATAAAAAGTTACCCATCCCTGCTGTAAGTACAGAAATTTAGTTAACAAAGTTATGCAATACCCAATTCCCCTGTGTGAAAAAGTAATTGCCCCCTTACACTCAATAACTGGTTGTGCCACCTTAAGCTGCAATGACCGCAACCAAATGCATCCTGTAGTTGTTAGTCAGTCTCTCAAATCGCTGTGGAGGAATTTTAGCCTCAGCGACATTTGTGGGTTTTCAAGTATGAACTGCTCGTTTCAAGTCCTGCCACAACATCTCAATTGGGATTAGGTCTGGACTTTGACTAGGCCATTCCAAAACTTCAAATTTGTTGCTTTTCAACAATTTTCATGTAGATTTGATTGTGTGTTTTGGATCATTGTCTTGCTGCATGACCCAGATGTGCTTCAGCTTCAGCTCACAGACAGAAGGCCTGACATTCTCCTGTAGAATTCTATGATACAGAGCAAAATTCATGGTTCCTTCTATTAAGGCAAGTCATCCAGGTCCTGAGGCAGCAAAATATCCCCAAACCATCACACTACCACCACCATGCTTGACCGTTGGTATGAGGTTCTTACTGTGGAATGCAGTGTTTGGTTTTTGCCAGACATAATGGGACCCACCTCGTCCAAAAAGTTGACTCAAGTTTGCCCAAAAAGCGTCTAGAAGCACCTGGATGATCATCAAGTCTCTTGGAAGAATGTTCTATGGACAGATGAGTCAAATGTATAACTTTTTGGACGACATGTTTGTAGCTCAAACCATTCTGGCTACAGAATGAAGATCCGGCCCCGGGCTTCTTCGGGATCCACCCTTGTCTCACAAACACTGGATGCAGAAGAAATAGAAGAAATAGACGAATCCAATGGTACAACCTAGAAGTCTGTAGCTCAAACATACAATGTTTAAAAGGGGTTAATAGTCTTAAATAACTCAGGCGCAATGGTGGGACTTATTAATTAAGATATGGGCTGTTTCCTTTCCATTATGTTTTTTACCTTTGAGGAATGGTGACATCAAATATGGGGTGACTTTGAAGTGGGTAAGGAAAGACAGAGAAGGAGTGGGTGAGATGGGGACTTACAGTATATGACTGCTAGGAACCCGCATGCAGAACTATTTCCAAGAAAGGCTAGATGGGAAATTGTTATAGGAGGGAGACTTAACTCTAGACTAAGAGATATTTATACAGGGGAAGAGGGAGTAGGTAAAGGATGTACATTTACATTTTAGTCATTTAGCAGACGATCTTATCCAGAGCGACTTACAGTTAGTGTATTCATCTTAAGATAGCCAGGTGAGACAATCACATATTACAGTCGTAGTAAGTACATTTTTTCTCAATAAAGAAGATGTCTGGTTCACAGCAGGTTTGGGGTCAATCCAATTTAAATTCAGTCAATTCAGGTAGTAAATTGACATTCCAATTCTAATTTTCCTCACAACTTCTTAATTTTCAATTGGAATGGGTATTTCAGTTCACGTCCTGAATTGACTGAATTAAAATGGAATTGACCCCAACCCTGGTGGATAACACAGGGTACAACCTGCATTGTGTTGTTCCTTTACCTGGAAGCCCAGCAGGATGCAGAGATACCATGGTGGCCTATCATTGATGGAGTAGACCAGATCCAGGCCTTTGTTCTGGTCCTCCAGACCTTCTTCCAGGCCCTCTGTGTGAGACCCATCCATGTCAACCCTCTCTGACTGACCACTGTCCGGGCCCTGTGGAGGAAAACAACTGTCTTTAGAGGGGAAGTTGAAATGTGCGGTTTTGTTCCTTGTTCCATATAGTTCAGCTTTAAAGGGGCAATCTCCAGTTTAAACAATAACAAACTATTTCCCACCACTATTTTGGTAAAAAGCTGAGGGATAGGGCTGGAGAAATGTAACCACTCTCAAATTCATAGACAGAGCTATGGGTGTAAGAACTGACCATCAATGATATCAAAATGATAGTTTTAACTAAGTTTTGAGGCTATACGGTATATTTACAAACATTGGAGTAAAACAAGCTTATATTTTGGTATTTATAAGTTATATTCTTCAAGAATCAATGGGTAAATATCATTAATTTATAAGTCCAAATATGGATTTAGAAACTGCAGGTTGCCCTTTTAAGTCAAAATCTGTAGTAGAACACGAAAGCTGATGATGTTAAATCTCTACTTTTGAGTGGAATTCCTTTTTTAAATTGGATTTTGCGATATATACTTATATACTGTACATACTTACATAAGCTTACATGTTTTGACCTAAAAATAACCCTCTGAGGCTACCCATCAAGCTAGAAAAATGGACATCAAAGTAAATTATTATTATTATCATAAGAAATTCCCAAAACAATCTAAAAACCTAAAATTCTTGATGAAGTAGTTTTCTGAGAAAAACAGAACAGAAACAGTCCAACTACAACCACACAGGATTGTGTTAAATCCCTTTAACATTCTTCTTTGATGTCAAATTCTAAAAGAACAGCATGCCAACGACAACAAAAAAAAACAAGAAAACAAGAAACATCTGCCTGTGAAGGAAGTCTTAGTGGTATTCCTACCATGCCCAGTGATTTTTATTTTACCGCAGGGAAAAAGGGTATGCCTAATATACGCTAGTGCTACTGTGTAACGGCCACAGTGAATGTTCAATCATTGAAATGACCCTTAGGAATCCATTTCCATGTCTCCATTATGGCCTGAGCTATGGATTCCCAGTCCCATCTTTTGTCCCATGCACCCTGTGACCGTGAAAGGGAAATCTATACCGAGTCTGATGGGAGCATGTGATAGGTGATATGGTAAAAAATGGCACCGGTGTGGGCAGCTAGTAATCCATTCTGACGGTAAACAGGGCCAAATAGTCCACAAACGCTGCTTGAAACCAGTCAGTGTCCTAAAGATAAAGAGGTCAGGCCCATGTTAACACGCATCCCACAGGCCATATTCCATTCCATATGCTGTGTGTGTTCCTTTGACTGTTTGAGGTAATTCACTATGGATTAAAACTTGTTTAAAAGAGGGATTGCTTGGTTGACTGAGCTCAAGTAGTATTGTTTAATCAGGCAAGAAGTTGATTTTAGCAATTATAAAGTAGCAGGTATAGATATCCCTTGCATTGTAGAGACACACACATGATGACGCTTATGTTCAGTCATACACCTTATTTGTGTCTACAAACACTTGTGTAAAAATGAAATGCGGGCAGCTATTCCTAACATAGCTACCTTCATCATGACACCTAATCCCTCATTGAGGTAAGGTGAATGATACATATGAAATGTGTGGTATGAATACGTTTTCACTGGCAAGAGGTGGAGAGGAAGCAGGTATTGGGGGAAAAGGTTAAAGCAGGAATGGATAGCAATGTGTTCAACAGGTACAGAAATCTTACAACTGTCACAAAAAAAGCCTTAAAATCCACTCTGAAAGCCTTTAATCTCAGAACAGTACCTTCGATGCCTCATCACATGAACACAGTCATAGAATTCAACAGGACTTCTCAGAACCAATCCATGTGTCTTTGCTTGTTTGAGCCACAGAAGGTAGACTTATCCAACAGCTGGTTTCAGCGATATGTGCTCAGGCTACTATCTGCTAATCTTTTGCTGCCACCTAATGGATTTCCCCTCCACTTTCCTTTAAATGTGGATCACCATGTGCGCCATCCCATAACAAGGGATGGGCAACTCCAGTCCTCGGGGGCCGGAGTGGTGTCACACTTTTTCCCCATCCCTAGCAAATACAGCTGATTAAACGAATTGCATTTTAAACTGAAGATCATGATTAGTTGATTATTGGAGTCAGGTCTGTTAGCTGGTGCTGGGGATGGGGCAAAAATTTGACACCAATCAGGCCCACGAGGACTGAAGTTGTCCATCCCTGCCATAGACATTGATAGTAATGTTGTAATAGCTTAAATGAAGCGAGCTTTTCACTGCATGTGGGTGTGTAGCCCACTGTACATCATGCCACAGAGCATGATGGCCCTCTAAACCCAAATCATAACCAGATGGCCTCCCACTAGTACTTCCTTCACTTTCCTCATTCCATTTTAGAAGTATAACAGGCCAGTCTTGGCAATCAGTTACTACATTGCCACCTTACAAACACAACCAACTGTGGCTTTTCAACAACATTATGTATGGAAAATTACATTACATGACCAAAAGTATGTGGACACTTGCTCGTCGAACATCTCATTCCAAAATCATGGACATTAATATGGAGTTGGTCCCCCCTTTGCTGCTATAACACCCTCCACTATTCTGGGAAGGCTTTCCACTAGATGTTGGAACATTGCTGCGGGGACTTGCTTCCATTCAGCCACAAGAGCATTTGTGAGGTCGGGCACTGATGTTGGACGATTAGTCCTGGCTCGCAGTCAGCGTTCCAATTCATCCCAAAGGTGTTTGATGGGGTTGAGGTCAGGGCTCTGTGCAGGCCAGTCAAGTTCTTCCACACTGATCTCAACAAACCATTTCTGTATGGACCTCGCTTTGTGCACAGGGGCATTGTCATGCTGAAACAGGAAAGGGACTTCCCCAAACTGTTGCCACAAAGATAGAAGCACAGAATTTTCTAGAATGTCATTGTATGCTGTAGCGTTAATATTTTCCTTCACTGGAACTAAGGGGCCTAGACCGAACCATGAAAAACAGCCCCGGACCATCATTCCAGAGAATGCGTTTCCACTGCTCCAGTGTAATGGTGGCGAGCTTAACACCACTCCAGCCGACGCAATGAAGTGCTGACGTTGCTTACAGAGGCAGTTTGGAACTCGGTAGTGAGTGTTGCAACCGAGGACAGACAATTTTTACTCGCTACGCGCCTCAGCACTCGGAGGTCCCATTCTGTGAGCTTGTGTGGCCTACCACTTCATTGCTGAGCCATTGTTGCTCCTAGATGTTTCCATGTCACAATAACAGCACTTACAGTTGACCGGGGCATCTCTAGCAGGGCAGAAATTTGACGAACTGAGTTGTTGGAAAGGTGGCATCCTATGACGGTGCCACGTTGAAAGTCACTGAGCTCTTTAGTAAGGCCAGTAAGGTGAATGTTTGTCTATGGAGATTGCATGGCTGTGCGCTCAATTTTATACACCTGTCAGCAACGGGTGTGGCTGAAATAGCCGAATCCACTAATTTGAAGGGGTGTCCACATACTTTTGCATATATAGTGTATTATGGATATTTTTTTTTTTTTTTTTTTTAAGTAGACAAGATCACTTCCATTTCTGAGCACAGCATTTAGTTCAGAACAGATGTGGAATGCAACCGTTACATTACTGTTTAATGCATCATGCTGTTGCTGAATTGATAATGAATACACAATATTTGTTCGTTCAGCACTTTGGGATTTGGTGTCTGTCCACCGGACCATTACATTCTAAATGCTGGCATCTATCTGGGACACACAAACTGTTGGTTCAGATACACCTTCCACTTGTTGTCATGAAGTCGGAAAAACATTTAATGCCTTAACCCTCCCGTTGTCCTAGGGTCAAAATGACCCGCCACTGTGTTGAACCAACTTTATTTAATTTTTATATTTTGGGGATCATTTGTGAGAAGGAGGCAGTGAGACTTTAAAGAAAGTATCACTGCCTCCTTCTCACAAATGATCCAAAAAATATAACAATTAAATAAAGTTGGTTCAACACAGTGGCGTGTCATTTTGACCCTAGGACAACGGGAGGGTTATTAATTCAAACATTATCTCCAGACAGTCATGGACTCTAGTCATGGTCTCAATGTTTATCTTACACTTGTGAGGCTTGTACATTTCTACTCTGTGAGATTTTGATCCTTGTAAAAATATTTTACCACATGTTATTCATTCACCGCAAAGTCTTTATCTGGTCAAAATGCAGCAACAAAAGTAATTGTTGGAAATACTGCAGTAGAGATACAGTGTAGGAATTAGCAAACAATCTTCAACGTATACATTTCTTTCTTTTTTTTTTACTCAAATGATTGTATAATAATGTGCTATTAATTTGATTTATTGATTTTTTAGCTGATTTGATTTGACTATTTTAGGGTGTGTTACCTGGTCTTAGGGTTATTGACAACTGTGGGATTTGCCTGTTCTTCGCATTTTCCTAACTCAATGTGCTGGGAAAATGCCACGACATGAAGAAAGATGAATAACACTGCAGTTTAGTCCACCACAGTTGAATGCATTATATTGAATTAGCAATTAAATAAACTCATACATTTATCATAAACGTCTGCTTTGGCTCAGCCAATTGTTTCTAAAATGATTTTGTGCAGGCAGCTGTTGTTTTGGTTGTCTTGTTTGCTATGATAGGTTGGGGAGAAATATGCTTCGGGGGGTGAAAATAAAGTCTCAATCCAGCTGTGTACACTGAGCGCCCCATTCAGTCTGAAATAAATAAAAAATAGTAATTCAGCAACATTTACTTAAGCCCCATAACTATAATGCATTATTATACGAATATAAAACATTTTAAGACTTGTTTGTCATAAGTACGTACAGTACAACCCCTTTATCATGTCTTATTATCATCTTATAATCATCCTTATAACAGCTGGGGATATTGAATCGTTTCATTTTACCGTACAAAGGCAATACATGTAGCCGGCTATACACTGGTATCCCCAGTGGACCCGTTCGTACATAAAACCTTCTCCATTCAGGCTGCAAAGGCATCGATTTCATCTTTAACTCAATATAATGGCGAGGAATGCTAGTCCCGGATGCGGCGTATCGCGTTCAGCCAATCAGGTTGCAGCAGTCTGAAGTTTACCCCTGGCTGAACACAATGCGCAACATCATTAGCCACGTTAGCATGGTGGTGGAAAAATGTGTTTCATAAAAAAGTACGCACATTTTCCCAGTTTTTTCCTTCTTTTCGCCATTAAATCGAGTTAAGGAGGAAATCAACGCCTTTGCAGCCTGAGTGGAGGTTTTATGTACGAACCGGCTCACGGGGGATACCAGTGTATAGCTGGCTGCATGCATTGCCTTTGGATGGTAAGATGAAACGACTCAATATAGCCTTAATTCATCCTGGCTAACTGCCTTTCTGAGTCAGTTTTCTAGACGTTGATTACCATTAAGGCTTTGCAGTGGGAGACAGAACTTATGCATATAAATAAATAAAAATGCCAATTGTATGGGAGAATATTTAAATTATTCCTTAGGAGTCAAACACGTAGTTTATAGGTTATAACTGTGTTATTATCATTTTAATGTCATTTCTTGTCATTTCTATATATATTGGTTTTGCATTGCATGACTGTTTTTGATAACGACATATCTATGCTACATGCTGTGGAATCAAACAATGTTTTCCATTGATCTACCCAGTCTGTTCAGTATGCTCTGGGCAAATTACATTCCACAGTAGCTTAAATTCAGCTCTAGTTTCTAAGATGAATAACTCAGCCCTTTGTTTTCCTCCTGTGCAGAAGTAAACCAGCATGAATACAGTTGGGAAAAGTTCCCACATCCCACTAAAATGATGTTCATTTCCCCTCTCGATTGAGACCCAACATCATGAAATTCAGCATAAGAAACCAAAGATTTCAAGGAACCAATGAACACTGAACATACATTTGAGAGTATGTGATACTTAATGCGGTGTGATTTGGCAGTTCTTCAGTTGTTTTGAGAGAGTGAAGCAGCACTTACCCTAAAGGCAGGGTTGACCGTTCCCTGATCGCTCAATCCTATCTCAACTTTGGGGTCCTGGGTAAGATGCATGCTGGTGCGTAGGCACAGAGACAGTGGTGGCTGGACGCTGAGGCTCACAGGTACCCCTCAAACTTCTCAAAACGCTACACACTCACTGGAAAACGCTGAGAAACTCTGGACCTTAGGAAAGCATGAAGGGCCACGTCACGTTGTCAAGGAAACCACAGCTTAATCACTAGCAAAAAGTTGTTGTATAACCTCCAAACTTTTTGTTGTTTTACCCCCTGACCTTTTGTCATGTGTCTGTTGTGATGTTGTAGTGGGTAATATTTGTTATATATGCATATTATATACACCTCACATGCGCCTCATAATAAGACTATGCAATTAATATGTTAACAAAGTCTATTAAATTAATAATCTGACTCCATAAGATGATTTAGCAATATGCAAGATACTATAGTTGAGTTACAGTAATAGGCAATCAAGAAATGTCTGAGAATGGAATTCTAAATACAATTGTATTTAATTAATTTGTAAATTGAATGATTACATTTACAAGGTATAAAGCTTAAGTTACAAAGCATTAACATGCGTTAATAAGCATGGTCAGAGAGGGAGAGAGACAGAAACCATGGCTTGAGCCATGGCCCATAGAAAGAAAGAAAGAAAGAAAGAAAGAAAGAAAGAAAGAAAGAAAGAAAGAAAGAAAGAAAGAAAGAAAGAAAGAAAGAAAGAAAGAAAGAAAGAAAGAAAGAAAGAAAGAAAGAAAGAACGTTTCTCACCACAGCAGTTCAGGAACATAAAAAGAGAACGATACAATGAATCTGAGACCTTTACAACATCTGAGTTGTTTGGATAAAAAATCTGAGTTGTTGACCAATAGCATTACTGTAAAGTTAACCTCCAATCAGATATTAGACCTACAGACCTGTAAAGACAACATAACCTCTGCTACCCAGGGTGTGACAATGGGGGCTGGTGAGATCAACACTGATGAATCCTTGCACACAGTTGATAAGAGTCACTTCGGGGCTGGGCTGTGTAATGTCTCTGCAGACCAAACCCCTTCCTTTAATTCATTGATGTGAATGGAGATGTTGACACACTATACACAGGCACATGCTAACACACGCCAGTGTGCGCGCACACACACACACACACACACATGCACACAGTCTTGAACAACTAACTTTGTGGGGACACACAATTCAGTCCCATTTAAAATCCTATTTTCCCTATCCCCTAACCCGTACCCTTAGCCTAACCCGTACCCTAACCCGAAAACCTAACCTTAACCCTAACCCTAAACCTATCCCTAGCTCCTAAGCCTAACCCTAAAACTAACCCTAACACTAATTCTAACCCTAAACCCTCTAGAAATAGCATTTGACCTTGTGGGGACCAACAAAATGTCCCCAGTTGGTCAAATGTTTGTTTGTTTACTATTCTTGTGGGGACTTCTGGTCCACACAAGAATAGTTAAACACGTCCACACATACCATACACACATTGAAATAACATTGAACTATTTGCATGGACTCTCTCCACACACACACACACACACACACACACACACACACACACACACACACACCACACACAGTCATAATTGCTGTTACTACTTACTATGCATTTTAAGCTGCTCAATTAAGACACTATCAAGTCACCAACTTGATAGTGTCACTAACCAAGTTACGACCGCCCCCAGCCTCTGGAATGCACTCCCAGACCACCTGAAGGCACCACCGAGTCTGGGCTCCTTTAAAACGAGCCTAAAAACCTTTCTCTTTAGGAAGGCCTTCTGTCGATAGCTGTGCTCCTTGGTGTCCTCGTCCCTTGTAGCGTCAGCTGGGTTCTTTGTGTCAGTTGCCGTGTCTAGCGGCATCCATTTATTTTCTAAATTGTTTTTATTTTTTATTTTATGCACTTTGGGATTATTCTGTATAATGAAAAGCGCTGAAAAAATGTAAGAAATTATTATTATTACTATCCACTTTAGCACATTTCGTAGTATTTACTGTATATTCGTATTGTGTATACATTTCCAACACAAATATTTTGCACTACTTTGTATTACTTATTTGTTTACATTTTTATAAAGTGTACTGCACTGTTTTGGAGAGCTTGTAAGCATTTCACTGTAGTGTTTACACCCTGTATCCTGTGCATGTGACGAACAAACTTTGATTTTCTAATGAAATATCATTGTTGGTTGGTGAATCTAATTTCTGCTTCACTTTATTGTCAGGTTTCACATGTAGTTATCACCACAACATTTCCAATAAACAGCAAAGGACTTGGTCTGTATCTCTGAGAAAAACCCTTGACAGTATACAGTAATACTCTGTTCTACTTCTTACACTTATCTAGTGTAGAAATTGGGTTACGGTCGTCATATGATTATTTATGACATGCATTGTCCATTAACTGTTTTAGTAGCTAGGTTTCCATCCAATTGTCAAAGGAATTTCATGCAAATATTTGAAATATTTCCACCAAATGCACTTGTTGCAGATAACAATCAGTGCGTGATGACGAAGTGCACACAGCATTTAATTTTTCACTCAAGTTTTCAGAATGACTGCAACAACAATTTGTTTTTCCAATGCATAGCTGCTCTTACTGACACATTTCGATCTCAATCGGTCAACGCTTGCTTTTTGGTGAGTGTGGTTTCCTTTATAGGCAATTGACCTCATAATCAGATAGGCACAGATGCAAAGACTATATTTTTGGGGAGATGCCATCACCTTTTATTTTTTACATACATTACATTCTGTCAAGATTTTATACATTTTGAAGACTCAATGTGTTCCACATGCTCCTTTCCACTGGTGTTCTTCTTTAGACATGCAGGGAAAAAAGTACCTATAGAAAGTCTACAGCCCTCTTGGATTTTTCCACATTTTATTGTGTTACAAAGTGGGATCAAAATGGATTTAACTGTCATTTTTTTGTCAACGATCTACACAAAATACTCTGTAATGTCAAAGTGGAAGGGAAATTCTCACATTTAAAAAAAAAGATTAATGAAAAATAAAACTTTGATTAGATGAGTATTCACCCCCCTGAGTCAATACATGTTAGAAACACGTTTGGCAGCGATTACAGCGGTGAGTCTTCTTGGGTAAGTCTCATAAGCGCTTTGCACACCTATATTGTGCAACATTTGCCCATTATTCGTTTCAAAACTATTCAAGCTCTGTCTGTGTTAGGGATCATGGCTAGAGAACAATTTTCAAGTCTTGCCATAGATTTTCAAGCAGATTTAAGTCAAAACTGTAACTTGGTCACTCAGGAACATTCACCTCCTTCTTGGTAAGCAACTCCAGTGTAGATTTGGCCGTGTGTTGTAGGTTATTGTCCTGCTGCAAGGTTCATTCCTCTCCCAGTGTCTGGTGTAAAGCAGACTGAAGCATGTTTTCCTCTAGGACTTTGCCTGTGCTTAGCTCCATCCCGTTTCTTTTCATCCTGAAAAACTCCCCAGTCTTTGCCGATGTCAAGCATACCCATACCATGATGCAGCTACCACCGTGCTTGAAAATAAGGAGGCAGTTATTCAGTAATGTGTTGTAACTCCCCAGTCTCCCCAGTTACTCAGTGATTTGTTGGATTTGCCCCCAAACATAAGGCTTTGCAGTTAGGCCAAAAAGTATATTCCTTTGCCGTGTTACTTTAGTGCCTTGTTGCATATACTCTAAATGCATGTTCTGGAATATTTTTATTCAGTATATCTTTATTCTTCTTTTCACTCTATCATTTAGGGCATCATTGTGGAGTCACTACAATGTTGTTGATCCATCCTCAGCTTTCTCCCATCACAGCCATTGAACTCTGTAGCTGTTTTAAAATCTCCCTTGTCTTTATAGTTGAATCTGTGCTTGAAATTCAATACTTGACTGAGGGACCTTACAGATGTTGTATGTATGGGGGACAGAGGAATGGGTAGTCATTCAAAAAATCATGTCAACCCCTATTATTTCACACAGAGTGAGTCTGTATAACTTATTATGTGATTTGTTAAGCAAAATTGTGGCATAGAACTGAATGTTCACAATGTGTAGCATGTGACACTATGGCATAACAAGAAGAAAGGCCGTAAACTTGAAATGCTTTATGTTTTCATAAGCTTGTGAGACTTTTGAGGTCAGGAACTTTTGGAATGTAACCTCTGAACAGCAATCCACAGGAAACCCAGTCACCCCTGTCAAACCAAAACGAATTCCTACTTATAGGGTAGTAACATTTTTATTTTTTATTTTATTTTATCTTATTTTATCAGGGAGTCTGTCACGGATCCCCCCGGTACTGCTGCTCATTCCGTTCACCAGTTCCGGAGGTCTACGTCACCGGCCTTCTAGGCGTCACTGACCTGGTTCATTACCACCAACCCCGGACTGTGTTGTCTCATTACGCACACTTGGTTCCCATTCCCCCTGATTAGTATGTGTATATATGTGCCCTCTATTCCCCATTGTCCTTGTCGATTATCGTCCCATGTCCGTTGGTCTCGTGAGTACCGTGTATAGTGATCTTGTTGTTTACGGGTCTCGTCCCGTGTATTGTGTAGAGGTTACACATCGCTCTTTGTTTGAGTTACATCCCTTTTGTATATATACTGTATATACGTGTTGGGTGGAGTAAATTAAACCCCTAATACGTATTCCTGCACCTGTCTTCAAGTCATTATACAACGTGACAGAGTCATACTGAGACCAAGGTCTCTTTTACAGGTGAGCCTTGAATTACATAAATTACAGAAAATACACACATCAAAATATAAATACAAAATGCAAGCAGAAGGAAAAACATTCATTAAAAACAAACATATTCATCAGTAATAAGGTCCTCAATCAGCTTTCTGAATTGCCCTAGAGGCACCAGAACATAACATTTAAGAACTGAATAATCTGCTTCCTACTATTTAGCGAGAGGCAAGACCTATTTCTCTAGAAGAAGCCCATTTTTATTCTCAGCTTCTTAACTAACTCATCAATATGCTTTTTAAAAGACAGCTTTTCATCTATCCAGATGCCCAGATATTTGTAAGCACGGACACGATCAATATGGAAACCATCCAAAATACATATGCTTAAATCATCAGACTTCTTTTTATGCGCTCTAGAGAACAACATATACTTAGTTTTACCTGGATATAGTACTAATTTCAGGTTGATCAAGTTTTTCTATTTTACAATGCATGTCACACCTATGAAAAATTTATCCAATAAAATTACACTACATATTGTTATTTCAACTGATCTCCCAAGTTTACAGAATTGCTTTTGAATTGACCCCAACCCAGTTTAAGCCCTTTGCCTTGGTTTCCAGAAGTTGTCCTCTCTGTTCTGTTGTCCATTGACATTTGGAATACTGATTCATAAACAGATAATTTTAACTTTGAAATGTTAACAATCAACGATGAGCTATCAGACCAGTTGTTCCTTCTGGGCAGTATTCTGACTTATGATCTGCGCAAACAGCTCAAAACTTTTTATTGATCCTGGACGTCAAGACAGTTTCAGGATTTGGCCTTAAGATACTAAACATAAAATAGTATTAGAACCACCAGTTCTCTAAATAGGCTGGCTTTCCCAGTAAGTATATCCTCTCCTCTTTTCTCTCCTCCAACCCTCCCTGAACTAAAAACACACGTTCCCCCCTCGTGGTTCTCTAGTCACGGATGCTCAAGTATCAGACATGCTTTAGAGAGACATGGTTATCCGACAAAGGACTTAGAAACACTATGGATATGTTCCAAATGGCACCATATTCCCTATATACAATTGTGCACTACTTTTGACCAGGCCACATAGGGCTTTGGTCAAAAGTAGTGCACTATGTAGGGAATGGGGTGGCATTTGGGATGCACATGGATCTAGTATGTTCCACATGCCAAAAGTTGTACTCATTCACTTAAAAAGGGGATGTGAAATCCATTCACTGCCATGTTAGGATATAGATTGGTGTTCATTGTTCCAAGCTGTGTCGGAAAATTGAGATTAGATACAGTGAATCATATGAAACGCACATGTTTTGGAGAGCCACACAGATGTGAATGGGTACCTTTCAGCTGTCTTGAATAGTTGTTTCAAACACTACAACATAATCATTCAAGCATATGTATGTAGTCCCGTGTGGCTCAGTTGGTAGAGCATGGCACTTGCAACGTTAGCAGGGTTGGAAATTAACACCCGCAACCAGCCAATTGCGGGTAGATTTTGTCATTTGGCAGTAAGAATGCCTATTTCACTAGCCAAAAAAGACTGGGGGAGAACCTGAACAAAAGTAACAGTTTTTGTTTTTTTCCTAATTACTCAGAGATTGATAGTGCTAGAGACACCATATTTTATGACAAACAATTTATATATTTCCTCTACCAGCAACTGTCATTTCAATTCTAGGGTAAATAAGTTTAAATTAAATAGACCGAGAAAAGAACTATCGCAACGTTACTTTTGTACCTGCCGGTGGGGCGGGTGTAACACAGCCTTCGGACGGAAGTAACAGTTGGCGATAAGTGCACAATATCTGTCTTATCTCCATGTTTCTGGTTTGTAATGCTCATTATGTTGAACAAATGTACTATCAGCCATAATTTTAGGTTTGTGTCGATTTGAATAATTAATGCTATAGGTTCGTCAACATTGCAATGTTGCGCAAACACAATATTTTCCGGACTACAATGGATCACATAATAGCTATATTAACCATCAATTTCTCATCTCACTTTAATGGGAATGTGGTAGGAGATGTTTTTCACCATTTTCAATGACTATTCATGGTTATTCCTACCAACCAGGTGCACTCAAGCTGTCCTTGTCATGCGTCTTCATTCTCTTCACAAACGGCAAACTCATCATGCTTATCACATTTCCATGGTATAAGGTAATTGACCACCAGAAATATAAACGCAACATACAACTATTTCAAAGATTTTACTGAGTTACAGTTCATATAAGGAAATCAGTCAATTGAAATAAATTCATTAGGTCCTAATCTACGGATTTCACATGACTGGGAATACAGATATGCATCTGTTGGTCAAAGATACCTTTAAAAAAAGGTAGCGGCATGGATCAGAAAACCAGTCAGTATCTGGTGTGACCAAACAAAAAACAAATAATGCAACACCTCACAGCACAACGCCTCTCCCCCATGTGACCTACTTGTTGTGTGTACTGACATGTACGGTATGTGTAACTGATAGATGCAAACACACACACGATACATGTTAATGTTTTTAAATGTATTTAAATTGTAAAGTATTTTGTCTGTAATGTATTTTTCGTTATATGTTGGACCCCAGTAAGACTAGCTGTCACCATTGGTGTCGGCTAATGGGGATCCAAATAAATCAAATCAAATTTGCCTCATGCAGCGCGACACATCTCCTTCGCATAGAGTTGATCAGGCTGTTACTTGTGGCCTGTGGAATGTTGTCCCACTCCTCTTCAATGGCTGTGCAAAGTTGCTGGATATTGGCGGGAACTGGAAAGCGCTTTAGTACATGTCGATCCAGAGCATCCCAAACATGCTCCATGGGTGACATGTCTGGTGAGTATGCAGGTCATGGAAGAACTGGGACATTTTCAACTTCCAGGAATTGTGTACAGATCCTTGTGTCATGTGGCCGCGCATTATCATGCTGAAACGTGTTGGCGGCGGATGAATGGCACCATAATGGGCCTCAGGATCTCGTCACGGTATCTCTGTGCATTCAAATTGCCATTGATAAAATGCAATTGTGTTTGTTGTCCATAGCTTATGGCTGCCCATAACATAGCCCCACCGCCATCATGGGGCACTCTGTTCATAACGTTGACATCAGCAAACTGCTTGCCCACATGACGCCATACACGCTGTCTGCCATCTGCCAGTACAGTTGAAACCAGGATTAATCCGTAAAGAGCACACTTCTCCAGCATGCCAGTGGCCATCGACGGTGATCACTTGCCAATGAAGTCGGTTACGACGCCGAACTGCAGTCAGGTCAAGACCCTGGTGAGGAAGACGAGCATGTAGATGAGCTTCCCTGAGACGGTTTCTGACAGTTTGTGCAGAAATTCTTCAGCAAACCCACAGTTTCATCAGCTGTCCAGGTGGCTGGTATCAGACGATCCCGTAGCTGAAGAAGCTGGATGTGGAGGTCCTGTGCTGGAGTGGTTATACGTGGTCTGCGGTTGTGAGGCCAGTTGGATGTACTGCCAAATTCTCTAAAACAATGTTGGAGATGGCTTATGGTAGAGAAATTAACATTAAATTCTCTGGCAACAGCTCTGGTGGACATTTCTTCAGTCAGCATGCCAATTGTACGCTCCCTCAAAACTTGAGACATCTGTGGCATTGTGTTGTGTGACAGAACTGCACATTTTAGAGTGGCCTTTTATTGTCCCCAGCACAAGGTGATCATGCTGTTTAATTAGCTTCTTGATATGCCACCCCTGTCAGGTGGATTGATTATCTTGGCAAAAGAGAAATGCTCACTAACAGGGATGTAAACAAATTTGTGCACAAACTTTGAGAGAAATTAGCTTTTTGTGCGTATGGACAATTTCTGGGATCTTTTATTTCAGCTCATGAAACATGGGGCCAACACTTTGCATGTTGCGTTTATATTTTTGTTCAGTATATTTTTAACCACTAACCTGTCGATAAAAACGTATGTTAGAAGCTGATCCATCAAGTCAATTGACTAAGGCATAATTCTAATGATGTCATATCAGTGGCTGTCGGTGCCGTTTAAGATGCGGGAGGAGGCATTCTATTACAGCATATTGGATGACTGTCATTCATTTTCCAGCCACCCAGCTCAATGTAACATCGATAGGTTTAGGCTACTATATGATACTCAAATTGTCTCTATACCCATCATGAGGTCGCTACAACATAGCCTATGAATGAAAGTTTACGACGTACACTACCGGTCAAAAGTTGTAGAACACCTACTCATTCAAGGGTTTTTTACACAGTAGAATAATAGTGAAGACATAAAAACTATGAAATAACACATATGGAATCATGTAGTAACCAAAAAAGTGTATACAGAAGATAGCCCTATTTGGTAAAAGACCAAGTCCATATTATGGCAGCTCAAATAAGCAAAGAGAAACAAGGTGCTCTGACAACTGATGCTTAAAGTTAGTGAGGGAGATAAGAGTCTCCAGCTTCAGAGATTTTTGCAATTCGTTCCAGTCATTGGTAGCAGAGAACTGGAAGGAATGGCGGCCAAAGGAGGTGTGGCTTTGGGGATGGCCAGTGAGATATACAGTGGGGGAAAAAAGTATTTAGTCAGCCACCAATTGTGCAAGTTCTCCCACTTAAAAAGATGAGCGAGGCCTGTAATTTTCATCATAGGTACACGTCAACTATGACAGACAAAATGAGAAAAGAAAATCCAGAAAATCACATTGTAGGATTTTTAATTAATTTATTTGCAAATTATGGTGGAAAATAAGTATTTGGTCAATAACAAAAGTTTCTCAATACTTTGTTATATACCCTTTGTTGGCAATGACACAGGTCAAACGTTTTCTGTAAGTCTTCACAAGGTTTTCACACACTGTTGCTGGTATTTTGGCCCATTCCTCCATGCGGTGTGTTTGGGATCATTGTCATGCTGAAAGACCCAGCCACGTTTCATCTTCAATGCCCTTGCTGATGGAAGGAGGTTTTCACTCAAAATCTCACGATACATGGCCCCATTCATTCTTTCCTTTACACGGATCAGTCGTCCTGGTCCCTTTGCAGAAAAACAGCCCCAAAGCATGATGTTTCCATCCCCATGCTTCACAGTAGGTATGGTGTTCTTTGGATGCAACTCAGCATTCTTTGTCCTCCAAACACGACAAGTTGAGTTTTTACCAAAAAGTTCTATTTTGGTTTCATCTGACCATATGACATTCTCCCAATCCTCTTCTGGATCATCCAAATGCACTCTAGCAAACTTCAGACGGGCCTGGATATGTACTGTCTTAAGCAGGGGGACACGTCTGGCACTGCAGGATTAGGAGTCCCTGGCGGCGTAGTGTGTTACTGATGGTAGGCTTTGTTACTTTGGTCCCAGCTCTCTGCAGGTCATTCACTAGGTTCCCCCGTGTGGTTCTGGGATTTTTGCTCACCGTTCTTGTGATCATTTTGACCCCACGGGGTGAGATCTTGCGTGGAGCCCCAGATCGAGGGAGATTATCAGTGGTCTTGTATGTCTTCCATTTCCTAATAATTGCTCCCACAGTTGATTTCTTCAAACCAAGCTGCTTACCTATTGCAGATTCAGTCTTTCCAGCCTGGTGCAGGTCTACAATTTTGTTTCTGGTGTCCTTTGACAGCTCTTTGGTCTTGGCCATAGTGGAGTTTGGAGTGTGACTGTTTGAGGTTGTGGACAGGTGTCTTTTATACTGATAACAAGTTCAAACAGGTGCCATTAATACAGGTAACGAGTGGAGGACAGAGGAGCCTCTTAAAGAAGAAGTTACAGGTCTGTGAGAGCCAGAAATCTTGCTTGTTTGTAGGTGACCAAATACTTATTTTCCACCATAATTTGCAAATAAATTCATGAAAAATCCTACAATGTGATTTTCTGGATTTCTTTTCTTCAATTTGTCTGTCATAGTTGACGTGTACCTATGATGAAAATTACAGGCCTCTCTCATCTTTTTAAGTGGGAGAACTTACACAATTGGTGGCTGACTAAATACTTTTTTTTCCCCACTGTACCTGCTGGAGCGCATACTACAGGTGGGTGTTGCTATGGTGACCAATGAGCTGGGATTTGCCTAGCAGTGCTTTATAGATGGCCTGGAGCCAGTGGGTTAGGTGACGAATATGTAGTGAGGACCAGCCAACAAGAGCATACAGGTCACAGTGGTGGGTAGTATATGGGGCTTTGGTGACAAAACAGATGGCACTGTGATAGACTACATCCAATTTGCTGAGTAGAGTGTTGGAGGCTATTTTGTAAATGACATCGCCGAGGTCAAGGATCGTTAGGATAGTCAGTTTTACGAGGGCATGTTTGGCAGCATGAGTGAAGGAGGCTTTGTTGCGAAATAGGAAGCAGATTCTAGATTTTACTTTGGATTGGAGATGCTTAATGTGAGTCTGGAAGGAGAGTTTACAGTCTAACCAGACACCTAGGTATTTGTAGTTGTCCACATACTCTAGGTCAGACCCGTCGAGAGTATTGATTCTAGTCGGGTGGGCGGGTGCCAGCAGCGTTCGATTGAAGAGCATGCATTTAGTTTTACTTGTATTTAAGAGCAGTTGGAGGCTACGGAAGGAGTGTTGTATGGCATTGAAGCTCGTTTGGATGTATACAAAATGGTGTCGTCTGCGTAGAGGTGGATCTGAGAGTCACCAGCAGCAAGAGCGACATCATTGATATACACAGAGAAAAGAGTCAGCCCAAGATTTGAACCCTGTGGCACCCCCATAGAGACTGCCATAGGTCCAGACAACAGGTCCTCCGATTTGACACATTGAATTCTATCTGAGAAGTAGTTGGTGAACCAGGCGAGGCAGTCATTTGAGAAACCAAGGCTATTTAGTCTGCCAATAAGAATGCGGTGGTTGACAGAGTCGAAAGCCAGGTCGATGAAGACGGCTGCACAGTACTGTCTATTATCGATCGCGGTTATAATATCGTTTAGGACCTTGAGCGTGGCTGAAGTGCACCCATGACCAGCTCGGAAACCGGATTGCATAGCGGAGAAGGTACGGTGGGATTTGAAATGGTCGGTGATCTGTTTGTTAACTTGGCTTTCAAATACGTTCGAAAGGCAGGGCAGGATGGATATAGGTCTGTAACAGTTTGGATCTAGAGTGTCACCCCCTTTGAAGAGGGGGATGACCGCGGCAGCTTTCCAATCTCTGGGGATCTCAGACGTTACGAAAGAGAGGTTGAACATGCTAGTAATAGGGGTTGCGACAATTTCGGCTGCTTGTTTTAGAAAGAAAGGGTCCAGATTGTCTAGCCCAGATGATTTGTAGGGGTCCAGATTTTGCAGCTCTTTCAGGACATCAGCTGTCTGAATTTGTGTGAAGGAGAAGCGGGGGGGGCATGGGCAAGTTGCAGCAGAGGGTGCAATGCTGGTGGCCGGGGTAGTGGTAGCCAGGTGGAACGCATGGCCAGCTGTAGCAAAATGCTTGTTGAAATTCTCGATTATTGTAGATTTATCGGTGGTGATAGTGTTTCCTAGCCTCAGTGCAGTGGGGAGCTGGGAGGAGGTGCTCTTATTCTCCATTGACTTTACAGTGTCCCAAAACTTTTTGGAGTTAGTGCTACAGGATGCAAATTTCTGTTTGAAAAAGCTAGCCTTTGCTTTCCTAACTTCCCTAAAAAGTTGCATATTGCGGGGGCTATTCGATTCTAAGGCAGTACGCCACAGGATGTTTTTGTGCTGGTCAAGGGCAGTCAAGACTGAGGAGAACCAGGGGCTATATCTGTTCTTAGTTCTGTATTTTTTTTAATGGGGCATGTTTATTTAAGATTGAGAGGAAATTACATTTAAAGAACAACCACGCGTCCTCTACTGATGGAATGAGATCGATATCCATCCAGGATACCTGGGCCAGGTCAATTAGGAAGGCCTGCTCGCTAAAGTGTTTTAGGGAGCGTTTGACAGTGATGAGGGGTGGTCGTTTGACCGCGGACCCGTTATGGACGCAGGCAATAAGGCAGTGATCGCTGAGATCCTGGTTGAAGCCAGCGGAGGTGTATTTAGAGGGTAAGTTAGTCAGGATGATATCTATGAGGGTGCCCATGTTTACGGATTTAGGGTTGTACCTGGTAGGTTCGTTGATAATTTGTGTGAGATTGAGGGCATCTAGTTTGGATTGTAGGATGGCCGGGGTGTTAAGCATATCCCAATTTAGGTCACCAAGCAGTACGAACTCTAAGGATAAATGGGGGGCAATCAATTCACATATGGTGTCCAGGGCACAGCTGGGGGCTGAGGGGGGTCTGTAGCAAGCGGCAACAGTGAGAGACTTATTTATGGAAAGGTGGATTTTAGTAGAAGCTCAAACTGTTTGGGCACAGACCTGAATAGTATGATAGAGCTCTGCAGGCTATCTCTGCAGTAGATTGCAACTCCACCCCCTTTGGCAGTTCTATCTAGACGGAAAATGTTGTAGTTGGGGATGGACATTTCAGCATTTTTGGTGGCCTTCCTAAGCCAGGATTCAGACACTGCTAAAACATCAGGGTTGGCGGAGTGTGCTAACGCAGTGAATAACTCAAATTTAGGAAGGAGGCTTCTGATGTTAACGTGCAGAAAACCAAGGCTTTTACGGTTACAGAAGTCAACAAATGATAGCTCCTGGAGAGTAGGAGTGATACTGGGGGCTGCAGGGCCTGGGTTAGCCTCTACATCACCAGAGGAACAGAGGAGGACTAGAATAAGTATACGGCTAAAGGCTTTAAGAACTGGTCTTCTAGTGCGTTGGGTACAGAGAATAAAGGGGTCAGATTTCCGGGCATTGTAGAATAGATTCAGGGCATTATGTACAGACAAGGATATGGAAGGATATGAGTACAGTGGAGGTAAACCTAAGCGTTGGGTAACAATGAAAGAGATAGCATCACTGGAGGCACCGATTGAGCCCATCTCGGCGTGTAATGGGGGGTGGAACAAAGGAACTATTTGAGGCAGTTTGAGAGGGACTTGGGGTTCTACAGTGAAATTGTATAATAATAACTAAGTGGAACAGCAATATGCAAGGCATATTAACATGGGAGAGAGGCATAAAGCAATCACAGGTGTTATTAGAGAGAGATAAGACAACAACTGGTAATGGCGATAAAGTTTGGGCTGAGGCTAAACAGATAAACAGGACATGGTACCGTGTAAAGGAACAGTCCAGCAGGCATCAGCTGTGCAGCTGAGTGATCGTAAGGTCCAGTGAACAGCAATATGTGAGTCCGAGAGCAGTTCGAATTGGTACTACAGCACAGCGATCAGGAAGCACGGCTGTCATTTGCGTGTGGTAGCGGGCCGGGGCTAGCAGATGGATCTTTCGTGGTCGTCGCAACAGGAAGCCTGTTGAAACCACAGACAATTACGTCGGCAGACCAGTCGTGATGGATCGGCGGGGCTCTGTATCAACTCTAGGAGGTCCTGTCCGGTTGACAAAGAGGTAGATAGCCGGGAGATGTGCCTGACTCAAGGCTAGCTCAAGGCTGATTAGCCAACAACAACATTCATTTGGTTGCAGCTAGCTAATTGCGATTATCCAGTGTTAAAGGTCCAGTGATTCAGTGATTCCGGCAGAAAATCAGAGTAACGCGCTGTGCAGACAGTGCAGACTGGCCGGTAATAGTCCAGGCTAGAGCTGGCTGGTAGGTAGTGCAGGCCATGGACAATGGTGAAAAACCACTAACGGTGGCTAATAGCAAGTAGCTAGTTAGCTGGTTAGCTGGCTACTCCCGTCCGGTAGACAGAGAGGTAGATAGCCGGGATATGGGCCTGCTTGAGGCTAGCTCAAGGCTAACTGATGCTTGCTTCGGGGGCAGTGGTGATTAGCCTACAGCAACATCCATTCAACATCCATTCGGTTGCGGCTAGCTAGTTGCGATCCAGAGTTAAGGTCCAGTGATTCAGTTATTCCGGCAGAAAATCCGATGTTCTGGGTGAAAACCGCTAACAGTGGCTAATAGCAAGTAGCTAGTTAGCTAGTTAGCTGGCTGGCTAGTTTCAACTGGAGATTCTAGATAAAGGTGAGTAAATAATATAATCCGTTCTACATTGAGTGAGGCGGGTTGCAGGAAAGTATATTTAGTAGAAGGATGAAAAGTGTGATAGGGAAATATATACGCAAAATACAAAAAAAATACAAAAAACAGGCTATTTACATGGACACACAAGAGAACACGACCGCACTGCTACGCCATCTTGGAAATCAAGATGACCATGGTCTCACCTAAGTGTTGATTTTCTAACTGATCTTCCCCTCTCTCAAGGTAACACCACCATCATGGTCGTTGTGGACCGCTTTTCGAAGTCCTGCCGCCTCTTTCCTCTGCCCGGTCTCCCCACGGCCCTACAAACTGTGGAGGCCCTGTTTACACACGTCTTCCGGCACTACGGGGTACCAGAGGATATAGTGTCTGACCGAGGTCCTCAGTTCACGTCCAAGGTCTGGAAGGCGTTCATGGAACGTCTGGGGGTCTCGGTCAGCCTGACCTCTGGGTTCCACCCCGAGAGTAATGGGCAGGTGGAACGGGTAAATCAGGACGTGGGTAGGCTCCTGCGGTCCTACAACCAAGACAGGCCGGGGGAGTGGTCGGTGTTCTTGCCATTGGCAGAATATGCCCAGAACACTCTCCGCCACTCCTCCACTAACCTAACGCCTTTCCAGTGTATTCAAGGTTACCAACCGGTTCTGGCACCGTGGCACCAGAGCCAGACCGAGGCTCCTGCAGTGGATGACTGGTTTCAGCGCGTGGAGGAGACGTGGGATGCTGCCCATGTTCACCTCCAACGCGCCGTGAGTCGTCAGAAGGCCAACGCTGACCGCCACCGCAGTGAGGCCCTCGTCTTTGTACCGGGGGATTGGGTCTGGCTCACGACCCGGAATCTGCCCCTCCGCCTGCCCTGCCGGAAGCTGAGCCCATGGTTTGTGGGGCCGTTCAAAGTCCTGAGGAGAGTCAACGAGGTCACTTATAGGTTATTACTCCCCCTGATTACCGTATTAACCCCTCGTTTCATGTGTCTCTCCTCAGGCCGGTGGTAGCTGGTCCGCTCCAGGAGGCAGGAGGGTGAGGTGCGGGAGGTGCGGGAGGTCCCTCCACCTCCTCTGGACATCGAGGGGGCCCCGGCGTACTCTGTCCGTTCCATCCTGGATTCGAGGCGTCGGGTGGGGGGCCTTCAGTACCTTGTGGAGTGGGAGGGGTATGGTCCGGAGGAACGGTGCTGGGTCCCGGTGAGGGATATCCTCGATCCCTCCATGTTACGGGATTTCCACCATCGCCATCCGGCTCGCCCTGCTCCGCGTCCTCCTGGCCATCCCCGAGGCCGGGGACGACGCGCTGCTGGAGCCGCGCATCAGGGGGGGGGGGGGGGTACTGTCACAACTTCCGCCGAGGCTGCCTCCCCTCCTTGTTCGGGCAGTTTTCGGCGTTCGGCGTCACCGGCTTACTAGCTACTGCCAATCCATTTATCATCACTCCATTTGTCTTGTCTTCAATCACACACACCTGGTCCTTATTCCCTCAATAGTCATGGTATAAGTGTTCCCTCTGCTTCCTTGTCTGTGTGGGTGATTGTTTATTGTGGAGGTTAGTGAAGCTCGGTGGAGCTTGTGTATTGTGTATCGACGGGAGTATTTATCCCGTGTGCCTTGTATTTTCTAGTGCGCCTGTTTTGTGCCCTGGAGTGTGTTTGACGTATTTCTGCGTAAACCTGTATTTTGCGGATTAAAGCCTGTTATTCTGTGATTTACCCTCCTGCGCCTGACTCCTTCATCACCACCTCATCACAGGGGGTGCTTTGCTGGTGACACTGTCTGTGATTTATTTAGAATTCAAGGCACACTTAGCCAGCATGGCTACCACAGCATTCTGCACAGATACGCCATCCCATCTGGTTTGGGCTTAGTGGGACTATCATTTGTTTTTCAACAGGACAATGACCCAACACACCTCCAGGCTGAGTAAAGGCTATTTTACCAAGAAGGAGAGTGATGGAGTGCTGCATCAAATGACCTGGCCTCCACAATCCCCCGACCTCAACCCAATTGAGATGGTTTGGGATGAGTCGGGCCGCAGATTGAAGGAAAAGCAGCCAACAAGTGCTGAGCATATGTGGGAACTCCTTCAAGACTGTTGGAAAAGCATTCTAGGTGAAGCTGGTTGAGAGAATGCCAAGAGTGTGCAAAGCTGTCGTCAAGGCAAAGGGTGGCTATTTGAAGAATCTCAAATATAAAATATATTTTGATTTGTTTAACACTTTTTTGGTTACTACATGATTCCATATGTGTTATTTAATAGTTTTGATGTCTTCACTATTATTCTACAATGTAGAACATGAGTAGGTGTTCTAAAACTTTTGACCTTTAGTCTAGGTGCACAGGTCAAGAGAAGAATGTGAGTAATCAAGGTGACAGACATTGACACATTCAATAACGCCTTGAACACTCTTGCCTGCATCTAGCTGATCTAGGGTGTAATCATTAGTCCAACAGTTGCAAACGAGTGTTTCTATTGGACAAATTCCAATAAATTAATCCTCATTTCGTTCCGTTTGCTTCCGTTTAAGAAACGTTTTCAACAGAATCAGCAGAATGAATATAACCCTGATCACAAGCAAACACAATTCACCTTCATAGCAGCCACATACAAACAGAATGATCACTTTGCTCATTGTATAATTCCTTCTGGCATCTACACGCTCCCTTCTTCTCACCTTTACCCTTCGCTTGTTGACTTCAGTGCACAACACATCAGTTGTCTGTAACCAGGCGTTCCAAACCAAAAACCTTTCCAAGCCAAACCTTCATGTCATAACCACTAACCGCTACACACAGCCTACATTGGCGTCACCATATTAGCTAACGTCATAGTCAACATAGCTAATAGAGCTAACATGTTAGTAAACCCGCTACAATCGAGCAGTCAGCAAGCAGTTTAGCAGATACACCGTCGGGCCCCAGTGACAATAAATTAATAAAACCAAAAGCTTACTTTGGAAGAGTTCCAGTGTTGGATGGCCATAGCCAGCTAGCTAATATAGTATCCCTCTCTGTTTGAGCCGGGTGTTTAAGTAGGCTAAACTAGCTAGCTGCATTCACTAGCTAAGTAAGTGAAAGTGGAAAACAAATACAACGAAACATACACCATATATACAAAAGTATGTGGACACCCCTTCAAATTAGTGGATTTGGCTTTTTCAGCCACACCCGTTGCTGTCAGATGTATAAAATCGAACATACAGCCATGCAAACTCCATAGACAAACATTGGCAGTATAATGACCTTACTGAAGAGCTCAGTGACTTTCAACGTGGCACCGTCATAGGATGCCACCTTTCCAACAAGTAAGTTCATAACATTTCTGCCCTGCTAGAGCTTCCCCGGTCAACTGTAAGTGCTGTTATTGTGAAGTGGAAACATCTAGGAGAAACAACGTCTCAGTCGCGAAGTGGTAGGCCACACAAGCTCACAGAACAGGACCGCCGAGTGCTGAAGCGCGTAGCGAGTAAAAATTGTCTGTCCTTGGTTCCAAACTGCCTCTGGAAGCAACGTCAGCACAAGAACTGTTCGTCGGGAGCTTCATGAAATGAGTTTCCATGGCCGAACAGCCGCACACATGCCTAAGATCACCATGCACAATACCAAGCGTCGGCTGGATTGGTGGACAATTCTGGGTTTGGAGGATGCCAGGAGAGCGCTACCTGCCCCAATGCATAGTGCTAACAACGTTTGGTGGAGAAGGAATAATGGTCTGGTGCTGTTTTTCATGGTTCGGGCTGGGCACCTTAGTTACAATGAAGGGAAATCTTACCGCTACATCATACAATGACATTCTAGACGATTCTGTGCTTCCAACTTCGTGGCAACAGTTTGGGGAAGGCCCTCTCCTGTTTCAGGCCTAATCGCCCAACATCAGTGCCCGACCTCACTAATGCTCTTGTGGCTGAATGGAAGCATGTCCCCACAGCAATGTTCCAACATCTAGTGGAAAGCCTTCCCAGAAGAGTGGAGGCTGTTATAGCAGCAAAGGGGGGACCAACTCCATATTAATGCCCATGATTTTGGAATTAGATATTGGACGAGCGGGTGTCCACATACTTTTGGTCATGTAGTGTAGCTAGCTCTCTCTCTTGCTCTCTCTTGCTTTTCCTTCATTTTTGAAGAAATTAATTTGTTCAAAACTGTTCAACTATTGTCTTTCTCTCTCTTATGATATTTACTGAGTAGGATGGTCCTCCCTTTCCTCGTCTGAGGAGCCTCCGCTCTGTCATATATAATTTTCAAACATTGTCATGTGTTGATATTTTGCTAACATTATAAAGGCAATGTGAACAATGACCTGTGCTTAAACGTTTTTGTATTTTATTCCAGGTCATCAGTTTACATTGTGTTACTTTCGTCCCACCTGTCTCTCCTGTAACTTCTCCCAGGCTAACACCCAAGACTAGCTAGCATGATACTTGAAACCTTTGCTGTCATTTTGTCACTAGATGGGTTAAGAAAATGTTTGGAACCTTAAACAACTCTACAACCCAAAAACATTTCCAGGTCTGTTTTTTTTACTTTCATCGCTCAAAACCACAATTTGTTGATAACTCGGGAAACATTGTTAGGCTGGGCTGTTTTTTTTGCAGGGAGGTCGTCCTCCACATAAGGAACGTGCTGACTTCACTACGTCATTCTAGCTTCTGTGTTATCTGAGAAAATGTGCGGGTTCTTTTTGGGGGGGGTTAGAGCGTTTAATATTGCAGATAGATTGTGGCTTCCATCAATCCCCCATATATATTTTTTGTAAATATATATATAAATATATATTTTTTAAACATATATTTTCCTTTATTATTTTCCCCTAACCCTACCATCCCTCCCCTAATTGGAGTAAACTAATGGACAGCAATACTTAGGCTTCTACTTCAAGCTTATACATACTATTTACATTTTACGGACACAGTATATTTTACAATAGTTATTTTGTTTGTTTTTAGTCCCATCCTTCAGCTCCACTCAACCCGTCCCATCTATCTCTGAACACCATCCAGTTTTGATTTCTATTTGCCTTATATTTTTTAACTGTGCTGTGATGCTTCACAAAAGTTCTGAAGCTTTCTATTCTCATAAATTCTACATATTGTAATTTAAAGATAAACATTTTTGCTAAGAGTATTATTACATTATTGATAAATTGACTATAGCACCTAGCAGTGCTATTTGCAGAGTTAGCTCCAGGTAAATGTTGGGCGTGTTACTTTCGCCACGTATTACTTTCCTCCCGGCTCTTCCCTACTAAAGTGTGACTTTGTCCTCCTGTTTCTTGGCCAGTTGTATTGTGTTGTTCACACACTTTAGGTTTTCTGCAACTGTCTGCTGCTAGGACAAGATCGCATTTTGAGATTTTTTTTCATCAATGACAAGCAAGTGCCCAAGTTACCACGGTAATGGCCAGTCCCTTAAATGTGCAGACAGATGGATTAAAAGTACATTTACATTGTAATACTTTTGACAGCCGACTTTCTAGCTCTGATCACAACTTCGGGACTTTATAGCGTTCCCAGAAAGCATGGATTATTGAGTCATTATTAGTTTTACACTTCAGACATGACTCTGCCGTTGTGCTGTAGAATTTGTGAATTTTGTCTCTTGTATAATACATTCTATACATTAGTTTATACTGGATTAAGCGTACATTTTCGTTAACTGTAATTTTATTAGTTATGCTCCAACTTTCCCTCCATCTTGTGCCAACATCCGTTTTAAAATCTTGGTTTCAATAGCTTATGTATTTTTCTAAGAGATTGTCAGTTGGATATACTCTCTGCAAGGTATTTAGTGTACAAGAGAAAGTAGTGCACTATGTTTTCTGTGAATATACCTGGTAAAATAATGGTTAATAAACAACTCTAAGGGGGGCCCTATAATATCTGAGACTATTTGGTTGTAATGTTGAAAAAGCCAAGCCTGCACACCCAGGAGCACTCCAGATGGAGGGTTGACCACATGTTGACAACATGTGACTAACACTGCAGTTCTATGTGGGGGTATAAGTGCCTTGATCAAGGGCACAACGGCAGGAGGTGGTAGCAGCTTTCCAGTGTCAATAATACTTACTTTTTCATGTAAGCTATAATAATAGTCGTGAAAATGTGGTTAAAAGTCATGGAGAAGTAATGGAAAATGTGTATAAAATGTTAACAGTGAATAATCAGAGGTCTCTATTGCATAATGTCATTTGTGAATTTCGGTGAAAATAATGTAGTCTAATGGAATAGCACATTAGAGGCTGCTGCTGCCTATAGAAAGCACTGGCTACTTTAAGAAATGGAACACTAGTCACTTTAATAATGTTTACATATCTTGCATTACTCATCTCATATGTATATACTGTATTCTATAATATTCTACTGTATCTTAGTCCATGCCACTCTGTCATTGCTCGTCCATATACAGTTGAAGTCGGAAGTTTACATACACTTAGGTTGGAGTCATTAAAACTCGTTTTTCAACCACTCCACAAATTTCTTGTTAACAAACTATAGTTTTGGCAAGTCGGTTAGGACATCTACTTTGTGCATGACACAAGTAATTTTTCCAACAATTGTTTACAGACAGATTATTTCAGTTATAATTCACTGTATCACAATTCCAGTGGGTCAGAAGTTTACATACACTAAGTTGACTGTGCCTTAAAAAACGGCTTGGAAAATTCCAGAAAATGATGTCATGGCTTTAGAAGCTTCTGTTTGGCTAATTGACATCATTTGAGTCAATTGGAGGTGTACCTGTGGATGTATTTCAAGGCCTACCTTCAAACTCAGTGCCTATTTGCTTGACATCATGGGGAAATCAAAAGAAATCAGCCAAGACCTCAGAAAAACAATTGTAGACCTCCACAAGTCTGGTTCATCCTTGGGAGCAATTTCCAAACGCCTGAAGTTACCACGCTCATCTGTACAAACAATAGTACGCAAGTATAAACACCATGGGACCACGCAGCCGTCATACCGCTCAGGAAGGAAACGCGTTCTGTCTCTTAGAGATGAATGTACTTTGGTGCGAAAAGTGCAAATCAATCCCAGAACAACAGCAAAGGACCTTGTGAAGATGCTGGAGGAAACAGGTACAAAAGTATCTATATCCACAGTAAAACGAGTCCTATAACGACGTAACCTGAAAGGCCGCTCAGGAAGGATGAAGCCACCGATACAAAACCGCCATAAAAAAGCCCGACTACGGTTTGCAACTGCACATGGGGACAAAGATCGTACTTTTTGGAGAAATGTCCTCTGGTCTGATGAAACAAAAATATAACTGTTTGGCCATAATGACCATTATTATGTTTGGAGGAAAAAGGGGGACGCTTGCAAGCCGAAGAACACCATCCCAACTGTGAAGCACGGGGGTGGCAGCATCATGCTGTGGGGGTGCTTTGCTGCAGGAGGGACTGGTGCACTTCACAAAATAGATGGCATCATGAGGAAGGAAATGTATCTGGTATATTGAAGCAACATCTCAAGACATCAGTCAGGAAGTTAAAGCTTGGTCGCAAATGGGTCTTCCAAATGGACAATGACCCCAAGCATACTTCCAAAGTTGTGGCAAAATGGCTTAAGGACAACAAAGTCAAGGTATTGGAGTGGCCATCACAAAGCCCTGACCTCAATCCTATAGAACATTTGTGGGCAGAACTGAAAAAGCGTGTGCGAGCAAGGAGGCCTACAAACCTGACTCAGGCTACCTTAGGAGAGTCATATTTACTGCCGCCGTTTACCCTCGCTTCATTTAATTTCTTCACTTGACATGAGGAGCCTCGGCCAAGCGGGGCTCGTCTCCTTTGAATATCAGCTATTTGACATTCGGTTGATCCGCTTGGCTGCAGTTGACCCTTTTCCGGCTTACAGACTGGCCGTCAGTTGTCCTGTCAGTCATCCATGTGCTACGCACTACTTACCTGGATTGAGCTCACCAAGGGCTACCGTAAACTGTATCTGGCGTCCTTCAGCTAGGATGGGCATCCGTTTCCTAAGGCTTGTCTCCGTCTGGCACCATGAGAAATCTGAGGGCAATATAACAAGAGGGTTTATTCGACCGGAAATCGAAGGTAGCGCCCTCGGCCTTTGCATGAAATTGTTCGGGTTATCTGTTAGCTTATGTTTGTGTGATACTTGTTACCGTTCCTGCCCCTCGCACCTCACCACGTGCACGTGTATCTTTCAGTATGGCTGGCCGTGTGTTTTGCTTGGAGGGCACTTTCATTACCGTGTCCTCTCTTGTATACTCCCTTCGGCCTGCACCGTCATCCTCGTGCCCTTTGTTTAGATAACGGCCAAAGTGGTTTCCCAGTAGTGGTTGATGTTTTCGTTAACAGGAGTATCGAGGAATATCAAGCCCACCTGACCTGATGCTGCCCCGGGTGGTTTATTCACCCTCATCACTCGGGGCCTCTTCCTCTAGCCGGTCAGCGCGGAATAATTCTCTCAGCAGATCTATGGAGTAGAGCAGGACTCTCCGGCTTACCAGCCTTGCGAATGACGCCAATCGGGCCTGTAATACTCCCATGGCTCGCAGCACCTTGTTGTTGCGTGTGGGCCACTTGCCCCTAGCCCCAACCGGGAATCCAAAGAATGTGATCTTGTTCACTTCCGGAAGCTTTTTAAGAAACGCTGGAGCAGTAGGGAGATAGTGCACAATCTTTTGAGATCTAGCCATCTCGAGGGTGTCAAAGGCGGCTTCATATCGCACGGTAACATCGACCACCAAAGCTGTGCCTTTTTTTACGAATATCAAGTCTGGTTTCCTCAGTTTCCCTTCTTTGGAAAAGATACGCATCTCCTTGATAATGTTCCATCCATTGCTTTCGGCTTATGTTACCAATAGGTCACACACCTTGTTGTGTCTATTTATGCGTTCTCCTTGGATCGACGGGCATTGACCCAGGATATGTGAGCAGGATTCGTACGGTGCTGGACAGCGCCTGCAAGAGGAGTCCATCTCTGGCCTTCCTCTTGCGAGCATCTCATGCGTGGGATAAACGTTGGCTCTCAGCTTAAGCGACATCGATGTACTGGTAGCTCTCTATCGACCTGTTGGAGACCCCTGGTCTGTATAAACCCCATCTTCAAGGAAAATAAACACCCAAAATGATTAAAAGGTAGTGAGCTATTTAATAATTTCATCTGCTAAAGGTATGTGGACACCTGCTAGTCGAACATCTCATTCCTAAATCATGGGAATTAATATGGAGTTGGTCCCCCCTTTGCTGCTATAACAGCCTCCACTCTTCTGAGAAGGCTTTCCACTAGATGTTGGAACATTGCTGTGGGGACTTGCTTCCATTCAGCCACAAGAGCATTAGTGAGGTAGGGCACGGATGTTGGGCGATTAGGCCTGGCTTGCAATCAGCGTTCCGATTCATCCCAAAGGTGTTAGATGGAGTTGAGGTCAGGGCTCTGTGCAGGCCAGCCAAGTTCTTCCACACTCAACAAACCATTTCTGTATGGACCTCACTTTGTGCACAGGGGCACTGTCATGCTGAAACAGGAAAGGGCATTCCCCAAACTGTTGCCACAAAGTTGGAAGCACAGAATCGTCTAGAATCTCATTGTATGCTGTAGCGTTAAGATTTCCCTTCCCTAGAACTAAGGGGCCTAGCCCGAACCATGAAAAACAGCCCCAGACCATTATTCCTCCTCCACCAAACTTTACAGTTGACACTATGCATTGGGGCAGGTAGCGTTCTCCTGGCATCCGCCAAACCCAGATTTGTCAGTCGGACTGCCAGATGGTGAACGCGTTTCCACTGCTCCAGAGTCCAATGGCAGCGAGCTTTACACCACTCCAGCCAGCGTTTGGTATTGCGCGTGGTGATCTTAGGCTTGTGTGCAGCTGCTCGGCTGCTCGGCCATGGAAACCTATTTCATGAAGCTCCCGACGAGCAGTTATTGTGCTGACGTTGCTTCCAGAGGCAGTTTGGAACTCGGTAGTGAGTGTTGCAACCGGGGACAGATGGTTTTTACGCGCTACGCACTTCAGCACTCGGCAGTCATGTTCTGTGCGCTTGTGTGGCCTATCACTTCGCAGCTGAGCCGTTGTTGCTCCTAGATGTTTCCACTTCACAATAATAATAATATAGTTGACCGGGGCAACTCTAGTATGGCAGAAATTTGATGAATTTACTTGTTGGAAAGGTGGCATCCTATGACGGTGCCACGTTGAAAGTCACTGAGCTTCAGGAAGGCCATTCTACTGCCAATGTTTGTCTATGGAGATTGCATGGCTGTGTGCTTGATTTTATACACCTGTCAGCAACGGGTGTGGCTGAAATAGCCGAATCCGCTAATTTGAAGTGGTGTCAACATACGTTTGTGTATATACAGTGTATCAAAAAAAAAAGGACTGTCCTAAACTCTGGCATGTTCCCATGGTGATTTAATCAGATGCACAAGAAAGACAACGTTTCGATCCCAGTTCAATCTTCATCAGGTCAAAATCACAAAGGGAATATATTTAGGTTTTAAACACACATGCTCGCTTGCTGCTGATAAAGCCTCTAGTCTCTCCAGAACCTCTGTGGGCCACTAGTATCACAATATAATAATAAAATAAGGTGCTACCAAATCTACATTCCTCTAGATGGCAGCATAGTCTAAATCTTGAAGTGAAATGTGGACTCAGTCTTGTATTTTTCACACCAGTGATGAAAAACCAGCTCATGGAGGACAGACATTTATAACAAATGCTATGTTTCTGTGGGTGAAATCACACAAAACATGCACAAAATTCAACTTCAGTAATATCATTGTTTTCTAGTTAGACTACTTGATTCCTGTTAGTGAAGGTTTCAGAACAAACACATTTTCAAGAAAAAGATTGTATTTTCATTTTTATATTCAAGACAAGCACTGTGTATAGACTCTGACCTTTCTTCTCTATGTCTGTGAGCTCAGAGGAAGGCCAATAAGGTTGTGACAGACCAATTATGCCAGACTAAAGGAACAGATAAGGACAAGCTTCAGATTGGCGCTTCCATTCTGACTGCGTCCCAAATGGCACCCTATTCCCTATTTAGAGCACTACTTTTGACCAGGGCCCATAGGACTTAGGGTGCCATTTGGAATGGAGCCTTTCCAAGCCTTTCATCAGCAGAGAGGAACAGAGCGTCAGCCTGGCCCTCTGTTGGAAAGTGGGTGGTATTGATTAGAAACTCAGCTCAGGGTTGATGCATGTCTGCTTGAGCAGCTGAGCTCTGTCTCCTGTCTGGTCTCCTAGTGGAGAAGGACTGGTTATTAATAGCCATAGCACTCATCAGAGGAAAGATGGATGCTATTGAACAAAGAGGAGCAATATGGATGTGGGTGAAAACACATAGAAACACACACCGCCCACAGTTAATGATTTGTGTCACGGATGCAGTTGAAAGGACATAGAAACATGAGTGCAGTACTTACACACACACACACACAAAGGGCTGAGTACAGAATATCCTCAGCTGTATCCTACACTCAGAAAACACCCACACAAACTGGCAAGAGTTACTCATTTCGCAAGACACTTGGCTACAATTACTATCACTAGAAATGTTATTTTCCAATATTTAGGATCTTTGAAATCATGAATTAGATGGATATTGTTAACAAGATACCTTATAGACTCATGTTTGTCTTGGCCCATGATGTAAAGTGAAGTGATGTAATTGAATTACTCTTTAATATCACATTTCTTACTGCTGGACATTGCAGACATGTTGTTAAAGACCTTATTGGACTAACTAAAAACCCTAATCAACAAATGTCTCTGTATATTACATGCTATTGCAGTACTTAGGCCTAACTCACTGTAATCCACCCCTAGTCTAGCAGCTTTACTGTACACGGCCCCCCAGAGAATTACACCATTGAGAAAAGTAGGGTACACTTTCACAGCGGCCCTTGTACATGATTCCTCTACATGGTACACTCATATAAAAACAATGCTCCTCTTTGTTCAATACCATCCATCTTTCCTCTGTTCCAATAGGATAACCCTTTGAAGAACTCTTTTGGGATCCAGGTAGAACCCTTTTGGGTTCCATGTAGAACCCTTTCCACAGAGGGTTCTACCTGGAACCAAAAAGGGTTCTCATATGGGGAAAGCCGACCAACCCTTTTGGAACCCTTTTTTCTACAAGTGTACTATGACTACCCTGTGTCACCAGGCAAACGTGCGCAGTGATGCATTCTAAAAGAAAGATGGGAGGAGAGGAAGACGGAGGAGGCAGCAGAAGGAAGGAGGGGGAGAAAAAGAAGGAAGATGGGAATAAGGTGGGCTGATAATGGAACTAGCAGAGGAGCGGGTTCCTTAAGGTTGTTCCTGAAGGATTATGTGGTAGGACTGTGAGAGGATATAGAAAGGCAGAAAGGGTTCAATGGCAAATCACGGATAGCCCAGGTTTTACCATCTTGGGTTTTACACATTTTTGGATTGGGATTGATGCCATACTCTCCCAATTCAGTCAATTACAGGAGATGAAATGAAACCCTAACCCTTACCTTTGCTTCATGTCCACACCCCGGTTAAATCCTAACCCAAGCCTCTGCCCTAACCTTAATCCTAACCCTAACCCTAATCCAATTAAAAACTTGAAAAGTGCTATTTATAGGAATTGCTCTCAAAGGTACACCTGCATACCAATGAAACAGAACAGATAACACAGAGGCATGTAAAGCCTTTGATTTATAAAAAGGACAATAATCCTGCAGCAACAGAAAATGTGAATTATTATATTTATTATAATAAATTGACATTTTTGCAGGGTTGATACATATTTTGTTAGGGCAAATCAAGTCGGAAATACACTACAATTTGCATTTCCTACAGCGAAAATTCTCTGCGACAACAGAGTGATCAAATTAAGATAGCAGATCTGTACCATAAAGACTCTGCAAATATAAAACCTTTAAAATCATTCTACCTCTACCCATTTGAAACTGGTTCTATGTAGTATAGTACTGTATGGGCTAGACAGACACCCAGCATGACACAAAAAGTCAATAGGCCAAATATCTGTCCAGTAAATATCAAACAGATGTAGCTTACTAAGGCTGTGTTTACACAGGCAGACCAATTCTGATATTTTTTCCACTAATTGGTCTTTGACCAATCACATCAGATCTTTTCACATCAGATCTGTTTCAGAGCTGATCTGATTGGTCAATAGACCAATTAGTGAAAATAAGATCAGAATTGTGCTGCCTGTGTAAAACCACCGATAGAAAGTGTGTGTATGTGTGTTATTTGAGCTTTTCTCAGGCTCCACAAGCACAGGAAGTAACGAGGGTGAGGTGATTGAATGTCAGATCCCCTGTGGACATGCAGCCTTACAGGCATCATGGTGCGCAACTGTTTTGGTTTATAATTTCATCATTTTTACAGACTTATTTTTGGAAAATAGTGTAGAAAGCCAGGCATTGTGTAGACCTAATGTGTAGACATACTTTGTAGACTTTGTAGACCAGTGCTGACACGTTCACTCTAACAAACCAGGTCAATCAGCTCCCTGCTCCCTGTAGAGTCCAGTCAATAGACACACACAGACAGACAGACAGACAGACAGACAGACACACACACACATACACACATGCTGACACAGACACACGCTGACACATACACAATCAGTGATCTGACTCTCTCTCTCTCTCTCTCTCTCTCTCTCTCTCTCTCTCTCTCTCTCTCTCTCTCTCTCTCTCTCTCTCTCTCTCTCTCTCTCACTCTCTCTCACTCTCTCTCCCTTTCTTAGCTCACGCACTTACCCACTTTCAGTGACCTACTATTACCATGGGTATGTGACAAAGAAAACAGCAAAAACTAAATCCTCTCCATCCAAATTGCTCTAATGGATCCTGTAGTTCAGCGGTATTCAAACTTTTTCCACGGGGACCCCATTTATTCCACCAGAATTTCTGAGGACCCCATTTTTGTTATTTGTTTATTTTTAGTCTAATTACAATGGCACAAAAAATGTCACGATTGAAATTACAAGTACATTTGATAGTTTTGTTTTAACATATTTTCTGAGGGACTGTAAGCTAAAGGGATTATTTGACTCCCCCTGTGAGCAGGACTTGCAGTGAGAGCACTGTAGGTACGGATGTACAGATGTAGGATCTTAATTTGAGCCAGTTTGCTACAGCAGGAAAATAATCCTGCAGCAACAGGAAATGTGAATTATTATGTGGATTATAATTAATGGGCATTTTTGTAGGGGTTGATACATGTTTTTGTTAGGGCAAATTAAGTCTGAAATGTCAAAATGGAAATGACAAACTTTAGAAGCCTTTTAAAAACTCAAATACACTACAAGTTTGCATTTCTTGCTGTGCAGGAATATTCTCAGGAACAAACGCTTGATCAAATTAAGATCCTACATCTGTACGAGAACAGGCCACTGGAAGGTACCATTATGTTATGGGGGAATCCATCCTCTGATACTTTATTGGTAGAGATCATGATTTCAGTGCTGTGTGCTATACGAAGTGTATATTATATTTATATGCAATATTCCACAATTTTGGTTCAATAGTTTGATCTGTGTTCTCCCAGTCTCACACACCTCAGAGCCATTTCTTGTACTGCATTGCTGTTGTGTATTTCTACACCATATTGCACAGGAAGGGAGGATAAGGAGGAATATCTATTTCCCCCTAGTTCTACACATTCTCTCTTCTCACTTCTATCTTGCACCCCGCATAGTCTTTTCGTAAAAGCAACTGCAAAGGAAAAATGCATTGCACCCATTTATTCAAGCACATTGCCACAAATGTGGCAGCCTCTTTCTCTCTCTATCTCCATCATTCTCTATGATTACTGATTTTTTTATGAGAGTCTGTTTATCCTGAGTCCTGGTGTTGCTCTTGCTCTTTCCTGTCTGGTTTTTCATCAATGAACACGTGAGTCCATTCATCTGAATAGCATAGAGGAGAATGGTATTTCATTTGAATGTCATAGAGGAGAATGGCATTTCATTTGAATATCATAGAGAAGACTGACATTTCATTTGAATATCATAGAGAAGAATGGCATTTAATTTGAATATCATAGAGGAGAATGGTATTTCATTTGAATGTCATAGAGGAGAATGGCATTTCATTTGAATATTATAGAGAAGACTGACATTTCATTTGAATATCATAGAGAAGAATGGCATTTCATTTGAATATCATAGAGGAGAATGGCATTTCATTTGAATATCATAGAGGAGAATGACATTTCATTTGAATATCATAGAGGAGAATGACATTTCATTTGAATATCATAGAGGAGACTGACATTTCATTTGAATATCATAGAGGAGTCTGACATTTCATTTGAATATCATAGAGGAGAATGGCATTTCATTTGAATATCATAGAGGAGAATGGCATTTCATTTGAATATTATAGAGAAGACTGGCATTTCATTTGAATATCATAGAGAAGAATGGCATTTCATTTGAATATCATAGAGGAGAATGGTATTTCATTTGAATGTCATAGAGGAGAATGGCATTTCATTTGAATATCATAGAGAAGACTGGCATTTCATTTGAATATCATAGAGAAGAATGGCATTTCATTTGAATATCATAGAGGAGAATGGTATTTCATTTGAATGTCATAGAGGAGAATGGCATTTCATTTGAATATCATAGAGAAGACTGACATTTCATTTGAATATCATAGAGGAGAATGGCATTTCATTTGAATATCATAGAGGAGTCTGACATTTCATTTGAATATCATAGAGGAGAATGGTATTTCATTTGAATGTCATAGAGGAGAATGGCATTTCATTTGAATATCATAGAGGAGTCTGACATTTCATTTGAATATCATAGAGGAGAATGGTATTTCATTTGAATGTCATAGAGGAGAATGGCATTTCATTTGAATATCATAGAGAAGACTGACATTTCATTTGAATATCATAGAGGAGAATGGCATTTCATTTCAATATCATAGAGGAGTCTGACATTTCATTTGAATATCATAGAGGAGAATGGCATTTCATTTCAATATCATAGAGGAGTCTGACATTTCATTTGAATATCATAGAGGAGACTGACATTTCATTTGAATATCATAGAGGAGACTGACATTTCATTTGAATATCATAAAGGAGTCTGACATTTCATTTGAATATCATAGAGGAGACTGACATTTCATTTGAATATCATAGAGGAGACTGACATTTCATTTGAATATCATAAAGGTGACTGACATTTCATTTGAATATCATAGAGGAGACTGACTATCTATTTCTGCCCTCTTCTACATCCCTCTCCTCCCTCTCCTCTCTTCCTTTGCTCTCTCCTTTTCTCAACTCTTTCTCAGCTGATATGAACACATTCAAAGACATTTCACAGACACATAAGACATGTTTCTCCTCTGCACATCTCTGTGCATGTACCTTTGTGACTTGTTTACACAATATTATCTCCCTCTCTTTCTCTTTCTCTGTCTATATACTCTTATCTTTCTCTCCCTCTTTCTTTCCCTCTCGCTCTCTTCTGTCATCCTCCCTCCCAACCGGCTGATGTTTTGCTGAATGAACGCTGACACCGTGTGAATCCCCGGTGGTGCCACAGCTGCATCCCTCACTCCCCTGATGGAGGGATGATGATGTTATGGAGGGGGAAGATGGGAGGATGACAGATGAGAGAGAGGTGGGGTGAGGGGGGTTGGTCATTACCGTTGTCATGTCATAAGCCAGCCAGAAACATCCGGTCGCCCTGTCACACACACAAACACGCACACACACTACCAAGGGATTACAGCCCATAATCTGCACGGCAACAGCCCCCGCACCGTTCCATACTGAGCTGATGGGAGAAAAGAGGGGAGGGGGAGGTAAAGAGAGAGCGAACACGAGGGAGGGAGTGAGGAAAGGCAGAGAGAGACAACATTAAGAATGGCTACAGATTCATTCAGATCCCCCGTCGGCCGGCGGGCAGCGAGATCACCCTGTTACCTGAGCTAGGGTAGGAATGAACGAGGGAGGGGGAAGAGAGGAGAGAAAGACAGAGGAGGAATACGTGGTCTCCGCTAGCCTTATTCCATCCATCATCACACAGTACAGCCAGTCACTGTGGCCACTTTACACTGTTCCCAATGATGATGGTGATGATGGTGTCATGGGCTCCAGAGAGGGGTGCAGGAAGGCTGGAGATGAGAGTGTGGTGCGCTGCAGCAAAATAACGCCACGTCCATTTTGACTCAGACTTACACAGCCGTACCTTGGTAGAACACAGTAGCCCAAATGGGTAACACTGCTAACATATCGCTATATTTATAATAGGCATTCAGTTAAACACAGAATCAATCATTTGATATTGTAATGCACACTGTATTATTTTATTATGCATAACAATAATAATACTAATATTAATAATAATAATTTCTGATTGTGGACCTGCATTCTGCCATCAATGGCAGTCATATTTAATGTCAGTAGGTTTTCCAGTAAAATACCCCTTTTTAGCAGTTTTTTGTTTTAAAGACGCACTCCGGTATTTTTTTTTTACTTGTCCTGTTGAAAAACAATATCAAAAGTATAAATAAAGTAATGTACACACACTTAAGAGTTAAACAAATATGTTTTGAGAAGAATAGTCAAGGAGTAGGCCATTCAAGGAGTTGGTCTGGTGATCTGATGTCATCGGCCTCCCCACTTGCTTGTGGGAACAATAGAGGAACAATATAGGAACAATAGAATGACAATAGAGGAACAATAGAATGACAATATAGGAACAATAGAATGACAATAGAGGAACAATATAATGACAATAGAGGAACAATAGAGGAACAATAGAATGACAATATAGGAACAATATAATGACAATAGAGGAACAATAGAATGACAATAGAGGAACAATAGAATGACAATAGAGGAACAATAGAATGACAATAGAGGAACAATAGAGGATCAATAGAGAAACAATAGAATGACAATATAGGAGCAATATAATGGCAATAGAGGAAAAATAGATTTACAATATAGGAACAATATAATGACAATAGAGGAACAATAGAATGACAATAGAGGAACAATAGAATGACAATAGAGGAACAATAGGAACAATAGAATGACAATAGAGGAACAATAGGAACAATATAATGACAATAGAGGAACAATAGAATGATAATAGAGGAACAATAGAGGCACAATAGAGGCTCAATAGAGGCCAAAATTGATTGCCCTGCCTTCTCCAGCATATCACCACCATCACCACAGATTAGCTTGCACTGACGTCATGAGACGTGTGTGTGTGTGTGTGTGTGTGTGTGTGTGTGTGTGTGTGTGTGTGTGTGTGTGTGTGTGTGTGTGTGTGTGAGTGAGTGTGTGTGTGTGTGTGTGTGTGTGTGTGTGTGTGTGTGTGTGTGTGTGTGTGTGTGTGTGTGTTTGTGTGTGTGTGAGTGTGTGTGAGTGTTCCTAGATCGAGCGAGTTCAATCCCTGTTCTACATTTACAGGAAGTAAAGTGAGCCCCATGTTTTTTAACTGGGCCATCAGAGAGGAACATGACAGTGGTGTCAACGTTGAGAGAATAGGGGATGACACTTGTGACGTGTGTGTGTGCGTGTGTCAAAGTGGGCTTCGGGACGGGGTGGGGGGTATTTCCTTGAGGGTTTCTGCCCTGTATTGCATGGGTTTGTCCTATTTCGAGCCGGCGTCCTACTTGCCTTCGTGATTCCTCTTCTTACTTTCCCCTCTCTCTCTTTCTTTCCTACGTCATCAGAAGAAACGTCTGCTCGCGTTCTAAACTTCCTGATGGATTTAGTTGTTTCCATCCCCCATCCGACGAAAATACATTGCCTGTGGGAGTGGATGAATCAGTACACCCCTCCACCTCATCCCTCCATCTCTCCATATTCCTCCCCCGCATCGCTTGCACACTATTACGTCTTTCAAAGGGGGCTTTCTCCTAGGGCTTCTTCTATCTTCTTTCTTTTTAATTGTTTTTATTTAGGGCATTTCTTCCTCCACCTTCTCCTCATTCTCTCTCCTCCTTCATCTCTTGCTCTTGCTCTTGCTCTCGTTCTTTTTATTTTTTTGTCATTTAGCAGACGCTCTTATCCAGAGCGACTTACAGTTAGTGAGTGCATTCATTAAAAAAAAAAAAAAATCATACTGGCCCCCCACGCCATGCGCTACCAACTGAGCTACACGGGACTGTTTCTCACGTTCTGTACTTTTCCAGTCCCTCTGAGTTCCTCGCAGACTGCACGGGACCATGAAAATGTCTCTCAAGGTCTGAATTTAATGCACACGGTGACCCTGATCCACAAAACCTTAATTTGTTTTTCAACAAAAACGGCAACCCCATTTAGTTTGCTAAGGTTTTTCCAGGAGACAGAAAATGTATATATATATGTATATGTATATAAAGTTATATTCTTCAAGAATATATACATATCTCCAATGCACCAGCAAACAACCTACTCGGAATGTACCACTGCATTTCACTTGATAGTCTGTACTTGTAGAGACCTATGGACCCTGGTCAAAAGTAGTGCATTATATAGGGAATAGGGTGCAATTTAGGACGGAACTAGTCTGTCTCTTACTCAACCAGACTCAGGAAGCCTCACAGCACAGACAGTGGAATGTGTTTGATGCGACTGCTGGTGTGCCACAGAGACGATAGATTTTTCATAGGTACAACTAGGTGCAACTGGCAGAGGATACATGTTCTTTCTCCAGAAAGCAAGAGGAAAAAGGCCTCACGAGTCACTGATATAGTATGTTGGTCTTCTGAGGTGAGTGTGCACTGCTGTCAATGGAGAGATGAGCGTTAATCTACGGTAAATCCATCGTTAAAGGTACTCACAGTATGTGGAAAGGATATTTAGTATTAGCAACCCAGTAAGAGTAAACGATCTGAGTACTTTAGCCTACTAATAACACTAACAAAACTCAATACAATCCTATTTATGCTTTAGTATCCCAACCCTTCCATTTCCACAGCTTGTTTTTGCCCATACTTTGACAGACCCCCAGAATTCCAAAATGTACAGCCATGTTGTCCACACACAGTAGAGTGACAGCATTCTCACCCCGCCCCCGCTTTTCACCCCGCCCCCGCTTTTCATGCCCCACCAGCAGAAATCACACGTATGGGCGAAGTGACTGGCAGGCAGGCGGCGGGTTCCTCTCAGAGACCCTGCCAGAGAAACTACAGGAACACTGACAGGGGAGCTAAGAATAACGCCTCGCTCCTCCGGTGCCATCTCACACCTAACCCCCAGAGTTACTGGGAGCTGGGAGAAGTATGCCGTTCAGAGTGTTAAGAAACTAGGGCTGCGTCCCAAATGGCACC